>NC_139937.1:17350960-18029009 GCF_963514095.1 Eutrigla gurnardus | reverse complement strand
ATTCAGCGGCTTGACTCGGTGAGAGCTTGGTGCAGTTGATAAACCTTAATCTCCTCTCTCTCTCTCTCTAATGACTATTAGTTTAAACCTGTCTGGAAAGCCTCAGTAAAGGGAGAGTTCATCCCAAAATCAAAAATACGTATTTGTACTCCTACCTGCAGTGTTAATCAATGTAGATTGTTTTGGTGTGAGTTGCCTGCATATCATGGACATACCTACTGTAGAGATGTCTGCCTTTTGCAGAATATAATGGGACTATATGGCGCTCGGCTTTTGGTGCTCAAAGGGTCAAAAACTACATTTGAAAAACTCAGCAGCAGTTTCTCTTTCCAGAAAACCATGACCCGGTTTATACTTCCTACATGAAGCTGCTCACAACAAAGCTTGTGGTTTATATTGAGGATGAAAGAGACATGTTTTAATCAGTTTTTGACGCTTTGAACTACAAATATACTCCCCTTTTTAGAGTATTATTTCTTTTTTTCGATCCAAATTTAGATTTGTCATTGTTTTTTTAATTAGAGAAATCAAACCCAGGACTGAGAGGGTTAACTTTTTTCACTACTAAGGACAGCGGCTGCCAGCGGCTCTCACAATCTTATTGGTCAGCCGAGCTCCAAATGAGCTGACTGGCTGGTAGTGGTAATTAAGTCCCTCCCAGTATTGTAGTTGTTTTATGGATAGATGAGCTAAGCGGAGCGTGACTACTTGACTCATGCAGTATGACAGGAAACCGAGTCATTGTCTTCTCTACTGTAGCTGCGTTGTACCTAAATACTTCTTTAAATGCGTTCTCTTTGTCTACCTTTACCTCCCCCATCTCTGGCCCCCTCACCCTTCTTCCCTTTGAGAGAAGTTCTGTTTTCACAAGTTGTTTTCTTTCCACCCACCCACTCCTCCTCCATGCCTCCCTCCCTCCCTCTCTCCCTCCCTGTCTCTCCTTCTGAAAATGACTCTCAGTCTATTTTTACCCTCTGGTCCTCTCCACCCATTTTCCCTCTCTTTCTAAACCACCCATACACCCCTGTTTTCAATTCTCTTCTTCTTCTCTCTCTCTCTCTGTCTTCCCCCCTCTCCTTCTCCCTGTGAGTGTTGCATCAGAACTTTTACATTTCTGTCTGGAGGAGGCCCATTTGCGTGATGGAGAGATGGAAAAAATGTTTGGGGATTTGAAAGGGCTTCTTGTGGTGGAAAAGTACACCACTCACGTCCCTACTGTTAGCTGTGTTCCTAAAAGCTGAGTAGCATTATTAGAGAAAGAAAACACATACATTTATAGACATGTTATGTTGCAGAAGAAAACACACAAATGGCACGCAGCATGACCCTGCATACTCATAAAGGTTTAACTGGTGTGGATCTGCTTTGTCATCTTGACCCCAGAGCCCTCATCATCACCACCCCCCCTTCCCTGTGCAGACTGCATAAAAAGCCCAAAAGGAGCGTCGAAATTAAACTGTACATAGCTCACTAGCGCCTTCCTGCATCGGATGGTCGTTATAGGTATTACAGTTTTAGCCGAGCATTTGTAAGAGGGAGGGATCTTGTCTAACTTCTGTTAAGCTATTGGTTGGCCTACATCTGAGTTTCGGCTTTTGATTGGTGGTTTTACGAAGCAGTCAAGATTTACTACGACTCTTGAACCAATGACAGGAGCGCGGGGTGGGCTTACTGAAAGAAAGACAAACTACACTTTTTTTAATTACATACTTGAATGCCAACTTGTGTTTTTGTGTAAAAACATTAGCCTTACATTTTTTTTATGGGTATTTTATGTTTAAGATTAGTTCAGTTTATGTGATACGAAGAGCCGTTGGTCGAAAAGCCGGGTCTAATTTGCATATGACTGGCATTCCACCGCACACTGACCAATCAGCGTTAGCGACGAGGCGATGACAGGTGGCTGCCTTGGCCAATAGCCGGGCGCCGAGAAAGGGCGGGACAAGGCTGGGCGAGGTTGACAGGACGAGGAGGGGAGGGGGGGCCTTACGGGGGGGGGGGGGGCAAGCAGCCTAGTTTACAACAAGAGGAAGAGGGAGGGAAAGAGAAAGAAAGGGCCAAGGCTTACGGGAGAGAGAACGAGACAAAAAACAAGGGAGTAAAACTCGGACTGGGAGCTGGTGAGATGCTACGAGGACTTTTCGGGACCAAAACAACCCTCGTAACAACAAGAAGCACACGAACTGGACGGTGTGCGCGCGCGCCGATGTCGTCCTCGCGAAGTGGCTAGCTAACCTGCTGCAAACGGACGGATATCAGCGGCGGCTTTAACCCAACGGCACTGTATTCGCTTCTTGTGGAGCCCCCTCCCGTCGGGTTCCGGTCCGGTATTCGGGCATCTTCAACCAGCTCGCTCGTTTCGCTTGCCTCGCGGAGGAGAAATAACTGCGATTCATCCTCCTTTTTCTGCTCGCCTACTGTAGCCAGGAGTCCTCAACAGTGGTCGCTTTCAACGCTGTGTTGTAGACTCATCGGGTTGCTAGCTAACGTCAGGTCCGTGGCTAGATTGGCCAGGTAGGGTAGGAGCTAGTAGATTGAAGACTGCACAGAGACCAGCCAAGAGTTTGGAGCAGAGATGGTAGTGTTTGTTAGCTCTCTTGGTAATCAAACCGATGGCTAGGGAGGCTTGTAAGCACTTGGTGATGGACGAATGCACCAGATTTACAGTCAACGACGCCTGCTAATGCCGAGTAAACACGGATGAACTCAAGTTGATCGCTTTCGATAGGCGATTTCGGATCTTGGCAGGTGTTAACTTAAACTGTCAGGTTAAGACAGGTGCACGGTGCAATTCTTGGAGCAGGTATCGAGTAAAAAAAAACAAGTTTAGTATTTGGCGTAATGCATTCGTCTACCAATGTTCGCTGGGTTATTTTGGCAGCCAGTACGCGTGAATACGCCTTTGTAGTTGAGACATGAGAACAATTGCGTTTCTTTTACCTCCGTCTGTGCAGCGGGTGCACGACCAGGGGCGTTCCCGAGAGGTTGGTTCAGTTCGGAGCGGTGCATGTGAGGCTCCGGCTGTTACAAAAGGCAGCTAAACGAGCGTCTCTGTTGGTTTATTATACGAGTCAACAAGTATTAAAGTCGACGTGTAGCAAAACAGTGCACTCTTTGACACAACGCGTTTTCCTTCAGCAGCTCTTCCAAGTTAGACGAATCCCTTTTTTTTTTTTTTTTTTTGGTTTGATCGGTCCGATTTGCTCGTTGCAGTGTTGCCTAGCCTGATCGATACTAAACCCTCTTACAGCAGACGTTTAGCTGGTTCAGCTAGGGGGGGCTTTATGGGCTTCCGAACAGCCGCCAAGCCCACCTGTCCGCGGCTGTATTGTGGCGCAGAGTAAGGTTTGACATGGACCCGAAGGACTGCGTAGTTTCCGGGCGGGTGTTCTAATCCAGGCCGTGGATGGGCTCGAGGCCTTGTTAACCCCGTCACGACCGAGCCGCTGGAGTAATGTAAACAAACAGGGAGAGGGCATCGGGGGTAATTAGACCAAAGGGAGGAGGATCGTTGCCTTCGGTCGTTTTCATCGTCCGAGTTGGGTCGTCGTTACACTGTGTCATTCTTACAGATTTAACTTGAGTTTTGTGTCGTGTTGTAATCGTTCATAGTACATTTTGTCCACTGATGTTTGATTGCTGTTTCTCCGTTATTAAATTGCGGCATTCTGCGATACGGAAACATTGGCTGTATTTGACAGATATATTTCCTTTTTACTCGCATTGGAACTAAAAAAGAATAAATAAATAAAGGTTCACTCTCCATGCCACATCTTGACATCCCTATGATGCGGGTTGATGATGCAGTTATTATTGTGAATGAACCTGCAACCTGTGGGGATGAAACGGGTACAGATTCCATTGAGCGCCTGTCATCTGTGAGCTTCCCGGCAATATCAGCTCGAGATTTTTGATTAAAGATGTTTCTTTATCTGGACTTCTGTGTTTTGTAGAAGAGAGATTTTTTTTTTTTAAAAAGACATTGTTATTCTTTTTGGGAGAAGCGTAAAGGATCCCATTCAATCATGTTCTCATCAGAGAATCCTCAGTATCTCCGCCAAGGATTAAGCATGTTTGGTTAGTCCTTGTAATTACCTTACTGTTTGTATAATATTACAATGTCCTGTTTGTTTTTGCCAGACCTGTTCCATACAGCAATATTTCATTATTTTGTAGCATAACGCAACAAAGGTGTTGGATTATTATAGGAACCTATTTTAGGAAACCGGTTTTGTCACTTTTAAGTTTTTGGGTGAAGCATCCTTATTTTTGTTAATAGTGGAAATAGAGATAATATGATGTATACAATGCCTTACTCATTAAGAGGGATTCAGAGCGTACCAGCTTCTGTTCTCCATCGCCACTTTTATTGAGAACAGAGAGTCCTTTTGTACATCTGTTGTTGTTGTTGGAGTGATTTAACCAGTTAAGTGGCTTGATGTGGGCTACAGTGGCAGCAGATATTCTCTGCAGTTCTCAAAGTACTGATATTGTTGTATTCTGCCAGCTATTTAATTGCAGCACCAAGTGTGTCTCAGATGTTATTAGATGGCTAAAACAAAAAGACACTTTAGTTGTGCTCATATCACTACAAAATATGAATTGAGCATTTTAAGAAATTATTAGTTTCTAATGGGAATATGAATGCATTTCTTGTGTGAGTGTTGCCATGATTCCCCCAAATAAGGAAATGCATGAAGACATAGTTCTTTTGAATATGATTTCTGAGCAGGAAAAGTGTTTCAGAAAGCTTTGGACATCAGATGGTGTGGGCTGTAATAAACAGTTCTGTTTTCCTCTGCAGTGTGGACCAATGTGGAGCCCCGGTCAGTTCCAGTCTTCCCCTGGCATTCATTGGTCCCTTTCCTGGCACCCACCCAATCAGATGCTTCTTCTCAGCCAGGAGAGGGCCAGCACCCAGTCAACCACCCCCAAGCAGCCAGTCTGAAGACGGGTACTGAATATTTATGTTTGACCTAATGGCTGGAGGAAAATGTCTTATCACCAGTTGTCGTTTTCCTTGGATTCTAATGCTGTTTTAAATACCATATATTGTTTACTTTGTCCTGAACAAGTATGCATCTCTTTGTTGTTCTTCCTCAGAGTGTCAGGTGTCGGCTGCGGTGTTACAGGAGCCTGCAGAGGCACCTCCCATTATAGAGAGAGGTCCTCCTTCCCGGCCTCCCCCCTCTTCTGATGAGCCCCCTCCAGAGAAGGAGAAAGGAGAGGCAGAGAGGGAGAGGCCCGACAGTGAGACAGAGAGTGATGTGGATGACCCGTAAGTGCATTTTGTTGTTGTTGTTGTTGTTTTTTACAGGTATTTTATGTGTAAACCCAGAAACACATCAAGAAACACGCTGCACATACAACCTTATCAGTGTCAGCATATAAAAAAATGGTTATGTATTTGTTCAAGTCAGCCTTCACAGTCATTTTCTGTGTGGTACTGTGTACCCACACATACAGTATGGGAGTGTGATATTTTCTGTATCCTCGTGCTAATTTGGGCAGAAGAGCTCAATGCCAGAACAAAGCAGATGGGAACAAAAGCATTCCATCTCTGGGCTCTATCACTATATGAAAGGCAGTGGCCACGCTGTCAGCCATTGAAATGCATGAGCTATCTGCTGAATCTGCTGATGTATCTCATGGGAGATGAACTACTTGTGCTCTGTGTCTACATCTGATAGACTTGCAGCTTTAAGATAAATAATCCTAGTTAGATGGTAGAAAATGTCCCAGTTTTAAATATTAAAGAGGGGAAGAGAAAGTAGTGCTTAAGTGTTAAGCCTGCATGTGCATATTGTCCTTAAGGAAAATGTATAATAAAGCTTACAAACGGAGGGCTGTTTTTGTCTCCTTTCAGCTTCCTCCCAGGAGTTGTGCCAGAGCAGCCCCTCTCTATACCACCAGTTAAGAGACGCACTCAGTCCCTCAGTGCGCTGCCCAAAGATGGAGATAAGAGCAGCCCAGGAAAGGTAGTCTTCTCACTGCTCCCATCACCAGCGTCAACATTCTTCATGTTCCTCTCACTAAAATATGTACTGTCTTTCTCGCACGCCGTTTCAGAGGGAAAAGGACCACATCCGGCGGCCGATGAATGCATTCATGATTTTCAGTAAGCGCCATCGAGCATTGGTGCACCAGCGGCACCCAAACCAGGACAACAGGACAGTCAGCAAGATTCTTGGGGAGTGGTGGTATGCTCTGGGACCCAAGGAGAAACAAAAGTACCATGATTTGGCTTTCCAGGTACACAAATGCATTTACAGGCAACAACAAAAAACTCTAACATGCAACTTAATCCTTCAGTGCCAACCTCTAGTCATGATAAGCTGGAACGGTCATGAAATTAGAAAATAAATGTGTAATAAAAGAAACTTTTTTTTTTTTTTCAGTTCATTTTTAGGACTTTATGAATTTGAACTGATGAGACAATAATAATTTGATTTATAACCTACTTGAAAAATGTCGATAAGCCCTGTATAGTAGATGGTTCTTTTCACTTACTCCCTCCTTGTACCCTCTTCTTTTCACAGGTAAAGGAGGCCCACTTTAAGGCCCACCCAGACTGGAAGTGGTGTAACAAAGACCGGAAGAAGTCCAGTTCTGAGGGCCGTGGGATGCCAGGGGGCAAAGACATCAGAGAGAGGAGCATGTCAGAGTCCACAGGTTGGTTTCATTCGGTTTTTAAAATACACAGCATGCATGTTTATATTTTTGTAACTTGTCATTGAAGGTATTCTGATCCTTTCCAGTCCTTTTAACAGTCCTATGTTTGACCCCTCATAGAGCCGCATTCTGTAGACCTGAAAGGTGTCGGTCCAGGTCTGGTGGGAGTGTCTGAAAGGAGCACAGGAGAAGGGCATGTGGGCCAGCTTACCCGTCCCCGAGCATTCTCTCAAAGTGCCATGCACAACCTGGAGCGGAGTGACAGGGGTAATACACAGGCCCTGGCAGAACTGGCACAGGTAAGAGAGGAGCACAGCTCGTAGACCGTAATGCACGACTTTGCATCTTGTAAATGGGAGACCATTATCACTGCTGGAGACGGGGAGAGAGTTCTACTGCTGTTTTTGTAAACACGACTTGATTGAAGAGACTTTGTTTTCCAGTGTAGTCTCTGCTTGCTCTGAAATGCTTTTCACAAACATGACATTTACACAGAAGAGCTATCGACACACCAGGCATATACTACTTATAAAACGCACACTATTGAGAAATCTCTTAAATTTCAAAAGCATCTCTGCTACAGGGTCTTTTATTTTTTCCAGATGTGTGGGGATGGTGCCAGTCAGTTCCCGAGTCATGCCCCTCCCCTGTCACGGTCCCAGCGGGGAGTCAGCGAGGACATGACCAGTGACGAGGAGCGCATGGTCATCTGTGAAGAGGAGGGAGATGACGATGTCATTGGTGAGAAATTAGATCTACTCTGCTGATGAAACCCAATGTCAGATTAGATTTATTAAAGTGCTGGAAGATGTCCTCCTCTGTCAATGGCCCACTTTCAAATTTCCAGAAACTGCATGTTGACCATTTCCATGTTTTGATTGTAAAGATCTGATCGCATTAAGAGCCGATTCAGACACTTAGTACACCCTGACCTGATCGGATGATACATTGCGAGCATTATCGAGTGTGGCTGTAGTGTGTTTTTTCTTTTCCACAGAGGACCCTTATCCTAGCAGCTCCATAGACCTCAAGTGTAAGGAGCGGGTGACTGACAGCGATAGTGAGAACGGTTCTGGAGACGAAAGTGATCGGAAGGTAACTGGCTTGAATAATAATATTTTTATTGAGCTTTTTTGTATATAGTATTTGTCATTTTAAAGAATTGGCCCTCAGAGATGTCAATTATTTAGTTTTTCTCAAAATAATTGCATCTGTTTGTTTGTCTTTTTCAGAAAGTTTTTGCTCCAGTCATTTGCTCCTCTGCATTGTCATCGTCCTCACACCATACCCCTCACGGCAGGAGTGTCTCACTGTCCTCTTACCCTAGCAGCAAGCGTTATGATGAAGGGAGATCAGGAGGGGGAGGATATTTAGATCACAGGAGGAAGGAGAGAGGAGAGGGAGAGGGTAAGGACACATTTGGGGGAGAGGGGGGAGGAGGAGGAGGAGGAGGAGTGCAAGCCACATCTCTCTCCCTCAATTCTGGCCTGTCAGTCATCTCCACTTCTCTCGCTGGAGGGCATCCTTCCTCATCAGTAGTTTCCCTGGGGGGGAACCCACACCTCGGCATTGGCGCTGTAAGGGTGGCATCTACGGTGGTGACCAACGTCATGGGTCCTGTTATCAGCACGCCGCTCCCCATCGCCAGTAAACTCAGAGATGGAGGCACGTCCAGCCCGCATCCACCAGAAAGGAGGTCCCTGACCCCCCATCAGCAGCCGCACTTTCTGATCGGTTCGGGATCGGGTGGCGGGCTACCATCCACCGGGGGTGGGTACTACTCTTCATCATCACCTAATCCTTTAGGTGCAGGCATAGGCCCTAGTGGTGTAGTGACTAATTTGGTTTTAGGAGGGGCTCTGTCTGCTCAGCCTGCTGTACAGCTCATCACACCCTCCCACCACCATCAGCCCTCCCAGCATCAGGTCTTTCCCTCCTCCGCCGTTTCACTACCGCATAGCCAAACCAACGGGCCCCTGCCTCTGTCCCTGCTTCAGCCCCAGTTCCTTCCCGCCTCTTCCCTAGCGTCCCCTGGGGGTAAGGCCATCACACAAGTTCAGTACATCCTGCCTACCCTACCTGCCAACGCCAACCCAAAGAGTCCACCTCAGCAGCTCAGCCAGCCAACCAGTATCTTCAACCTGCCCACAGCTCCACCCACACACATGTCCCTGGCCAATGGAATGCAGCAGGGTGCGAGTTCACTGACGGGATATACATCAAACTCAGCAGTGGGAGTGGTCAGCCCGGGAACTAGAGGTGAGAGGGAGAAAGTGGAGTCGTGACGAGGTGCATGTAGATATAATTCTTTGGTTACTCCTCATAAAATGCTATTTCCCCCTCTTTCTCTTTCTTTGCCTCAGTGCAAACACAGTCTCCAGTGCTCCAGGGCAAAATGCTTGTTCCCATGGCAACAGTACGGACAGCGCCAGCCCCTGCCCAGCAGTTTCCCATCGTGGCTCCACCTTTTTCGGTCCAGAACGGAGCTCAGACGGGAAGCAAGGTCGGTGAAAATTTCACACGAGACACTGACACGAGAATTTTATAACGCTCAGTAAAACCAAATTATGAGCTCACCTCTCACACTGCCCATTTATAGATTTATATTTGTCTCATTCCTTTCTCAATGGCTTCCTCTTTCCATTCCAGATTATCCAGATAGCTCCCATGCCTGTGGTCCAGTCCCAGCTGCCTCAGGGTGGAGCAGTCCATCCTGCCAGCCCCTTCCCTGTAACAGTGGGCACAGCTGCTGTGGTGGCTCCAGGATCGGCCCCCTCCCAGGCTGTACTCCTGCCACCACCTCCTACCAGGTAGGAAGTGACAAACAAACTACACTGAAAGGATGAACATGAATCCTGTAACTCTTGAACCTAGAACACTACATGTTTGTGCTTTTCGTTCTGCTCTGGGGCATCCATTGCTGACTTGATAACATCTGGGGAGCCATATACGTAGACCACAACGGGAATACTATGTCAAACAACAATGTCCACCAACTGTGGGCTGTCTGTGCTGAAGTTTGATGCACAATAAAAAGCTAAGAGTGCAGATTTTTTCTAAATTGATTGTGAAATGCTGTAATTGCCTGCCTCTTTTGACTAAACTAGACTATAAAGATATAAAAAGCTCTTTCAGACATGCACATCAATTGGATGTTGAGCTCATTTAAACATGTTGTTGTTGTTGTCATGTTTGCAAAAGTATTAAGTGTTATTCAGAAGAGTGTTATGATCTCAATGCGTGACATATGCTTCTTTCTCAACAATTTTCATCTTTTTTTTTATTCCAAGATGAAAATTCAGCAAATTTAACAGCATGTGAGCCAGAATGTAACTTAAATATCTCATTAAGACGTGTCGGCATGTGTTATATTCCGTCTGTGAGTAGTTTTTGTCTACACTTGACTTGAACCATCCTATAAGGGAGAGCTCTTTGTTTGCCCAAAAGCTGTTTCTTTAACAGATAGATAAACCCGACAGATCATATGTCTGAAAGGGAGCTATAAACAAATTATGTGCCAGTAAAGCTCGACTCGGCTCTGACAAACAGGCGCCCATTTATGACCGATTGCCAGCCCCACTCATCCTACCCTGGGCTACTGCTCATATCAGTAGCGGTCACATTATTATTGTTTCTTTTGAGTTTACATGAGCCCAACATTTGTTTCTGTAAGATATAAATCAGACTAATGATTCCCATGAAAGGATTCACATCAGAGGGAAAAATGGATATGGCATGCTGTTTGCATGTCCTGTGTACATGCTCCAGGGTAAATATTTAGAAAGAGGACTTCCAACAAAGGAGTAAACATTTAAAGATGGGCCAGCGTTGGGGCTGTGTGTGTTTCTATTGAAGTAACATTTGTTTTTTCCCGAACGTACCACTCTGGCAGTTATTAAATGGGAGACAGCAAGCCACTACTAATCTTGCAGTGAGTGTGATTCTCCCCTAAAACTAGTAAATTCACATAACCGGAGATAATTCCCTCGCAACTATCTTGGACTTTGGGGGGGGAGTACACACATAAGTAGTGTACTTACCCCAAAAATAGAAAGCAATCAAAGAGCGTTCTACACAACAACAAATGTGTGCCAGTTCAGACATAATTCAATACCTTTCCAAATGGGCCACTTTATGGCCGTCAGCATTTGTAACAAGGCAGTTTTATTCTGAGTGCACTTTTATTGTGATAATTTGCGGGATAAAAAGCTCCATGTAACTGGGGCTGTTATAAAACATATATATATATATATATATATATATATATATATATATATATATATATATATATATATATATATATATATATATATATATATATATATATATATATATATTTATATATCTTAATGCATAGCGAGCAAACAATAAGGGAAACAAAAACTCCAGCAGGGGTGCAGCTGTAGCAGTGCAGCTCTATTCTGGATGCGTTAGTCATGCTGCTGGTGGCCCATGTTGCCTCTGCCTGCCACCCCCACACTACCTCTCAGCTCCTAGTGCACACACACACACACACACACACACACACACAGCACTAGTCATCCAGTGCTGCTCGGCGTGATGTACGCTCACCCACTGACCCCCACTGCAGCACTTCTTTTTTTGTCTTCCTCTTTCCTTGTAATCATGTCTCTGTTCCTTTTTTATCACCGTCCAACACCTTCTGTCACCTTTCCTGACATTTTTTATTACACCGATGTCATTCTCTCTTCTTTTATTTACTGGTGATTCTCTCCTCTAATCACGTCTTCCTTTTTGCTGCACCTCCCAGGATCACCTATGTGCAGTCCACTCCAGGGGTCCCATCCACTCTGCCTCTGGTCTCCACGACAACAGGCTCTTCCACCAACCAGCAGGCCCTGCCAGTGCCTGGGTCTGCATATGTGCCATCACCCCTGGCAGCAATCGGGTTCACAACCATTGCACCACCTGGACAGACGCTGGTTCAGCCACTGATTGCAGGTCAGTGCTGTGGAAGGCTCATTGGGACTAATCCAGCCCCCTGACTGTAAATGTAACAAGATAATAAACCATTTTTGTTAAATTCCTGATCAAAACAATACCAGACCTCAGATTCAAAAGGATGAAATGTACACACAGATTAATTTAATAGCTGTAATTCATAGCATCCCTTTCCCTGAACTGGAGAATCAGTATTTTTTATCCGAGTACTTGACTTAAAATGGTACGGCATGGATCTATTTAATTTAGCATCACTGTTGGGCAAGGGAAATGATTTACAGATTGTAACAACAGTCATTGGTCGAACCCTTTTCTCAGTCATACATGGCCGTTAAAGTCGACTGAATAACATTAGATGATCCATCGTGTAAAATAACTTCTGACGGGGCGATAAAGAAACGTTTAGAAAATCAATGTGAAGTGACGACGACTGACAGGAACTTTCTCTGCGTTTTTGATCCTTATCATACAAATCGCTTCAGGTGCTTCCCCTTTCAGAAGAGTTGGTGCATCATAGTCGTACAGCTGTGTGAAGCTAAGCTATTTGTAGAGTTGACAGAGAACAACATTGTTAGGTCTCTGTCTAAAACCCTTCCACACTTTAGAGGATCGTGGTCGAGGTGTTTTTAGCTGCAGCTCGTTCTCTGGGAGAATGCCTGCTTCCACCTAGCGCAGCCTTGCTACGTGCAACTGATATGCAAATCAACATCTTGTTAAGTTTTTCATCATTTTTATTGCAGCAAAAATGGGTTTGTCAGTCAAACAGACACACTGACCAACACTACTTCTTTGTTTTGATCAACTTCCTGTTCGAGTACACTGACTTCACCCATGACCACACCAGAAAAAACTCAGCACCATCTGGTGGACTGAAAAATCAATTGTTGCCAAAATGCGTATTATTTAAATTATATGGATTACAGGGGTGAGAAAGAAAAAATCTATAAGGCTAAATGATGAATTACTGAGTATTATAGTGCAACACTGAACATATATATGAATATATGCATATTTTTATGCCGCTGGATCTGAATCAACAGTTTGCAAGAGAGACTGAATTACGTATTTGTAATATTAATCAGCAACGAAGAAGCAATATGAAAATGTTATGCATGTGTTGCAGGAAATGATAACAGTATTTGGCTCTTGTTTCCTTCATTCAGGTCAGCCATCACTCCTAGCCACGGCTCACTCTCCACAGCCCTCTGCCCCGGCCCCTGCCTCGGGCTCCGGGGGCCAGATAGTCACCGCCATCTACCCTCCTTCACCGAGCGTCACCATGGCAACAGGGGTAGTCTCCATGACAGCAGTACCCCCCAGCGTGGTCTACTCCGTCTCCAGTCCTTCCAGCGCTTCCCCCCACATCCTGTCCAAATACACAGTGACCCCTACTTCAAACACACACCCACATCCGCAGCCCCATCCGGACAGACAGGCAGACAGGCACCTGCCTCTGGACAGACAGGCAGACAGGCACCTGCCTCTGGATAGACAGGCAGACAGGCACCTGCCTCCGGACAGACCTGCAGAGCGCCATACTGACAGACTGGCCGAGAGGCAGACAGAACTGCTGACGCATTCAGACAGACATCTGGAGAGGCAGACCTCCAGCAGTAGCAGCTCAGTGGCACCTCCTAGTGGCTCAGCTATGTCTATGAGGCCCTCCAGTCCTCCGCTTCAGATCCAAACACCTGGTACGGCTGCGTCCACATGACTTACATGATTTTAATTTGTAGGGAACTATTCCATTTAAAATGTGTCTTTTGTTTTTTCTGCTTTACAGGCAGTGCACCAGGCACACCCAAACTAACCCAGCTTCCAGTCAGGACCCCTCAAAAGGTGAAGGCAACGGTGGCGAACATCCCCGTAGGCAGTTATGAAGGAGGAGGCCGTGGAAAAGAGAGAGAACGGGAAAAAGATAGGGAGCGAGAGAGGGAAAAGGAGAGGGAACGAGAGAGGGAGAGGGAAGCTGCGGCTTCCAGTCGCTTCTCCTTTGATCCTGACCTGGCGGGGCAGACGGGGTCTCCATCAACGCATCCTGCTGAGGATCTGCCGTCCTCGGACCGACCCCTGGAGGGCTCCAGTGCAGCGGACCCCTCCGACACACAACACAGAGAAAGCACAACCACCAAAGAGGTGAGAAGAACGTCGGACACAAACCGCCCAGTTGTTGTCGGTGTTGTAACGTCAGGCAGGGCTGTCGACAATTAGACTAAATTTAAATATACATTTCAATTGTAGAAAAACAGACATTTGCAAGCTGAGTACAAGCTGACACAACGTAGTGAAACGAGGAGGTGAAAACTCTTCCACTCTTCATCCACTGCAGGCTTTCAATGCGTGCGATGGGAATAAATAGAAACATAGTGTCTGAGAAAAAGTCAGCTTAATAACTAAATTAATAAATGAACAATAATACATTTGAATAGAATAGAACTTTGTTTCTTTAGAATGACTTACATCAAGTGTGACTTTGTATGAAATCCTTAAACTGACCTTTCTGTGCAGGCTGGATGGAAGGAGTCCCTGCCCTCCTCACCTCCTCCCCCTCCATCAGCCACAGAACCCACCCTGCCACCCCCACAGACGGACAAAGAAGGACCTGCACCCAAAAAAGTCAAAGCCCGCCCACCGCCACTGAAGAAGACTTTTGACTCTGTGGATAAGTGAGTTAACGGCTCCACGAATCTTGCGTTTAAGGCTGCAGAAATGATGGCTGGACGGTGTGTATATACTGTGTATTGTGTTTTGTGTGCGTGTTGGTCTGGCAGGGTGCTGTCAGAGGTGTATTTTGAGGAGCGCTTCGCCGAGCTGCCAGAGTTTCGGCCTGAGGAGGTTTTGCCTTCACCCACCCTGCAGAGTCTCGCCACATCACCTCGTGCCATCCTGGGCAGCTATCGCCGCAAGAGGAAGAACTCTACAGGTTTGACTCTCATGAAACTTTTACACAGAACTGTAGGATAGCTGCAGTGACTGTCATGAACCTGCAATCATGTGGCAAATAGTTAATATTACAGATTTTTTGTGACGAATCCTGATAAATATGGAGATATTGATATCTGCTGATTAAGTTTGTTGATTCTTTGTGCGTCTAGATTTGGACTCCGCCACTGACGAGCAACTCTCTCCGAAGAGAAAGAGTCGGCGGCGCTCAAGTTGCAGCTCGGAGCCCAACACGCCTAAAAGTGCCGCTAAGTGTGAGGGAGACATCTTCACCTTCGACAGAACAGGTAACACACACACACTGTATGTCTGCTGTATTTGACCTGCTTGGTTGTAGCAGCTCTCAGTGTAAGATGATGTCCCCTGAAGGGACATAAACAAACATGATTGTGACTAGTTTCCTGAAGACTCAACCTCTCCACTTGTGTGTCCCTCACCCAGCCACGGACGGAGAAGACATCCTCACGGATCTGGAGTTTGATAAGGTGCCGTACTCGTCCCTGCGACGAACACTGGACCAGAGGCGAGCGCTGGTCATGCAGCTGTTCCAGGAGCAGGGCTTCTTTCCATCAGGTAAGACACAAACGCACACCATATATATATCTATAAGCATTTTCAGAATTCATTTCCACTTGTTGACGCGTTTTTTTTTTTTCTCTCTCATGTTTTTAGCTCAGGCCACTGCAGCCTTCCAGACGAGATACTCCGATATATTTCCTACCAAGGTGTGTCTGCAGCTGAAGATCAGGGAGGTGCGGCAGAAGATCATGCAGACCGCTACCCCCTCGGAAGTCTCTGGTTTCGGCATCCCCGACTCACTTGGCTCCCTCCCTGGACCTTCCGGCTCCCAGTCGGGGGAAGGATCTATGAGGGGGGACTTGCAGGATGACGATGTTGAGCAAGGGACAGACGGGAGCCCAGAGGATCCTCAGGACTCTTCTAGATGAGGGATGCTGACCAATTAGAATGACCAATCAGTGACCGTTGAAGTCACACCGTTCCACCCCCCTACATGCTTTCACACATTTTGATTTTTAAACCCTCCTCTGGTCAGACCCTGATTCCTTTTCATCCTCAGCATCCAACCCGGGGAGAGTGAGAGATGTTTGTATGCAATGTTGGGCCTTTTTATTTTTTTGGTAAGATGCATGAAAAACTAGTGGCACAAAAACGACTATATAACACCCACACACAAACACACACACACACAAGGCAAACTCTTAATCAACACACTTGAATTTGCACTCTGTATCCACCTTGGAGAACGCTCCCATCGATGCCAGTGAACGAAGGACCATCGTGCACAGCTGCTCTCATTCGCCTTGATGAAAGGGTTCTTGTGTTGGGAGGCAGAGACCTGCATTCTGAGGCGGTGAAAATTCAGCCGTTTTAAAACAAGGACATTATATGTTTTGATATTTGTTTTTAATAGCGTGAGAAGAGTTAAAAAAAAGCAGTACGTATCAACTTGAGAAAAAAAAAAACACCCCTGTATTTAGACTTAACTGTTGTGAGCTTGTGTCTCGTTTCTGCTAACATTCGGGGGCTGGGCCCTCAACGGACAGATTTGATTCAACAAGAGAACTCATTGCCGTGGACCTGGAAAGATCTCTTAATGGTCCACACGTAGACCTTCAGGGGAGATCTACCAGGAATGACTGAATAATTGACTGAAACTCAAGTGGACTTCTGGCAGTGCCATCATTCCTGCAATTTTCTTGTCTGGCCAAGGTCCTCCCTTCTTGCGACTGACCCCTAGCACATGCCAATAGGTAGGAACCGAGCATTCCTGTGCCTCTCATTCGCTAGCCATGAAGGAAGGAGGTGGGTCAGAGTCTCCAGGCACATCCTGGCTCTTAGTCGTAGAGGTCAGGCTGATAAAGCCTTAATCCTCTATTGCCAAGCAGTTTTATTATCTCTTTTTTTTTTTAATCATTTGATTTATATTTAACATTGTCATATTCAGTTTGTTGTTGTACTATTCCTATGATTATTATTATTATTATTATTGCTCCTCATGTCATTGCAGTGAACCCCGGTCCCTTCTGTATCTCATTGCCAGCAGATGTTTCCTTCATTTCTGCCAGCTGTGGATTTCTTCTATTTACTCTATAATTTTGGAGGCAGGTGAGAGAAGCTGCTCCACACCTGTATGCTTCCTCCATTGTAGTCTTCCCTCGACTGGCCTCGCACCTCAGTGGTGGAACTTTTTATTGTTTATTTCAAAGAGGACAACAGACACAACGTGGGCCCGTGTGTTCAGCAGTAATAAGCCGTATGTTTTAGACAACCCTGTATGCATCTGTCCCTTGCTACGTTTGATTTTATAGCCTCAACACTTATACATCTCCTCCCTCCACCTCTTTCCTTCCCTCCTTCCTCCCTTTGTCACTTTATTGCTCTTTCCAGACCTTTAAACGGGCGGAGAGAAACCCGGGGGAAGCGAGGGGAGGGTAATGAATCAAAGAGAGCTGGTAGGATCTAATACTGGTTGTGTCTTTGTGCAAGACTTGGTCGTGTTGTAAATAATTACTGTAGAGTCAGTAGACTCATTATATTATTGATAAGGAAAAATCTGTCATTGAACATAAGTTGACTTTTAAGACACCCATTACCGAAGGTAAGACACATGAAATGGAAAAGATAATAAATATGGCTATTAATGTTTTTGTGTTATACTCCTTGTTTTGCTGTTCCAGTATACAAAAGAGGAATTTATATGAATAATTTTAAGTTTGTATCTGTATCTTTCAGTATGCAAATAAAAATAGGTGTTCAATTAAAGTGATTTTATCGCTGGTAATTTTAAAAATTGTTTTTTTTTAAGCAGAGATGCAAAACGTGGTTCAAGAATGTTTAAAATTGAGCATCTTTTTTTGGGAAAACGTGTTGGTTCATTGAAATTAAGTTTACGTCCTCAACGGTGTACAGTCGGGTTTAAGTATGCAAGCTTTCATATATCGTGATGAATGAGTGTGTGTGCGTTACAAATGTGTTTAACTTTGAAAAAACATTTATTTATTGAATCTATTTACAACAGCACAACAAAACCTGTAAACAGAATAGTTACATCCAATTATATAAATGATCAAAACTAATCATAAAAATGATCAAAATTAATCATACAAATGTCATCTGAGGCACAACCAATCGTTATCATGAATACCATATCCTTAATTTTAGTATGCATTATTTAATTTAATACTGATCCCTTTCATAGTTTTGTAAAAGACAAAAGATGAATGACTTTGGTCTGTTTGCTGAACTTCATATTCATTTTAAAGCCTTCTTCTCCAGTACGTCATAATCTGGTTCCAGTAAGCCGGGACTGAATACTCAACCTCTCAGTAGTCGATTAGTCTTTGTGAGAGTCAGGATTAAGAATAACACCGAGCTCACACCGATTATGTCCTTTTTTTCGGGAGGGGTCGCTTAAACTCGTCCTCAAAGCAGCTGTAGTCCGTCCACGGCGACCGTTTCCATGGCGAGGCCGTTCTCCAGAGCTGTGTGATAGATCTCCAAGGCCTGCTCGAGAGGCAACGCTCCTCCCTCACTCGTCTCGATGATGGCTATGGTCTCCCCAAACTCATTACACATGATAGTCGGAGTGCCCTGTGTCTGAGAGGAAGAAATACACAAATATGTTCAACTAACGGCAAATAAAGACAAATTCACAGGTGCTGAGTAAATATTCTCTCACTAATTTGTGAACTCAAAATGTTCACATAAAGTAATTTGTTAATGGTTAACTTTTGTAGCAGTATGTTTGTTTGTTTTTTTAGGGATGAGTGAGGACGTCAATTCTGACCTGAAGATCTGAGGCTTGGATCTGGATGATCTGAGGCTGACCGTTGGCTAAATCCACCGTCGAAGCATCCACCACTGCCACAGCAGAGCTGGTCTCCATGGCGGCTTGGGCCGCGGCCTCTTGATTGAGCCTCTGCTGCCTGGCGTGGGTCTTCTTGTGGTTCCTCAGGTTGGAGAAGGTCTTGAAGGCTTTGCCACACTGTTGACACACATGCGGCCGCTCGCCCGTATGTGTTCTGCGGTGTTCCGCCAGGTGCATACTCTGGATGAAACCCTTTCCGCACACTTCGCAGCGGAACGGCCGTTCGCCCGAGTGCGTACGCAGGTGCTCCCGCAGGTGAGTGTTCTGACGGAAGCGTTTGCCGCACACTTGGCAAGGAAAGGGCCGCTCGCCGGTGTGGACTCGCTGGTGGAGTGCGACTCCGGAGGAAGACACAAACAGTTTGCCACAGATGAGACACTGGTGGGCTTTTGGTCGCTTCCCGGCGGGGCACCGGGGCCGGCCGGGGCCTAAACCGAAGTGGCTCAGTCTGTGGAGTCGCAGATTGGCCGGCGAATTGAGCTTCTTCCCACAAATATTACAATCTAGACCCCCTCGCACTAAACTGGTTGCATCTCCTGATTCCGTCTCTGCTGCGGTTGAGGTGGAGGGCTCCGAGGTCGGATCTTTGCCCGACTCCGCTTGGTTGTCTGGGCCTTTGCCCGCTTCAGTTCCTGCGCCAGCCTGCACCAGGGTGGGGTGCTGCTCCAGACAATGGCTGTCCCGTTGTCTCCTGGTCAGGAAGCCGGTCTCACAGTGGGGGCACGGGAAAGGGGCCGGAGCCCCTGGATGTTGGGTGTAGCGGTGTGCTGCTAACTTGGTGGGCCAGCGGAAGGTGGCGGGGCAGTCTGGGCAGCACAGCGTGGCGGCGTTGGAGTGCAGCAGGCTGTGCTGACGGAGGTTGGACGACTGCGAGAAGGAGCGGTGGCAGACGTCGCAGCGGTATGGCCGCACGCCAGAGTGAATGAGATTGTGCCTCATCAGATTGGCGAGAGACGAGAAGGTTTTGCCGCAGTCGGAACACTGGAAGGGCCGCTCGCCGGTGTGGGTGCGGATGTGGTTGCGCACGTGGATCTGCTTCTTAAAGGATTTGCCACAGATGCCACAAACGAAGCTGCGCTCGTGGGCCTTGCGGCGATGGTGGACCAGCTGCAGCTGGGAGGGAAAGGTCTTGGAGCACGAACGACAGGAGAAAAGCCCTTTCTCTGAAGGCGGAGCTACGGCAGCTTCAGCCGGGACTCCGACAGCTGCGTCGTCCTGGGGAGCAGGGTTTGGCTTGGTGGTATCATCCACCGGCTGGGGGTCACTGGTGTTGCCTTCAGGTGGGGTAGACACCTCCATGTTGTTGTCCTCCCCCCGTTTCTCCACGTCACCTCCTTCCACGTTGCTCTGAGAACTTTGCATCGGTTCTTCTCCCAGTTTTTCCAACTCGTCGTCTGTGAGAGGGGCCAGCAGATTGATCTTCCCCTCATCGGTGTGGGAATTCTTCTCTCTTGCTCTCTGTAGGATGGCAAGAGCAGACAGAGATGCTCTGATTGGAGCTGAGACCTGCAGAAAAAAAAGAAGAAAAAAAGAAGAATCAGTTGAATTTAAATGTCAGGCTATCTCGAGGTTGGGGACGGGATTTGGATAGGGCTGCATTTATTTCCCTACCATGGAGACGGGTGCGGGCGTGCCAGACGAATCGCGGTTGAGGTGTGTCCTACGGTGGTAGAGGTACTTGGTCATGTTGGTGAAGGTTTTGTTGCAGAACTGACACTTGTGAAGGGGATCTGCAGTGTGGGACTTCCTGCGAGACACCGGGGAGGAAAAAGATGAGACGGGACAGACAAACAATCAAAAGTCCTTAGCAGCCGAGACGTTACGCTGCGGTGGTGTTTACCTGTGCAGAATAAGAGTCATCTCCGTGGTGAAGCCGTTGCCACAGTCCACACAGAGGTACCTGGCCACGCCCGAGTGTGTGCGCATGTGTGTCTGCAGCGACGTCGCCTTCTTGAACACCTTGCCACACTCTGGGCATTCGTGCGTGCCCTGCTCGTGCACGCGCTTGTGAGCGGCCAGGCGGTTGACGGAGGTGAACGTGCGGTTGCACAGCTCACACTGTTGGGACTTCCAGACCGCCGCTTTCTTTTCCACTACTCTAATCTTAATGTCCTCCACCTTCTCCGCAGCCTCTTCCCTCGCTCGCACCTCCTCGAAGCCACTCATGACGCCGGGCTCTCCGCTCTCTTTGTCCTGACCCAGGAAGTGCTCTCCCTGGTGTTGGAGGAAGTCCTCTGGTGTCTGGAAGAGAAGGGAGCATTCTGAGCACTCATACGGGTGGATGACCACCACCTCTGTTGGCTGCTGCTGCTGCTGGGTGTCATCCTGGTCACTAGGGGCCAACCTTATCTCCAGTCTCTGGACCCCGTTTTCCAGGACGCCGAGCTTCCCGGAAGCGCCTCGGCCCACAGCAGGCAACAGAGGCGGCAGCTTGGAGCGCCGCTGACCGGGGCTGGTGGAGTTGTCCGCCAGAGCTTGAGCGGTGAGAATCTGTAGGTGCATGGTGGCGGAGCCGGGGGTCGCCGTCACTGGGGGGAGCAGAGCGGAACGGGAGGGCGCAGCCGGTTTGGAGACAGACTGGCGTTTCTTCTGTTGCTGCAGCTGTTGTTGTTGCTGTTGCAGTTGTTGCTGCTGCTGCTGCTGCTGAGCGAGTACCTGGAGAACACACACAGATGTACAAACCTTGAAACACACACGTTCTCATACAAATCCTCTGTTGAGAAGTGTTTTAATCCCAAAGTACCTGTGCCAAGATCTCCCCAGCCTGCTGCTCACTCAGTACATAGTTCTGCATGTGGCTCAGCGGAGTGATGGTGCCATCAGGCTGGAGCACATACTCCTGTTGCAGGGCGGCAAAAACAACAAGGAGGCAAAGCTCGTTACATTTTTATATTCAGTGAATGAAGAAATGAAGCGACGTTTGATAAACGCTCTCCGTTTAGAACAGCACTAACGGTCCGGCGCCATCGCTCCGATTCATGTCTTCCAGTTGATGAGCTTATGAGACGATACGTCTGCCGTTCAAACCGATATTTTCTGGAATTACAGCGCCGTTGTAGCGCACCGATTTGCGACGGGCCCACACAGCTCAGAGAGTCTGTGAGATAAAGGCTGCACTTTGAAGCAAAAAGGGTCCCGAACTCCGAAACTGCCAAGTGTCTTTTCCAATCCGGAGAGCTGGAGCTTTTGAATGACTCGCCCACAGCGGGGAAGTTTATGAGCTGCGACCAGATTTACTGCTCAGATTTATAGCCGTTCGATTGTCAGCTCTGCTCTGATGAGACTTGACCCGTTCGTGATCGCCGTCTGCCGGTTTGATTCACACAAACTCTCCCTTTGATCGTTCGGCGCAAAACACCCAATAAAGATGACAATGCACTTCACACTCCACCATAACTCCAGTTATTAATGATGGGATTGAGTCGGCACAATATAACCTTCGTAATTTACCTGCTGTAGCCGATTTATGCACGTTTTATTTAGCGTTGCACCAGCACGACAACAATTTGGGAAGCGACTTGACAAACCAAATGTTACTGTAAAGGGTGTGGCACCACTGTTGAAAAGGTTTTTTTAATTACCAATAAATTGTGAAAATGACAGTAAGACTGACTTAAAAAAGTAGATTAATTCCACTTTCCAAAATGTTTTACAGTTATTTGTAAGTTACAAAAAGTCTCGCTCACCACAGTCTCCGTGTTGCTGTGCGTGCTGCTCCGGCTGTGGGTCCGCCGGTGCTCCAGCCAGGTGTCGGGTGAGTCAAACAGAGCCAGACAGTCCAGACACTGGTACTGAACCGGTCCCGACATCTGACCCTCCGACCCATCATCTGCTTCCAGGACCTCACACAGCTCTGGGAAACAGTCAAGACAATTAGTGTTTCTTAGTCGTACTTTTACTAATAGTTTGCCAAATGAAGGGGAAAAAAACGTATGACATCATCATGCACACACTGGCTCTCACCTTGATGCTCCACCTCCATCCCCGCCTCCCTCATGTGCATCTCCTGGTGCTGCAGCAGCTCCTCGGGGTTCACGAGGAGGGCCCCGCACTCCAGACACTGGTACTGCTGGGTTTGCTCCATCTCCGGGAGCCCCTGCATGGCCATGACCTCCCCCTCTCCCTCTTGGCCGGTGTGGATCTGCTGGTGGATCAGCACATCCTCCAGGGTGTTGAAGAGCTGGTGGCACTCGCTGCACATGTACTGGTGCTCCACATACACGCCCTCCGCCTCCTCGTGCTGCTGCTCGTCCATGCTGGTACTCTGTGTGTTGTCTTTATGTAGGTTGCGAGTCTATCATGGACGTGGGTGTGTGACAGGTGAATCTTCAGTGCTGTGTCCAATGAATTAGGAGTACTTTGTCATCCAGAAGGGCACCTGTGGTAAAAAATAATAATAAAAAAATCCATATTAAATATGCAGTTGTGATTAATGTTAACATGATTTCAGTCCCGCGCAAAACATAAAACATTGTGTACAAAAACAAAAATCCACGCGGTCTCTACGCGGACAAACATCGCAATTTCCAGCCGTTAGCCAAGCGAAGGCCCTCTCATGCTAACCGGCGCCAAGCAGATCCACGCGAAACAAACGTCGGATTTTCCCTCATAAACGTGATTCATATCTTTGTTTACAATGTGTGATAGCATATGGAGAGCTGTTGGCGGCGCTCCCTCCGACATCGCAGACCTGTTTCCTCGGGCACCGCGGTTTCCTGACAGCGGCTCCCCGGTTCGTTTGGCGGTCCGTCAGGCGGCGCTACCCACTTTTCCCCGCAGCTCTCCGGCTACGACGGCGGGCCCTTCTTTCCCCTTTACCTCTCATTTACTCTCGTTGGACGATCCGCCGCGGGGCCATCGCTCCTCGTTCACGCGAGCGCGTGCCTCTTCTTGTTCGTCCGTCGTCACCGCCCGTGGCGTGGAAATACAAACGTTTAAAAAGTATCCTGTGGGAAGGAAATCGCATTTCATTGCGTGAAATGGAACGTTTGCCCGCTGATCGCCTCCATTCTTGTGATAGGAAGCCCCGCCCAATGCGGTAGTGTCAACATTTCAGAATCTGTGATTGGACGGGCTGACTGTCAATCATATGTGTGCTTTGCTGATGGGCATTGTAGTTTTTTTGCCGACCGTTAGAGTACAGTTTTTCCCGAGCACTTTTTTTATTTTTTAAATATTCATTTTAATTTAAATACTTTTTACATTTTAATTATTTTTCAGATAATTTGACTTACGTGCATTACTTTGTTGCTCGGTTTTTAAAGCAACATTGACCCCCTGTTAATATGCTTTTATCTATATATCCGTAACTCAACGTTTATGTGTCGTTGACGCATCAAGCATCACAATTGGGATTTCCCTCTTGAACTTGATTTGCTATTTTTCCGCTCGCACTCGAGTCTAGACTTGAAGCCCCAAAGAACTCATTTTCCCAATAAGGCTTGCGAGCTTTACGTCGTTGTGCGTCAACTCCCCAGTCCCCCCACCATCACCGTTCTACAGAGGAAGAAAGGGGGAGACGGGCAACCTATACAGAACGCTGTAAGTGTAGTCTATATTTATATCGAATATTAAAATACACACATATATAGCTTAAGCCTGTGCCGGTCTGGCTGCTAATAACATCCAACCTTGCCCCGGCTTTAGTTCACACAAATATGAGCGGCAGCGGGCGGCCCAGGACCAGCTCATTCGCTGAGCCTCCCGGAGCTCCCGGATCCGCTGCAGCCGGTGCCGGATCAGCAGTAGCCGGCGGAAGCTCGACAGGAAAAACTGGGGCTTCGCAAGCCAGTGGAAGCAGCTCGACGAGCTTTGGGAATTTGAAACTGCCCAGTAAGTCACATTTTCCATTTCTATTTCAAGCCCACCCAACGGGTCATTACGAAGGCTCGGGTCGTACGTCCTTTGGAGAGAAATGTGTCGGGAGTGTACTTAGTGACGATCATTGTCGCGGAGCTAACCTTAGCCGGCTAGCTGTTAGCTGCTTAGCTAACTTGAGTTAGCTTTCCAGCTAACATTAGCTGTGTTTTTCATTAAGGGACCATTGCGACCAAGGGCTTTTTTTTTATCGCATAGCTAACATTATCGTTAGCTGCTTGTAACCAAGCCGCTAGTGTTTCGACGGTAAATAACGTTATATAAACGTTTTCGGCAACATTACCTAACCATTATTTTTGCATTGTAACCCAAGAATAGAGTGTGTGCTAACCGACTCTCTAATATACTCGTGATTAACATCAGACGTGGAGGCTACTTAGCTGGCTAACGTGCGTTAAAGAGTACGTTTGGCTCAGATAATCAGGTATAACTTTTTTGGACGTCGTCCTCGGTCTGATCTTGCAGAGTGCCACACAAGGGTGCGATACTATACGCCGTGTGGTAGACCGGAGACGTGGATAAAATCAGAGAAAATATCCCAAACTAGTTACAGATTCTTATTAACCACCATATGGTGACCTCACCTTAGCCTAACTAATCACCTGTGTGCCTACACATGCATTCACGACATCCATAACTGGGTTTAAAGAACTGGTCCATTACATAAATCGGCCTCCCGTCATCTGCAAGACAGCGAGAATTCTAGTTTATCACAGTGGAAAACGCGTTGGTAAACTTTTAATATGGCACATAGCCTGTGCGACTGTGTCGGCACCCTCCCAAGTGGAAGACGCGTTATGAATTGAATTACATTTTCTGTACGTCTAGGTGGAAGCCATTATTCCTGCGTGTAATCTGTCTCTACTGGAAACCCTGGTTCGCCAACAGCAAAGTCCATCTCGTTGGCTTTGCTGGTGTGATGACAAGAACTGAATGCTCAGGGGTCATGTAGCTATGCAGCGGTAGTAGTTGGCTGAAGATCTGAAGGGCTGACAGAGGTGTGCAGGACAGACGGGGAACGACAGAAGAAAATAGCATCGCAGCTCTTGTGTCAAATAGCATTTTCAAAACGGGAAAGAAAATCTGGAGTTATTTCGGGCGTGGAAGCTAATAATACTGTACGAGCAATAATTATTAGAGATGGTAAAGTGAACGCCAAGGAAAATGAATGGCAGTCAAAAATCAAAGTCGACTCAAGCTGCCAAGATCAGCAGATCGCCATGAGGTCATTTGGCTCATTCACATCCAATGCGTTTCAATATAAGCTCACACTTCCCTTGTGCAGTTTTCAGAACGTCACCGTCTTGGTCATCAGGATCTGCTGCATTCTATGAAAGCGTTGCTCGTGTGTCAGAGGTCCCTGCAGAAACTACACCACATAGCTGCTTTTGACTTTGTGACCTTTTCACAAAGCAGGTTCAGTCTGAAAACTTTTTTCAACAACAACTTTTTGGCCCTTTTGACTATTTTCACATCCAAATGTAAGCCGTCTGAAGTGGATCAATCTGCAAACACCAGGCCCGATTTAATTGAATTGGCAAAACTGAGGTTGAGGTAGGAAGATCCCTGTGTAGCAGCTATGTTGAGCTCCCTTTCTGATACTTCTACTGTGTCTGTGATTCTGCTGCCAGTCACAAAGGGCAAATGTCACAGATATCACCGTTGACCTTGATTTAATGTTGTCAGACAACTTAGCAGCATGTAGTAGTGAGTTGATCAATGGCTTTAGTGCTGCAGAAAAGGAATACCTCTTCAAGATGAATAAAAGGATTAACAAGCTATAATTGAATCACTAAAGAAAAATATATAATCTCTTTTACTGCTCAAAGCATTAAGGGATGATGCTAATCATGTATGTTAAGTGATTACAACTGGTCAAACAAACATCAGTCTTAAATTCATTCTTAGGTCTTGATATAGTTTCTGAAATTATTTGATAGTAATGGCGATATATTACCTGCCTAGTCACAATATTAAAACACTATTTTTTGTTTTCAATTCCATATTTTGAGGGATATAAGCGTCCCACACACACAAAGCCTGTGTGATTTTAACCAAATATTTCATTTCTTAAGTGTAGTCTAAGCACCAGTAGTTGTACAATAACTTTGCCTTAATAAAACATAGTCTGAAATTGATTTAAATCAAAATGGTCTAATCAAATATTAAGAAGAGTATGAATCCTTGTGAGAATTCCTCACCAGTTTTCATTACTTGACAATATTCATTATTTTGTGCAAGGGTTGAGCGGAGAGATGATCTAGGGCAGGGGTGTCCAACCCTGGTCCTGGAGAGCCCCTGTCCTGCATGTTTTAGGTTTCTCCCTACTCTAACATACCTGATTCGAACGATTTTAAAACCTGTGACAAGCTTCAGTTGCTTGATAACGAGCGCATCATTAGAATCAGGTGTGTAAGAGCAGGGAGAAACCTAAAACATGCAGGACAGGGGCTCTCCAGGACCAGGGTTGGACACCCCTGATCTAGGGCATTGATGATAATCAGAGCAATCATCAATGCCTTTTTCAATGTCAAGGTGATATACGCTCGTTTTCCCATTGATATACATTATTATTTTTAATATTATTATTATTATTATTATAGCTACATTAAAAGGCTGTTTCACAGCAGCATGTCGGCGTATAACTGGCACTTGACACACACCAACGTCCGATGTAAATAACAGTTCAAACCTGTGGAACTTCATAACATTATTGTTCAAATCATTGATTCTTAATAGTCCACCTTCTGTTCCCCTCTCTCTGTCTCCTTTTCTCACACACTCACAGCAAGAGACCCGGTGCTACGTAATGATCTCAGTCCAACAGTCAAAACTAAACCATTAATCTACTCTCCTGCATGCACCTGTATTTATGGGCAGTCAAGCAGTCTGTTTCACTACAGGCAGATTCAACTCAATTACTGCGGTGAATGGGGAAATAAAATCAATTAATCAATACACACTCAACACTGTTGTTTTCTTCCCATGGAGCCGACATGACAACTATTTTGGTTCAGTAAATGACTGCCGTCAATCAGCCTATTGCAGGCAGGTCAGCGAGCCGGAGGGTGGGTACTACACTTCTATGATGATGCCGTCTCTGCTGTGAGCTCTCTATGTGTGCATTGCAGAGCGGTGGTTGTAAACTAGCCTGAGGAGCATATTCACATGCACTAAAAGCACGGCCGGCCGGCCTGGCTGTGTCAACACGGCAAAGAGATGCTCGGATAATAACACACACAGAGGGAGAGCGGCTTCCTTCTCTGCTCAGCTTCTTACTTCACTGTAAGTTAGCAGCATTTACACAGCAAATAGTCGTATATTAATGCTCTGAATCCTCTTTACTTTGACATGCTGAAGGGGGCGGGAATCAGTCCGTCCATCTTCCAATTAGAGGGAATCTGAATTAGAGAGCCACAGCCGCTGGGTTGTGATACTGTACGCCTCGTGGTAACCTGAAGAAACGGAAATTTAAATTAGTGAAAATACTCTAAACTACAGAGTTCCAGATTCTTATTAAGCAGTATCTGGTGACCTTACCACACCTTACTCTAACCTAAACTAAAAGCACTCATCAGTATGTTCACACTCATATATGAAATCACCTCTGCATGGGTTTAAACCGCTGGTCACGTACATAACCCTTACCTCAGGCCGTCATTCATCAAGAGAGGGAGAATTCTAGCTTAGTATAGTAAAGACCGTTTTCCGTGACTGTGGAGACGTGACCAATCCACATTAAATACATTTCTTCACCATTATTATCGTTCCCACTCACTATTTAGTGCCATGGCAATCACAGCCAGAGGTCACGTTATGTCATTTACCATTTTCTTTTTCTTTTCTAAATGATGGAAATATCTGAAAGGACACACTTGGAGACCTTGGTGTGCAACGTCTGTCACAAACTGTATGCTCGCACACAACAAGGAAGGCTGGCCACTGTATTAGCAAATATTGGAAGCTTTATTCGAAAACTTTAAAAGAAGCTTTGAATGTTATGAAAATAAAGCCCTAGTGGCTCCGTCCAGTCCACTTTGCCTGACAAAAAGTGTATTTAATACGCCTTGGCTATATCTTTATACAATTAGAAAATTAGGTAATAATAGATGACTGACAACAAGAAAGTCTAACACAGCTATCTCTGGTCCCATGGTACCTTACATAAAAATATCCCAATCCATGCAGTGTGGTGTACATTT
The DNA here is from genome assembly GCF_963514095.1 of Eutrigla gurnardus. Taxonomy (NCBI): domain Eukaryota; kingdom Metazoa; phylum Chordata; class Actinopteri; order Perciformes; family Triglidae; genus Eutrigla; species Eutrigla gurnardus. Next base: position 18,000,464 of record NC_139937.1, on the reverse strand, counting down.
CATATTTAGGAAAAAGTGAGCACCATATTCTGGATCAGCACTTGGCATCTGTCAACGCCAAGTGCTGATCCAGTCAAGTTGAGGCAACGAGAGAGAAATCTGTACGTTGCACGAGTGCGGTTTTGAGTCATGAAAAAAAGAACATAAACTGTAATAGTTGTGCAGTCTAGTTTTCTTTTAAAAGTTAGAGTTATTTGTAATGCAGTTTACATGATTCTGATTGGTGTTTGGTCAATTAAGCATCTTCTAGCCTAGTAGTGATTTATCCAAACCACACCCAGTGTAGATCGATCATCGCACTTCATCAGACAAGGTGCCCTTATCATTCCAATATGACACTAATTATAAACGAATACCTGTTGAATTTTTTTCAAGCAATTGCCGATATATTTATCAGCTAAAAGTGTGTTAGAGTTTTACACTTCCAAGCTGATTGCTTATTAGTGTGGGTGGGAGGAGAGTCACTTTGCTCATCCTTTGCTCTTACTCATCAGGCTTGCGTCGATGCATCAGAAACCAAAGCCATTCACCGACAGCTGGTTATAGTGCTCATCTTTGCATTCATTATTCAAGAGCTATCATGCCACAGCTGCTCCATATTTAATGTTCCTTTGACTTAACTTGTTTTAAATAGGGCTGGGTATCGAAATGACACCGACCGAATTATGACTGTCCAACTCCATATCAGAAAAGTGTTACAAATGTATGCTTTATGGTATATATTGCTTTATTATTGGGATAATAGCATGAATTGTTCAAAGAAACATTTCATGTTAAATAGGAATATGTCTAACTTTCTGTTGATGTTACCAACATATTGATTTCGTCTTGAATTAATACCCATCGTTATTCACAAAGACTGTTTACATTATGAACTTACATTTCAAGAAAACAGAATTATTACATAACAAATAATTGTATATATAGTAGAGAAATGAGCTGTTAGTTATTACTGGAAATTGTGTTTGTCTACATATTAGGCTACGAGTTTTTCATTCACACAAAATATCAAAAAAAGTACTGTTGTGGTATCGCAAGGTATCAACGATTTTCAAATGACACCCAGCCTAGTTCTAAGCGTGTGAAAGTGATGCTAACAGGAAATACAGAGCAGCATTGTGTTGTGAAGCAGGAATAGATGATGCAGGAATGTGCACGACCCACACAGTGACTGATCTCAAAACTGAATATTTCCTACTGACCTCGGGGTAGAGATCAGATCTAGGCCAATCATGTGCATACGCTATCAGCTACTGTTTGCTGATAACCTCGAAAAAGGATGGGTTAGAAAATTGCAAAAATAAGTATACAGTCACAAAGAATCCATTGGTGATGGTTGTCGAATTTGGCATTTGTGAAATCATTAAACGTTTTTTTTTTCAGACACTCATAAACGGCAGTTGAAGAAGCCAAGTTACAGTTTTTGAGACCAAAATGCTTCAGTGTCTGACTCCATTTTAAGACTTGGAGACCTACGAGAGATCAGGAGGGGTCCTGTTGAGACAGGCGAAGTGAACAAGCCCAGGAAATGGTAGCACTTCTGGGTGTGCTACTGTCCATGCAATTTTTATCACAGGCTTTGACAAGCCTTTTGGCAATGGGGCCTCTCCTCTGCTGCTCTTCCCCTCCCAGTGTCATTGCTTCTGGTGCCGATTTGTCAAATCATTCTTGACCCCACGCGGGTACCGGCGTAAAGCACCGAGCAGCTACTTGACCCTAACTAGAGATGTCTTTTACTCTTAGATCCTGAACATCTCACTTTGTCTGATCTCCACAAGGTTTCTGTCTTAAATAGGAATATAATAATATAATAGTATTTTCTTTATTGAGATGTGGATGTTTTTTTTCACCATCCTCCCAGAACAGTCCTGAAGTACAAGCTGTCCCGAAATTAATGTGGAGCGTCCTGAATTTAAAATCTTTGTCTTTTCTACATTATAATTTATTCAAGTCATTCCTAGTGACCTTTTTAACATGAATAAAACATCAAAAGGTTTGTTTGTTTTTGAAGAGTAAGTTCTAGTTAATTCACACCATTTTTGGACCGTTGGATTATTTATAATTTGAATGTTTTTTTTTTGTTTTTTTTTATGTTAAAATGAAAGCAGGTTAAATCCAGATATTTTATGTTAAAAAAGTAGTATTTGCACTTGCCCCGGGGAGAGGCGCAGCACGTTGTCACGGACAAAATGCTGTGGAGTGAGTTCATTGCAGCTTTATGACCCATAAGGGATGTAGAGGAGTAAGTAATTAGTTCTGCATCACATTTTCACCCCTCACATGCAGCCCTCTAGGGGGCGCACCCCACACTTGACAACTACTGCCATCCAGTGATGCATACGGCTTATAACTGACACACTTTCGTCGGATCGGGTGCATCTCTAGTTCAGAACACTGTTGTAGACTTGTGACGGGGTTGAGTGGGTTTAACTCGGGTCGAACCAGGGGGTCAGTAGACCTCCATCATGTGTGTGTCTCCGGTATGAAGGGGTTTGGGCTCGTTTCACCCAGGGGACCAGTGGGAAAGTGTTGTGGGAAGCGGCGGCAGCTCATTACAAGCCAGTGGAGTGTTTCTGGGGAGTCACCACATAGGTCACAGCCATTTAGAGAAGGAGTGAAGGCTTGTTGATTGTTTAGCCTCACTGTGTTAGGAACACTGGTTTCAAGGCTGAGAGGTTCATGTGACTGTGTTTCCCACACGTCTAAACTTTTACATCACCCATGAAAATGATGGTGCCTTTATCATTACGGTGCATTTCATAGCAGGATCTTTCTTTACAATGTGTGTTTTGTACTCTCATCCACAGGAGACAGTGGCAAGGTGACGACGGTGGTAGCCACACCCGGCCAGGGCCCTGATCGCCCACAGGAAGTGTCCTATACAGACATAAAGGTTATAGGAAATGGCTCCTTTGGAGTGGTCTACCAGGCTCGCCTCATCGACAGCCAAGAGATGGTGGCAATTAAGAAAGTTCTCCAAGACAAGAGGTTTAAGGTATGTTAACACAGCCTTACAGTACAGAAGTAACATTTGCATCTACAAAGACGTTTATGCTGGTTTTTTCTGGTTACAAATAACTTGTTTGTTGCTCTTTCACTCTGTGGATTAGATTTGTTTTTTTGTAATTGTCCTGATTTACAGCGCTCTGGCATTTTACTGTGATTTAAAAAAATTTTTCCTCTCTTCATTGCAGAATAGGGAGCTGCAAATTATGAGGAAATTGGACCACTGCAACATTGTGAGGCTACGTTACTTCTTCTACTCCAGTGGAGAGAAGGTGCGTCTGCGCTCACTTGAGGTTTTTTTTTTATGCAGTAGGAAATCAAGTATGAAGAAGAAGCACTTTGCCTTCACACCCAGCCATTTAATGATGCACCCATCTATGATTCATAGACATGTTTCAGACATGTTGGTCCTGGTCTCTGTTGTACATCAAAGTCACGGTCTTTACTTAACGGTTTAAGGATACAAATCATTTTGCTCAATTGCTCAGGTTACTGTCGTGGTTTTGCTTTTGCGCTAAATGCATCTGCGGCCGAGAAACCGTGAGCTGAATTTGGCTTTTGATACATAACCTCAGAATTGTATGCGCTAGAAACAAAGTGCGTGTCCCTGGATTCCATTTTTTATAAGTAAGCCACATGCAATGACTCATTTTGTCTTGTTTTTTAACTTCTCTGCTGTAAAAAGTAGAAAAGTCCCATTTTAGCATTTTGAATTAAGTATTACATTGCTGTCACTATTGTCAAAATAAATGTGATTTTTTTTAGTCATTTACAATAGTTGCTATGGCAGGCTTACTGTGTTTACACTCATAATGATAGATATTTTTTATTACTCAAAGCATGCGAGTGCAAAGCGTAAGATAAATGTTGCATTTTGTCTTCCTAAAAGCCATCTTCAATCGTTACACTAAGCATGCAGCTACTATAATTATTTTGTTGTTTACTTGCCCCCCCTTACAACCAAACATATTTTATGAGACTGGTTTATTCTATACTCATAATATCAGATTAACAGTAGTTTAAACTTCACTTTTCACATCCAGTTACACAGTCGTATTTCCCTTTTTCCTTCTTTTCAGAAAGATGAGGTGTATTTGAATCTGGTGCTGGACTACGTTCCTGAGACAGTGTACAGAGTGGCGAGGCATTTCAACAAGGCCAAGACCACCATCCCCATCATCTATGTTAAGGTGGGTACATGCAATGGTTGGAGATGGATGGATAACACACTCACACACACACATCTGGGTGTGTGTGTGAGTATTTCCCCCCCAAACTGCTTCCACCACGATGCTATGTTCTTCCTGACTGCAGACAAACTTGTCCACAATGTTTGCAGAGGTTATGTTTTTTGCGTGACATCCAAAATCGAGCAATGCTGCTTTATAAAGAACACACAAAGACGGGTAAATACGGTACTGTTAGAAACCGTTTTTTAGAAGCTGCAGAATATTTCGTGCTTTCGAGGTTTGAAGGATACTACTGTAAATGCTTAATTCTAGTCACAGCCTGCAACTCTGACATGGATATTTCCACTTGGACTAATGGATTTATTTTCTACTTCTGTACTTTTAGCATTCAGGCTTCACCCTTCACTCCATTACCTCTTTCAATTTCAACCATTAAAAGGGATTTGATTTAAATATTTCATCCTAGTCATTTGATTTGAGTTTAATCAGTTGAGTCATTTTAAGCAAAATTCAGTGGATACTGAGAGTAATATTTTTGTTCAGTAATTGCCTGGGGATGTGGCAACCGAGTGTTTTTCTGCTCGTCTTTCACAGACGGCTCACTGTTCAAGGATTATGAAAGCAGGACGGGGAAAGATGGTCCAACGGGAATTAATCTGTTTGCAATACACTTGGTTCCCTGTCTAAAAGGGTGCTGATTTTAGGAGTGTTTGCGTTTTTACAATGTCTGTAACAGCAGAGAGGACGCTGTTGTCTCGTGGCCCATTTCCCTTCCTCAGCCTGCTGCTCCCCTGTGGCTTTCAGATGCGTTCTGATCTCTCTGTCCTCCGTCACCCCTCCATCCTTCTATCACAGCATTTCTGGGGTCTTCTTATTCCCCTTCCCATCCCCCACGTTTTTGTCATTTCTATCATTGTTTGCCTCTTCCTCACCCCTCTCCTCCTCCTCTCCCCCCTTTAACATCATCTCTCATCCCTCAGTCATCATGTTCTCTGTTATCATGTTGTAATCTGTGGACAGCCTGCTGTCACTGCATCATGTGGGTAATAATGGTGATAATGGCAGTGATTTGTCATATTAAGATGCTTACCATCTGCATTTCCCAGACACATAAAATGGGTGCAGACGGGCACTTTTTATTCGAGACTGACAACATTTACCTAGGACAGGGCTATTCAACTATATTGTTATGGGGCCCGCATTTTCAGAACGCTAAGGGATTGGGGGACAACTTTCTGAACAACACCTTTTTGGTCATTTGTGTTTATGGGTGAAATTTTTGACACTTTTTTCTTCAAAACATAGGATAATAAAGTTCTGTGCTATGTTATGTAAACTGACTGAGATTATTCCATGATCAACATGGGAATTATTTACGTTATAATAGATTTGTGTATATTTCTGTCTCATCTGAGTTCTGAATAACTTACTGCTGCTCCGACTTGTCTGGCCGTGTCGTACTGTTCGATATATGACCGGGCACGGGTCATAGATGTAGAAAAGCCTCTTTTCACGCTGCAACGGTATTATTTATGCCTTTGTTTGTCACTGCATGAGTGAAAAAAATCAGGATTTATTGTGTTATTTGCTGGGGGTTTTCCCCTTCAGGTATTAAATTTGACATGTGTAAGCAGGACTGGACCAAATAGGGGTTGGATGAGGATAGCTGCACATCTTCAGGGAAAAGATTTCTCTTTCCCCCCCACACAGCTGCTTCTTTCAAGTCACACCTAGCTACACAGCACACCCAACAGCACACACATGGTGCATGTTGAAGTGACTGGCACATGATGAAAGTCTACGCATGCACACACACACACTCCTTCCTTTGCAGAAATTATCACATCACCTACTTTTAAAAAGATCCAGATGGCATGTAAGATGTTTAATTTGTAGTACAGTTACGTAGTAATGTCCGCTAGACATTAGCTCACAATCTGTCCGTCCTTGAAAAACCTTGAATATACCTATAGTGTGAGTGTTGTGACAGTGGATTGTGCTCGCAGGAGGCTGTTCAGTCCTGGCAATGGAGTACAGTAGATTGGAAGCTGCTTATTTCATAATGAACATGTGTCAGTTTTTGGAAAACTGTAAATAAACTTAATGGAATTAATCATTTTCAAATGTTTTAAACCATCCATCTATTTTCTGATGCTTATCCGGGTCCAAGTTGCATTAATTAAATTATTTAATTTGAAGTTGTTGTTATATACTCCTGGAAAGTACTGAAATAATTGTGATTATTAAAGCCTGTTTTCCATCATATGATGTGAACCCCGATAATAGTGAACTTGGGTGTCCTCAAATGCTGTTTTGCTTTTCTTCTTGGAATATCTGTACGATTCTGTCCAAGTTTTTAAACATTGCTATGCGTTATGCCAACACTCTCTTGTCCCCCCCCCCCTCAGGTGTACATGTACCAGCTGTTCCGCAGTCTGGCTTATATCCATTCCCAGGGCGTGTGTCACAGAGACATCAAGCCCCAGAACCTCCTGGTGGACCCAGAGACTGCCATCCTCAAACTCTGCGACTTTGGCAGGTCAGTACCAGCCTCTGGACCTGTCGGTCTCTCTCCATCATTCTTTCCATTGTTGTTGTGGCTGTCTGTGTGTCTCCGCATGTATGTTTAGCTAGCTGTCCGTTTGTGTAGCCATCTCCTTCTCAGTCTTGCCTTTTCCCTGTGTCGATATGTCTCTCTGACTGCTTACATGCTGTGGTTTTATGAAAACGGACACACACACGCTGTGAAATGAAAGGTTCATGTTGTTGACTAGTGTTCCCCTCCTGAACTGTCTTTTTTTGTGTGTGTGCTATCTCACTTTTACCACCTTCTAGTGCAAAGCAGCTAGTTCGGGGAGAGCCAAATGTGTCCTATATCTGCTCAAGGTACTACCGTGCCCCAGAGCTCATCTTTGGTGCCACCGACTACACATCCAACATTGACATCTGGTCAGCCGGCTGTGTGCTGGCTGAGCTGCTGCTGGGCCAGCCCATCTTCCCTGGGGACAGCGGTGTGGACCAGCTAGTAGAGATCATCAAGGTACAGTTGTGATACTATAAACAGTGGCTGAAAGCCAACGGATTGCACAAGCTGGTAGATGAAAGAAGACATGGTCTAAAGTTTGGAATCAAATCTGCTGTCCGTATTGGCTTAATCAGGAAACTCTTTGTAAGAGCTATGGTGCAAGAAACATCAATCAATGGGTGTGGAGTTGTATTTGAGTTTGGTTGATTTATTACATGCATGTATTTGAATACATTTAAATACAGGTCTTATTAAATGGAGAACTAAAGGACAATGCAAGAGGTTCCCTATTGAAACAAAAGGATGTTTGTCTCATCATTGCCACTGACGATCCCTCCTCCACGTTTGGAGTAAGTCATGTTTTCTACATGTTTGACAGGTTTTGGGGACGCCAACAAGGGAGCAGATCCGGGAGATGAACCCGAACTACACAGAGTTCAAATTCCCTCAGATCAAAGCACACCCTTGGACAAAGGTATGTTCCCAATACTGGAGAATATAGCAGTTTCCCCAAACATCAGTGTGTTTTAGTGTGTCTCTGAAACTGCTTGTTTGCCCTTCATGGGATAGGATGATATCAGGAAGGTGGAAAATATCAAAAACTGGAATTTGACGATTATTTTTGTCTCCATATAAGAACACTTTTTGTTTTAATTTTTTAAAAATCTCTGCTCCTACCGCCAAGTAATGAAGGTGTATAATTCCAGTAGCTTCCATACAGCAAATCTTATGTATGATTTCCCCAGCTGTAGTTTCTCTGGTTACCATGGTCACACGTCAACCCGCAGCGGCAAATTACATCTTAAACTCTGAATTCATCAGCAAAGAGCTGTGCGTGAGAGCAGCAGCTTCCTCTCATTGCCGCCGCCTCCGCCGCCACTCGCCGTCTGAAAGCACCTCAAGTCTTCAATTTTCAAAAAGCCCACATTTCTAAATGTGTCTCCCGTCAGGTGTTTAAGCCTCGTACCCCACCAGAGGCCATCGCCCTCTGCTCTCGACTGCTGGAATACACGCCGGTGACCAGGCTGTCTCCCCTGGAAGCGTGTGCGCACGCCTTCTTCGATGAGCTGCGTCAGCCCAACACCCGCCTGCCCAGCGGACGAGAACTGCCGCTCCTCTTCAACTTCAGTCCCGTCGGTCAGTTTACCTCCATTAACTATTTTTTATTTTTTTTATAGAGATTTCTGTGTTTCGGATGACCTTCACTTAGTTGCCATGTTACTGCCCCCATTGTATTTTATGTGCGATTAAACATCTGGTTGTTTCTGCTCCCTCAGAGCTGTCTATCCAGCCCCAGTTGAACTCCACACTCATTCCTCCTCACGCTCGTGCACAGACATCGCCTGCCTCACACGGTAGGTATCCAAACAAAAAATATATACTTTTAATATGAGGCCGTCGTCTTCACTCACAGACCGTATTGAGAAAGGGTTTTATTTATACATGTATTCATGCATTTATTGGACCTTTTTTAAATGGTTTTATGCAGTAGTGGACAAGTAGTACCTCAAGTATTGTGGGAATCAATATATCTATTGCTCACATTGTATTGTACAAGCTTAACCCAGTCTGAACTTAAACCGTGACCCATTTTTAAGCCCAACACGAAAAATATCCTTTGCCCAGACATTAAATATCAGACTACTCTTCACACTTTTATGAAGCTAAAGCACATTTATTTTCATTTTCAGAAACATTATTATCACTTGATAGGCTATTAGGTCTAGTAATTGAACTATATCCGATTATTTCTGTGGGATTAGTCTCGGTGACGCGTGTGCTCTCCTCTCTCCTCCTGCAGAGGGCAGTGTGTCAGACAGTACCGCCCAGCCCAGCTCAGCACCTGGATCCATCAACAACAGCACCTGAGCATCCATCCCTCTGTCATCCTTTCTTTTCGTCTTCCCCATTTTCCTTTTCTCTGCTCTTCTCCCTCTCAACCTCCCCCCCTTGGCTCCAAACCCTTAAAACAGAAAAGAAATAACTATACACACCGACATAAACACTCAGCATTGCTGTTTTTTCCCCCCCAAATTTTAACCATTTCCAATAGAAAGCACTTCCTGTGGCTGCTAGCTCCAGGAAGTTGTGGGGTTGTTTTAAGGATATTTAGGAAGCCTTGCTTGGGCTTAGTATAAGCTGCAGTTCTAAGTCCATGACGGCCCTTGTCTGGCCTGTTAGAATAAAGAAACTTTAAATTGGTCGGGGTGTTTTGGGAGATGAGGAGGGGGTTTGCACATGACATGTGGATTTTCTGTATTATAACATACAGTTGACTTTTATCCCTTTTTTATGTTGATTTTATTTGCATTAGCGTATTTTATGTGTGGCCGTGGTGCCATTGAATGGGGTCATGATTGACTGTGGGGTTGAGAAAGAGGGCCATGTGGTTTCGGGTTAGGCCTGGCTAATATAGACAATCATCCTTAGTGGGTCAAAAATGGCACACTTGTAGTGTCCATGTTTGATCATACAACCCACTGTGTAGAGTAGTGACTCTTCGGTCACGTTCTACTCACGTATTGTCAGTTCACCCAGCCCAATGGTGAACAAATGTGAAGATTTCTTTTTTTAATCTCCCAGTTTGACACCAAAAAAGAACATATTGGCTGTTTTTGTCTCATTTTAGATAAAGAGGTGGTTTTAAATTTTATTGCAAATGAGGGGCACCACAGCCTGTCTTTACAGCTTCTTTGTGATTATTGGCTCCTCAACTGCCTTTTTTTATGTGAACGAGAGGGAGCAGAGCGCACATCTTCAGTTTCTTCGGTATAAGCTCATGTTTTCATTGGTTAAGCTGGAAAACCAAGCGATTCATGTTGGTTCTCGAGTGAACATTGCACATCTCCGAAGGGAGGAAGCAAAGGGGCGAGGCATGCGTCCCGTCCAGCTGTAACATAACTTCACGCGGAGGGAGCCGGTGGTTTGGGCCTCCTGTTGCACCTGAAACCGAAGACTCAACGATGCGTCACGTGTCATTACCACAGTTTCCTAGCACTGTAGGGTGAGAACTCACCTCGTTAATTATGTCACTTTACGGTGTTACGTATCATATCGCTTTGATTATGTTGAAGAATCGGGGACACGGGGCTGAGAGAGACTTCTTTCGCTGTTCGCCTGGCCCGTCGTCATTTCAGCTACAGTTATCGATCAGGAGGAGAACTTTGAATGAAGTAGTTTGGTTTGTGAGAGAGATTAGTTGAAACCCTCTTCGCCCCCCCTTCCTAACAGCCTGCCCGTGACGCTCATATCATGTTCTTCTTGTCCCGTGCTGGTGGTGGTAGGAGGTTCTCGTGAATGATTTACTCAGCCTAACAGTCTACTGTCGGCATGAACCAGTTGTCTTTCTTCCACCACGCAAATGTGCATGTTCAGCCCAGGTTGACCACTCTATATCACTTCCACTAATCTCAGTAATGATCAGACCAGAAATGATGCTCAAGCCCCTGAAACCCAACAGCTTTTGGAGCCTCCCTTTCCATTCCTTTTTGTCCTCCTCCCTCTGCATCCCTCTTTCCTCCTCCTTTTTTTTTCACTGCTAAACTGTAAATATCAAGTACCTTTTATTTTGTTATTTTTGTTATTATTGTTATTATATTGTTGTTCTTGTAATTTTTTTTTTTTTTTTTTTCCCTCTAGTAGACCGGCGCAGCAGCGGCCGGGCTGTTTATCCTCAGTCGCAGTCTGTAAATACAGTTTCATTTCAGTCCCTGGTTCAGGAGGGGAAAAACAGAACAAAATGTTTCATTTTTATTCTCTCTCCCTCCATTTCTCTCTTCACGACTTTCCCTTTTCCCTCATAAATGTTGTCATAACTGTTTTATTTATTGTATTGTGGGTTATTTTTTTTTTAGGGGGAGGGGGGCTGTTGTTTCTTTTCCACTGGGGTGGTACAATTGAGGGTTTAAGGTTTTGTTTTTTTGTTGTTTTTTTTTTTATTCCAAATTTTAGTCAAGCAATGTCACATGCAAAACGATTTCACATCCAAGATACTGTACTGAGATCCAGACGTTGCTGTGTGCGCTTCCCGCCGGTGGGCGTGTGCGTATGCAGGTGCACACGCCCACAGGTGGAGCTCCAGTTTTCCGTTTAACTTCAATGTGAAGGGAATGTTACAAGCCTCTGGATCTAGGGGGGTCGTGGTGTTAGGATGGAGCACGGATTACCTTGTTTGTGTGTGTGTGTAGGTGTGTGTGTGTGTGGGTGGGTGTGTGTGTGTGTGTGTGTGTGGGTGGGTGGGTGTGTGTGTGTGTCCATGTGTGTGTGCAAGCGCGAGTGTCTCTCGAGGAAAGGGGGAATAATGAATCTGTCCATTGACATGTATCATCTCTTGTGTCCGACCATCTCCTGTTTTCTCTGTGTGCGTGCGTGCGTGCGTGCGTGTGTGCGTGCGTGCGTGCGTGCGTGCGTGCGTGCGTGCGTGCGTGCGTGCGTGCGTGTGTGTGTGTGTGTGTGTCGTACGGTGTGTATGCTTCACAGATACTTGATGAGTTTCTTGAGCACAGCTGCAGGGAATGTGTGTGCGTTTGCGTGTGTGCTGACAGACCATGGACATCGTTCCTCGTACTCCAGACATTTTCCTAAATGAAGTGCTGACTAAATGTGCTATTTTAATGTTTTTTTTGTTTTTTTTTGTTTTTTTTTCCATCTTCTGATCCGTCACACTTTGTTTTTAATTTGCTGTGACCCTGCTCTTTTATCACCCTTGTCTGAGGGTAAAACGTCATAGTCGGGAACAGAACGGTTGGATAAAGGAGATGATGAAGAGAGAGGGATGGAGGGAGAGAAACAGTTTTTGTTTGTTGGTATAAATAATTAAACTCATTAATAAAGTGATGAAACTGTTCCTGTCTCACATCAATGATTGAATTATATCTGAATAAGTGAGCCATATTTGCATGACCACCGTGGGGATACAAGTCATAATGACATTAAAATCTGTTCATTTATACCCACGTGTCCTGTGTGTACAAAGACTAAGCTTGTAACGCATTTAGTCAAATTAACGCAGCGTAGTAGAAATGCAACCATATGGAATTTAAGGGCCAAAAGTGAAACCTTTGTGTGTTTGTTCAGCACCAGGGAGTGTTTACCAGGAGTTAGGGATTTTAAGATTCTTATCATGTAAAATGTAATTTAAAAAAAAAATGTACTTCTACTAAAAGTCCTCCATTTAAAAGTACTTGTACAAGTCAATAAGTATTTTTAGCTAAATGTACATTTAAAAACTATAAGGCTCTTATAAACTACAATAATCAATTAATTAAACTGAAATATCTATAAATTAATTGTAATGAGTTCCACCTCAACCAGATATGCCATTTTAATTCTGCTGATATGTTCTTTTACTTTTGATATGTTATGAACAATAAACTGATATAACTTGTGCACATTTACATAAGTAACATTTGGAATTGTGACAGTGTTTTCACACAGTTCTAGTGGTACTTTTCATCCTCTCTTCCACTGCAGCGTACAGCAGGTGTTAAACCTGCTAATAAAATGATGATGCACATCGTGAAAAGGATTTTGATGTGTGATGCTCGCTGATACAAGCCAGCATCCTTTGGGATCTTGGGTGGAAATGACGGCTCCTTCTCTGCCTGCTGGTAACTGGAGATGCAATCTGTTCTCGGTCTTGCATCACCTTGAAGAGCAGTGCGACGAGGAGGAGAACACATGTTGACTTTGTGTTCAGGCCGAGGTGCTGACCCGTGAACAGTTTGTGCGTGTGCCTACGTATAAACTCGCTGTTTGCGTTTAGGGAACCTTTTCAACGGAGGGATTAATGAAACGGTGGAGTCGGGGAAGTTCAGTGAACTCTGGAAGGGATTGGTTTCAGAGTGATGAAATCAGAGCGGTAGTCATGGAAACCACGCCGTTGCTAATGTTAGTGAAAATGTTTCCGACCTTGACTGATGAAATCTTGAACTTCCAGGGGTTTGATTGTATGCGGCGTGTGAACAGAGGGAGGCTGGTTCATGGACGGCTGGTATTTGTTTTGTCATTGTATTTATCTTTTGAACTGTTATCTCTTCGTTTTTGTTTCTGTGATATCTGTGCATCACATTGAATTCAGGTCTGTCATGGGAAGTTTAGATGTTTGTCATTTATAATTTGAATCTTTGTCAGGTCAGACGTTGATCCGCGTCTCCTCTTTTGCACTGTCGTCCTATGACTAAAATGTCTGTGCTTACTCAGGTGATGACATGAGATCATTTCAGAGGACGTTTCATCTGTTTTCTGTACATCTTGCCTTTTCTAAGACAGGACATGACTCATCTTTTATCTACAGGATGGTTCCTCCTCCTTAAAAGGGAGATCCCTGCTAGACTCAGGGTCGTTCCTGCGACCTCCCTCTGGGCTTTTGGCATGAGAAGGCAGGGGTGAACATTATTTTCCTCTGCAGACGAAAAGACTTTGTCGAATAAAACCAGAGGAGAAAAAGCTGATCCTGGTTTGTTGATCTTTATTGGGCGGATTCCTTTTTCCTCTCATTTGACTCCGTGACTTGAAGGACCTGCGGCACACACACACACCTCAAACGGGGCTGAATGCCTTCAGGTCCACTTAACCAGGGGCCGAGGATGCCTCTCCCACACCTTGGTCTCAATTTTTCATTCAGGCCAGAATCCGCTTCACCGCTGTGAAAGAAGAGCAGGATTTAATGAAGTCTCATGGTGTCTGTGAACTCCCGCCTTTGTCCGTGTTCGGTGTAAAAATATTTATAGGCTCTGGCAGAACCGTTGCTGCCCGGTGCTTGACTAAAATTGCTTGATTGCCTTTAAGCCTGCCCCTCAAATTCAGCTCGGATGAATTCATACTGTGTCTTTGTGTGACGCCCCATCCTTTGTCTCTATTCAGAAACATGAACTCAAGTCTTATGTAGACATTTTAGCATCCTACTTATTATATTGAAGCTATGTAGGCAGAAGAATTCGTACAGCTGGGTGTTATTAGTTTACTCAATTAATCATAGGGTTTGATGGATTTCACACACACACACACACACACACACACACAACAAAACACTAGTAGGATGAACAGCTGTTGTTTTTGTTTTATTTTCTATTTTATAATGTATTTCTTTGGGGCATATGGCGTAACAATTTGCATTTTTCTTGTATTAGATATGAGGAATAAAACTCTTAGAAAATAACCCTCTTCATAACTCCCCAAATTAGTCTGTTATCATGTTGTTTTGTGGAACAAATCCTGCTCATCGACCCCTAAATTGATCAAAAACAAGACCACGCCTGTGGCTCTGTGAGGCTGTACAGCGGTGCTTTGCACTAAATGCTTCATCAGCATGCTGACTGAGTAGAACTGCGTCTCTTTTTGTTTTGTAACCTGTTGGGTACAACAAGGCATGAATAACATTTACAATGTCCACCTTAGAACGCCTGAACTGATACAGGTTTGTTTCTGAATGATCCCTTCTCACTCTATATTTAATTATATATTAAATGTATTTAATTTCAACCAAAAAAAAAATGTTATTTGGAATATAATCACCTGATTATCATTGATGAAAAGTATATATTACTTCACCCAAAAGAAGTGTATTTGACTGTGTCTCTCAACATTCATATTAATGATCTAATAGTATTCCACTCATTTTATACCATGAGAGAAAAGTAGATCCATGAACTCATTTCCGTTGCAGTGCAACAGCCTCTGCTCTCACAGCACGACGAGAGATGAAGAGGAAGATGAAGAGGCTGCATGTGTAGCAATCAGCACTGCGTGTCAAGACCGGGCTCCTCTCCTGGGACCTGTAGTCTCTGAACCGAAGCATTCAATGGGGGAAAAAAAAGAGGCTGCTAAGTCGTCATAGTGATGATACGAGATGTCAAGGTGGAATAATGTTACCCCGCGATGTGTCGGACAGATTGCACCGTTTCTGTGGAGCCTGAGTGGCCCTGGCCCCTCTGGCTGAACGCCCGGCCGGCTCTTTAATACCATTTGGAGTCAAGTTAAGCAGTCTGGAGGAGCCGCTCATCTTCCCAATCAGCCAATGGGGCACATGGGGTCACTGTGTAATTCTGGGAAATGAGTGAGGTGGGCTACTCTATACTTTCACTGACCTCTGTATATAACACTTGACCGCAGCTAGAGCTTTACTCCCTCGGAGGAGGGTAAATCTGATAAGTGTGAGGCTGAAGATTTAATAAACCCCTGTGGGCATTCAAGTGCAGTTGACTTCAGTTGTTGCTGTCGCTGTATGAAAAAGGTGAAAAAAAATCAGCAATTAATCCTCGAAAGGGCTTCAGTAACAATCTTAATTGGTTACATCACGTGGTAGCTTTAGTTAACGAATAGTTCAGGCGACCTGCCAACGTCTGTAGTGAGAAAAAAGTTTGTATAATTTAATTTTGCTGTATGTAAGGAAGCCCTGTGATAACTTGGTGACCTCAAGGTCCACTTACTAGCTTTTTCCCTGGACTTTACACCTCGGTTTGTGAGCTCAGAACTCACTTTTTAACTCCAAGCAAAGTTAACGGTTTGTTAAACATGTGGGTTTTAAGTCAGCATTGATGCAAATTATCAAATCAAACTATCGAAACTGCTATTTGAATATTTTAATTTACTTTTTTAATACAATGAATGTTAGGGAAAAGTAATATTGACTGAAAAATATAACATTTTGCACACTAACACTTTTCCCGTGAGCACAAAAAGAAAATAGGAGCGTATGGTGTTGATGACATCACAGCTCAGCAGATCTTGAATTTTTATTTCTTATTATTGGGATAAGCATAGAAAATAACAGCATGCACTCTTAAAATGTATGACTTCACATTACTTAATGTGTTACTTCAAGTATTATCAGGAAAATATAGTCACAATATGACAAGTAAAAGTACCGATGATGCTGAATGACCTCTTTCAGTGTTGTATTTGAACACTTGTATCTGCTGTTGGGTAGTTTAATCTATAAGAATGTATTGTATCGTCAGCCTTTATGTGTTGTACTGTATTTGCAAAATGCTGCAATCCTGGCGCGCTTTCTGGACTACAAACTGCCTCACTATGTGTAGTCCAACGCCATTGGTTCATGAAGTGGCCGGCACAGCCAATCAGATCCGGTCTACTAAACATACTAAAAAAAAACGAAGTTGTTGCTCTATATCCTCGACCGATAATGTCGGAGTGCGGTGAGTTATGTTCCACTAATTTTACTTATTTTACGTGAGTGCTACGTTTCGATGACACGTGTGACCGCTGATATTAATGTATGGAGGTTTTCAACGGGGGGAGACAGCTAATGTTAACTTTTAGTCTGTCGCCGCCATTACACCACCGAAGAAGCGTATCCCGCCCTCCTTCTTCGGTCTTTTTTCTTCTTCTTCTTCTCCTCCTTTGGTAACGTTACCAGAAAGAAAGCACCACTGGTCCAAGTGGTAAAAGCGGTATAGTCGCGGGCTAATCTGGCTTCTATACCCGCTATCAAGGAATTATCTGACGGCGGTTGTATTAGCTTTCCGAGCTAGCGGGAGAGCTAGCCACCACGACGTTAGCCGTGTTGCCAGAAAAATGGCCATCGTTGCATGTTAGCAACTACGGTCCTGGCCAGAGTTGATACAGTTTGCTAGCTAGCGGCTAGCTGCTAACGGCTAGTTTTGACTCGCCACTCAGCTGTCGTGCTCGCTAGCTCAGGGCCTGACCCCCCCTTATCTAAACGGTCAAAGGAGCTAACACGATATTTGTTATTAGCATGTATACGACAGGATTAATCTCTATTTTGAATTATTGTATACCCCATTTACATTTTGTGAGTCTGCAGTTTTGCCTCGCGTTAGGTAATCCTTCACACGAATAACGTTCATGTCTTTTAGACACATGGCTCCTTGATAAATATGCACATGGTAAAAAGCAAATTACCACTGGTGCAAGGTAAAAAAGCAGATGCAGACCACCTCACGTCTCATCATTCAACAGCACTGACATGTTGCAGTCTTGCACAAACCCCAGTATGAATTTGACCATAAAAATCATCCCAACAGGAGCAGTGGGGGGAAATATTATGCCATACTTGACGGTTTAAATTATGTAGTTATATTCCTTCTATAAAGATCTATAAAAAAATATAGCAATTAATTAATCCCACTGCCCGCATAGCAATTTCAAATGCCTGTTAAAGTCTCTTAGACCTCAAACACTGTTAATTAAAAATATTTCACTGAGTGATTTGATACTTCTTTAAGAAGAATGTGGTCATTGTTGTTTTACGTTGATCCCAGGGTACATCATCCTATTCCTTTAACTTAAAACCTACATTCCCCAGCTGTTTTGGGACGTTGCTTTTTCTTGCGTGGACAAGGTGCCCTTTAAAAAAAATGAATCTATTTATAATGAGCCTATTTTAATGTTCAAGACATACATCTTCAGTAGGAACACATGGGATTGTGGTCTGCTGGGAAAGTTGCAAAGCATTGAGAGACAGAATAATATATCAATGTGTTGGTCCTGTCTTGGGATTTATCGACGATAAGATAACGATGGAATACCAGCCGCCTTGTCCTTTTAAGTCACCGTCTTGTCTGCCAGTTAAAATGATCAACTAGAAAATGTGTCACATTGATGCCATTCAAAGCTACTGATGTGTTTCTTTCAGTGGGTTTTCTTTGATTCGTAAATGTTTTTTGTTTTTTTTCAAAGCAGAGCTTTGTTGCTGCAGTTTGAGGTCTGATCGGTATCCAGTGAGTGGGAAGGATTGCAGAGATTGTGTTTGATTATAGCTAGCTACATTCAGCAGCAGCATGCACTTCCAGTGGGTCCAATTACAGCACATATCTAATTGATGTTGGAGCTAAACGTCTGCCTGGCCCATGAAATGGCAGAGAGACAGAGAGAGAGAGAGAGAGAGAGGGACTTGGCAAGGTCTCTACTGAGCAGCAACCTGCATGGTCAAAATAACAATTAGCCCAGCTCAGCGCATGGTGAGTCATCCTGGCAACCCCAGGGTTAGCCTCCCGGCGCTTGTGTCCAAGCAGTTGTCTTGATAATATA
Source organism: Eutrigla gurnardus (assembly GCF_963514095.1). Taxonomy (NCBI): domain Eukaryota; kingdom Metazoa; phylum Chordata; class Actinopteri; order Perciformes; family Triglidae; genus Eutrigla; species Eutrigla gurnardus. Next base: position 17,982,230 of record NC_139937.1, on the reverse strand, counting down.
TGCAGGCACTTCTTTTCATCAGGAGAGGGCAATGTTCACAACCTAACTCAAAATGTAATTCACTGGCGGGGAGGCATCTGTATAAGGCTCACGTCGTGATATTACTTTCATATTCCAAGCATGCTGAGTTTCATGAACTGTTTCACCTTTATCTGCCATCAGTTTTGCATTGCTGCATTTCTCATGAAATGTTTTTGATTTCTAATCCCCCCCCCCGGCAGCCATGGAGACGTCGTCGGTGTACATGTGCTTCCCCTGCTACCAGGAGTTCAACACCCTGGAAGAGGTGCTCGAGCACCAGTTGACATGCACTGCGGAGGAACAGCCGGAAACACCTGGAACAACCCCGGTCACTGTTCCGCTGCTGCAGACTGGGGTAAATATTGGCACGGTCAATAATATCCCCTTTTATCATGTGGTTGCAGGATCTTGATTTTAGTTGAGAACAGACCGAGTGATGCACCAATCCAACATGTTCAGTCGTGATACCTGGGTTTTGGGTATCAGCCAATATTGAGTACTCTTCTGATACCAGTCTTTAATTAATTAACTGTATGCCTCACTTTGGAAAAGTGACTGGAATCATTCCGTGTAATGCAATGCCAGGCTTGAGACACAATCCAACAATACAGAGATATAAATGTACTGTTTTGCCATCTATTAAGATAATTGTATCTGATTCCAAATTGCCCATTGTCAGTGATACCCGATCCAGCTGTTTGAGTCAGTATTAGACCCATAACGGTATCGTTACCAGTGCGTCTCTGAACGGAACTGAAAAACGTCAATATTGTGGCTGTGTTTCCTGAAACAATGAACAGTTTAATCGCATAAAAGCCTCTCAATCAGGTCTGGAGACTGACATTGAAGTGACAAGTGTAACTTTAGTAATAAATTGACAATATTCTGCTACTCATCATAGTAATAGGGACCTCAATCAGAGCACTTAACATTGAGTTGTTTGCAATGATTTATTGACTAATTTCAAGGGGTTGCTTTGTATTAATAACTATGTGTACACTGATCATAGAATAACCAGTTTGTTTTTCCTGTTAGATAGTACGTGCTTATTAGTGGTAACTGCCTGATCAACAATGAATAAGAAATATAATTATGTATCGGGACCGTTACCGAAATCCGGTATCAAACTGGTGAAACTGCAACATGCGATATGTTTTTATGGTGAATAAAATCGATAAAATAAAATTATTTTGTAATTATTCAAGTAATTCCTGTAGCTATAAAGTACTCTGAATATTTTATGGCAAACCGTTAAAATAGTTTACGCCTCTTGAGCGCTACTCTGTCGGTCTCGCTTAATTTTACAGTCCTGCTCTCGACCACTAACATGAGATCTGGTTTACCATCTGCCTCCATGTAAATGTGGCGTAAAGAGCGTAGTATTTATTTTCATGCTGCTCCCTCCCCCCTGCTGTGTCGGAGCGCTCCACATACAAACACACACATACACCGTTTAGTCAGAGAACAACTGATCACAGAGGCTGCGAAGTGAAGATTAATAACCGTGCTCGTTACTTTAAGTAAGTGCAATAAAACCAGCGCAAGTATAAAGCCAATAATTGATCAATACACTTGTTCAGCATCATCAGTGTGCGGTAAACATGGAGAAAAGTGATGTTTTAATCTGCTCCGTCCACAGTCCCTCATCCAGCGCTGCTGTTTTACACAGGCACAGCATGCTAGCTTGGCTAATTGGGAATTGTCCAGGGTTCCCACGCATCCTGGGAAGCTGTTGACCAATTTTCCGGTCACTGAAAACGCATGGTAAATGAGAGAAAAATTCAAATGTCTTAAAATGAGCTACTAGGCGGTCTACCGGAGCTCGCCAAAACTCAAAACACGGCCGTCAGGACTAAGTCCTGTTCAGGATCATATCGATGTTGAAATGGTTGCATATTGAGTTTATAGAGTATTGTGAACAGGCTGTTAATTTGTAGAAATGCTGTGAACACACAGTTGCATCACATGGTGGCACACGCAGGTTTAAACTCTGAATAATGTAAGGTAACTTATACTTCAAATGTAAATATTAGTTGCTGCTGGCTGGAAACTGTGGTAGTTTTTATTATACTATCTTAGGATGAATTTGTTCTAATTTCTAAATTCAAGATGATTTCATACATAAGTCATAGAACTGCATGCCTTCTACACACACTTTTACTGTGACATGGAGGAACATATCCCAGGAAGCTATTTTGTTGAGTTGCCTTTTAATGAATGCTATGAACAACTTGAAGTTCCCTCTTGTAAGCAGTGTTCCAGCGTATGTATCTGGGGAATTTATTATGAAGGGTGGAACGGAAAGGAGTGAAATGGTGATGCGGTGGTGTCGACAAGGTTGGAGTAATAAAGTTGTTGCCATGTTGGCACAGCCCACGGAGCCTCCTTGTTATTATTATTTTATTACCCTTCATAAAGTAAAGGCGCAATATAACCCTCGGCTACACACGCTAAAGCCAAAGCTAAAACATAGTCTCACTGTATAGCTTAGTTTGCCATGTATCTTGAAAGTATTAAAACCTATATATTTAAAATGAGCTGCCGGTTGAGAGAAAGTAGTCCCTCCTCCCTCTGCCAGTGCTACCTGCAGGCAGCGAATCACATCAGCAGAGGGAGGACAGGATGAATGTCGTGGATATCATTTTTTTTTATTCACATGTTAGTGTCAATATTGTGTTTCCAGTGAGATATGCTATTATTGTATTTATATAGTGACTTTGCTGTCGTAAATATGGCCGTTGCTGCTCCAGAATCAACATTTAGCTTAGTTATATTTAAAATATAAAAGTCTAATCCAGTTCTGATTTTAAAGACAAGCAGCTAAGCGGCACAAACATGATGAAAAAATAGGTTTTTCATCTCATATCCTCTTCTAGTGTTCAGTAGACGTGAAGGTCTTGATATACATGTCATGTGTTGGGAAGGCTGGAATACTACTTTTTTTTATTGGTACTGAAATAAGAACATGTGCATATTTTATACTGGTAAACTTATTTAAGACAAATATCAGAGTCAAAGTCAATGAACCGGTACATCTGCTCGACGTCTACATTTGCAGCAAAGCCTGCAGAATTTTAAGAAGTACTTAAGTGATGCCCTGAACTTCTTCTGTCGAGGGTGATGGTAAAATCCCACATTAGCATGCTGTTTATCAAGAGCCACTAGTGAGGCCAAGAGGTGAAGGCAAAAATGTGGCCGTGCTTAAAGTGGATTATGGAGTGTTGGACTTTTAAATTGGGCTCTGATATGGCGTAAATCATCCATATCAGTGTTGTCGGTTGAGCTTTGTTCTGAGAGTGTTCGTGTGTTAAACAGTATGCAGCTTAATGCGGAGGTTGTTTTCAGTAATATGATACAGTTCGGGTTGAGGTCCAGGACGCCACATTTACATGGGATCTGGCAGGGCTACACGATGTTGGCCAAAACGAGAGTTGTGATTGTCTTCATCAATATTGAGACCATGATTATTTCTCATTTTTATTTGTCAAGTTAAGGCAGAATATAATTGCCTTTTTTTCCCACATTTAAATAAACCGAGCCCTGCTTTCGCTTTCATGTTGCGCTACATTACTGCTCGTGTAGAAATCTTTGCATCAGAATAAGACTGGTCCTTCTTCACAGTGCATCTTCTAGAGGCAAATATGAATAAATTGTATCAGAGCTTTTTACCCCAAATTACATCAACAGAGCACCACTGTCATGTTGCGCTCATTGATGTATCTCGGTGTCAAAGTTAGACTTAAAATAAGGTTCTTGGTCCTGAATTCAGTGCCTTTTCATGTTGCCCGTCTCCTCTCTGGTGTGTGTATGTGTGTGTGTGCGTGTATATATAATTTTTTTTCCCATTTCCCGTTGCGAGCCAATATCAGACTGACATTATCCCTGCAGCAAACACTGCAAAGTATTGCCTTCAGTTTCGTCCACGATGCATTTAATGGAATAACGTTAATGGCATTCAGAAAGATATCCACACTGTAAAATAAAACCCAATTACAACTAGTGCTTGCAGGTAAACGGGCAAAAGCAGATGTCCTACTCTGAAATGCGGCCAGAACATTCAGGAAAGTCTTTCACGGGCCGCTGCTGCAGGATGCATCGCTGGCAGCGGCGTTACAGCCCCCCACAAAAAGGGAAACAAAGGCACAAACGTCCACCTGAACTCTGGTGGACAAAGGTCAAGCTCACTGTGACCTCCCGCCTGTCCATTCTTGCGAACGCGGTGTAAAGTGATGACATTGTGGACACGCGTCGATATAAGACGCCGCCTGACTTGTTGGCAGAGGCGTACAATTGCACAGGCTGCAACGTCAATTTCATAGTCGATCATGTTCATTGAATTGTGGGAGTCCAAATCTTGATTGAGATTAATATTTGAGACATTAATTGTGCAGCCCCAGTATCTGGTCCAGCTAAATCACCAGGACGCTCCTTGCGCTCCAGGATTACTGGAGTCAGTTTTAAAGAGAGTCTTATTTTCTTAGTGTTTTTCTCTCTGTTTACTAAATGTGTCCTTTTGTATGCAAATTCAGTGGTTTGGGGTCAGAGTGGATTTTTTGCATTGCATTCAATATTTTTATTTTTACTTTGGTTTGTCTTTGGAATTTATTCTTTTGGGATGAATTTCATCAAAATGCTGAACTCTATTAATTCTGTTTGTAGTTTTTTGAAAGTTGCATAGTGGGGCGAGTTACTCCATTTAATTTTGACACATTGCGTCTCGGCGGGACTTCTGAAAGCCCTTCAGGGTTAAAAGCAGTCGCTGTCACTCGTTCGGCGGTAGTGCGTGACGCTCTGAACTTGTGCCTAAACTTCCATTCTTACAGTCTTCAGCTCGCGTCCATAAAGCACGGTGACACTAATGACAGACAAATTGCATCCAGAGTCGCCAGCAGGAAGATGAGCATTAAGGAACGCAGTCAGAGCCACCCTTTTCTCCTGATGGATCACCCACTGGTCTTCCCAATGAGTGATCCATCAGAATACAGAATGACGGGACATGGTGAAAGGATCAAGCTCTAAAGAAGACTGTCTCCTCAAAACTCTTCGTTATACAATCCAAGTATGACTCATCGCCCGCATCTGCAAACTTCCTTCGCAACACACTAAAAATATGCACTTCACATTAGAAGGCATTAGAAGCTCTCGATAACGATTAAGTAATTTGGTCATTAGATTTATTCGGTCTGCCCTCTGGCAGCTTAAATCATTTTCTTAATTTAAAAAAAGTGTAATAATTCAACTGCATGCTCAGGTGTTGTTCAACCTTAAGACTTGAATTGCTGTTCGGTCTCAGGCTGTCTGCCTGTCCGACTGATGATGTTACATAGTATGGGACTTGTTTTCTGCCATTTGTGTAGCTAAATTAATTTAAATTAAAAACGTAAGCGGAGGATAAATGCCACAATCTGTGTTAGATGTGTTCCAACATAGATTGTTTGAATAAATGGAGAGCTTTGACATTGTGTTCTGCGATGGCACATTTATTTACTTATTTATTTACTTTGTAGGACATAGTTGGAGGTTCTCTCCTCACTTGCAAATGTGTTTTTTTTTTTTGTTAGGGGTGTACTGAAGCGTCCATTATCTGAAAATATGTAGTCAAACTATAGGATGATGGCAAAACAATACCCGATGAACTACATCAGTCCCACACAGTCTATACCGTCTGTGGCTTCGTACGCGATACCGCCGATCCGTTCTGTCTCAGAACCCGTTGCTTTTCATTCCGGCGCCCGTTTTATCAGGTTACAGCAGTCACACAATGCTGCGGATCGCACACATCTGGTTCCACACTGACAGCGTTGCAGTCGGCAGATCGTTTTCACTGTTTTTTAGCGACACTTTTGTGCAGTAGTACGCTGGTGCAACAGCGCCGAAACGCTTCCTTCATGTCGGTCAAGATGTACAAGGTTATATAAGCGTTCGGTTTCTTCAAAGGTGTAAATCATTTCCCATTTAGGCTGTGGTGAAAAGAGGTGAAATTATTCCAATTATTCTCTATTGCAGAGATCCTGGTTGCTCGGGACTACAGTTGGCTCACAACTCCAAACAAGCATGGCTGTTACTAGGCTACACACCGAATGAATCATGTTACATTTAGAATGCAGGGGGTTCATTTGTTGTGATTGTATAACAGAGACGCTCAACCCAATGCAGTTTATTGTCCCATTCTTTTCTCAATGCACAAAAAACAAAACTATTATATATGGTGGAGGATGAATATGGGAACCTCAAAGCCTGAAGAAAGAAGCTGCTCTGAAGTCTAACAATATTATATATATGTATACATATATATAAACAATAATCCTGATCAAAAGGATTGTTATCCCCATAATCATCAAAATAGGCTTAAACACTTGAAATGAGACAGGAATCACTTTATTTTATTAAGAAACAATAAATGCTATTGCATCACAGATAAGACGCATCTTTTTTTTTTTAAATCATTTAAATGAAAAACAATCAAATAATGTAAAATAAGACGATCATGCATCATAAATGTGCATGATGCCAAGCTAGACGGCTTTTTCACGTCACTTATGACAGTATTTACTGTTATCACGATAATGAAAATTCACCACGATTGATTATTTTTTGTGTTTTTTTCATCCCGATACACGATAACATCTTATATCATCCCATCCGTAATGGCGTTTGCCAGGCAGTGTCTGGGTGAATAGGCTGTGACTGGTGTGGGTTTTGTCTTTTAATATCCTTGAGATTCTTCGCAGGCACCTCTTGTCAGCAATATCACGATGCTCGGTAGATGGGTACCAGTGATGTCCGAGGTGGCTTTAATATTGTAGAGGCCCTCCTGTCCTGGGCCGTGCTCATCCCCGGTCAGTTTGTTGTATTTCCAGTCAAATATACTGACTAAAAAAATGGCATAGTTGCATCCCTAACGTTGGGTAATTCTGTATTAATTGCAAAACCAAACAAAATATTATAAAACTTGTGCACTTATTTGACTCGATTTGTTGTCTGCCTTTTTGTAAGAGGTACAATTTCAATCTCCTAAAATCTACTTTCCCCGTGAGTTCAAAACATCAATCTTGATCTTGACTAATCCTGACATTCTGCTCCATTACAGGCTTGAGTGACGTAAATAAAAAAGCAGTTTGTCAGAACCTTCTGAACCCTCTTTGTACCAGCTTTTAATAAAATATATGTTGGCAAGAAATGTAGGATTCTCACTAAAGTAAGTAAACAATCAATGCAAACCACTCAAAGGTGCCATGTGTATTCGGCCACATGCGGATTCCACTGCGTTCCTGTGATTCTAAATGTAATAATCTGCTTATTTGCATTTATTGCGTACTAAGAGTAACAAATCAGATTCATCAACGGTGCACGGGTTGATATTGCGACTGCAACTGCAGCTAGAGACATGGGGCCGATACATTCAATCCCAAAACAATTATCGTCATCATTTTGGATAATTGTAATTGCATATTGCCTCCGGACAATGCACATCTGAGAGAAAGGCAGACATTCGGGGAGATTACAGCCGATGAAATACATTGATTTCTGAAGAAACATTGTCACGGTCGGTAATATGACAGACGTACTTATTATTATATATTATAATGTGGCTCCTGTAGCGGGTTTAAGAGGTGATAGTGAGTCACTGCAGAGTCCAGTGTGAGAGGACGAACGAAAGAGATTTTTTGGCAGAAACTAGTAAATTACTTGTATAATTGATTCTTCCACCAGGACACCATGTAGCTGCGAGGAAAAGCAAAGGCTAGTCGATATCTCAACACAATACATAGACATCTTTGACCCAACGTCTCGCTGTAACCTCTTCACAATCTATTGATAATGTTAGTTCATTTTTTAAACATTTTAATGAGCTGAAATTCTCGCCAGATATACACATTGCAACTTTACGTTTCATAATTCTGTGAATTCTGCCAATTCCAAGTAGTAGAGAGATGCAAGCATGTGTTTTTGGATGACATTTGCTTTTCGGAGCACAGATCAGCCAAGTCTCTGAGCTCATTTACACCTGGTGTTAATGTGATGTCTGTATTTGTAAAAATAGAATGCAACAAAAGCCATACATCATTACAGTATGTGTGACACAAACTATATTAATTGAGTAATAGTTTCAGACACCTTTAGCCCCAATCTTGAGTTTCTGTTTTTATCGTTCAAATAGACTGAGGGAGCGAATGTAAAACCCCGTGGAGTGCCCCGCTCAACGCTGATGAACCTTTTGATAGTTATCGGCCAGACTGAGGCCTTATCTTGGCCTTCTGGAGCTCTCGGAGGAACCTTGGCGCTTAACATACGCTGCTCTAATTGATCTCAGTACCCCGACACTGAATTCTCATCCCTCACCTGCCACAAAGAATGAAATAAAAAGAAATGACTTGAAACAGCTATTTGAACAGTGTTGCAAGGAGTGGCTTTCCTTGCTACACAGAAACAAATGCGACAGTAATAAACTAAAGGTAATCTTCCTTTCCTCTCCTCCTTTGTCTTTGCAGCAACAGGCACTAAATGATTCAGTTGCAGTCCCACAGATGCAAGTCCAAGCAGGGGAGTCCCCCGTTAATAAGCTGGCTGCCGTCAGTCCAAATGGGACATCAGACCAGCCCAGGATCCTCTACCAGTGTGGGGACTGTGATGCACTTTTCAAGAGCCTGGAACTTTGGCAACAGCACAGAAAAGAAGAGACATGTCAGCAGTCTGAGGAAGCACCTGATTCACAACCAGAGCCAGAGACCGCTTCAGCTCAGAGCTCCAACTCAGCTTTAAATCCAGAGGATTCTTCTCCTTCCAAGAGTGAAAATCTTACGCCAGTACCAGCGGAGACTCTGCTTGTAGAGGAAACGAGGCAGCAAGTTGCAGAGACCCGTTCAGCTCCGATCTCCGATCCCCCCGTTTCTGAGGAGGCCACCCCGAATCAAGAGGATTGGTCCCCCCGGAGGAGAGGGCCAACCAAAAAGCCCAAGCCTGAGCCAGTGCTCCTGTGTGTGGACTGTGGCTCGTGCTTTGGCCTGGTGTCTGAACTGGTGGCCCACCGCAAAACCCAACATGGTTTCGAGGAGGCTCTGCACCGCTGCTCCGTGTGTGGGGAAAGCTTCCTCAATACAACACTATTTCTTTACCACCGCAAGCAACACCGGCAGAAAGGCGAGGAGAGGGTTGCCGTGGCTCCCGAGGAGACATCGGAGGAAGCTTGTACGCCGATCAACGGGACCGAGGAGGCGGTCCAGGGCGACGCTCCCTCCGCCAGTACCGTCACCTCCAGCTTCACGCAGCCCGAATTCTTCATGTGCACCCAGTGTGGGGAGAGCTTCAGCGAGGAGGGCGGGCTGGCCACCCATCGGAAGCAGAAGCACGGCCTGAAGGAGCCACTGCACAGTTGCCTCCATTGTGGGGAGAGCTTCATGAACACCACCCAGTACCTGTACCATCGCCGGCAGCACCGCCTCCCATGGGGGACAGAGGTGGCGGGCGGAGCTGAAACTGGGGATGAAGCAGCCACCACCCAACCTCAGGATGCTCCACAGAGCTCGAAGCGGCTGCTTTCCCCGTCTGCCTCTGCTCCTGAATTAGGTTCACCCCTTCCTAAGAAAAGTAGACCCTCTTTCAGGATCCTGAGCGGCAATAGTGCCGGTAAGTATTTGTTTTAAAGCCCATTCGGGGGGGGAAAACTATGCAAATATTCACAGGATCTTTTGTTCCTTAATGATCCGTTTTTTTGTGTTGTCAGGAAACAAGAGCACCAAAGAGGATCCAGAGGGCAGCACTGCAGCAGACTTGGACAACACCAACCACCCTCCACCTGCCAAGCTGCTGCAGGACTGGGCTCGCACACCACTACCCCACGTTTGCCCCTACTGTGGCAAAACCTTCACCCGGCGCGTCTTCCTCCGCACCCACGTCTTCAGCCACACTGGAGAAAAGCTCTTCACATGCAAGGTGCCGATCAAATTCGACTCAAAAATCCGTCCTTTTTCTTGAATCTGAGGAGCAAATTGTCTTTGATGAAAATGTCACTTACATCATGCAGCAGACATCGGCAGGATGATGTAATGCGTTTGAAGTGTTTCAGGTTTATGGCAGACACAACCTGAACCTCCGACCTCATTATATTTGACAGTTTCTCCGGTGTCTCTGCACAACGGAGGTCGTTTTGAAAATGATAATTTGAGCAAGTGTAGCACACATGCAACTTTTTTTTGTTCCCTTACAAGAGTGTGCAGAAAACCGTTGTTAATGCTGAATTATTTGTGTTGTGAAGGTTTGCACAAAGTCCTTCACTAACTCCCAGAGCCTGCTGCGCCACAGCATGAGCCACACTGGCAACAAGCCCTTCAGCTGCAACGTTTGTGGCAAGAACTTCTCCCAGGCCGCCACCCTGAAGAGACACCAACGCATTCACACATCGACGCATCCTCGGCGCAAGCGTGGACGCAAACCGGTACAGTCTCCACCGTTCCATCGGCACTAAAACACCTTAAAAGTGACCGTTACGTGGAAATGATTCTGCAAGATATACTTGGATTTGTTAGTTGTTGGAAACTTATGACCATTTCTAGGAATAAATAAATAATAAGAAATAGAAGAAGAATAAATATTTTGTGTTAGCTTAGCTGTGGAATCCTATTTCCTGACCTTGACTGCTGTGTCCCCCGATGCAGGTGTGTACTTTGGACAATGAGGGAGCTGCTCATCTCTTCTCGTGTCCTCACTGCCCGTCACGGTTCAACACGGAGGATCAGCTTAACCATCACAAGTAAGGACACAACAGCAGTAACGCATTACATTTTCAGCGTTCTCTATTAGCAGAAGGGTAGGAGGAAATGATTGCAGCACATTTGACAATCCCCATTACATATAGTCACTCGTATTCACCACTCTAAATGGCGCTAAACTTCCGGATCTCCATATAGACCAGACCTTGTCAATATTCAATCATTTCCAACCCTGTTTACAATATAAATGCATAAGAATTACCGTTCCCAACTGAACCCGGGACAGGATTTAGATAACCCCTGCCTGTCGCCGGAAGCCGTGGGAGCTGAGCCGTGTCTGACTACTGAGCAACGCCTTAATGCGTTGTAGCAAAACACACTGACTGAGATGTCTGGGTGCCCTTGAGCCTCAGCCACATATGACTGACAGACATGGGCCCAGTAAATTAGGATCATAACGATAACAACCCAGGACGGGGGAAGAGCCTGGTCCTGTCCTGCATGGTTGAGCAAGGGGGAGAGGATGTGTGTGTGTGTGTGTGTTTGATTGGCTTTGGCTATAGCACATTGGATGTGAAATAAAGCAATGTCTGTAAGGTTGAAGTACTGATGATAGGCAGTGTGTTTTACCAGCAGCAGCACAATGATCTAGACGTGGATGTACTGGAGAGCCAAAAGCAGAAAAAGCCTGTTTACTGTTCAAATATATTTGACTACACTTGCGATCGTCTTGATACTGAGCCAAAACGGCAGCCGTCAGTGTTAGTCAGTTAATATCTGCAGATAATATCCTTGATTAATCCCTATTTAATTGGTCGATCAAAAACTCTCCTCAAGTTTATTCTTTCGTCTTTTAAACAGTCCAAAGAAAACCCAACAATCACAACTCAATGTCAACTTACAAGCTTTTTTTCCCCCCAGAGCTTTTAACTGCATCTCACAGTCTTCATCAGCAGATGGAGTTTGCTGGAGACTACTTACTTAAGATTGTTTTTCTCTTTATTTCCAATTCCACGAATGAACCCTCAGCTAAACAAGGGTTCCTATTTAAGAGTATGAGGGAATGCAGCAGATGGCATTTTGTTGTTGTTGTTGCTTAATATGGTTAAAATTTTGCAAAGTTGTTGCTGATTAATTTTTCCGTCGATCAACAAATCGTTTTATCTCCAGTTAGTGTAGTACTAACGCTGTGCGTACTGTGTCACCCCTATTCATTAAAGAACATCTGGCTGGGCGAGGAGGTGACCCTGACGGAAAATGTAATTCTCCCAGCTGCCTCAGGGTCGGCTGTCCCTGAAATATTGATTCCTCTTGTCTCTTTAACAGGGAACAGAAACAGGCTGGCCTCTTATACGGATATTGAGAGGTCCTTGCACATCACCTCTAGCATCCCGCTTTACTTAAAGTGACTCATGTCTTTTTGCTGCAACATTACCTGTAGCGGGAATATACATAATTAATGGACTTGCATGTGTGCATTATCTAGGGGAACCGTACGTTTCCTGAACTCAAACATCATCTCTGTTTGTTCAAGCTGCTCAAAGAACCAGTATTGCATTTTTTTTTATTTTTTTTTTTCCACAAACGGAAAGCAGGTCTGATGCAGCATTAGGTGAATACATCCTAACACTTCTCTCCTCCCTCCAGGCTATATCCAGTGTAACGTTATGCAATGGATAAATATAGTCTTTCATGTCCTAACTCGGACTCCTCCCAGTTAACTGCTGCGTTTTTCTTTTCTTTTTTAATCTCTAGCCCTTATACACTCAGCTAATGGCCCTTATTTAACCTGAAGCACAGCTAAGCACATACTTAACGGTAATCCTCCTGCGTGTCAAATATAGGGCGTTGGCTCAAAAATCTCTTTATTACCATTTTGGTGTCTTTTGTGACTTTTTAAGTCTTTGTATTGTGTAATTGAATTGTTGGTCTGTGAGGCAAAGTCCATGTTATTCCTGTTGAAACGTATCATTGTTGATGTGAACACGTGTGTTTCTGTGTGTTAAACAGACTGCTCCACACCAGCCATCCATTTCCTTGCCCCGAATGTGGAGAGGCCTTTCAACGCAGGAGAGACCTGGACCTGCACTCGCTTACTCACCAAGGTGAGTGTTCAAGGGCTCAGCCTGGCATCAAGGCATTTACCCCAGTATTTCTAGGGTTCGCAGCAACAGAACATCATTGTATTAAATATTTTCTTTATTTAATACAATTAAATACAATTTAAACACTGTATGACTGTTTCCATGCGACCCAGTGTGGCGAACTACAACCAAGAAATCAGATACAAGCCCCATTTTGCCTTCTTGTAAAGGAAACCAATTAGTTATGCTGTTTGTATTGTATCAGTACAGCATGTTGTGAATTACTATTGATTAATGCAAAGGCGATAAACGCCCTCATCAGCCTGCCTGGGTGGCCCACCTTGTTTACTCACAATCATACATCCACGTTATACACGCGTCGTTCCTGCGACGCATTAAGTCAATGACTCTCAATTGATTTGCGTCCCATATGGAATGGAGGAGGAAGGTGGAGGTAAGTTAATTAGGTCAACATGTTGACTCTTCATCTTAATCAGAGTGGGGTGTCGGCACGGCAACCTCATTAGTTAAGCTTGAAGAGTCGGCGTGCAGCGGGGGGTCAGAGGTACGGGGCTCCTCTGAGAGAGATGATTGGAGAGATTGATCCATTGATCAGTCCAGGGCCATAGGCCGAGACCGTCCTTATGAAAGGTTTAATTAGAGGGTCCCAACGGGGAGCAGAGTGGGACGAACCCACCGGGAAGGGCGGTACAGATGGTTAGCAGATTGCAAGATGTTGGCTTGACGACCTCTAGACATGCTGATGCACCATCAGTGGCAGCGACTGACAGTGGAAATAATCTGCAGCTATTTTGGAGTAGAAATGTAAAATATTTGCTGGTTCTGTGTTCTCACTTTTGAGGATCTGTTTTATATATTTATATATGTAAATTTAATATTTTTACTTTTTTGACAAGAAAAGCACCTAGAAGACCCAAAACCACAAATATTTTATTTACAGTAAAGACCAAGTAATCTCCACTGTCAATAGTCTGCCCAGGGCAAATTGATCACTATATGCAGGTGATTATAATTCATGCAGATTACCATGCATTTGTATTTTTATACCATGTATATAAAAGCAGGGCCAACATGGTGCCTGTGAGCGCCTGGTCGTCCAATGAGTCACACAGGGAAAGTAAGCTCTAAGTAAAAGCACAGGTTGAGTTTGATGAGTGGTTTTTTTTTATATACCGAAGTCGGCATATTTTAACATTCTTTGCAATTGGAGCACCGTGTATTTATTAAAAAAAAATATTTTCTGTCAATATTATCAAATCCATTAAGTGGCTTTTTTTTTTTCATAAGACATTTTTTCGCTCGATGCTGTAAGTAGGACGACAGACCACTTAAACTTATGACCACTTCCCTTGCAGACAAGAAGCCGGCCACGTGTCTTCACTGCTCATCCCAGTTTGTGAACCAGTCAGTGCTGGAAATCCACATGCAGCGGTGCCCTTCCACAGAGGAGGACAAGAACACTGGTCGTGGACGGGGTCAGGGCCGGGGACGATGCACTGGACAGGTCGGGAACACTAAAAATAAATGCTTTTTTTTTTAGCAGGTTTCTCCGCTGTAAACATATGCAGTGTGAGAGATTGCTAAATGTTACGTGACAGAATTATTCTTTTTACAAGCTTGAAAAAAAAGTACACGGACCAATTTGGCATTTTCCAGTCAGGACAGAAAGGTGGGGTTAGCTAAAGGGGGGGAGCTAACAAAGGTCCCCAGTTGTGTGACATTGTGGTGACGTCTCAGTCGGACCATGAAGACACCGACCTTTTCTCTTTTCATTAATTGCCCCTCTCTGTCCTTTCTCCATCTCCCTGCTCTCCGGTTTGTCTTCCTCCCATCTCTTTTTCCCCCTTCTCCTCCCTCAGGTCGAGTGTGACCTATGCGGCCACCGTTGCATGACCCAGGAGGGCCTCGACCTCCATCGGTTATCCCACACGGGCCAGACACCTCTAAAATGCCCAGTGAGGCCGTGCCGCCGCAGATTTACCTCCAATAGTACCCTGGAGGAGCACGTGCTGGCCCATTTCCAGGGCACGCTTGGCAAGTCCAAAAACCGACCCCGCTTCCGCTGTGAGATTTGCCTCAAGGAATTTTCCTATAATTCCACCTTCAGCGTTCACATGAGGACACATACTGATGAGAGGCCCTTTGAGGTAAGAAGGGTGGTGCTTGTGGGTGCATGTGCTTGCATAAAAAGGGCATTTTTCTCAGCCCTCGATCACATTTTTTCCTCTTTTTTAAACCCTGTATGTCAAATTGACACCCAGCACTTCCTTACCCCCATGGTCACACCCGTTCATAGCTGTGGCCATCTCCTGTTCTGGAGCGTGGCCATTCGTGCAGTGTGTGTCCTGCGGGTGTTTCCTCCCCTCCTGTGTACCTGTGATTAATGACAGGGCTGAGTTAAGGCCTGTCAGCTCCCAGCCCTGTGCCCGTTACTATTCTGGGACTCTCCCCCCCCCCCTCTCTCTCTGTTGCTCTGGTGACGAGGCAGGACATCAACTACAGACCCACCCAAGCCCATCACAGCACGTCGGGGTGTAGAAATTGATTCAATGTTTGCAACTTTGCTTTGAGCCATATCTATCCGGCACGCTTCGGACTGAGGTTCAAGGAGCGCTGCCGATCAAGCACAAAGTTACGGGGCTGAATTGAAATCAAATGTGCGTTCCTGAGGGAACATATTGATCAGTATATGAAGCCCACCTAGAAAGGTAATATTTTCTTTTTAGGGTATATCTCACAGAGTTACTGAAAGTTGAACATTTATTAAATCTGTGTGGAAATCAAAGCGAAGCACAACAAAGTCATTCTTTTGTAGGGCTTAAGGTTGAATCGAGTATGTGGGCGCTCAGGAGGAAGCAAGCAACACTTAGAGCTTTAATTGGAGGACATTTTGATAATCAAGACATATTTCAAGCAAATATGCAAAGTCCTCTCTGGTTCCAGCTTCTTAAATGTTAATATATGCTGGTTTTCTCTGTCCTCTGTGAGATTAAACGGAATATATTTGGTTTTAGGACTGTTGGGAGGACAAAACAAGATTTTTGAGGACATCACCTTTCAGACGGTTCGAAACAACCGATTTTATAGATCAGAACAGATAATCAATTCATTGTTCGAAAATCATCAGCAGATTGGAGCATGTTTTTATTGCTTTGCTTATCCACCCTCACCCCCCTTTTCTACACCTGGCAGAAGTGCTGCATCTACTAAAAATATATAAGAGACGTCTCAGAAAATATTAATTGTTGTACTGTTTTTTTTTTCATCTGCATTGTTGTGAACAAAAGTGTACTTTCTTCCCTAATTCTTCCCTTTTTCTGTTTTGTCCACTTCCATTATCCACTTCCCCGTTCACCTCCACCCCCCCCCACCCCACCAGTGCGCCACATGTGGCAAGCGCTTCCGCCAGCTGCCTCATCTGCAGGACCACGAGCGCATCCACAGCGGTTTACGGCCTTTCTGCTGCTGGATTTGCGGCAAGAGTTTCAGCGTGGCGGCCCGGCTCACCGAGCACGCCCGCACCCACAGTGGGGAGAAGCCCTACCCCTGCCCCCACTGCCCCGCCGCCTTCCGCTCTCGCTCCAACCTGGACAAACACACCCGGCTGCACGGAGACCTGCCTATGGAGAACATCGAGGAGGCAGCACACGCAGCCGAGGCCGCCCATGTCCAGAAGGTGCTGGAGGGGGCCAAGGTACTGTCTTCTCTGGCCACCACAGGGGAGCTGGAAGCCGGCACGGTGCAGACCATCTACGTATTGCAGGGGGCCGAGGGAGGTACCGAGACGGTAATGATCCCGTCTGATCAGTTCGCTGCCATGGACGGCACCTCGCAGGTCGTCATCCTGCCCTCCTCCGTTCTGGGAGCTCAGGGCATTAGCGTTCCCACGATCACCATGGATGGAAATGAGATCACCATGGTGGAGACGAACCAGTCATCGCAGCACGCCATTGAGTTCATCGTGGAGGAGACCGTATAGATAGAAGATTCAAATTTATTGTGGACTAGTTGAGAGTAAAGACTCTGGGAGTTAAATGATAATTGAAGCATATTGAGTGATTACTTCTATATAGTTTGATAGGTTTCTACAACAGTCCCACCCTCTGTAGGAAGTAATAGTGTTGTACAACTTTTCTCGAGCAGAAAATGTCAAACCATTGTTCAAAAAGTGTAAAACTAATGAATCAAATACACAGACTAAACGCTCAGGAGAGGATGTACCTTTAAATTAACAAACCGATTGTAAAATTGGCCCCTCGATTGTATACAGACGTGTATTTACAACCCCTATTTATTAGGGTAAGACAAGTGGTGGTCCTTGAAATGTCTCCGGCTTTCTTTATAATAAAACGCTTCAGCTTTCCCACTTGTGAGCGTCTCGTCAATTTATAAGGTACATGACACGAGGGGCATCGCCCCCATCCCTTCAGATGGGAGGGTTTTTATAGTTCCTGGTGTAAACGGCCACTTCTGCCTTTTGACAAACAGCTGGAGGTCGGACAAGTCGGCGAGCCGCTTTTCAAAACCGCAGCGCTGATGTCACGGGCACGTCAATGTTAGTGAAAGGCAGAATGAAGTAGAATTGTGTGTATAGACCAACCCTAATGTTCCAATAATTGATAGGACATTATGTTATTGATTGATTTTGTGTCATAATTAAGTGCAATGGTAACGTAGATATGACAAGATCTATGATGATTAAGCTGAAGTACAGCATTACACAGTGGCAAGTAGTGCAATGAAATTATCCAGCACTTGCTGTATAGTTATCAAAAATAATGATGCTATTTGTGTCTAAATGGGGAAAGGCATAATATGATATAAGTTTCGCCAGCGCTGCAGTGGCCCATTATAGGCTTCTAAAGTGCAGTTTATGGCCGTCTCCTACCCGGTGATTGCTGACAGGGGGGTTTGAAACCACACTCACGCAGAGGCACTCTGTCTTAGTTTGTTTCCATGTCATGGAGGGAGAAATGCTGATGATTTTGTGTGGTACCGAAATGGGGGAAATGGCAGCATTTCTGCAGTGGCAGAGAAGCATATCAGGAAATAAAGAGGGCTCCCGAGGAGCGAAAAGAAGCCAGTGCCAAGAATCAAGCTGCTCTTCAATGCTTTTCTGAGAGTCAACAGGCAACCAGTCGATAAAAACGTGCCTGTTTTCCCCCCCTCTCTAACTACAAAATCCTGAGAGCTGGTATTCTGGTGGAGTGCCGTTTATCATACCTGCTGCCGAACATCGAAAGGGAAAAAACGCACTCAACGAAACACACGTGATGAAATTGGCGATGCTGGAGGTGAAATCACGAGACTTGTGTGCTCCAGGGAAACAGCCTGCCTGAAGTATTATGGTCCGTTTGCTTTACAGAAAGCGGTATATAGTGTGCGGCTGTTCATTTATTTGCTCACTTGTCACGGTGCTTTTTTTGTGGTAGTTCTTGGTTGGTGATGAAAAAACTGATGTAACTTGAAAATCTTTAAATCCTATGGATTTCTATGAATTGTGCAGAGTCATAGTTAAACTTATGGTGTTAAGGAGCATTTTTATGTTATAGCATGATGTCAGAATGTTGATTGTTTGTATTTGCAGTGTGTCTTGGTTGTTAAGCAGCAATCACCTCACTGACAGCCATGTATCCCAAGATTTACTGAGAAATGCAGCTGAATTCAGCTTCTATTTAATGCACGTACAACAACGACATGGTTATTTATTATAGACCTTGGGATTGGTTACTTTTTAAAAATACATTCAAGGGCAACTTTTGATTAAAAAGACAACATTAAAGGCCTTGAGTTCACAGGTAATATTTTTAAAGTCAATGGAAACTGACAGGAGTGTTTAACTTAATTATTTTGTTCACTTCACTGATGAAAATACCCACAAACCAACGTTCAAGTAAATGATTTATAATAATAGCTGGGAATATAAACTGTATGCTTGCATGTGCGATGGTTTGTACAATTGTGTTTTTAAATTATTCATGGCATTTATAGGCTGTTGGCAGTGAAAATAGGTCGTTTTATTTTTTATTTTTTTATAAATACATTTTAAAACAACCACATTTAATGGACAAGTATGCAGATTCGTGGGGCCTAAAATAAGCATCACATTTAGGAATGTCCTTGTTCCGAATGAAAACACGGGAAACGAGCACGCGTGCAGCAGCTGCCCGCACCCTGGGCATCCCTTTGATTCTCACCTCTTTTTCTATCATAAACACTAAAAATACCCGAGTGACCCTCAGGAGAGTCATGTGCATATTCAGCTCTCGCAGCAGTAAACTCGCTGACATCACCGTGTCTCGTGCAGGTGGAGGAAACCGGGAGCTCTGTTGCTACACCTATAAGGTAAAAAAAAAAAAATGGTGGATATGAAGTCGTTTAAACTGTTTTAAATGGCTTTTCAAATTGTTGGACTGTTTCTTTTCTTTGTTCTCTGTGTCAGATGCGTTGACAGTTTGACATTTCAACGTATAATCAATTAGTTATATTTTATCCATTAGCTTACTTTCTACTTAGCATCTTCAAACGTTTAGCTAGCTAGTGTTAGGCTTGCTATTTCCACTTTTGACTACTACTTCACTACATTGTGTTACATTTCACTGGATTTATTTTAACGCTCTATTTAGGAGTTGCAGATTTATATTCAAATGTTTGAGCTAACGTTTCTTGTCCACTACTTGTAGCTAGTTCAACTGTTTAGCTAGTGCTAGGCTAGCTATTCCCAGCTATTTCTCCGCCTGTTGATCCTCCATTGTGAGTCAGCAGTAATGAAACGTACCTGGCTGACTCAGCAGTTGGAAGTTACCGATTTCCGATTACAATGAAACGCAGCATGCGCTTCCGTGAGAAGCTCCAACGCTACTGACTGACGTAAAGAGCGTCACTAATTTTGAATTTTGCGCGGGAAGACACGGAGATCCTATTTCTGGGCTAAGCAGTAGGTACCATCACTTTCATTAGTGGGTCACATGATCAATCACCATTGTTTTAACTCGCTCTCTGATAGATAATAACTTAAAGGAGTCATCACCTGGTTTTATACGTATCCAGCCCCCCTTGGATCGCTTTGGATCAATTCGTAAAACTTATTAGAAAAAAAAAAAAAAAATTTAATCAAACATTGAGCTTGTTCTGACCCTTTTTCGTACCGCGATTTTATCACGCGAGATTACGCGCGAGGTTTTGACTGGTCCGGATGTGCATTGTATAATATGTAATGAGGCGCGCGTTGATTCGCCGCAGGAAGGACAGAGCCGGGGGGGCTTGCCTGCATGCAGACTCCAAAACATAATGGCGGCGCTTCGGCGATTTCAGGTAGCGGACGGGGCGGGGTTGGGTGGTGAAAGAGGGGTGGGCTTATGCAAGTAGCCGCCACGGTGACGTCACCGAAGGCGCAGAATCAAAATCTCGTGCTTTAGGAATGCACACCCTTGTGTGCTATTCCTGTTCGGAAAAAGAGCAGAAGCGAAAAAACGGCGCCACTTTCAAACTCCAGCCTTTCAGGCAAGTTTCAACTGAGGTCAAACACAGATATGCATCTTTTAACAAGAGAAATTGCGATTTCCGGGTGATGACTCCTTTAAAAGACAATTAAATAGATGAAACTATGCCACTTTAAAGTTTTGAGGTCACATTACTTACCCTATCATAATGCTATTTCTAATAGTTTACCTTTACGTGTGATTTTCAATGCAGTGTGCATTTTAATTGTGTAATTGATTGTTCATACACTGTAATATTGCTACAGTAACCACTGGATATTTCAACCATATTTTTTCACTATTTAGTGGTTGTATATTATTTTGCTAAATTTGAACCCCATATCCATTACTTTTAGCTTCCCTGCTGTTGTGCCAACTCATTTTCGCTCACTTTGAATCACAATGTGATGTTCAGGTGTTATTGCTTGATTCTGGCTACTCCACAGGCTTTCCTCGTCCCTGGTGTAAACTCTTGTCCTAAAGGTTACTTTATTTGACAGGAAGGCAAGAATACTATTATCAGTACTCTTGCCTTTCTGTTAAATATGTATTTTTTCAATCTGAATTATTGGCTTCTAAGGCCCACACAGTAATAACAACCTGTTTGAAGGATACACTACAGCTACAATATCCTGGAGGTATATAAAGCTTTGGAAAATAGAAATGTAGACCTTCAGTAAACTTCTGTACCACCTCCATAAACCCACTAACCACCAAGTCCCCAGACAATAATTGAAGTCATGTTTTGTTGATGGCATTTTTATTGACATCTTGGCAAGGTGGAGGTGCTAGGCACAACTTTGTTTCCAAGGTAACACAATTTTAAATCGGTTGTTTTTTCCCTTAATAATAATATCAGTTTTACTGTGATATCTTTAAAGTGGTGTGTGTTATAATTTCTCCAAAGTGCTCATTCTCAAAGAACCGGTTGATTTATAAATGTATACACTAATATTTTTCCCTCCGCATTTCATGCAAATCATGGCTGAGGAAGATGGGACCGAGAGGCAACTGATTTCATTAAAGAACTAAAGTGACACTCAATGCAGTATACATATCACAGCAAAACAATCATCCATTAAAGGTCAGAAATGTTGCCCGTAAATTCACTTATAGTAATACTAGGAGAAGGAAAATGTCATAAATCACATGAAGGTCATAGCAGTGTATGTGCAATGCTACACAATATGTCCCTGCAATACAAATAATACTGTTTTCATACAGGGACATCAATGTTTTATTAACTTATGTTCATATATACACACTATCAGAGATGTACATGGAAGATCTGACCTCTGTTTGGGGTGTTTTGTATGTTAGACAAGATCATGCATCCATGTTTGTATTGTTAGCAGCTCTACTGTATTCCTTTATCTCTTATAATTGCAGCCCAGGTGACGTTAGGATGAATACGATTATGCGGTTGTTTCTGCAACACAGGGAAGTCATAGATGGACTTTGCCAAACAAAAATAAAACTCAACATTAAGACTGTTTCGGCGGTCTAAAATGAGAGCATCATCCTTAGGTCCATCTACTGTTTCTACCACTAAACATTAATGTTATCTATTACAGTGATGGATGCGGTTTGCTGTGGTCTACACGTGACTTTATTAACTTATAATACTGTAGGATGGAAGAATTTCCATCTTGATTGAAAAACATTTCAATAATCCGTTTATTAACAGCGTACAGTCTGAGTTGGGGGGTGTGTGTAAAAACATGATGTAGTTCTTTGTATTTGACTAAGTGAGCACACTTTATGCAAACTTACTCAGTCCGCTACAGCTGACTTCCCGACTCTATTAACATATCATAGTTATTAATGTATGATTGACCTATTTAAATAATGGTTTACATTTATCATTCTCCATGCTTTGTGATTACATATTTATTGCTTGCACATCTCCACCCTCTGTCCTCTCTTATTTTCTTTTTCTCCTTTTTCATCATCACTCCCCCGTTCTGTCTCCCTCCCTCTCTCTCCCTCTCTCTCTCCCCCCTGCGACATAGCCTCTGTCTCTCTCTTTGCTGAGGTGGCTGTACCTGCTGTGACTTTGACAAAGTAGTCTCCACGCGTGTAGTAGTGTATTTCTCTCTCTCTCCCCCCCTCTCAATGCAATGGAAGGCTGCACAAGAGTGTTTGTGTGCTCTTGCACTAGCTTAATTTTTGGCTTGCAAATTCGTCTGACTGTTGCATTTGTTTAAATGTGCACATTGAACACATGAAGTTTGTGCATGTGTGTGTGTGAGCATACTAGCACCTACGTCCAATTCATATTATATACTCATCTGCTCTATCCTCCATTCCTCCTCCACTTTTTTCCTTCCCTGCGCTCTTGCTCACCTTGTTTCTCCCCGTGTGCTCTCCCTCTCTGGCGCTCCATCCTCCATCACCCTCCCCTTCACTTCCCACACCCCCACTCTGCTTGTCTCCTCCCTCTCTGTCCCCTCCCTCATGTTTCCTCCTTCCTCTCCCTCTCTCCCTCTCTCTCTCATTGATAGTGAAGCATTTGTGACTAGAATACTGAGGAGCTAATCATTATTCCACGAGCAGAGCAGAGTGCTCGGGCAGAATGTCAATTCTCCCCCCCCCCCCCTCCCTCTGTCTTCCTCTCCCTCCCCTCTTTTGCATGCTTTCCAAGCAATAGTTAACACGGGAGCCACATTTGTGTTCTGGAAAGAGAAAAGTAAAGAAACACACTCTCAAATCCACGTCTGTAAACCCGGCGCTCTGTAAACCTGCAGCAGAGTGTACGTTAAATGGTTGAGTGGGGTTTACGTCTGTGCTGCGGATGGTTTTTTGGATGTGTGTGCGTGATACGTAGTTGTTATGTAAAAGTGCTCCGCATCAATTTGTCAAGAGCAAAGTGGTGTGGGATGGAGATGAGAGAGAGACAGTTGTTAAATGCATATTTAGAGAAAAGGAGGGAGACTAAAACATGGAGTGACAGGAAACTTTCAGGAGAAGAAGTGAGGCCCAAATCTCCAGTAATATTACGTCATATTTCCGTAGTGCGTTTCTGCATGTTAGATGATCAATATATGTTAAAACATTAAAAGATACGCAGGCGGTCAGTCTCACAGAGCGGTTTCAGTGTCACCTAGTTGTGCTGGAAACCAAGAGAGGGGTGAATTAGACAACACACACACACACACACACACACACTGGGACTGCGGGGCGTGTGTCAGTGTGTGTGATGGAATGGGAAAGACAGCACATGGAGACTCCTCCCGACTTCCTAAAAACTGCAGCTGTGGGTCACAGCCAGGGGTAAGCTGGGTAGGCAACCCTCACAACCCACATGCACACATAACACGTGCATAGAGCCTAATAAATAGTTTTAAATTTGCAAGTCCGATGTTTGCACAAAGTAAATCATATTCAAATGTCCACACAGACGTGCACACACTGGGGAAAAAAAATAAAATAATGCCGTGCCTAAGGCAACCTCTGGCGTGACATGGCTGCAGTCTAATAGGCTCAAGCATGAGTGAGTAATAGGTGTTCCAGCACTGTCCACCCACTGGACAAAGACATCTTGAGATGCACATTATTTCACGAGATGCAAAGTGAATAGGTGAAAACATGATGAAGCATTGGGTGAGGGGTGGGGGGGGGTGCGGCGGGCTGTTTGATACCAAAGCAGAGGAGACAGCTCAGCATTGTCACATACTATATTTGCTTCCCTGTTTGATTAGGGGACAGCTTAGTGGACGAACCATAGTTGATGTATCCAAAGGCTCAAATCAGAGGGTATTAGTCAATATGCAAGACACAAATAGGCCCTAACCTTACATTATGTCACTGTGTATAAAATACTGTTGGTTGGACTGAAGAAATATGGGATAATTAATGATAGAAACATGGCAGATTAAGTTGTCATTTTGTTAAAAATAATTAATCACATCAAAATCTAACGGCGATCTTTTAAGTGAACATCACTTTTAAAATACTTACAACTATCACTGCGGGGCAACACAGTGTTGTCACTAGCAATTAAGGAGCCACCTCATGCACGGAGTGACACAATCAATGGTTCAACACACTGTGGTGAGTTTAATAGCCGTAGAGGACATCAAATGCTAAGGGAGCATCGGGGTTGCAGGGTTGAGAAAAAGATCTATGTGGAAAAGGCTACTTGGACCGAGCAGAGTACCAGAGAGGAACAAAGGCATCATAAGGCCAACGTCCCCATCTCGTTAGGGCGGATGAGACAGCGTAGCGTGATGGAAGTGGGATATGGGAGTTAGGCAGTGACATCACATAGTGCGAGTGGTTTCTCTTGAGACCGCTGTCTTCTTGCAGTGGGCTCATGCTGCTGTGGAGTTGTGCCGTATATGAGTGAACATTATAAATAGTGAGGAGGATGTCACCTCCATTCAAGGGAGTCCCACATGAAGTGTCGGGGGGCTCTGGTGAGAGGAGAAATGATTTTCAGCAATGTGTGAGTGTACTGTATTTGTGCATGTGTGCGCCCTGTGGTAGAATAAGTATTCTAATAATTAAGTTGCAGAAGTACAATGTAAAATAGTCATTATGTACACACTGTAAGGCCGTTTCTGTAGTAGTGGTGCATTCATTGCATTTATTCAACAGCAAATTAATTTTATACTCTGTTAAGTGGAGATCATTTTAATTACTTTATATATTGTATAAACTGTACAGCTGTATGGTGAACCTGTAAAATGAATCATATTTTTGTGAAAGTGAAAGTGCAGCATCGCCAGTTCAGCCGGACAGTTGCAGGTCATCTCTCTCACCAAAAACAAACAGAAAATAAATAAATACAAATCTTAATCTACGAGGTAATTAATATCTACTGCTGTCAAATCAATGTGGAGTAAAGCCGGTTGAAGTAACATGGAACAACCCATGCAAGTAAATACTGCAGAGTGCTTCAGAACGGTACAGTACTTGAGTAAATACACCGAATGACGGCGTACGCCTGCATGCGTGTTTGATCTTAGCTCATGCTCTGATAGGATTTATGCCCGCGTCTGTGTGTTTACCTCCACTTTCCCCGCTTGTTGGTGCACATCAGTGACATTATGTCAATATGCGCCTCGGCATGCGAGTCCAATTGTGTGTTTACATCAGATTCTGCTTGTGTGTGTGTGTGTGTGTGTCAGTCAGTGTGTGATGTGTGTCATAGGCTATGAGGCGAGTGGTGTGGTGGTGTGATAGTGTTTGTCACCCTGAGCATGTAGCCATGTCAAACTCTGTCAGTGTAGTTTACCCTGGCTAGGGATGTAACACATCCCTGTGATTACTCCCTTTCTGTTGGTGTGTGTGTGTGTGTGTGTGTGTTTCCTTCCTTCATGGACAGTTTTTTGCCTTTTCCCCTTATTTCAAATGCTTATCTCAGAGACTGACAGAGAGAAGAGAGAGGGTGGGGAGGGTGAGTTGATATCCATCTTTGAGGAAAAAATACCTAGGAGAGAAAGAGAGAGAGAGTGAAGGAGTGGGTGTTGGGAAGGAGGAGGAGGGAGGGAGGGAGGGGAGAGTAGTGGGAGGGTGCAGGGAGAGAAAGAGAGGGAGAGCTGATTAGATTGGAGAAAGCCATGGGGGTACGGGTATACTATTGAGCAAGGGGAGAGACACGGAGGAGAGAGGCAGAGGGGAGGGTGACTAAGTGAATGCAGTTTGCCGTCGCGTGTCGCCAAATCACAGCGTAGCCCACGAGCAGGCGGACGGATTGGACCTGAATCAACAAATGGATACAGAAAAAGCTGGATGTACGCTGCATATGGGGAGACAATAAAGGGAGGACGGAGAGTCTTCATATCCTTTGATCTCCACTGCTGTGAGGATCCCACCGGGAGGGGAAAGGAAAAATAGCGGACAACTCATTTCTCTGAAACACCCTTGGAAGCCGCGGAGCTGTGAGCCAGAATAGAGTCGACTTTGGGACTCACCGGCATTTAATATATGCTCAGTAAGTATTTGTATAGCCTGCATATATCAGCGTGTGTGTGTGTGTGTGTGTGGATTGGTGCCTCGAGCTTGTGCACTGCCTCTGTTGCTTTTTTTTTTTCCATGAAGAAAGAGAAAATAAGAGAGGAAGAAAGGAATGCAAATGCAGTTGTGCTGCAATGTCTCTTCCATTGTGATATGCTGTTTGCATCACTGGACAGCTTTTTTTTTTCCTCCTCTCTTTACATTTAAACAACTACCCCAGACTTGACTCTGTGTTTGTGTCTTTTCCTCCACAGTGCCGGTGTGTGTGTGTGAGTGTGTGTGTGTGTGAGCTGATATTAGCAGCCCCATTGGTATTCAGCGGAGGGAGCTCCAGGATCTCGCTGCGCCTTTCCCCAGGATGGGATCACAGAGCGGGGATTGTGCTCGCCTGTTGAGAGTGCGCTGAAATGGGTGAGTGTCCGTCCTCCTTTTCCTTTTTTTTTTTTTTTTTTTTCCTGTTTCCATTCCTCTCACCTCTCATTTTCTTGTATGTTATATCTCGGTCTGCGTCCTGGTCTTCAGTGTGCAGTTTTGTTCAGAGCATTTTCACCAGTGATGGGTCTTCCCGTCGCTTCCTTGTGCCTCTCACCCACTCACGCTATCTAACCCAGCTCCTTACCACTACCTGTTTCCCTCCATCCCTCCTTCTGTCTTCATCCAGTATCCCCCATCGTCGTAGACTGGCCTGTCCAGTTCGATGGGAGAAATTGGCTCACTTCAATTTGTTGCTTCTCCCCCGCTCCCTCCCTCCACCCCCCCTTCCCTCCATCCCTCCCCTCCACATTCTGTTTGAATTCAGACACACCGAAGACATTTGAGTCTCTTGCCTGAGGATTGCCGTTTTTTGCGTCTGTGTCGATCATTTTGATGAGCGTTTCACGTGCGTGCGTCTGTGTCACAATGCGGAGGGCAGAGGTGTGTGTTCAGCCTCAGTGTGTGGGATCGGTGGAACAAAAAGGTTATGAAGTAGATCAATGTGTTTAATCGCTTGAGGCATGACAGCTGTGACATGTACATGCACACACACACACACAGACATGCACACACACACACACACACACACACACACACACACACACACACACACACACTGTCTCTCATTTGACTCGCACCTTTGTCTTTTCACTCCATGCTGATCTACCTTCTGCACACCAATTCACACCTACCTACTTCTTTTCACACGTGTGTGACACACACATACGTATACTGAGAACTAACCTGTAAGCGGACACACACACACACACACACACACACACACACACACACACACACACACACACACACACACACACACACACACACACATATAGTCACATCCAAAATGGTCCTCGGAGGATATGGGTGTCACAGAAGGGTCACATCTATCCACACAGCATTATTGATTGGAGCTGATACACTGAATGGCCTCTAATGTTTCATTTTAAATGGACCATCACCTCATAGACTCTGGAAAAAGGAAGCAGCCAAAAAGAGCCGATATTCTCACTGCTTGGCTCCGATCTCTTTGTTTAAAGCAAAGCATGCCTTTCCTGTGCTGTTTGGAATTAAGAAGGATTCATCACTCAGCTGTGAGCGTTTACATTGGGATTCAATAATTACTTTTATATATATCAACAGGTGCAAACTGTTGCATAGTAACAGAAGCAGACTAGCTGTTAGCCTTTGACATCCTGCTGTTATTTTTGGATTGAGGGAATCTTTATTTAACAAAAGGCTGTATGATTTATTGGGAAATGGCAGAAAAGAAATGGTGATCTAAGTCAGTCTAGCCTGGAACATCAGTGGAATGGATTTAGGGGTAAGAATATGTCTTTGCACAATAAACGGGTAGACAAATATGACAATATGCATCCAGGAGATACATTGATTAAAGTGGAAACTTAATCTGATCAAATTATCAAAAGGGCACTCATCTATATTTGCATAAATTAGATGCAAGAGATCACGATCAAATGCCAACGTTATGACCTGCCAGAGGTCCAATATGCTGACTGAATATATTGCAGTTTTTGTCTCCTCCCAAATCTAAATCCATTTATGTAAAAGCAAGGAAACAAGTTCAGATATTTGATCATTTTGCACATGAGAGTATTTTCCATCTTTACATTTTTATTCTTCTCTTTATTAATATGTAGAATAACATTTCTCGAACAGTTCAGTGCTGCTTGATGATTAATTTAAGAGATTTTATTATTTGCATTTGCCCTAAAACCTAAAAGAGAAGTATGAATAGTAAAACTATTTTACAGTTTTACCCCCGAACAAATCCAACTTTGTCTGCAGCATCAAACCATGATCCCTGTAACGTGTGCTTATTATTACTACCTACTATTAGTATGAGAGCCACTGCGATGCTGTTGAGGGCTGTTAGGTTTTCACATTGAAGGAAATTGAACTGACATGTAATTTGTTTGAGCTCAACTAGAGATGCAGCGATACTGATATCGGTCTGACACTCAAACCAAAGGCCCATCTGATATTGGATAGCGTTTTTAATTATTTTAATAAATAACTATTCAATACGTTTTTTTCTGTATGTGCTTTTATTACATTTTTGTTTTAGCAAAGCAATGTTTCAGTCAAGCCTGTCGTTGCCTCACACATTGCTTCGTAGAATCATCTCCGTTTCGTCCATTCTTGGCGTCTCAGCCGCCTCACTTGATTGACAAGCAAGCGTCGCTATCAGGCAGTTTACAGAGTTTGCAAACAGCCGGATCTTTTTTGCACCCTTCCTCTTTTCACGTTGTCGAATCCAAAAGGCTTCCTCCAATTACCTCGGAGATGGTGTCATCATTATCCATTCAGCACCGCTCTCGCGTCGCTCATTTCCTTTTTACTCCAGCAAAGAGAGCAACAGCAGTTCACTGAGGGCAGCGTGGCTCGCAGCGGATCAGAGGGGGCAGTGTTTTAGGAACAGTTACAAGGCACATCCTATTACTCTAATCATATTCTAATACATCTTTACAGATCAAATATTTCAGTTCATATGCTGGTTTGAATGTCGGAATGAAAAATTACAGCCTACACCCGGCCGTCTACACCCATCAAGTGTGACTGCTTGTACCTGGACACTGCTTTAAGCCTGGACTGACATCCTCCAGCTGCCTCGGGCACATTCAACAGTCAGAGGTCTCTCGCCGGCCTTCTGTGTGCGCCTTCACATGCATCTTGGATACTGTGGAGTGTGATGGACAGCTAACTTGGAATTGAAGAGAAAGACAGCAGAAATGATTGAATGAAAGCAGGCGAGGAAGGTTGGTGAGGTGTAGATATAAGATTGGACGTAGGGGAATAGAAAAGAGATGTGATGGGGGGCAGAGGAGGGGTTGAAGATGAGCTTGTTTGGGAGGGAGTGAAAGGATCAAATCATAGAGTGAGCGGAGGAGGAAGGAGCAAACTCAAAGTCGGAGGAAGAGTGACAAGGACGGAATAGACAGCAGGACGACAGGCAGGCTGGAGTGTGACGAGGAGGAGAATGACGTACGCGATAAGGCAGAGTGACACAAATGTCACCATACTAACCTTTCATGCACTCTCCCTCACTCTACTCTCTACTTTGCATGTCTTCCCCTTCTCCTTCCAGATCCCAAGCCTTGCAGAGATGGACACCAAATGGGCAGCATGGAAGCCAACGTACACCCTCCAGCGACTAGCTTTCCACACCTAACCGCCTCCGCCATCTCCAGCCATCAGCTCGACCCATCCCAGCAGAGACTGAAGCTGCGGGGTTGAGGCCCGGACAAGCCGGACAGAGATACCAGAAGCTGTCTAAAGGAAGCAGAGGGTGACAAACCCTCTGAAGTTGACTCGCAACAAATCCAATCAACCTGTTGAGCGTACCATTGAGCTTCTCGGACTTCTCCTGAATTGAAATAGGCTGCGGTGATGCTTGAGCAATGGTATGGAGCTTTCGGACACGTCCGGATTTATCGCCCGGATATCCTGTCGAGATTACGACACTTCCATGCGCACCTCAGAGCTGGGCCACTTTTCCAGATTGGCTTGTGGGCAAAAGCGAGTAATTGAAAATCACCCCTTGAGAGGGTCTCTGTTCTGAATTGTTGTGGGGAAGGAGGGCTTTTATTCTTCTTTTTTTTTAAAAAAGAAACAAACTTTTATCCCACACTCCCCCCCCCCCCCCTTTTTTCTTTTTCACCATCTTTCTCACACATTGCAGAGAAATACATTATGAAGCAGCAGCATTGTTCTTCATCCTTCCTCAGTGCTGGGAAGAGAGGAGGGACAGACTGTCCAGAATAGATAACGAGCAAGAAGACTGGCATTGAGGAGAGAAGGAAAAAAATTGTAGGAAACAGGTAGAGAGAGAGAGAGAGAGAGAGAGAGAGAGGAGGAACTAAGATTAACTAAGATTGTTCAAAATCCTCTTGAAGACTTGGAGTGTCCTTGTCATTTCCGTGTGCCTTGTTGGAGGCTAGTTAGCACAATGGGCAGGGTCAGGATTTACACCAGGGGGGGCACTTGAGCAGGAGAGTAGGGTTATGTCCCCCCTGCACCTGCCTGGTCTGTATCTTAGCGTTTGGCAGGAAGACAGACTGAAAGATGGCCCGGGCCCGGTAAACAGACAGCCATACTGACAAACAAGCTCTGTGGCCGGTAAGACAGACAGACAGACAGGGTAGACGGGTACACGGCCTATTCCAAGTGTCAGGCAGCGAGCCAGACAGACACCCAGTGCCGGCACAGTAGACAGCTTGCGATTCATTGTCATTCTATGCAATGTGCGAGGAAGAGACAAGGTAAAGGAAAGAAGGCAGAGACAGACAGAAAGACGTGGGACATCCCTGTGTTTGTAGCTTCTGGAGAATCTCATTTCATCTGGATCCGCCTCGGTCCGTACTGTGGCAAAGCCCATGCACTAAAAAAGGACCGGCTGGGAGGGTGGAGGCCGTTACTCGAAAGGAAATACAGGTTGGCGAGCGAGACGGAGAGAGTGTCGGAGGCAGGCAGAGAAACAGAGGGAGAGAGCAGGTGTCGGAAATCCTCCCCTTCATCTGCTTGTCATTTACTCCTTTATGTTCTCTCGTTGTCTGGCGAGGTGATTGGTTTTCTGATGCCGCCGTTCCTCTGTTCATAGGCCCTCCGCAACCCAGAGAAAAACAAGTGTTGGGCAGGAGGGAAGCAAAAACAGACAGAATAAAAGGAAAGGTGGAGTCCCATTTTCCCCCCTTTTCTTATTTGTCAAGACGGGCTGTTGTTATTTTTGACACTTTTTTTTTTTTGTAAAAGTAAGAGAGAGAGATAGGAAGAAAAAAAACTCTTGGCCAATCAATTGCTCCTTTTCTTTGTACACAGAATTGAACCCTTCCTTTCATCACTTGTTGTTTTCCCCCCACCTTGCTCTAAAGGGATTATTTTCTCCATCAGAGTAAAAACACTGGAATCCTCCAGATTCCCTCTGTATGTCCTCACCTCCAATGACACAGTGTGAACCCCTGTGACTCCCCCACGGCGCCCTCCTCTCGGCTGAAGGGCTGAAACCCTGTGGTCCCAGATCTCCATGCCTGTGTTGACTCACTACTACAGCGATAATATGGCACAGCGCATCTGATACCGCCTGATTCATTCTGTAAGTAGGACTCTCTCTCTTTCTCCGTGTGTGTGTGTGTGTGTGTGTGTGTGTGTGTGTTCATATGTACTCTGCATGTCATTAGCGTGTATTGAGCTCATGAATGCAGAAACACGGACGTGGTCCATCTTTCTGCAGTGTTGGGTTTTATGGTGTCTTCACAGCGGATTTGCTTTCCTGTTCTTCCTGTGCTCCAGGCAATTTGGGCGTGTGTGTGCGCGTGTGTGTGTGTGTGTGTATGCACGTGTGTGTGTGTGTGTGTGTATGCACGTGTGTGTGTGCCAGAGAAGGAGATTTTGATCTTACAGCCAAGCTTACAACAGCATCTGAGGTGTCAGAAAGAGGCGAAGGAGGTGCCTTTCCCTTTGTATGTGGATCTGAGTGTGTGTGTGTGTGTGTGTGTGTGTGTGTGTGTGTGTGTGTGTGCATGCCAGCATATTGGTCCTGAGGTTAATTTGAACTAATTAGTGGTGAGTATTTTTGCTTCTTAGAGCAGTTTTTGGTTCTGTGTCAGTGTACTTGCATTCATTAGGGTGAGATGGAAAGGGGCTAAAACTGAAGAGGGTGAACCAGCTAATGAGAATGACGCTGATTCCCTGACTAGTTCTTTGTTGCCTCAATTTCACGTCTAATGCCCTGAGCGTTACGCCCCGGCCGCATATAATTTCAGCCTCCTTTTATCTCCTTATGTGTTGCCTCGGATGAAACCTTATACTGAGACCCAGCCTCTGAAATGTCCTGCATATTACTAAGCCCATCTATCTCCGCGGACACTTCCACATCTTTATACACTCTCACAGTCACCAGGTCCTGCACCGGGAGACTCTCAATCAAGATAGTCCCTTCAAACAGACCAATGAACTGTGAATAACGCCATTACACAAACTCCCAGCTCAGAGCGTTACAGAGACAGAGAGATTGGGAGGGTAGAGAAAAAAAAAGGAAGAGGGGGAAAAAAAGGGAGAATGAGAAACATCATGGAGACTAAAGAATAAGAACAGACGGGGAATGAGAGAGGCGAGTGTGAGACAGAAACAACAGAGAGGAGGACAGATAGAGGAGGGAGGGTGAGAAAACACAGAGAGAAAAGGGACTTTGTGGGTCTAGAGGGGCCGCGGAGCAGGAAAAGACCTCTGCTCCATGGGAGCACTCTGATGGGCTTAGCGAGGCCCCGCTTTGTTCACACTGTTGGTCAGCCTCTCAGAATTAAGATTACTAAATAATACGATTACTGCAGTTGCACACTGATAACACGGCTGCTGCCGATCCCCTTTGTCACTGTCAGAAAACCCGGAGAAGAGAGGAGGACTGGCATATGATGGCATCAAAGGCATGACAGCACTCACTACATTGCACTGTCACAGGGGCCCGCACTTGACAACATGGCTTCGATTCGCTCGCGGCTGAGTAAAAGTGGAACGACACGATGTGACTTTTAATACGACCAGTGACTTCTTTAAGTGACGCTGTTTAAGTGGCCATAAACAAAAGGACACCGAGGCAAATATAATGTTAGCTGTTTTTTTTCTCCCCTCAAATTGATGCATGTTGTCATTATGTTAAATTATGTGACATAAATTTTGACTCGCCTCGTATTTACTGCTTTTGCTATCGTCGCACCGTCGGCTCCAAACGGGACTAAAAACCAAGTAAACGCAGGGGAACTCCCAGTATATTACCCGATTCCTCACGTGCGAACATAAACCAAGGCTCTCGTGGTGATACGTCTGCCCCTTATCTCAATGTTTTACACCGCATCCTCTGCGTGGGCTATTTGTTTCATGTTTCCACGCTTGACAGCTTTGACACAGATTCCTGCCAAGTTGACCTTGCAGTTTAAAGTGTAATAAAAGCTGAATTCCCAGGCCGTGTTGCACATCGATACGTGTTGTTCTGGTAGCTGATAAATGGTCTCACACCCCTCTCGAGAGCAGGGAAAACAAGCAGGCAGCAAAAAACGCTGTCCAGTCCTGCTCAGCGGAAGTAAAGTACAAGCATCTGAAACCCACCGCTCCCAGAGTAGCGAGCCAGTATCAGGGTCGGGCTGGGCTCGAACCCCCCCCTCCTATGAGATATGAAGCAGCTCCATTCTCCTCTCAGCAGGCGACAACATTTGCCTGCAGAGCTATGGATTAGCTTGGAGCGTGGAAATAGAAAAGACGCATTTAGTGTGTGGTGGTATAGTACAAGCGTAGAACAAGAGCAACAAATAACACCAGAGCGGAGGGCATGAAACGAAATCAATGAAGTACGACACACGGCACAAACATGCGGCTTGAAACAGCCTCGAACCACTGCGAGTTGGCGACCGTCCATTTCGGTTTCTCTTCCCGTGCAGCACATTTGTCATCTAGTGGAGATTTTCATGTACATGTCATGTAGTGTATTTGCTTCAGTGACATCCAATGAACTTTGACCTCAGACCCTCCCCAGCTGAGCCCCAGAGTCAGAAAATATCTATATGAGTCACTCTGGAGGACCAGTAGAGCTCCAGTGGAAATGTTGAATCACATCCACAAACAGAAGGGCAACGCGGAGACGATCAGCCAAGTGATCAGTTGTGTGTCTGTGTCACTCGTTCACCCCCTTTTTAAGTGGTTTTCAAAGCAGCAGTGTCCAATCATTTCACTCCACTTGTTCTGAATTATGGCAGAAACGCACATGGTTCATAAGATAATCTTTCGTGTCGCGTTTCAAAGCTTCCCATCGCCCTTGTTTTGTTACCAGTTAGGTCCTCTGTTCTCAGATCAGTGATCCCATCATCCCTCAGGCTGAGATTTTCTCGTCACTACTGTAGATTTTCCAATTCATAATATTTTTTCCTTTTATAGTTCTCTGCTTACTGTTAAGGCAAAAAAAAAAAAAAAGAAAAAACACATTTTCACATTGTCTGCGTCATTAATCATTTTACAGTTCTGTGGTGGGAACAGCTGTTCTTTCTTCAAAGGTGGCCAGCAGCTGTTGATTCTTTAAGTGTGTTCTCAAAAAAGGGTACAGCATATGTTTATACAGGTGTTATTACAGGAGCAGGTCATTGTTAGACGTGTTATCAACGCCGAATCCGTCATTTTCTGTCACTAGCTTCTGCTGTCATTCCCCCATGACGCCTCTTGCGTAGTAGTTCACCCCCGAAGTGTGTCAGACAGCCTCTGCTCCGGAGAGAGCCAGGCTAATTTGGGACATGAGATCTCCTCCAAACTGAGCAGCACTTCAGTTTCCTCTGCCTTCAATCCTCCGCCGCTTGACCACCAGCACGAGGCACTGTAGCCTGCACTAAACCTTTGCTCCTCATTGCCTAATGGAGCACAAAAAATGGCCCTGCTTGCTTAGTCGTTTGTCCACTCCTGCTTGCTTCAGGCTAGCTGGCCTTCGGGAGAAAGATTGAGTGAGTGTATGAGCTTGTGTGTGTTTGTGTGTGTGTGTGTGTGTGTGTGTGTGAGAGAGTGAGTGACGAGGATGACAACAAATGGACATTAGGACACACATGCCCTTTCATAATGTGCTCCCGGCTGGGCTGTTTGGATGGCCATAAAGTGAATGCCGCTAATGGCCTCTCGGTTAATGGAGTCATTAAGATCGGATTGCAAGAAGATAAAAGCAATGTGTATAATGTGTGCGAAGCGGCTGGAAGTGTGATTGTTTGTATACATGCACTGCTACTGTAACCGCTTTGTGTATTTTTTTTTTTTTAGTTATTTAGTGCTTGGGCAGATACACCCGGGACAATACTAAAGGAGGCAGTGACACTCTTTTGCATTAGCATTAGCAGAGAAGGTCAGTATTCTGTCAGTGTAATTGTAATACGGTCTGAGGCTCAGTCCTGACCTGGCTTGTCCTAATCAGCCGGCTGGCAGAGGCTCAGAAAGTCACAGCTATAATGCTTCAATGCTTCACCGCTAGATCGCCGCTGCC
Organism: Eutrigla gurnardus; assembly: GCF_963514095.1. Taxonomy (NCBI): domain Eukaryota; kingdom Metazoa; phylum Chordata; class Actinopteri; order Perciformes; family Triglidae; genus Eutrigla; species Eutrigla gurnardus. Next base: position 17,946,454 of record NC_139937.1, on the reverse strand, counting down.
TTGTGTGAGTGTGTAAGTGTCGTGACAGAGGCCCAAAGGCTTGATTCGAGGTCATTTCAGGACGGTGTCCCTGGGAGAATATGGCAAGGCTGGGCGAAAGGCATTCTGGGTAGTGTTGCGTGTTGCTTTTTCATGGTGGCATGACTGCTCATTAATTCTATGTCAATTTCTTGATTCTGACCCGAGGGTTGGCTCGTGTCACTGTACCCATCAGGTTTTGAGCTTCAGCTGCGGTCCGGCTCGTTCACTTGTCGGCTTTTTTTTTGCGGGGCTTTATTACAACACAAGGGAGACGCTGGTTTGTGGGCAGAATTAACACCAAATCACATGATAAAAGAATTCAAACGGAATAGAACAATCCTTATAATCAACCTAGTCAGAGAGGGAGTAGTTTGACAGCTGAACTGTATTAACAATTGTTTTTTCTCAACCCTGCAAAGATACTGTATTTTACTTCGCTGTTATTCACAAATATTCCACACTCATGGGTAATAACTATATTTATCTGTCAAATTGTGTCAGTCCCTGTGTCCCCATATTTCAGAGTGAAAGAGCACACCTTTTAATTTAATCGGTTAGCTGGAAAATGGAGTCTCAGCAGGGGACGTCATACTGCAATCAGTGATCAAACCTGCAGACCCCTGAGGAGACTTGAAGGGGGTCATGCTGCAATGTGAGAAAGACTGGTTTAATTCCACTGTTATTTTATTTAGAGGTGGGATAGAGTGGGTGTTACATAGGAGTGATTGCTGTCATTACTTTTAGTCAACACCATATATACAATTTCAGTGAAGTGTATCTTGAGTCTTGTTTGTTGTTGTTAAAGCTGCTGCCCCCCCGCGACCCGACACCAGATAACCGGTAGACGATGAGATGAGTATCTTGAGTCTTTTTCGTTTTGAAAACCCCATATTTAGCAAGTGTGCCTTTCCATCGTAGAAGGGCAACGTTTTCTATTACAGACGAAGACGAAGCACTCAGCGAGGAGTCTTGTACTGTTCATCCACTCTGGTGCAATTCTACATAATTGCTTTTGTGTGAAAAAAAATGGTTCAAAAGTCATTCAGGTAACAGTTTTGTCAGCCGTGGTCTAGTGAGTCTATTTTACATTGTAATGTTTCACTCTTGCGCCTGCCGAACAGCCGTTTCCCCCGACAGTGTAGTAATGGTATCTCGTCATGATATTTACAGGTATCTCTGCAGCCGGCCGTCAATATACGCATGACTCGGCTCGGTTCTGCTACAGGACCTGATCCGATCATTATGATTATTATGGATTTCCTTTAATGCAGTTAAAATACTCGTTATTGTGTTTGCAAGTGAGGTAAAACAAAGTATTCAGTCTTGTTGCAAAGCGTAGTCACCTTAATCACATTATCAACAAAGCCTTTTGTCGTTAAGGAGGCCATTAAACCTGCTTGTTTCTATAAATGATGGTAATGTACCTGAACATTACTGTGTACATAAAGATCTTCGTTTCACTGTCGTGATTCTTTACGAGGCAATATGTTTATAATTTGGGTTTGTACCAAACATTAATAGACCGTCATAAGGAACAATCTGCACTACAGTTTTGTAGAGTAGAAAATAAATGACAACATCTTAAGAAATACGATTTTCACCTCAGTAATCAAGGGAAAAATTCACTTGATCTCTCAAAAACAGGACACATTCAGCCCACTGATGTATAGCACATTATGGCAAGGCACGTTTATTTGTGTAGAAACTTTCAACAACAGCAACTCAAAGGCTTTGCATTAAAACAATAGAGATTTGGAAATAAGCTCATATGGAATGATATTAAACCGTGTTATAACACTTCCAGTGTGGCTGCAGTGCAGTACATGTTATGACAAACAGAGACGTTTTAAGAAGTGATTTTAAAAAGAACTGAGCACATTGTTCCAGGTATGTGTTGCATAGAAACTGAATGCTGCTCCTCCATGTTTACTCTTGATTCTGGGGACGCTGAGCAACCTGGCCTCCCTGTTCATGGCACATCAGAGATATATATACTGACCAGAAAACATTCAGCGCTTTATAAAACAGCAGTTCCTTTTTAAAAAATCAATTCTTTGACGAGCAGGAAACCAGGGTGAAGAGCTGAGAACGGGATTGGATCCATTCTCCTGGTCAGACAAGACGTCATGATACTCGAGCCTACTGAAGCTAAATGAATGGATTTCTAAACCCTGCAAGGCCATGAATCCTTTAATTCATGATATATTCTTAAGGGATGATAACATTTATGTGCTTAAACCAAGATTTCTGGCTTGTTATTTTTGGTCTTCTTTACCATTAGCGATTAGAGGTGAGCACACTTTAATTCTTCTTCTTGGCATCCAAACACAGACTCAGTGGGATCATTTGGGGATATCACTTCATGAATCAGTGTGTTGTCGGCACGATCAGGGTCAGATAGTGTTGTTTTTCATAATCTGCGCACGTTTGCATTCTATAAGGGGCTGTAGATGCAGCTCGATATGAGGAATTCAACTGAGGAGCAGTCAGTTTGCTTAATATACAGACATAGGTGGATATGTACAGTAAAGCAGCATTTTTGGTGTATTAAAGAAGCTTAATTATGTGTCTCAATTACCAAAATTGCACTTTCTGGTTTAGCGTTCGTTAAATATCTGAGGCCAAATCTCATCACTCTTCAATTTTCTGCAACACTGGTATTTGGGAGCGCGAGTCACCAGCCTGCAATCAGCTCCACCAATCAGAAGTATTACCATGTGAGTGAGTTCCAGCTCAGCTGCCTCCGTCTAAATGGTGATGCAGCAGTTGATTATGGCCTACTGCTCGATTTTTAAACTGCTGAATATTTAATAGACTCAACGAGACACAACACTCCTAATGGTGTATCATGTAATTATAACTGACTCAAAATGTATTAACTCATTGTGGTTTTATTTAGACTTCCACCAGTGCTTCTGGAAAATCTAGCAGCATTTTTCCCCCCCACAGATTCAAAACATGGCTGCACCGACGACCCCCCCCCTTCACTTCAACCACATACAGATATGTCACCAAATAGTACAGCGTTATCCGCATCATTGCCTTTTTTTTGGGGAGGATCTTTCAGATCAACTCAGATGTAAAATGATAGTCTGTGAATAAACGTAAGTGCAGACTCCCGGGGAAGGAAGTGTTGACTGTAATTAAGCTCATATGGAGGTGAGCTTGATGTGAAGTAAAAAATGCTTCGCTAAAGCAAAGTTACTCTTTAAGCGGCTTGACACCTTCCCGAGGGCGACACTTTTCTGCTTCACTTAAGCTAAACAACGGCAGCGCATCATCCGAGAGGCTCAGTTAAAATGAAAAAAACAATTTTTTTTGTCGCCCCTTCAGTCGTACTTGATGTAATCCTCGGAGCTGTTTGACCAGTGTTTATTTCAAGTCCTCCTGAGCTAGTCACTCGCTGAGGAATCAGAGTCCAAAAGCTCCAGCAATTTATTTTGTGCTTTTCACTTCAAGTGTTGCATTGATTTTGTTAACTTTTCATCAAATCCAGAAATGACATAATCGCACAAACACAACATGCGAGATTGACGAAGAGCTTGTATTGCGTGCCTCCATGTTTGGCCACGTTTACGCATGCTTGGACGTGTAATGTGTTTGCGGAGGCGTCCTTTCCGTCTGTGTCAAGAGGAGCGATCTGTGAGGAGGAGCCATATTGTGCTTGCCCGTATGTGTTTGTAATTCCTTTGAATTACACACACGATGAAGCCCAACGGAGGGAGGGAGGCTCCATCTGAGCATTCTGCCGATGTCATGGTTTACCGCTGCTGTGCGGTAGATGCCAGAATCGATGTATTGTGTGCGACCGTGCTGAGAGGCCCAGTCGATTTCAGACTGCTCATGAGACGGTTTCAGCGTGAAAGAAAAACAGGCTGAGAGAGCAGATAGTCTGCTGCTCCACGCAGGTAATACCAGCCTATTAGCACCTGTGGTGAACCTCGGCTCTCCTCCTCGCAGGTCAGCAGGAGAAGATGATATAAAACAGTCAGTAGGAGAACGTGGGACACGTCATATCGTGAAAGATGCGAGATAAAAGCTGTTACACGTCGGATATGCGTGGGCAAATTGTGGATTAGCAATAAATTGTAGGCATTATATGCTATATTGCCTTTCATTTATATATATATAAAAGATGCATACGCATTCAGTTAAGCCATCTGGCAACCTAATGGATGTTGGGAATGTAGCTCTGTGTTTATTCTCCAAAAATTCCTAATAGGGCTGCTGGATTATGGCAAACATCATAATCACGATTATTTTGGGCAATATTGAGATCACGATGATGTAACACGATTATTCACTGATTTTTGGAAAACATGCATTCATTGACCTTTAAAACTTTCCTCCTTTAAATTTAAATATAATACAACTGAATACAAATTAAAAAAAAATGAGATACATGAATTAAAATAAATAATAGATAATATAAAAACTAATGTAAGCCACAGCCTGGGCTTTTAGGGAGGGGGAGGTAAAGGAAAGGTAAAGGAAAAGGGGTGCGCTGGATTTATAACACATGACAAAACGAGAGCATAATTGGGAAACAGAATGCAGCAAAATAATCATTTTATCTCGATTATCTTGTTTTCATCATCGTTGGAAGCCAAAATCGTAATTGAGATTAAAATTGGTCCACCAACTAGTCTCTACCTTTGTCTGTGTGCTGTGTGGTGCTCGGCGGGAAGCGTTGTAATGTATCTTTGCTGAAACAGCTGCATTTAGAAACAAATCTGACGAGAACTGTGAGAGTGACCCAAAACCGTAAAGCCAAAACAATTAGCTCAAAGATGCTAAAGGCTGAGAGGAACATGATATTAACTAATCTAATTTCCGAAATAATAGCGAACCCCTTTGACATTATACACAGCACAAGGCACGGTTAGGAATTATCTGCATAACGATTCAGAAAATAAGATGTCAGCCTTGTCATGTGACTGATTGTATCCTGGTGAAAACACCTCCCAGGCAGCTAATTAGCAGTTCTATGTTTCCCCAGTGAAGATTCATTGTTTACACAACAATGTCCGACCTTTGCCCACGCCGACAAATGAGGACAAAAGGGACAAATATCATTTGCAATGCCTGAAGGTTTGTGAAACTCCGGCCCCTAATATCGCCATTTTCCAACGTCTCCATGGAGTCTCAATGGGACATAATCAGAGGCGAGCAGTCGGCCGGTGGCACTTGCCTGGGAAAGTCTGTCCATGATAATAACAATGGTGTCTCATAAGGGGATAACCGGCCTTATTGCTCAAAGGATTTACATACAGCAGGTAATCATTGTGACCGCAGGCGAACTGTGACTGATGGCGTGTGTCAGCGCTGTACATGCAGCCTTTGTTTTCATTTGGCAATCTGGGCCTGTCCCGGCCATTCTGCTGCAGAGATCAATGTACCATTTGGATGATTGTAATGTGTGTGTGATTGTCTGCATTTGTGTGTGTGTGTGTGTGTGTGTGTGTGTGTAATTCAGCTAAATGCTTACCTGTGGCCCATCATCATCTATCCGTCTCACTCAGTATTACTCTGGAGAACAAAAACTCCTCGATGATAATAAAAAGATAATAATACACTGTTGTACGATAATCCATTTTAAGAGGAAACCCAAATTCAGAAATATGCTAATGAAGGGAAGTGTGTGTGTACAAGCGTATGCTCCAAGGCTTTTCTCGTGAGGGGATGTTGGAGGTGGGGGGGGGGGGGGGGGGCAGGGGGAGATAGGAAGTGATAGCTCAGCAGAAAGGTGTAAAGTCCTCCAGCGGCTGGCTAATCTGCCAGGCTTAGGGCGGCTGGTTTTCTCTGTGCCCTGATGGAGGAAGGCCAAAGCTCTGCTGGGCTCACCTTTCAAGACGCCTGGGCCACAGCCACAGGGGGAAACCCAAACACATCGATTAGCAGTCAGGAAAGAGGGGTAGGGGGGAGACAGAGGGGTGGGCTTACTCTCTCCCTATCCTCCCCTCTCCGACCACCACCACCTCCTCCTCCTCCTCCTCCGGCTCAGGCCGCTCCTTTCTCACGGGAACATGCGGCTACATCAGAGAGGAGGTTGCGGATGGGAAATGAAAACAATCAAGAATGAGGAGGAAGAAAAGGGAGGAAGGTGTGTGGAGGGAGAACAATTGACAAAAAGAAAGACAGGAATCAAACAAACAGGCGAGCCCGGAACAGTTGTGTTTTGTTTTCGCTCTGATCATAAGCCAAAATCTGTGAGCGTGGTAGTGTCTGCGTGTGTGTGTGTGTGTGTGTGTGTGTGTGTGTGTGTGTGTGTGTGTGTGTGTGTGTGTGTGTGTGTGTGTGTGTGTGTGTGTGTGTGTGTGTGTGTGTGTGTGTGTGTGTGTGTGTGTGCAAGGCAGCTGCTGAGTTGCTGTGTTTATCTGTGTGAAAGCTTTACGGTAAATAAACCTCGAGTCCTGGCAGGGAGACAGGTGCAGCAGGCTGGGCCAAAGGAGAGCTACTGTAACTCAGGGAGAGAGAGAGACAGAGAGACACAGACAGAGACAGAGAGAGAGAGTTTGAGGAAGAGAGCAACACTCTTGAAAGTGCCAACCGGACGATCTTTTGAAGTGGCACATATGGGCGTATCATGAATACACATGAGCGATGTTTGCTTTCGGGCAAAGCGAAAGCTGGAGGGCGCGACGCGGCTCATTAGAGACCAAGAGGCCGCGGCTGATAAAAAGAACCGGGGCCGCGGTCATTTACCGCACCGGAAAGAGCTGCAAGTTTGTCCGGTGGTGTTTGTCATCTCGTCCCCCCTGCGTTCGTCTTCGTCTTGCGAGACGGAGGAGAGGAGCTAATTAAGAAGAAAATTCCTCAAGCCTGAAGTGTGCCATGTAGACATGAAAACATGAGAGATCGTCTACTGTTATTATCTATTCATTGCTCAGTATTTAAAAATAACCGACCAATTATTCCGTCAACTCCTTTTTTAAGAAAACCACTAATTCCTTCAACGTTTCCAGGCGTTGCCATTTTGTAAGGGATAGTTTGGTTTCTCATTTTCTAAGTTGCCGGAAACAAACCGATGATAATCTCTATTACGGCTGATAACGATAGCACCAATTACACAACTCTCCCCGCACTTCCACTCCAAATCACAACTCATCTATAGGCACTTGGAATATTAACCCAGTGCTCCCCCAAGGCTGAGAATATGAACCAGCACCTTATAAGCCCATGCAGCCCCGTGCAGTGGTGGTGTGATTAGAAACCCTGCCTCCAGTATGGCAGGCTGCTGGTTATGAATAACCCCCCCTCCCCAATATCACTCAGGGTAAAAACGCACAGTTCTCTCTGCCTTTCCTCCAGCGTTACGTTACGCACTTTAGGGTTTTTTTCCCCCCCTCGCTAACTGAATGCATGTCAGAGCGTAGTGTTCATCTGGAAGCATTAGAGGAATCAGTAACAGCCCTTAAGTCTTTCTGAGGCGGATCTGGGTGGAGATTAAGCAACATCGGTTAAAGGGAGACGGGAGGGGAAATGTGTTTTGGTCTTATAGGCATTTGACAGCTCCTCCATAATAGTGAGCTAATCCTTTTTATGCAGTGTGTGTCTGTCTGTCTTCCTTTTCTACACACACTGGCAACAGCCAAGCACGTACACACACACACACACACACACACACACACACACACACACACACACACACACACACACACACACACACACACACACATGTGCAGTACATAAACACACAGTGTAGGCTGAACTTATGAATGGAGAGACCTTTGAACTTGATAATTTCTCCAAGTAATGCTAACGGCTGAGGTGCTAAAGGAGTGTGTGTGTGTGTGTGTGTGTGTGTGTGAATGTGTGTGTGTGTGTGCGTGTGTGTGTGGCAGCCCCTGGCACGGCAACACGCTCTGCTTAGGCACCAAATTGACTCATTATAAGTACAAATGACAGGCCCTTTGTGTTCGGTTTGTCGTGTCGTGTCGGAAACTTTGCCAAATTCCTGCCATCACCAGCGTCAAATGCTGCGGTGTGGGGAAAAAAAAAAAAAAAAAAAAATTCTTTAGCTGCGCACTCGTTGAAGTCATTAAAAATTAATTGATATGTGACGTTTGATATCCATTGTTGAATCACTTGGTTGACATTGATGTGACAGACACAATTTAGCCGGTTAGGCCGCATCAGAGAGAGAGAAGTCATTCCTCCCTCCCGTCATTATCTTCCTCATCGCTCCCTGTGATTGCACACACCAATTAAAAGGGATTAACCTCCCATCCAGTTTGCCCCTTTCTGCCACCAAATTGTGTCATTTGTTGAGCATCATGGCTGCCTGGGCTCAATCTTTGTTTTTTTGTTCCCCTCTCGCTCTCTCTCGCTCTCTCGGCGGCTGTCGAAACTAATAATTGTGTTTCTGGCTGTGTGATAATGCAGTGCTCTCTGTTCCTTTCGAGTCTGTATTGAAATCTTGATCCTGTCCCTCTGCAGTGGCTGTCTCCCTCTCGTATCTGAAGAACTGATGGTATCTCCCCTCCCCCTGTGAATTTCCTCCCCTCCAGCTGAATTAACCATTCGTTCCCTGTTGCTCTCTATTTTCAATATCGTCTCCCCTTATCCCTCCTTCGCCGCTACGTGTCCTCCATCTTGCTCTCTCTGTCTTAAGGTGTGTTCTCACCAAACGCAAAGTTACATGGGATCGTTTGTATTTATTCCCGTACCTCACACTAGACACGCCGGGGAGGATTGGGAGGTGGGGGGGGCTTACCTCGATGTAGACACCGAGGAGATTTCATCAGTTACGCTGAAATAACCGCTATCGCTGCTTTGTTCGTGTTGTGGACGTCCCAGATATGCCTGGTAATCAAACGGTGTCCTGTCTGAGTTCATAACATCACCCAGAGGTGCTCGGTGAATCTCAATGAGCTGCATTCACTGTGAATCGCAAGCCGCACATCGGCTGGTTTACCCAAAACGAACGCTCTTGTTGTGATTTAACTGCGTCAAACGGATAAAAAGGATGCAGAAATAATGACAGAATGACGACAATTTGTAAAAAAAAAGTCTGAAATCGTGGATTGTTAAGTCTGTCTGCAACGTGATGAGCAAATAACTGTTAAAATGTTTGTTTTCTGAATAGAGTTTGAATGGATCGGAGGTCGGCTTTGCTAACACTGTAGCTGCTGCATCGACGCTTAAAATACCGAGCAGTCAGCGACCTTGTGTTTGTACCTGGGAGCTCTGGGAGACCACTACGATAGTTTTTGTCTCTATTTCTGATTCAGTTGCAACAGGAGGGGAACATTTTTTTGCTCAAGTAGAAATATTTCAACACCGACGGGCCTCTATTCCCTTCCATGCATTGATTTGTTTTATGCAATAGTGTCTCGCGGAAAAAATTCACTCCACGATTGGTGTGAACCCACCGTTTCCTCTCCTACCTTCTCCTTTCCCGTCCTCTGTCCCACTATCTGTCCTCCTCAATCACTCTCTCACTTTAACTCGGTATCCTAAAGACGCTCTGCATGTCTCCGGCCGGGAAGCATCCGAGTGTAACCTGCTAAATTGGAATGTTATGGTGAGGCAACACACACACGCATGAGAAACTCTTGAGTTAATGGACAATTTACCTCACCTCATTGTTATGGCCTTTACATTCATTAAGCTCCCTCTGCTTTCCCCCTCCTCTCCGCCTCTCTTTATCTTTCTCCACTTCACCATTTTATTTCTCATTCTCTCCTATCTTTCTCGGCCCCGGTTGTCTTCATTCTAAAAGCCTGGCTGCATTCTTCTTCATTGTGTCCCACCTATACTGTATGGTTCCTGTGGCTCTTTTGCTTTTTTTTTTTTTTTTTCCCCTCTTCCGCTCTCTATCCCCCCGCCGGCTGGAGCTGTCCAGCCTGGTTCCTTCAGCCCAGTGGAGTAAATGGTGAAATAATGGTAACAGCCAGCCATAAATCAACCCAATTGAAAAACATCACCATTATAGTCCCGCTCTCTTTCCCTCCCTCATCTGCTCTGTTCTGTGCCCTTCACCTTTGTTCCAGGAGGGAACGAGGGAGGGAGGGAGGGAGGGAAAGACCACTATAGGCAAGTGTTGGAAAATGGTGACTTCCAGAAAAAGGTGAAGGATAACGAATAAAAAATAAAGCACACGTCTGAGTGAGTGTGTGTTTGCGTGTGTACTTCTCTGTGCACTATGTTTGTGTAGTGATTTCAGAGAATGAGATCCAGTGTTTAAGCCGTTACTGGTTGTGTGGATGCTCTGTCCTGACCAGAAGCTCAGAGGAGAAGGCTCATGCGGAAGGAAGAATATCCTTGTGTCAGCACATCTGCAATTTGTGTGTGAGTGTGTGTATGTGTGTGTGTGTACACACACGTGCATTACAGGCTCGGAGGGGGGGAGGGTGGGGGGGGTGCGTCACAGTGAGACGTATAGCACAAAATGGCAAATGGAGAGGAGTGATAGTGAGAGATCATCATGGTAGTAAAGACTTTGCAACAATGGCTGGTGAGCGAAGCGTTAAATGTGATCTATGGCACGGAGGCATACATTTTGTAGACACGCAAGGTCTTCTATACTCATTTATAGAAGACAAATGCATCGCCACGCGCCCACACATTTAGTTACAGCAGCTGATCGCGGGCAACGGTGCGTTGTTCAGGCTTTATTGGACCAATAAAATAATAGCAGGGGGAGAGGCCTGCCTTGGGTTTGGTTGCTGCGGTGACGCTTGCCAAGTACAATACAGAAAGCAGTAATGGAGGTAGCATTTAGATCCGTAACAAATACTCAACTTCTGTCCTGCATTTCATCATAATGTTTCCCTTTTTTGATCGCCCATGATGCCCCGTCCCTGGGATTACTGCTTCCACTCCCCTGTGTTGGTGTGGCGCTCACAGCAATAAAATATAACCTTTTAAAAATTCAGCCGCAAAGCGTCCTTCTGGATACAATGTCCCAATTACTCGGGATGATCCACAGACTTTACGGTGGAGAGTTTTCATTGGAACCACTTTTAAACAAGAAATAGTCACAATTAAAAGCCCTTGACAGTCGGCTCCAACCGACCGCATGCAAACCTAAATGAAAATGTACTGACATAGTTAGTAAATAGACATTAAGCCAAGGTTTCAGACAGTAATGTTATTATATGAAAAAGCTAAAATCGAGGACGTTCACGTCGCCCGGATTGGCGTCACCGGGGCCCCACCCTGGAGCCAGGCCCGGGGTTGGGGCTCGCAGGCGAGCGCCTGGTGGCCGGGTCTGTGCCCACGGGACCCGGCCGGGCACAGCCCGAAAGAGCGACGTGGGCCCGCCCTCCTGTAGGCCCACCACCCGCAGGAGGGTTCAGAAGGGGCCGGTGCGGTGGGATTTGGGTGGCTGTCCTGGGCGGGTGCCCCGGCGACCCAATCCCCGGACGGTGACTCTAGCCATGGGGACATGGAATGTCACCTCACTGGGGGGTAAAGAGCCTGAGCTAGTGCGGGAGGTAGAGCGCTACCGGCTACAGGTAGTCGGGCTCACCTCCACGCACAGTCTGGGCTCTGGAACCCAACTCCTTGAGAGAGGCTGGACTCTCTTCTACTCTGGAGTTGCCCGCGGTGAAAGGCGCCGAGCAGGTGTGGGCTTGCTCATAGCCCCCCAGCTCGGCCGCCATGTGTTGGAGTTTTCCCCGGTGAACGAGAGGGTCGTTTCCCTGCGCCTTCGGGTCGGGGATAGGTCTCTCACTGTTGTTTCGGCCTATGGGCCAAACGGCAGTGCAGAGTACCCGGCCTTCTTGGAGTCCTTGGGAGGGGTACTTGAGAGTGCTCCAACCGGGGACTCCATTGTTTTACTGGGGGACTTCAACGCTCACGTGGGCAACGACAGTGTTACCTGGAGGGGCGTGATTGGGAGGAACGGCCTCCCCGATCAGAACCCGAGTGGGGTTCTGTTATTGGACTTCTGTGCTGGTCACGGTTTGTCCATAACGAACACCATGTTCAAACATAAGGGTGTCCATCAGTGCACATGGCACCAGGACACCCTAGGCCGGAGGTCAATGATCGACTTCGTGGTTGTGTCATCTGACCTCCGGCCGTATGTTTTGGACACTCGGGTGAAGAGAGGGGCTGAGCTGTCAACTGATCACCACCTGGTGGTGAGTTGGATCCGCTGGCAGGGGAGGAAGCTGGACAGACTTGGCAGACCTAAACGCGTTGTGAGGGTCTGCTGGGAACGTCTGGTGGAACCCTCTGTCAGGGAGGTCTTCAACTCCCACCTCCGGGAGAGCTATGACCAGATCCCGAGGGAGGCTGGGGACATTGAGTCCGAATGGACCTTGTTCTCTGCCTCCATTGTTGACGCGGCTGTTCGAAGCTGTGGCCGTAAGGTCTCCGGTGCCTGTCGTGGTGGCAATCCCCGAACCCGGTGGTGGACACCGGAAGTAAGGGATGCTGTCAAGCTGAAGAAGGAGTCTTACCGAACCTGGTTGGCTCGGGGGACTCCCGAGGCAGCTGACGGGTACCGGCAGGCCAAGCGTGCTGCAGCACGGGCGGTCGCTGAAGCAAAAGTTCGGGTCTGGGAAGAGTTCGGGGAGGCCATGGAGGAGGACTATCGGTCGGCCTCGAGGAAATTCTGGCAAACCATCCGGCGCCTTAGGAAGGGGAAGCAGCCCCCCACCAACACTGTTTACGGTGGAGGTGGGGAGCTGCTGACTTCGACTGGGGATATCGTCGGGCGGTGGAAGGAATACTTCGAGGATCTCCTCAACCCCACTGACACGTCTCCCATTGGGGAAGCAGAGGCTGGAGACTCAGAGGTTCATCCACCCATTACACGGGCTGAAGTCACCGAGGTAGTTAAGAAGCTCCCCGGTGGCAAGGCACCGGGGGTGGATGAGATCCACCCTGAGTACCTCAAGTCTCTGGATGTTGTGGGGCTGTCTTGGTTGACACGTCTCTGCAACATCGCGTGGCAGTCGGGGACAGTGCCTCTGGACTGGCAGACCGGGGTGGTGGTCCCTCTATTCAAAAAGGGGGACCGGAGGGTGTGTTCCAACTATCGGGGGATCACACTTCTCAGCCTCCCCGGGAAAGTCTATTCCAGGGTGCTGGAGAGGAGAATTAGGCCGATAGTCGAACCTCGGATTCAGGAGGAACAATGCGGTTTTCGTCCTGGCCGTGGAACACTGGACCAGCTCTATACCCTCCGCAGGGTGCTCGAGGGTTCATGGGAGTTTGCCCAACCAGTCCACATGTGTTTTGTGGACTTGGAGAAGGCATTCGACCGTGTCCCTCGTGGCATTCTGTGGGAGGTACTTCGGGAGTACGGGGTCGGGGGCCCTCTGCTAAGGGCTGTTCGGTCCCTGTATGACCGGAGCAGGAGCTTGGTTCGCATTGCCGGCAGTAAGTCAGACCTGTTCCAGGTGCATGTTGGACTCCGGCAGGGCTGCCCTTTGTCACCGGTCCTGTTCATTATTTTTATGGACAGGATTTCTAGGCGCAGCCGTGGGCCGGAGGGGATCTGGTTCGGGAGCCACTGGATTTCATCCCTGCTTTTTGCGGACGATGTGGTCTTGTTGGCTCCTTCGAGCCAGGACCTCCAGCATGTCCTGGGGCGGTTTGCAGCCGAGTGTGAAGCAGCCGGGATGAGGATTAGCACCTCCAAATCTGAGGCCATGGTTCTCGACCGGAAAAAGGTGGCTTGCTCCCTCCAGGTTGAGGGGGAGTTCCTGCCTCAAGTGGAGGAGTTTAAGTATCTTGGGGTCTTGTTCACGAGTGAGGGAAGGATGGAACGCGAGATTGACAGGCGGATCGGTGCAGCGGCTGCAGTAATGCGGTCGCTGTATCGGTCCGTCGTGGTAAAGAGAGAGCTAAGCCGAAAGGCGAAGCTCTCGGTTTACCGGTCAATCTACGTTCCTACCCTCACCTATGGTCATGAACTTTGGGTCATGACCGAAAGAATAAGATCCCGGATACAAGCGGCCGAAATGAGCTTCCTCCGCAGGGTGGCGGGGCGCTCCCTTAGAGATAGGGTGAGGAGCTCCGTCACACGGGGGGAGCTCGGAGTAGAGCCGCTGCTCCTCCACATCGAGAGGAGCCAGTTGAGGTGGCTCGGGCATCTGCATCGGATGCCCCCTGGACGCCTCCCTCGGGAGGTGTTCCAGGCATGCCCCACCGGGAGGAGACCCCGAGGAAGACCCAGGACACGCTGGAGTGACTATGTCACCCGGCTGGCCTGGGAACGCCTTGGGGTCCTCCCGGAGGAGCTAGGGGAAGTGTCCGGGGAGAGGGAAGTCTGGGCGTCCCTGCTCAGGCAGCTGCCCCCGCGACCCGGTACCGGATAAGCGGAAGAAAATGGATGGATGGATGGATGTTATTATATCATAACTGTAGCTGTCAAGTTAAAGTGCTGGAGTAAAAGGTACAGTGAACCAAAAAGTAGCAAACTCTTTTTCATAAATATTCATGGGTGCTTGTGCTCACAACTCCTGCACACTTGACTGAACCACATGTGCCGTGACACATCTTGGAGCAACGCAGGCATCCCCGCATTCCTTCCAGACTCCCAACGCAAAGGCCGCGCTGCACAGAGGTGCTGACGGCTGTCATGTTAATATGCCAGGGAGGCTGGAGGATTGGGTTGTTACCAGCACGATGGCTGGAGGAGAGGAGAGGAGAGGAGAGGGAGGAGGAAAGAAGCTGGGTGGTGTGAGGGGGGGGGGGGGGGATCAAAACTTTAAATTATTCATCCAGCTCTTTTTCAAAGAGTGACGCCCAGCCTTGCAAAGTGATTAAGTGCACAAAACGCTGTTTTTATTCTTCTTTGTTCAAGATTTATTGCACAGCGAGATCCATAACACTTTAGAATAGGCTACACAATAACAAGTAGTTACTACAACTCAGTTTGAGGACTATATAATTCTTAAATATGAGTTACTAGCCTGGGATATAATAATGACTCGGGTCATAAGCTGTGAATCGTTCTTGATTACCCCTCGACCAGCTGAGTGGCACAAACTAGTAACGCCTCATTAATTACTGAGTACTTAATCATTAGTTACTCATTTTGGTCATCGTCCTCTGTGGACCGTTGCTGGGTTTCCATTGCTGGACATCAATTTCATACACAATTTTGCATATATATTGTGATAAATGTTAAGATGTGTAAAATACTGTTGATTCAAACCATATTTTCCGAATCTAATACAGAGGGATTAACTTCAGGTGGTGATGCATTGCCACCGAAATGAATAAACAGCGCTGTGGCTCCAGAGAGGGGTTGATGAGATGAAGATGAGGGGGGAGGGAGGGAGTTAGGGAGGGGGAAGAAGGAGGCTACCCGGGATGAGGGAGGGGAGAGTAGTCAAGACTGAGAAAGCAAGAGGGAATGAGATGAGAGGATGAAGATACATAAGGCGAGGGGGGGGGGGGGGGGGGGGGGGCATGTTGTGGGGGGAAAGATGGAGGAATTGTTGTAATGGATGGAGGGGGTGGGTGGGGGGGTTTGTCCTCCCTCCATCCAGCAGGGACTGTGGTCTTCTGGACCCTACGGCACCGTCTTAACAAATCCCCATCCCTTAATCGAGAAGAAGAACAAAGATATGCATGTTATTAAAAATCAGGTCCGTCAAAGGAAGCAACTGAGCTGAGGGGAGAAATAAATAAATAATGGCATAGTAGAGTATAAATATAGTGATGCCCTCCAGGCGTGTTCCATCTATCGCTCTTTTTCCTCGACCATTTAGGAATTCTCCTCCGTCCTTCATCCTCTCCCCTTTTTTAAATTAAAATGAAATGGTGTTGATTTTCATTGTCTGCCTTTCGCCGTCTCCACGCCCCGTCTTATTACATCTCTCTGTTCCCCCTCTCATTTCTTCGCTTCTCTTCTGTCTCTCAGTCGTATTAGTTTTGTTCTCGTTCCCAGCCTCTCACCTGTTCTCCATTTTTTTTCTTCTTCTACACTTACAACTCCCTCCTCTATCACACCCTCATTCTGCGTGTTGTCAGGCTAATCACTCCGCCACCGCTTCTCTCTGCTGCTGTTCCCTCTCTCCGTCCCTCTGTGGTGTGAAAGTGATTATGGTGGATGGCACGCTGGGTGGTTTCTGTGTGTGTGTGTGTGTGTGTGTGTGTGTGTGTGTGTGAGTGGGAGTGATGATGATCATGCATGTTGAGAGACAGGTGAAAGGTGAGGCATGGGGCCCGGCTACAGGCGGAGGCGTCAACGTGTCATCTCTTATCATCTCTTGGTATAGCGGATGTGTTACCCCAGCGGAGCTCAATTTGGAATTATGGAATATAATTAGAGGGCTGCAGTCAGCTAACAGACGTTAATATTAAGATAATAGTTTAGTCAATAGTAAAGCTGCTCGTCACTTGTCACTTTTTGCAACCCAATCACAGCGGATGAGAGGCGGGAAAAATAGCCAGCCACAAATCAAAGATTGTTTTATTATGAGCACGTTGTGGTGTTTTTGTGTTTGTTATGCTATTATAGTTTTTACTGTGGACTTTATGGTGTCCTCATGTCTGGAGTACTGGACCAAACACATTTCCTTCTGTGGGATAATAATGTTAATCTGAATAAAAAAACAACAACAATGTTACTCACTGAGATTAGTCACACAGACCAGCAGGTCCGTCCTATTTCCCTACATGCCTCATCCAGTGTATGTTCTGCACCATGTGCTGGGCTTTTCTTCTGCCCATATTCTGTATCATAGCAACCAGATGCAACCAAAGCCTCTCACATAGAAAAAAAAAAAACCCCGCTGTGCCTCCAAAGCATTCCCAGCGGAGCATTTTGAGAATAGACCCTGGCGTTTTCAGCTGGGTGAAAAACACTTTGGTGGCCATGGCCCTTAAGTATACTTAACTTTAAAGATTGCTTTAGTTTTGAGTGCACTGCACCGTACAAAATAACAACTCTTTTTAGGAATTGAATGCAGGCCTTCCAGATCCAATAATGACCGACACTTATAATTTAAAATTCTAAATACCTCAAATTTGTTCCGACTTAGCCACAGCTTTAGGTAAAGCTCAGATATTAGCTTGCTATCTCCTAGCATAGCATGCTTATACCACCAACACCTGTTTCAATAATCCTGTTTATTTCATAAGATCTGCACTCGCTACCCAGCAGAAAGGTGTTTATTCATAAGGATAGGATTTTATTAGCCTACACGGGAGTTCACGTTATTGCGTTGACCCCTGTATTCACTGTAAAGTTAAAGACTCAGTCACTCTCATCCCTTTATTGTCATCGAAATAAAGTGACAACACAGTGTTGCCCACTTTGACCTCTGTTATCATTTATGAGTTAAAAATGATTCCGTACAAATGGTGTGCTCTTTGTGTCTCTATTACACACTCGTCCTCTTAACACACAAAAACGTACCTGTCTGGGATGAACAAGGCCACTCAGGTTTTTCCAGCAGTATTCATGGTGTTCATTCTGTGACGAATGGCTCATTTGTGGGACAAGAAATAAGCAGATTGCAGCAAAAACCAGTCAGCTTTCCAGCGTTACTTAAAAAAAAAAAAAACCATTGTGCTGATGGGCCCAGGTGCAGAACATGATTGGTTTTCTAATAGTTAAGGTGGCTGGAGACACACTGGGATACAGCCCACCTGGGCGTCTGTGTATGGACGCATGTTTCGTGGCGTGTTTGACGGAGGTGGGCATACGAGCGAGAGACGGAGTGTGCGGCTGCGTTCGCCCTTGGTTATGCTCATTAGGCTACTATATGGACAGTATGGACTCATTACCGAGTTAAGACATAAGGTCACTGAGGAAGGCAACATAGAATAGGCAGAGCACGATTTGTCCTCTTTTTAGAGGGCTTGAAACGCGTAGCGAGATAAAAGAACATTAAGTGCACAAGTTGAACTGCAGCTGCATCTGAAGCCAATGCAGACGTGTTTCTTTATTCTTTTTCATTGCCTATAAAGGCGACTGGAAATGTAAAATAATGACATGTTACAGCGTTAAAGAACCTGCCCTGCGTAACCTAACATAACGACACTTACCTGTATGTTCACTCCATTAGTGTCGACAAGATGGAGATTTAAAAAAAAAAAAAAAAAAGACATAATAATTGGATTTTCTGGGGTTTCAAATGAACACCACTTCTCCATTTCTCTTCCCCACATGCCAAAAGACTGCTGTGGGTTGAAGAAAATAGTTCAACGTTTTCCTGCCAAACGTTGGATGAGAAGATTTTATACCGTATGCTAATTCTGGACTCTAATTCTGGAGGTGGTTAGCTTTAGCTTAGCATAAAGAAAGTGGAGGGGAAACGGCTAGCTGGACTCTGTCCAAAGCTCGGTAATTAAGACGCCGCATCTCGTTTGTCGATTTACCGTCCGCAAGCAAACTGAAATCTATAAATGACAAGTTGTTTCCCAAAGCATTCAACTATTACTTTAAAGGTTGCCAGCTTGACAGATTGAAGGGAGTGGAGTGACGAGCTAATGGGCTTGTCAATCTCCAGGCGAGACATGGCTGTAACAACGGCACGCCACGGATGGTTTAAAAAGCAGGAAGAACAATTATGACACTCAGCATGTAAAACAAACAAAGAGCATATACTCCTCCCGAAAGATAGATGAATAAAACCCTCAACAGGACGTTTGCATTGATTTACAGAAGCGAGCAAAACACCAGCTATAACTCCAACGCCACATAACGACCCCGACTCCCTTCAACTCCTATTTAGCAATCCAAAGTTAGTACACAGTAAGTCAGTCTCAATGGCTAATTGTACCTTATCCCAAGTGTGTCTCGGTTGTGATTTAGATTATTGTTCCATTAAGGGGATATTAAGGTTTAATTGAAGTAAGTTCCTAAAGCTACTGCACTCAGCTGTTGTGCTTGCGACTCGCTTTAAACCACGTCGGCTCGACACAGCCTCTGGGCCGTTGCCCAAATTTGTGAATCTCTGGCTTTGGTATCTGAGGCAATTAATCCAAAAAACCTCCACCATCAGACACCTTAAAGTGATGTCACAGATGCTAATCCCCTGTTCTCTTAGAGTCGATGAGTCCAGCCTATCGCTACCTTCGTTCTCGTCTCTCTCTCTCTCTCCCTGATTCCAGTAATAGCTGCTTGGCATGCTAATGACGCGTCCTGTTTTGCAGACACGACTTATGCGCAGAACGCGCGATATATCTGCCAGTCAAAGCCAGCTAGACGTGTGAGGGGGAGAGAGAGCGTCCTCACTTTCACCTGCTGTGAATGCATCAAAAAAACCATTTGATGCGCTAAATCAACCCTGAGCCTGGATTAGAACATATGATACAAGATCACGTGCACAGACCTCTACAGTGCACACACACGTGGATTTTCCTCATCTCCATGTTGATTGTCCTTCACCTGACGTGTGTTTACGTAGCGGTGCTGAGATTCCTGTGGTTTGCTGATGCTCCATCATAGCGTTCCCTCTCAGTGAGCTGGCACTTCGCCACAGGGTTGGTCACGCTAATAAAGACCCTTTGAACTGAACCGAATTGACTTGAGACATGCGTAGAAAGGGGGAGGGGGGGGGGGGGGGGAGGAGAAAGAGAAATGGAATGAAGAACAAAGACGGAAAGGGAAAAAAAAAAGATATTGAAAGGTTTTGTGCTCCAGGTAAAAGACCTGCCATTCTTTGCTGTCACCCATGCTAACGTTAATTATTAAAGGCGAGGCTGGATGGCTGGGGTCCCTAGATAAGGAGAGATGACGTCCTTAGATAATGCTGCGTTCAACCTTCATTTTCGATTCTTAAGGTCGTACTCAAGGGGCATTTGACATTTTGACATCTGGCATTTAAAACGAGTAGGCAGTGGACTTCACTTTGGCATTTTATTAGGTTTCTTTTTTGTTATACAGTACAATGAAGCAAAACTGTGAAGAGAGAAATGTGACACGGGCCTGATTTAAACCCATTCCTGGCTCTCCTGCCGGTAGTGGATCGTTGCCAGACTTGTTGTGCTCTGCAGTCATTACGCACCTCTTAACTGTTCCTCGAATGACAACGGGAGTCTTCAAATTCCACCGGCCCGATAATACGCGTTGTTATTTATTTATCGCTGTTCAATCACACAGAAAATGCGCTGGCGAAATTGATTTCTTGGAGATCAATGTCGAGTTTATTTGGAACCCGGTTCCAGATTAGCAAAAAAAAGAAAGAAAAAAAAAAAGGCTATCATAAGAAACCAGACTGTGTGTCAATCAAACAGTCAATTATGGCACAACAAACGAGCAGGATGAAGCCTACGGGCCGTGTGCGTTAGTTACTGTAGCGCTGATGAAGCAATGTGACATCTCGTGTGTGGCCCCGCGGCGGCTTCGGGCCTGCAGAGGCTGTCTGGTCCGACTAATGAGGATGGAGAGAGAGGTCAGAGATGATAGCCAATCTAAATAAGGACCTTGATATGACTTTAACACTGTGTCATCGTGTGTCATTGTGTGCGTGGGTGTGTGTGTGCGCTTGGAGGTGATGTCCTCCCACCTTCCTGCTGTTATGTTATGACTAACGTCCTCGCTCCGAGCCCGCTGTCGACGGGAGGTGTCGTCCACGCAGCGCGGCCATCAGCGCAGCGCTGGCTGGGTTCTGAGAACTGACAGAGACGGACACACCTTTACAAACTCCCAGATATTCAAATACATTCTGCATTCACAGACAAATACAGGACACGCTTCCTGCTCCGTCGGTGCTCCCGCTGGCCGTCGGTGAGCGTCCACGTTATGCAAAACATCGTCGGGAACTGTGAGCGCCCGTCAGCTTACCTGACGGGAACCGAGGGCTGTCTTACACCCCCGCGCTATCCCATTCTCCTTCAGTCCAGCCTCATTCATCCTGAGGCTGACTCTTCACCACTTAAATCCAACCGAAGATGACATATACTCACTTCACATTGACAGGATTTAAGTTTCTGTCTCCCTTTCTTCTGTCGTTCCTTTGTTACGCCTGACCACCTGTGGATTTTTTTTAATGTATAAAAGCCTCCAACGACATACAGTATATCCAGGCTCTGCGGGCAGGAATGGAAGGATGCCTGTCTAACATGGCGTGCAGAGAACTATTTTGGCGTGCTATCTGTGCTTTAATACGGGGCTTAGCAGCCACAGCGGAGTTGTTGGGAAGCATTGTGGCTGAATGTTAACCAATACAGTGATGCCAACACGCCTCATTGTGAGTGTAGCTGTCAGGAAGAACAGAAACTAAGCCCCACACTGGGGCCTGATTCTAGTGCACACCAGATGCGCGGCTGATGAAGAAGAAGAAGAAGAAGAAGAAGACAGTGGCTTGCAGAGTGACAGTCGAACACTTGAACAATTCCCACAGTTGTTGTTGGAAGACATTTCCTGGGCAGAGAGGGGAGGGATTTGAAAATGTGCTGTTGACGCACATATAATGTGATGATAATGGGTGTATTTGTGTGTGGGCTGTCTCAAAACACACACCTCTTTGGTGCGACCGTGCTTTACAGCATGCTGGGCAGATACACTGTGGGTGTATGTTTTCAGTTTCCACACGAAATGCATGTTCACTCCTCTAGATCTTTGTATTGAAGTCACAATTCTTTAAATCCATATGCTGCCTTCCTGAGTGCCCCCCAACAGCTTGTATATAGTTATTCAGCTGTTGTTGTTTTAGCCTGCAGGCCCTTGTGATGGGATCATTTAAGACTTATTCGCTTCAATGACAGCGGGAGTGACACCTTCTCTTACTTGTCCATATATGGAGCAGCGTGAGGGGACTTCACTTTGTCACATTTAGAGCCGTCCCATCTAGCCAGCCGTATTCTTTGAAGGCATTCCATGCAGCCCGAGGGTTTCGCTGTACACGATATGAGTTGTTTAAGTCATTTCCACAGCTGCGGAATTGTGATTGTCTCTGCGGCTCCTGACACAGGAGCCACAATGAAAGAGACCCCGTCCTTTGAAGCGCTGCTTCTCATATAATGGCTTTATTCAGGCAGGAATGGAATTTGCTGTGCGAATACGGAATGCGAGAGACCTGCTGGTCAATCATAGCAACTCACATAGCAACAAGACCTGCGTAGGACAACTGAAATAGATGAGATGAATCAGTGGCAGTGCTTTACTCTTGGCATGCTTCATCTCCTGGCCATGGCTATGTCCTTGTAATCACTGTTTGTCAGTTTGTCCCCACATTCTGGGGTGGACGAAACACTGCCAAGAAAAACACTGTCGACAAAATAAGCTAATTAAGAGTGGGAATAATTCAAAAGAGAATAATGTTTACAACATGGATACACTGTTGCTTTTATCTACGAGCACTGCCTTCGCTTCTAAAAAGCTGGAGAGGACGCAAACAAAAACGGGAGCCTTTTAGCAGCGATTCCCCTGCATGTATTCGCACGCCTCTGATTGGCCGAGGTGCGTGCAGATGTTACAGCTGAGGGTTGTTGACCTGGCAACATGGTGTGTGCACGGTACCTGTCTCCAGTCCATTACACCGTGGCCTGAAGTGGAACCTGAGGTTAGCCTTCATCGGTTGATGTGTGTGTTCACACCGCTCGCCGCAGCCCCGGGTGGCGTGACACAGACGCGCCAAAGCAAGCAGGCGGACATATTCGCACACAAACACAAATGGACAGGTCCGACGCATTCGCCACCTGCTCAGTCACCCTCGCACACTCCAGAAGCATCGCTCATCGCCGTTTTGGGGTCGGCATGTAAACTAGCTCGCCACGAAGGAAAGGGAATTAGGGATATTAGTGTGTGTGTGTGTGTTTGTGTGAGTGTGTGTGTTAGTTCGCTGCAGGGCTTTGTTTGTATATTAGGCCCAAATCCTGCATCACTCATTCTAGCAGGACACATCAAAGAGACAGGAGCCAATGCTGCTGCCCGCTGACCATACATGGTGCTTCCTGCATCATTCAGGCTTTGGTTTAGCCCATTAGAGAAAGTAGGACAGAGCTGGGTCCTGATGACCATATTTGGCCGGGTGCTCTGTCCCCTGCAGCCATCTTGCCTGCCTCCACTGCCTGCTGCCAGGGCACTGCTGCTCAGCTCCTTCCCTCTTGTCATCTATTCCCATTTCTTCTGTGTTCTCCTCCTTCTTCTCCTCCTCCTCCGCCACCCGAACAGAACACTTTTCATCCCCCTCTTGGTTTGTCTTTTCTGGCCCCCTTATCACTCCCCCCCGCTCCTGCTCATCCTGTTACTGTGCTTTTTTGTCTTTTTTCCCCCCAAAACCACTTCTTCCGCTCATCCTCCTTCTTCCCCCCCCGCTTCACCCCTCTTACCGCTTCCTTTGTTCTTTCCTTTCTCATTACATCCTGTGGTCCCCCCCCTTTCTGCCTTATCCTTCCCCGGCAGGAAGCTGTGCAGGTTTATTCCGCTGGGTGTGTACGGGGGAGCCGGGGTCCGCTGGCCCCTGGCCTACTCTGGCTGTGTCTCTGTGTTCCTAATCAGCGCCGCTGCCGCACAACGCACACGTGTTTGCAAATTCATTAACTCACTTAATGCTCCATGCAACCTCACGCATGTGCACCCACACTTGTGTTATCCATGAGTCGGTGAGGGTGTTTAAAGCTACATCTGCACACCCACACCCATGTGTTTGTCACTGCAGGTGCACTCACACACACACACTCAATTTGTGTGAATGTTACACACACACACATGCTCCCTCCACCTCTTGGCAGCGGGTTTGATCGCCTGGAAAATGAATACTAAATGCAGGGCAAAATGGCTGGCAGGGATCACCTTGGCTGCTCGCAGCTCGCCGCCTGCTCTATGCAGGCATGAAACTGGAGCACCTCCATACCTCGTATCTCCCCACTCAGATGTTCTTGGACTCCGCAGATTGGTGAGGAGACACATAGCGATAGCTGACTTTTTTTGTAAGTAATTTGTTGTCTAAGTAGAGAGGAGAGAGGCTCCTCCGGTGCCCTGGCTGTAGCATTCCCTCTGAGCCTTCCCTCTCACAACCTCAGACTGGAAGGAAACACACACACACACACACACACACACACACACACACACACACACACACACACACACACACACACACACACACACACACACACAGAGGCATACTGTAAAGGTATATGCACAAGCACACACTAGCAGAAACGATTTAATTTCCCCAATCGCTTGGAATTAAAGCAGGAGTTGCTTGCTGAGGACTAGGCCAGCTGGGAGCAGGTCTTCCTAAGGCTAGAGGAAGCTGTTTCAGGATCCAGACACACACACACACACACACACACACACACACACACACACACACACACACACCCTGGTACTAGAGTTGAATGTTTTCCCTTGATTTCAAAATGATTACTTTCTGGGAGTCCTTTTAAATATGGAATTACAGATAACCATAAAATGTTTGTTTTTTTCATGATATTAATTCATATTTATTATATTACGTGGTAATATATTTGGGAGAAAAACCAAATTACTTGGCTAAAAAAATAGTTCCCACCATATACAATAGTTTGATTCTATGCTTTTATATAAAGCAGCCTCGACTAGGATGGGACAATGGGGGCGTATGAAGAATATAATAGTGCTGGGTTTTAGAAATATTCTTTAGCATGTACTAGATGTACTAGACGCTGAACTTGTTGAATCCCACTGAATTCTGGATCAAGGCCTGCATGTCTGAATCCGTGTCGCCATAATAATGCCCTCTCCAGTTGGACTTATAGCAGCAGGCAGTATTGAAGTTTGTTCTTTGTGAAAACGCAGGAAAAGCAAGGACACACAAACACGGCGAGCTCCCGCAGCTGTTCACCTCTTAAAAAAACCCAATCCATTTTTGCCCAGAAGTTCAGGTAATAGCGGGAGCTCGATTGTCAGTATTCAATCCCTTTTTTTCAAGCCACAGTAGAAAGAGGTCAGACATTTTGCAGAGCAGAAAATGAACAATTAAGGCCCTTGCTGGCACATTGTGTGTGTTTCATGTCTGGATGTGTGCGGCTGCCCGGGTGGAGTGTTTACAGCACAGCCACGTCTGTGTGTTTATACGTGATTATGAATCTTTTTATGTGCGTGAGATGTGTCCGTAGCACAGCGAGCGTGTGTTTGTGTCTGAGTGTTTGTTTGCTGCTGTTATCAATCCGGGCCAGGCGACAGAAGCTCTTTAGTGGTGAGTTAGTTCAGTTTAGCATGAAGATGAGGTTTGCAGGCGCGCGTGTGCCAGCGTTGTTTTGCAGACTGTTTTCCTTCGAGCACGTGTGTCAATGAGTGTGTATGTGCAAGTAGCGTAATTGTGTGTGTGTGTGTGTGTGTGTGTGTGTGTATCAGCTGTTGGCTTCTACTGTTTACAGATGTGAGCGTTAGGTAATCACAAAACACAATCACTCTAATCTATTCCTGAACCTCTGCCATTATATATAGCATGCTTCTCATCCACCCACAACCTCTCTCTCTCTCACACACACACACACACACACACACACACACACACACACACACACACACACACACACACACACACACACACACACACACACACACACACATTCTCTTTCCCCCCTCTATTTTCCATCTCTCTCCTCTGCCTCTGCCACTCCTCATCTCTGTCCTCCATCTCCTACTCCCACACTCACTCTATCTCTCTGTGTTGTTATATATTACTGTTCTCTGTTGTTTGTCTCCAGTCTCTGGACATTTTTCATGTCATCTCTCTTTCCACCTCCCCCCCCCCCCCCTGTTCCTTCACCCACTGCCCCCGAGCCCTACACCCCCCCCCATCATCGCAACGCTTCCCTCCTTCCTACCCCTCTCTTCCGTCCCCTTCCTCCCAACATGCCTCTTCCTCACCCTCGCTGTCTTCCTCTTGCTCGCCTTTTGCCTTCCATCACATGTGTGCACGCTGTCGGAGGGGGAGTATTGATTGCACGCTTGGCTGACAGGCACAGTAATGGACGACTTGGAGTGTGTGTGTGTGTGTGTGTGGTGAGGGGTGTTTAAAGAACCCGGTCGCAGCAATAACTCACCTGACCAAGCGGACGGCCGCCGGGCGGGCAGGCAGGCGGAGTGAGAGGTGCTCCAGCGTTGCAGGGCAACTTGACAGGCTGCATTTGGAAAGCGGCTGAGCCAAATATAGGGCAACTTTCAAATCACACCCTGTTCCTTCCCCGGGGGAACGCCTTTTTCTGACCACGCAATAAAACAGACGAGTAAATTCAGGAACTGCGGCGACCGGTCTCCGCTGCCGCCGCGTTATATTGTTTTACATTTATCTCAGACATGCAGGATATCAAAAGCGGCGTTTTTTTTTTTTTTTTTCAGAAACACAGTGTGCTTTGTGGTTTGCCAAATTCTGAGCCACGCTCCTCAATAATCACCACTGCAGCACGGACAGCAACGCACTGTAAGACATACACGGTTTAAATGCTAATATGGGCGATTCAATTAAAACACTCTCTTTTCCATCGGCCATAACACCATTCTGTAGCATTTCGCGTCCACTCTTTTTATGGATTATTATGAAAAGATGGAGTTTGTTTTCTCTTCTCTCGGGCAGTTTTTGGACATCGTCATATTAATTGCGGAGCTTTAAGCAGCAGCTCCTTTGACAGTGGAATACCTTTGTGTCGTGGTGCTGATCTAATAGACAGAGCCTGTGACATTTGGGTTCAGGCGGGATGCTATTATAAATACTGTACATATATAAGCCTAATTATGGTACATGTGCTGCATGCCAACAGCCTAATTATGTGTTTTCTGTAAAACCCAGTACAATGCGGAGTGTAATATTACTGACATAGCACACATAATGTTATCATCATTCCCGCTGGCATGTGTGCAGCACATATAGTACATCAATGCATGTTAATACACGTGAAATCACATTACGTGATGAGACGTTATAGCACATATTATACCACTTTCATCCTCCAACCTCATCATTTTAATTTATTCGACTTGGTATGAATCCAAAAGAGGTAAAAAAATAAATAAATAAAACACAGCCGTTACAGTCAGGCACAAAAAAGGTGACGCTACATTACAAATAGTCATTGAAATAAATAAGCATTTCTCACATTAAACCTGACCTAGATTAAGCAACATGACTGAGTGATTCTAATCTAAGATGCCAGTGGTACAACGTATAAAAAATGAATGTGGATATTCATAATTCTGTAGTAGTTGTGGAACTTCGAAGGCTAATGTACCATGGGCTAACTAAATATATTATGCATTTATTCACCAGTGCCTGCCTCTGATTTACTACAATGGTGCAAACAAATGCTAATCTTGCATTAAATACGGTGCGGTGGCATAAATATTCGAACAGACGTTGCTTTTAGCATATGCTACCTCTATTAGCATAGAGCCGGCGGAGGGAAAAACCAACACTTTTTGCATGAGAAAGCTGGGAGTGAATGTAGCGCAGCAGTGTTTGACCACCGAATGGCAGCTGAATCACTTAATTGACCTTCTGAAGGTGACACTCCGGTCATGATGACACACACAAGCACACAAACACACACGGCCTGAAAGTGACCTGCTGTTTTCTCTCCTAAAAAAATAAGCATTACATCACTTTGTCGTTTTATATTTCTGCAGCGAGCATCTCTCCGACCGCTGAGACACGGTTGGTAGAGATGGTTAAAGAGCCAAGCTGTCCGGCTGGTGAGGGACATTAAATATTGACTTATGGATAGAATCGAGGCCAAAATGTCGAGAAATTATTCATCGTTTGTCTGATCTGATGTTTTCTGATCATCTTAGGCCGTAAGGTTTCAGACCTCTGGCCTCTAGTGCTCTGCTGCCGACCTTGGCCTGGATCCCATCATGCTGAGATTAAATACATATTTAAGTTAACAGCTGGCTTCTTATATCCGAGCAACTGCAAACACTGATAACACACTTATTTGGTATGCTCGGAGACTATTAGGGATTTACACACAACAAAACACTGTCTTTTACCATTATTTTGACTTAATTGTTAAGTCGCAGCGCAATAGATTTATAATTTCTAAATCCAATGTTTGTAATTACTGTGAGCTAAGCAAAGTCTTTATTGGAACAGTTTGTTAATCCCTTCCTTGAATGTGAATGAAAAAACAGGAAGAAACGTACAGAAGAGCAACGTGTTACACGTTGTTAAAACAGACGTCTTTGGAAGTTTTCACAGTTGCCCGTATTACACTGCTTTGATCATTAAGGAGAGTAAAACGCTTTCACAGACACGAGAAACAACTTGTGTTCATTAATCACACCGGAGTGGTTGATTCTTCAAAGCATCATCACTTCTGCTTCATGCATGACGTCCTTGTTTTGTTCCTTAACTGGGCCTGAGAGGTAAAGGAAAGGAGACGATGGCTCCCGCCTGTGGCATCTGAATACAATTTGAGTATGCTATTGTGGGTAATGCATTTAGCACAGATGGATACACCAAAAAAAATAGAAGCTTTTTATGCAAAACTGATGCGCAGCAGTATTTTCGAAAGTGCCCAGTCACTCCATTTTTCTATGTTTTGCTGAATGTCGCTGCTTCTCCCTCGTCCCCTCTCCAGTCTGTCCCCATCAGGCCTTATAGTGTGATGTCTCATGTTGAGTGGAGATGACCAATTTTAGACTCAGTCATGGGTGACAGAATTTTCCATCCTCCTGAGGAGTCATGCAACATATTCAGGGAAAAAACTGCAAAATAAATTTTAAGGGCATGTACTCCACATGAATATCGACCATTAGCCCCTAGTTAATCTAAAAAAAAACGTAATTATCAAACTAATTTGATCTGATTAATATGTATCGCAGCAGGTTGAATAGCTCGACCAAGCGAACATCAATCAAAGTTGGACAAACTATCTCCTGGCAATTTACATAAATAGCCATAAATTAAACTTTTATTCCATTCCATACAATTAGAATCTGAAACACGCAGCCATGATAGAACGTATGCTCAGCTTTAGGATTAGTTTGATAAAATACGGTCGGATGAAAGCAATTTTTTCACGTCAGTATTACAATACAGAGAGGAATGTATTTCTGTAGGCCGTAATATTGAAAAGGAAAGTTAAAACTGATGAAATAATGTGATTAAAAGGATAATTGTTTATGTTAACACAAATAAAAAGGTAATTTTGTCGCTTCCTCCAGCGACTTGGCATTTTCCGTGCGTTAGAGCAACACCACGATCTGTCAAAGGACATTATTATTAAAAATGATTCTTCTAGCATTTCCAGTGTGCTGGATATTGCAGAGAGCAGAATGAAAGACAACATGGAAGAGAGGGAATGACATCGACCAAGGTCATGAGCTATATTCCTACTCATGTTGTTTTCAACATGAGACACAATGAGAATAAATCCCTCAGGGCTTCATTGTGTCATCCTATCGCTTCTGTGACCTTTTTTAAAATGTATGCTGTTGTTTTTCCCGTTGCAATGAAATTGCTCATAAATGATTTGATCAATTACGTAATCCAATACAGCCACCAGGAGCGCCCCGCAGCTGGCGTTCTTTTATCTATGCACATGCACATGTAGGGATAGTTATTTATGACTTTAACAGTGGATTTTGAATTTGTTTCCGGCGACAGTCAGATTTTCCCGTTCGTGGCACGAAGGCCAACGTCACTATCTATTAAGACGCAGACTTCAGGTTGACGCTGAGTCAACACGGATTGGCGCTGTCTCGAGTCGCATGGCATTATTCATGGCTTATATTCACTGTCTGGCACCAAGTTCTCAGCTATTTTAGCAGAGACATCAAAAGTAGAAAATGTATTTTTTATGCGTTCATCCCAAGGCACAATCGCATTCACCCGAAAAACGGCGTCAGACGAAGAAACATGCAGTAAACAAGATAATTACTACATTTGTTCTCATTAAATTAAATTATTTCCCCCACTGCGTGGTGTCTACTTAAGTTTAGAAAATGTATTACAGTAACAGATTAGGAGGTGAATAATGCGAAGGAGGCTTTGATTCAGCTGGGATGGTGAAGTACTTACATAGAGCACTTACTAATAACACTGTTCTTATTTGTTGTTCATCACCTTGTCTTTTAATGATCAAGTTTAATGTCTGTCCACAGAAGGACTTCTTCTTTTTTTTAACAGAATGACTTGTAATGATGTTTTTTGTCATATTGATGAAAGCATTTCATGATACCTTTAGCTTCACCTAGCTCAGGGATGATTCAAGTCTTGCTCGTCTATTACACATCCACGTGGTAGATTCATTTTTTTGTGTGAAATGTCTCAAATGAAAGATCTGATACAAACCCTCAGGGGGAAAAAAAAGACAAAACATGATGTAGGCTTCTGTCTTTGTTTTTTTATAGCCTGGATTCTGAATTCTACGTGAACACTGGACAATTTAACGCTATGAGAAAGCATGGTCATCCCTCTCCCGGATGAGAAACGGTGACTTGCCCTACATATTTTGGTCTTTGCATGGTTGCTTTGCATAGTTGCAAAGTGAATCCCTTTCAGATGTTGAACTGAGAGTCTGAGAAGTGCAGTCGGAGAGAATCTGTCTCTTGCCGCGGGCAGCTGAAAACAAACCAAATTTAAGCATTCTGCTTTCTGCAGAGCAAATTAGTACAGACGAAAACACAAACCAGGAGCCCCGCATGTAACCGTGATTCACAAGAGCACTTCCACAGCACTCGGTTGCCCCCTTTTTCACGTTTTTTAGGGGGATTTTTTTTCCATCTCACCTCCCAGTCGCTCCCTGTCAGCGCCGATAATGCGATGGCCTCGATCTCAGACGACCAATTTGAGTCACGGCTGACGGACTTACACAACGATCCGAGTGGACGCGCGACATGTCCGAGTCATTCCCTGCAAACACACCAAAGTCATGCACAGCGGGGTTGTTCCCAGTCACGTAGCACAAACACATTCCTTGTGTCTCTGCCTTTTACTTCTAGAGCAGTCAATCACACACACACACACACACACACACACACACACAAAACCTGCCGTGGCGACGAAGCCCCGCCTCATGACCAGTGAGCTTTGACTCCTCCATCTCCTGTTTACCTGTTCCATCACCAGCTCCTCTCCTCTTCCTCCATCTCCCTCAATCTCCTCCCCGCTGCCTCCTGCTCTCATACTCGACTCTGTTGCCACGGCAGCAAACCCTGACAATGAGAGAAATGAGTGAGAGAGAGAGACGGAGATGGAGAGAGCAAATGCCATCTGAGTCATTTAATCCACAACCTGTGTGTGTGTGTGTGTGTGTGTGTGTGTGTGTGTGTGTGTGTGTGTGTGTGTGTCTCACACCTGTGTCTTAGGAGACACACGTGCACACAGACGACTGAGTTGTACTAATCACACACACACACACTTGTGGGACTTTTACTTAGTAATTACATACGCGTGTGAATGTGTGTCTATCATCCTTTCTACCCTCCATAATGTGTGTGTGTGTGTGTGGTCAGGTAGGCATGGATATGTTGGATATGTTTGTGTACATCTCTTTGTGTCTGCTGCGTGTGTGTGTGTGTGTGTGTGTGTGTGCGGTGTGTGGGTGTCTAAGTGGGAAGCTGCGTGGTGTCGGTTCATCGGTTCATCACAGAGCGAAGGCAAACACTCTACCTTTGTCTGTCTCCCTGCACATAACGGCGCTGTTTCCGTTTTCTATTTCATGTTCACTGCAAATATGTGGTTATTTTTGACACAATGTGCCCTCTAAGTGATTCACAAACATCTCCTTTTGAAGCCTTTGCGCTCTGACTGGAGAGAACAAAGTTAGCTCCCGACTCTGAAGTTCTCTCTTCATGTAACACAGCTTCACTTAACCGCACGGAAAGAGCCATCATTTGAATATCCTGCGTCATTAGTCAGCGGAAACTTTTACGGATATCTGTGCAAAGGCCTGCTTCACCAAATCAAGTCAGGTTTATTTGTATTAAGTACAACTTAATGTCTCGGTGGGCCTCACAGGCTCACACCACTACTGCTAAGCCCTCTAAGGAGACAAGGAACTACTATTCACACACACACACACACACACACACACACACAAAAACCTTTTAGCACATAAGCGAAAAAAAAAATTGAAAGAAGCCTCTGGGGAGGCAATTCAAAAAGACATCCCTCCTCCTCGGATGGCCGCCTCTAGAAGCAGTATGTGGGGAGAAGAAGAAAAAAGTACAAAAAAGAGCAAGAAATTGTAACAGTTAGTAAAAATTCAAATCATAAGGGGTTTATAGTCCCAACAATGGGATTATAATAACTCAAATACCAACACTATTATATAAAATCCTATAACCAAACCCGCACCGCGATGAAAGTGAGAACATTCAAGATTGCGAACGCTGATTTAAATTGACAGCGCTCCATTCTTGCCCGCCACATTGTTC
Organism: Eutrigla gurnardus; assembly: GCF_963514095.1. NCBI lineage: Eukaryota > Metazoa > Chordata > Actinopteri > Perciformes > Triglidae > Eutrigla > Eutrigla gurnardus. The sequence continues at coordinate 17,914,203 of NC_139937.1, read as the reverse complement.
TCTTTCGCAGCGCCGCGTGTTATAATTTCACTTTTTTTGTATTTCCAAGGCTTTGTTCCGAATGCAAATTTTAGCTCTCCAAACAAGCCACGGGGCGAGTGAGTTCAAGGAGAGCTTCCTAATTGTGATTAAACTGCTGTGCTTACATAAGCCGCAGCTGCAACAAGTGGGACCCGCGTCGACAGCTAGTGACACTGAACAGCACATCTTTTTTGAAACGGCTCCTGGGGAGAGCGGTGCACTGAGCTTCACCCCCCCCCCCACACACACAACACACACACACACACACACACACAACCAACCCCCCCCCCCCGACTGTACTGATCCGAACAGCATGTGGTAAATATGCATGCAGGATGGCTGAAATGCAAAGTCACCGCTGGCACGTACAAACACATAACACGCAGCGATGCATCGGGACGCAGACGTGGGGAAAAGGAAAAGACACGCGTACGCACGATGTTCTTTGAGCCTTCCTCGAGAGGTGGTGTGTTTGTGTGTCGCTGGTGTGTGTGTGTGTGTGTGTGTGTGTGTGTGTATGACATACAAGGATGTGACAGTGTCACAGGAGCACGGTGGTTCCCCAAGCAGGCGTTGTCACTGACTGAGGGCCTCTTTGTCAAGGAGAACACTGGGAAGAATTTATCCATGTCCAATGAAGAGGGAGAAGGAGGGCAAGATGGGGGAGTGGGGGGGGGGTACAGAGAAAGTGCACTGTCGAGATTGAAGAGACTGTTGAGAGCTAAGATAGGGGGAGAGAGAAGAGAGAGGTCAGGAAAGAGACAGGGGTATAGAGTGTTCCTGCAGACAAAATAGATAGAGGCTGTGTGAGAAGGCATACTGAGGTGGGGGGAGGACGGAGAGTGAGACAGAGAGAGAGACGAGAGGCCAGAGAGGCCGAAAATGAGAGATCAAAGTGACTGCAGCCCCGCTGAGGGGAGGACGAGGTGAAGACGTGTAGGAAGAGGGTTAGAGTAACAGCAAGACAGAAAGACGGAGACCGGGTTGTTTAGGTTGGACACGAACACCCGATGCATCCCGCAATATGATCGTCACGAAACAGATGCTCATTCTTATTCTACATCATCTACATATCTGCGGTTCTTGACCTCATCCGGCTTCCATTGAAATATTGCCAACTTAAAAAAAAGATAAATGTGAGGTTTGGAGTCAATCTTTTCATCATTATTCCACAATTTGTCATGAACTTTAAAAACTTGACGCTCCCAAACACATCAGCACACTTTTAGCTTCATAATTCATAAATAAATTGTCTGCCGGTCAATGTATTGCTTCATCACTGTTAAAAACTGTTTTTAACTAGAATTACAGCGTCATGGTTGTTTCCGCCAATCAATCAAGTTGCAGTTTACATCCATATCTGTCCAACCTCTCATCGCTTCATCATTTTATCCTATTAGACATTTCTGTGAAAGTGTCCTAATGATCAAAGGGAGTTTTGAGTTAGAGAGCCAAAAATGTGTTTTAGCTTTATTTGAGGTGACCTTGATTTTTGACCTTTGACCACTATAATCTAATCTGTTTGTCCTTGAGTCCGGTTGGATGTTTGTGTCTAATTGGAAGGCGGTGGATGGGGGTACGTTGGTTCCTGTAGTGCATCATTTATGACCATATCCGGCGTTCGGGGGCAATTATAAGGCAACAATGTCTAGAATCGTTTATGTTCATGTGAGTTTTGTGCCTGAGACTGCAGGAGAACCCTTTTTGATTGGCTAAACTCTGGGGGTTTTGCAGAATCGTCCAGAATCGTCCAAGTTCTGTCTGGCGAACTAGTCGGTCTGCGAGGCGTTGATTCAACTTTCCCAGGCTGCGGTTTGTGATGCCGCTGTATTCAATTGCAGTACATTCTTTAGATGTTCATTTTTATTTTCCTCCCTTACTTGAAAGCGAGGAAACAAACATTCCACACTATAAGCTTCACAAGCTTGTGTTTGCACTATTTTAATGGAATTGCAAATTTTCTTTTTTTAATATAAATATGGAAATATTGCCAGGCTAATACAACACATTTTACCCAACATTTTGTAAACATTTTCAAAAAATCTCATTTAAGATACTCATACCAGCTTCGTTGCCGGCAACATCACCTCAATAAATCATGTTTGCTCAAAATGTTTAACCTCACCTTGGAGGGATGCCTTGTGTGCCAATTCTCAAAAGCCCTTAACAGTGAGAAGGAAAGGGAGGTGTTGGTATAAAGAGGAGGACAGTGTTAAGACAAAGGCAGAGATGGTGAGATGAGAGAGGTACATGTAAGGGAAGAGAGGAGAGAGAGAGGATGGGTGCAAAGTGAAAATGCTGAGTCAATGCGACCAACAACATGTGCTGCTGCTTTGATTCTAGATGCAGACGCAAAGTACTAAACACTTAATCCTACAGAAAGCCAAAAGGGAGCGACTGAAGGGGTTGTTGGTATTTTTTCCCCTCCTGCTGACACACACACACACACACACACACACCAAACAGCTCATCCATACAGTCTGGAGGGTTGACAAATGCTCTGAAATGGCCTGGCCGTGTTCATTTAGCGACAGCAGGCCAGCTGTCTGCGGCGGGCGCTCTCTCTCGTCAACAGTGACTTTTAATTGTGGGGAAGAATGAGCGAAATAACACTTCCGTTCCATAACGGCCGGCGGTGCAGTCGTCTTAACATCCACAGCCGCCGAAGCCGTTCCACTTGCAAATTCAATGACGGGAATGATTCATCCTTCCATTATGATAGCTGTCAGATTGTCTTGTGTCATGCAATAAGGCAGAAGGGGAAAAACAAATGATTTGCCAGCCTCCCTCCCCCCCCTTTTCCGCCCGCCAACACCCCTTCTCCTCACCCCCCCCCCCCCCTCAAGCTGCCTTCCTCCCTCCCAGTTCTTTTTTGTCTTTCTCCGCATCCCTCTGTTCCCCTCTCCTCCGTCGCTATCGCTCATCCTGCTTCCTCTGCCTCGGTCTCCGTTCATCCTCTCCTCATCTGCCTGGGGGTGCGAGGCGAGATAGCATTCCCTCGTTTTCTGATTTCCACCATATCTCCCCCCCTCCCCTCCCTCCCCTCCCTCCCTCCCTCCCTCACTTCATCCCACTCTGGCCCTCTCCTCGCTTCCCCTCCCTCTCCTACCCCCCCTACGCTCCCTCTAGATAATTAAGATCTCTGATTTTACGGTTTTCTCTTTCATAATAGGCACTGCAGACACTATAAGCAAGCCGCCAAGTCTCCTGCACACACACACACACACACACACACACACACACACACACACACACACACACACACACACACACACACACACACACACACACACACACACACACTCTAAGATAAACACATGCACCAAACAGCTAAATCTCCAATAAGGATGAATGTCCCCTCTCTCACTCTCAATTCTGTCTCTCTTTTATACTCTCTCCTGCACACACACACACACACACACACACACACACACACACACACACACACACACACACCCACACACACACACAGCGAGCCAGTATATTTATGTATTTCTGCTTTTGTGTATTTCTCAGCAGTGCCAGCATGCCGGGTGACTTACAGCAGGGTGCAGAATGAAAGGGAGCGAGGGGGGCTAGGAGCAGTGTGTTTTTTTTTGTTGTACAGCTCAGATGAGTCTGGCTCCGCTTGGCCCTCTCCCTGTTCCAGCTCCCTGCAGACCGACACCCGACTGCTACAGGGACTCAGCCGTGTACTACAGCAACAGAGCACGTACAGCAGCCAGACACACAGTCCTCGCAGATTAAACACGCCAATAGCATCTTACCGTTCGCTCTCTCTTTTTCTCCGACTGTATTAGCTCCGACTCCCTCCGCCCTTTGCTACCACGCTACACTTGCTTTCTTTCGCTCTCCTGCAGTGGAGGAAGAATATCTCCCGTCCTCAAGTAAAACCACTAACGCCACGATGTAAAAATAGAGGTGGTACTTTATCCTCACAGTGAAGTATCGAAAGTCCTCATTGTGCAAAAGAGAACGTATATTCTAGTTACTCAAGAGAATCAAGATCTCACTTAATCACAACATCCAGACAAACAAACAAGTAATCAATTAAAACAAATCTTTTCAAAAAGGCACAACCTTTCCTTAGCTGTGTTGATGCTTTGAATGTATATATATATATATATATATATATATATATATATATATATATATATATATATATATATATATATATATATATGTGCTCATTTGTTATGCATGTCAGTGCCCTAGATAATAGTGTGTACTGCTCTAGATCCCTAACAATGTATCATTGTTTCTTTAGCTTTGATTATTTTGTATCAAATTCTATTTAACAGTTTGTTTATTTATTTATTCACATATTTTCATCGCATCCTTGCACATTTGATTTGATGTTAATCATTTTGTTTGAACACACACACACAGATTTATGAAGACCTCTAATGAGAATATGAGAATATTTAAAGTAAAATATAAGAGAACCCACTCAGCGTACCCGCTAGCCATTAGATATTAACGTCTCTAAGTAGTTATTGGATCACGTACTGTAGGTCCTTGAGTGCATTTCTGAGAGGGAAGAGATGCGACGATGTTTGGAAGATTTAGCATTGGTGCTTTAAGAATTAATCAAATGATTATTACTTCCTGACAGAAAGTAAGTCCATCAAAATCTGTGACGCAGAGAGCCGTATTGAGTACTAAATGCGTGGATAAAGTGTAACACACTGTGATAAACAGTGTTTAGCTCCTGAAGTAATGATCTGGCAGCGTGACCATACAGAATATCCACCATATGCATTTTTATTATTGATTACTGTCATGTATATATCATGTACTTAGAGTGCTGTAGGAAGCCATATTTTATAAATTGATCACATAAATATAGCGGTGGAGCAAAATCTACAACATTTCCCTCTGAAATGTAAAGAGTGTAGCACGTGAGTAAATGTACTTTATTACTTTCCACTGCGCTTCTGTCTTTCTATCTCTATCCTCCGTCTCTCTTTCTGCAGCAACACTTTCCAATCTCTTCTCTCCGTATTCAATTTTCTTCTTTTATTCCCACATCGTCCCCAGCCCAATCCCCTCGGATTCTCTTTTTTTTTTTCTTTTACTCTCCTTACTTCTATCGCAGCTCCCCACCCTCCACCCTCCTCCTCCTTAGAGTATAGATGCCGTAATCTTCTCCGTCTAATGCTGTCAATAGCTCTCAATAACAATGAAATAGCACCGGTTCCATCCCATCATTGATGAAGGCATATGCTCTGTTCGGATCTTATTTGTCATCATGGCAATCTGCTCCATGGTAATAGCCAATCAGAAGGCTCCTGTGAAACGCAGTGCTCCCATGATAGGTTCCCCCCGTTGTTTTGATCGACTGCACCTGAAGGCCCACCGCTTCAGCTGGGCTCGATCAATACGCCATCACGCTCACACACACACACACACACACACACACACACACACACACACACTTGGGTGAAGAGTAAATTGAGAAAGAGACCACTGATGTGGAGAGCAAACAGAATACAGTAGCAACAGCCGGGACAATGGAGCGCTGTGCATCACGCAGCTGTGTGAAAGCAGTCGGCCGTAGTGATCTCGCTGTGCGATCAGCATGATCAGCTGTTGCATAGGTGTCTCTGTTATACATGCATACTCAATCCCACCTTAAATAAAACACACTGTGTTAAAACAAGGATGATTTGCTGAGAAGACGAGACGATAATGACTCCCACCGTGTGCCAGTTATTCTATGTGGTGTCTCACATACAGATGGCCTCGCATAAGCCCCGCCGCTGTTCACTTTGAGCTGCGGTAACCGTAATGAGAGCAACGCAGCCATCTGCACAGTATGGCCGGGTCAATTAGTAGTGCAAACATGTCCGCGCACGCGCTCGCCCACCCTTAAACACGGCAAACCCCAGAGTTAGAGACAAGTATAGGTAGGAAGAGAGGGAGCTGGGTTATTGTATAGAGAGGAAAGAATGAAAGGAGAAAGGGCTGAGTGTGGTCGGTTTATGAGATGTGGAGAGGGATTTAAAACACGGGGTTGCAGATCTTTTTTGATGTGCTTTGTACATCAAAGCTAAACAAGTGTTGGAAAGGTGAACGGGGGGGAGAAAAAAAGACAAATGAAGGCCTGAAAGTGAAAAGGAAGACTTGAGATGGGACGTTCAGCACAGTGACCAACAATACGCATCATCTGCCTCTTTGATGTACACACAAAAACGACACCAACACCAACTGCTTTCATCCCCTTGTGTACTTGTCAGGGTCAAAGGTCAGCCTTCCACCACCACTCTGGCGTCCCTGTGTTTACATTTTCAGGGTCAGTCGAAGGACGTGAACTGACTCTTTCAGCTGCCTGTCATGACCTGTCTAAAGCTCAGATCAGTGAACTCGACATTTGCAACATTCAACAGCCCCCACCGGCACCACCTCAGCCCTCCTGTCTGTCTGTCTGTCTGCCTGCCTGTCTCACAGCACTCCTCCTCCTCTCCGTCTTCATCCCTCCCTTCATCTCTCCATCCTTTCACACTGCATTGTCAACATGTCTGTCAGAGCAAGGCCTTGTCACTCCTCGAGAGGGCTGCTTAGCACCAGCGGAGCTCAGCTGAGCTCTCTTTGTGTGCTTCTTTCTAGTGGTTGTGTGTGTGTGTGTGTGTGTGTGTGTGGGGAAGTAGGGGTAGGGGCTAGGTTATGTAAAAAAAACCATATAAATGGCTTTACGGTGTATATTACAAGGCTGTTGTCTTTGTACTTTGTGACTCTCTTTGTGCATGTTCGGTAAGTGTAAGAACTGTGCATCTCTGCATGCCTTTGTTGTTCCTATGTATGCATGTATGGATGTGTGCGTACGTACAGTGTAGACGTGTGGGAGTGAATGTGCCAGCTGTTGTGATGTCGTCTTTTTCAACCCCCCAGAGATTTCTTCAAGGCTGAGTCCTGTCACTTTTAAGAGACTTTCCACTGGAGACGTGAATAGAGATGTGTGTACTGTATTTTATTATTAGACAGGCTGTGTGCATGGGACTGGGCTGCCTCTGTGATATGACAGTGAAACATCTTCATAGCACTGTATGAAGGTCTATTGTATGGGGCTGTCAAATTACAGGTGCTCCATGGAAATGTGACAGAGCAAACGGAAGATAAGCCGCAGGACGGCAATTTAAAGAGACATCTTCGCGCCAGCGGAGTGATTATGTGTCCAGTAACGGGCTGCGTGTCCTCCGATCCTACAGGTGGTGGTACAGGCAGCCAGCAGACCATTCTCCATGAGGAGCAGTAGAAGATGCCGGCTCTGCCAGCACTGCTGCTGTCAATACACTTCCTCTCCTTCCTGCTAGTCACCATGCCGCCACGCTCCCTCAGCCAGGTGCCTTTGCTCTCCTCCGTCCGAATGGGTGAGTTGCCAGCCGTTTCTCCTTCCTCACTACACCTGTGTTTGCGTTTGTGCCTCAAAGTGGGTCAAAGCGAGAGCAAAGCACATAAAGGTCAATAACATACCTGTTGGTGTCCAAAATGCCCTTAAGGGCTGATTATGCTTCCGCGTAGTGATAACGCAACGGCAACGCAACGGCCACGCAGTTGCTTGGAGACCGTGATGGTTCTGCGTTGGGTTTACGTGTCGAAATGCAATTCAATGCCACACCGGGAGAGGGCGCTATGTTTTTGTAAAGACTGACCGACCGACCGAGACTCTTGGCGTATATCATCGTAAGCTTCGTTATAGCTTATTTGTTTACTTTCCGGCTTTAAACGTCCACAATTTTTCAGAACTTGGTGTTTTATTTCTTTGTGCAAAAGCGAGAAGGTGCAAACAATAAAACGAGGTGAAAACAATAAAAGTAGCCTTTTAAAAGTTTAAATGGCGGTGTTTATGAGTGGAAACCGGATAGCGGTCTCCAGCGGATGTAGTTAGCGGACCAATCACAGCCAAAGCCGCTGCGTTGGTGTTGCGTTGGCGTTGCGTCGCGTCGACGTGCGTCGAGGATTTTTGGGAGGCACACGTCAGGCCCTTGCGTTGACGTAAGGGGGTCCGCAAGGACGTAAGGGGTCCGCAAGCTCCCTTGCGTTGTGTCGACGCGGAAGCATAATCCAGCCTTTATACAGCAAATTTCGTAGGGGTGGGTAAAAATATTGATACGGCAATACATCGTGATACTTTGCCGCCCAATACAATATCGATTTTTCAACTCCTAAGATCGATTAAAAAAAAAAAAAAAAAAGATTCATGTTTAGAGGCGTTGCGAATGCAGTACTTTATCCTTTTTCATTTTATTTTCAATATTTATTCCAGTGAATTTTCTTGGGAAATAATAAAATGGAGAGGCTGTTTTGAATTAAATAGTTTTGACTCAATTTGTCCTCTGATCAATATCATCTGATGTACATATACAGGTACTTGTGTTTTCATCTTTATTTATATTGCAATATCGTGATACGTATCGTGACCAAAGTATCACGATACGTATCGTGAGGTTCTTGCCAATACTCACCCCTCATATTTCCCCATGCAAGGAGTGCTTGATAGTAGAATTATTTAAGTTGTTTCGAGTCAATTTGTGTATGCGGATGCAAGAAAATAATCTAATCGCATATCAGACTAAAGGATTTGAGCTTTGCAGACGCTTTACAAACACCGAAGAAATTGTGTGTCTATAGTTTGGGGCTTATTTGCATTCTGTCGGAGACTTCGATGAGGAGACCTTCACCGATCTCTCCTTTCTAGCGGCGATCCTGGACGACCAGTCTGTGTGTGGGCGTGGAGAGCGGTTGGCGCTGGCCCTGGCCAGGGAGAACATCAACAGCGTGATGGAGGGTCCGGCCCGGGCCCGGGTGGAGGTGGACATATACGAGCTGCAAAAAGACTCCCAATATGACACCACGGACACCAGTGAGTGGAGCTGACTCATATCATTCACATCAAAGACCACCAGTAGAGCAAATTCACCCAATCCATCAGAGTGATAAAGTCGTGCTAAATCCATTATAGTCCAGTAGGGCAAAGGGTCTAATTAGCACAGGCAGAAAGTGACCACTAAAAATACCAGTAGATATTATTATTAATATGGACTATTAATATTAATAGTGACCAGTATAGAGTAGAAAAGAGCAGTAGTCTACTGAATACTGCAGGTTTTATTCCACTTTAAAAGGGTGAGGATATGAAAAAAAAGATAATTACATTTCCCAAAAAGACGTCTTTTTGTGAGCAAAAACCCTCAAATGATGACTGGAACGATAAAACTCCACCACTTTCATGTGATTAAGAGCCAGTAAGGGCTTGTGCTGATTAGTTTACACGTCACTGGAGACCAGTAATGGGCCAGTAAGCCTGTCTCATTAAAAACAGTGGACCAGTGCCCTCCAGTAAAAGCTGGCACTGCCTGCTTGTGCAGGCCACGACAACAACAAATCATCAAATACTAATACAGATCAGCCGTGCTGGCCCAAAGAAACCGGAGGCACCGAGGCCGGTTCATGAAATGTGTATTGATATATAGTTCAGATGTATGGAATCTGTAGACAGAGGAGAGACGAGGCTCCCCGCTCCTATTCGAATAGGTCACCGACCCTGCACAATGTCTGTGTGTGTGTGTGTGTGTGTGTGTGTGTGTGTGTGGTGTGTGTGTGTGTGTGTGTGCATGCCCTTGACCATGACCAATGGGCAGGAGACTCTGATGCTTGTTTGCTAGCAGCGTTTTTTCGTCTCTGGATCAGAGAGCTCATCATCTTACAGCTACGGCTGTCTGCACGCGCACAAACACACACACACACACACACACACACACACACACGCATGCACACACATGCCTTTCTGAATACACACATGTATGACTGAGGAGGATTAATTGCGATAAAGTAAAAAATACCAACCAGCAAGAAAAGAGCTTCGTGCCATTCACCATTACACAGTTTAGTCACCATTCCTGCTGTATCTGTGAAAAGACAGAACAGATCAATAACAATGACCTCGCTGCACAATCTGCCGATACTGCTCAAAAACAGTTTTAACGTCTGTATGTTATAGGATGAACGCCTGAGAAAACGTCACGGTTAAACTTACATCCCGGCCAATGACGTGATTAAAGAGAGGTACGCTCTTTGCCTCCTCGCCAAATTAGATGAGACGATCATATCTAAATGCGAAACTATCGACTGCTGTAGTTTCATATAAGCTTCATATTCATTGTAAAGACATTAGACATTGGTCTTCTTATCAGACTCTTGGCAAGAAAGTGAGTAGGCGTATTGATCTGTAACACAGACTGCGGGCCGGTCAATTAGTCAAGTATTAGACAGATGATGGACACAACCTGTCTGTAGCTTACTTTTAAATATTAATGCAGCTATTCAACAGAGCGGAGACTTCTGTGGCATTGTGATTGATAACATGGCCTTATTATTAAACAAATTTAAAAAATGTTGGGTTTTGTACCCTTTTTTTGGGGCAATTGGGGCAAAAGGTGAAAATGAATGAGGGTCATTCAGATATACAACAAGTAAGCAGACAACTCCAGACATAAAACGACATGTAAACAAGGTAACTGCCTCAATTGAAAAAAGAAAACATATGATTCTGGATCTAGTCTGTTAAAGCATAGATTTCACTTTTCCACTATGAATTATGGGAAGAAATGCATTTCAAATCTCATGTCAACACAGAAAAGAATAGTTTAATTATAGCCCCTTTTAGAAAGACGATTCCGCCGCAATGGCCGGCAAGGCGAGTCAAAATATACTGCGAACTTGACTTAAGAACATAGTTTGCCGTCTCGTCGGCCATGTGACGTATTCAATGAGCGTCGGAAATCTGATAAGCTCGCTGCATCGAAACAACTACGAAAGGTGAACTTCTGCTCGTCTCGCATATTTACGCGACTCTTCAACCGCAAGTGAAGTTGCTGTGCATCATAAACATGTGGATGCGTATAACGGCGGCCTCCTGCGAGCAACTACCGCCATTTACCTGCTTCGGATCTACGCTTTGTGCTCCTTAAAACCGCCGGTGGCGTCGCCCTGGTAACGCGTCTTCACTACGCCACGTCTGTTCCGCCTCGGGTGCTCGGAACGTTTAATCGCCTCGCCTCTGATTCGGCTCTGTGATGACCTCCGTTGCCGCCTCGTCGCCGTAATATTCTGTTACGCCTTTAGACATTAACGAATACTCCCGCGACGAAAAGGCGGTCTAAAAGGCGCTACAGAGAGAGTGTTTACTTGAACCATTCCTGAGCAAAGCATTTATTATTGCAGACAAATGTGTTAAGTTTCTCCCACGTTTATGTATTGTTGTGATGCCAGACACATAATTACAGCAAACTATCATAAAAATTGTTAAAATCATTAAAGCGACTGTCCAAACAAATGAATAATAGCAACGCCTGGTCTGCTCTTCTGTCGTCCTTGGAGTATTTATCTCAAATAAAATCTGACTATAATGAGACGGACTGCTCTGCTACAATAGAATCAGCCGTTAAAGTGAAATCCTAATGCATCCTCTGAGTTTTTTTTTGCTGCATTTTCAAATTTCCACACTTCCCCCTGACGACAGCCCCGACTGTATGCTACCTCGGTGCTGCCAACGAAATGAGGCGGAGGGAAAGGTACGTGTCTGCATATTCAATATGTGTTTTCTCCTTTTCCCCTTTCAGTGTGTCAGATTCTACCCAAAGGCGTCGTCTCTGTGATAGGTCCCGCCTCCAGCCCCGCCTCTGGCTCTACTGTCAGTCATATATGTGGCGAGAAGGAGGTGAGTGTAGATAAACACATATATGTACAAATCTGTGTGTGTGTCGTGTGTGCCTGCAGACATCTAGTCCCTCTTCCTCTGTGACTCACTACCCCTCCTACCCACAGGCATCATGATGATTTGGTTTTCCTCGCCTATTGGATTCTTCTCACATAATTAACCATCATTCACTTCTTCCAACTGTTTTCTCCATTCTCCCCGTCAAATTCTACGCTCAAGGTGTCTCTTTTTCCACCCAGTAGCCTCTCTAATGGAGCTTCCATATTCGTAGGGTTTTATTTTTTTTATTTCCTGCTGTGTGTGTGTGTGTGTTTGGAGGGGGAGTTAATCACGACACATTTACCTTCCCTTAATGCTTCTCCTCTCCTCCTTCCCGTCAGATCCCTCATGTGAAGATCGGTCCGGAGGAAACTCCCCGCTTGCCGTACCTGCGCTTCGCCTCGGTCACCCTGTACCCGAGCAACGAGGACCTGAGCCTGGCCGTAGGAGCCATCTTGCGCTCATTCAGTTACCCCTCAGCCAGCCTGGTCTGTGCCAAGGCTGAGTGTGAGTACACATGCCGCCTCTTTTATAGTTATGAAGCACGTAATTAGCCACCGTGTTGCCGAGGTTGTTGTTTAGCTGGGTGTTCTTGTGAGCTTATTCACTTGAGTGTTTGTGTGTGTGTGTGTGTGTGTGTGTGTGTGTGTGTTTGTGTGTGCAAATGCCTCTGACGGAGTCTTGGCACATTTAATACTGTTTGGGGCGGATATGACTATTTTGCTCTGCTGGTTGGACACTCATTTTGACAGTCTGGTCATAATGTTCTGTCTGTTGTCGGAGTTAAAAACATGCCTCCTGCTGCAGCCTCCCTATTTATTTATTTTGAAACTTCTTTTTTTCTCGTACACTGTCGCTTATCCACCTCAGAGGGGTTTTAAGACCAAACCAATTTAATAAATATTCGTGTTTGAAATGCTTTGCAATATTGGAAGAACTTAGGGCACATTTGATTTAACTTGCCAGGGACTCAGAGAGCTTTAACATCACGGGGGATTCAGGGCTTAGTCACTAGCCCTCCTTTATTTTCATTTTGAAAGAGTGCACTATTGATTTATTATGCGCTGTCCCGCCGAGAGTCGCAGGAATTAAAGGGCTTGGCCGGACGGTGGCTGTAGTATTCAAACAAAACGCATGTGAATACGTGAAATAACACACTATGTACTGTAGGTGGAAAATTCTTAATTTATTTGGCCGAATAGTCGTGTAACTTTTTGTGCGAGTGAAACTGAGCTGAGCAGTGAAAACGGGTCACACCGGCCGAGTAGAACCACAAGTACTGAAGAGCAATTACGTAAAGAGTAAGTGGGACCATTTATGTCTGTGAACATTTCTCGTGGCGTGTGAAAAAGGGTAGATTTTAACAAAGAAAGAAAGCTGTGACATTATGAAAAACTGATTCAATCATTGAGGTTCTCTCATTATCTCCCCAGCAGGTAGCCAGCCTTCCTGTGGCTTTCCTGAAAGTAAGCTGTATTCCTTGTGGACTAGTCATTTCATTGAACTGAATGAGCTTTGAAACGGCATCAGACATCTTTTTTCCCCCCAGTTTTGATCATCAGTTGAATGTGCAGATAAGAGCTCTGTCTTTCCACCAGTCGTTTGCCGTCATAAGAATTAGAGGCGTGAGATAGCATCACAGATACCGCCGGGGCTTTTGCCCACGTAGAGACGGAGGGCTGCGTGTTTGTAATATATTTGGTTTGAAGGTGATCTTTACAAGGTTATCGCACTCGCAGACCCTGACCCACTTGGCTGCGTTATCTATTCGCCATGGAGCTGGTTGCCATGGCTGCGAGAATAGGTGCTAACTGCCACTCAACAGGCTTGTTCCATACTCTGAACGACTGTGTGGGTGCGTGGCACGGTGTGTGTGTTTGATATATACTTTGGAGTGCTTGATTCACTTTGTCCGTACACGTGCGTGTGATAGAGTGCTACTTTAGGCATGTTCGTGTGTGTGAGTGTGTGTGTGTGTTGTTGCCCCTGATAGTGCTGTATGTATGTACATGTGTGAGTGGACGTACTTGTTTGATTGTTTCTGTGTGTGTGTGTGTGTGTGTGTGTGTGTGTGTGTGTGTGTGTGTGTGTGTGTGTGTGTGTGTGTGTGTGTGTGCTGTGGTGCTGCAGAGGTTCAACATCAGACAATGTTTACCCCCAGCCCACTTGTTTTATTCATCTTGTTTACCCCAGTGTAGAGTGGTGTGTTCAAGTGAAGTAGACATTCTGGGTTTCGTCAGTGAGGCGAGTAACGTGTGAAGTCACACATTTCATTGACACCCACCATGCACGCGTCCTCACTAAGTAACGTATTTAGAAGCTGGTCATTTTTCGCGGCGGCATGTTAATTGCATTAATTACATCATTCCCCCCCGTCTTTAGCCCCGTGAAAGTGGCACGGATATTGCGTTGGATAAGAGCTGGCGTTGGAGATTTTGGGTCATTTTTTCCGACATATCATTCTCTCACTACGCCTGGGTCACAAGGCGCTATCTGAGCCTAATTCCATTATGCAGTTTTCATGAGATGGATGAGGTTAAGGACAGGGGGAGAGAGTGAGCGCGAGGAGGAGGAGACGGCGGCGGCGGCGGTGGCGTAAGGGCGAGATGGATAAAGACAGAGAGGTAACTAGAGCACGAGGCTAAGACGAGAGAGATAGAGAGGTTAGGGCTTATGTGTGAGAGAGAGAATGTGAAAGATGGAGTAGGAGAGGGAAGGAGAGGAAGCTGTAAAGTGCATTGATTTTTTTTCCCCCCTCCTTCTTGAAACTAATTAAAGTTTTGGCCTGGTTCAGTGATTACCCCACTGCTTACAGAGGCTTTCTCCTGCTGAAGGCTCTGTGCACTACCTCTCCCCTCCTTCTCCCTCTCCCCTTCCCCTCCATCCCCCCAGATGCCTGCCCCACCACTTATTTACATAGCTGGGGGGTGCTTTACTATGGAATTACAATTAGGAAGAATCAGGGTAGACTTTGTGGGAAAAGGCTCATTCTACACCCAATGTCAAGTGAGTCATTATCCACATTTTTGAGGAGGAATTCGCTTGTGTGCGAACTGTTTCAAGTACTGTATTCTAGTCTTTCTGCCCATGGTTTTTTTACCAGATATTTGCAGACTCCCTGAACCTCCTCCTTACTTTTTTAAGCATCTTTTTCCCCCCCAACATACGATTATGTCCACAGTACATACATCACTCAAAGTACTAAGAAGCGATCATTGATGGATGGGATAACAGAGTGAATTACAAAGCACTCAAAGAGCACATACCTCTGCCAAGGCTGCGCAACTCTCCAGATTTATTATTCTATTCATGGAAAATGTTTTAAAATTTGTCATACTGATTGGCTGATGGCAACCATCATTTTTTTGGGGGGGGATACCTAAAACCTCTCTGGGAATATTAGTTCTTTGTAAAAAGATTAATTTCAATCGAGTCGAAGTCATAAGCGCCGAGATAATGTGATATTTTGTCGTGTTGGTGTCGCACCATATGGCTGGAACGTCATCGTATTTTGCTGCACCGCCGGGGCTTCATATGTACACGTATTGGTCTTGTTGCATTTCACAGGGGATTTAAATGTTCTAATGTTAACCTAGAAAAGGGAAGCCAGTCACAGTCCAGTATCTAACTTCCACTAATGTGATGTGAAACCTCCAGCACAGCTGCACTCAATAGACTGTAAAGCAGTGTCTTGTCATTTTAACTTGATAATTCATTTTACTTTTTTGAGGTAAAAACCATACCAGGCACAATATATTATTCAAAGCAGGATATATATATATATATACATATATATATATATATATATATATATGTATATATTTCTATACTCTTTTCATTCGTGCATACCAGATCCAGTCCTTTTTGTTCTCACCCTTCCTTTCATTCATAGTAAATGCCTGAGCTTTATAATATTTGCAGGCAGGTTGTACATTTCAGTGAGGTTTATTCGTAACACCACCGCTGTGTAAAAGTTAATTTTGAGACATACTGCTTATTAACGGAGATACAAACCAACATGAATGCAAAACCTCATTGGTGGAGGACGGAGTAGATGGAAATCTCTATTAACGCAGATAAACTGTAGACTCCACATTAGACGAGGTACCATTTCCTTGGGATTTAGACAAACCATCGACCATGCGATGCAAAATGACACCAATATATGTCCACCCGGGGATTAAGATTCCCACAGGTCCTGCAAGGTTGCATTTTGGTGATATATGGGAGTCGTGTCTACCGATACAGACATTGATATGCAGCTCATATGCGCTCTGGCTCTGCCTCAGGCCTGCTGAGATTGGAGGAGCTGGTCCGCCGCTTTCTCATCTCTCGGGAGACGCTGTCAATCAGGATGCTCGATGACAACCTGGACCCAACGCCGCTGCTGAAGGAGATCCGCGATGACAAAGTGGCCACCATCATCATTGACGCCAATGCTTCCGTCTCCTATCTCATCCTCAAGAAGGTCAGTCCTCGAACATCACCGCGTTCTTCAGAGCTGGCCGTACGTGCAGGATATGAAGTTGCTTTTCCACTTGAATGTGTCCATTTGGAAAAAGAACATGCGGACTGTCTTTAAAAAAAGAAAAGAAAAAAAAAAACAGAATTAACATGCCCATCTACCTTCTCTGCCCTCCGGGGCCTACATCGGGAACAATAAGTATGCATATCTGCCAGCAACAATCACTTGCATGCGTACGGAAATATCTGACAAAAGCACATCTTTCGCCGGGATGCGGTGCAGATGTAACCCGAGTTTATTCTGATTCATAGAACGGCCCGTAATGCCGACAGCCAGCCGAGTGAATCATAGTTTGAATGTGTATGGGATGTTTTTACTGGGCACATCGGAGCGGCTGTCCGCCCTCAGCGAAATGTCCTAGTGTTAGCCCGATGATGTAAAACTGTGATTAACGTACGCTCCCTCTCCTTCTCCATATTCCCTTCCACCTCGTCCCCCAACTGTCTCCTTTGCTCCCTGTTTCTCAATAACTCGCCCTCTTTGCCCCCCTCCATCAATCTTTCTCCATCTTTCCTCATTCTCTATTTTTCCCACATTCTGTATCCCACCTGCCTGTACTTTAATTTCCTCATCCTATAATCTCTCCTTTTCTCTTCGCCCCACAGGCGTCAGAGCTGGGGATGACATCAGCATTTTACAAGTACATACTCACCACAATGGTAAGAGCTCACCACCAATTCCACCCTTTTCCTCTCTACTGTCTTCCAGTCCTCCATTTTTTTCCCACGTGTTCCTCTCTGCTGCTGCTTCTCCTCCTCTGTCCCTTTATGAGTGAGCAAAGGTGCTTAGGCGAGAAAATATGAGATAAAGGAAGGAAGAGAGAGGCGATGGAGAGGGAGAAAAAAAAGAGAGAGAAGATGAAGGACGGGGGAGAGAGGAATGAACACACTGTACTAAGATGTCAGAGTGCAGATGAGGATGGCAGAGAAAGTGGAAGAAAAGGGGGTCTGAGGTGAAGGTGATGACAGACGTGGTGTGCCCTTTTTCTGCTGCCACCCGCCACCTTCTCCACGCTTCCGGTGTTTTTCATCTGCCTCTTTGATACACTTCCCTACCCTTCTGCCATTCGAATTAATGTGTCACTTTATGCCGCGCTCCTGATATTTTTTCTTTTTTAACATTTTCCTCTCTACATGATGTGATCTTGCACTTTCATTGCCACGTCTTGTGTGTATATATCTCCCTGAAAAATATACCGGAGTCACTTCCATCAACCTCTCTTCCACCGTGTATCACCGTTGTCCCGTTTGCCGAGATGTCTCTATCATTTTTTTTTCTTCTCCTCTCTGCATCAGATTAGATTTCTTTATCTCACTCTACTTTGCACGGTATTTCTCCTCCGTGCTAATATTTGACAACACTGTCAACTCCTCCTCCTTCCTAGGACTTCCCCCTCCTGAGACTGGATGACATAGTGGATGAGCAGTCCAACATCGTGGGTTTCTCCATGTTCAACACCACCCATCCCTTCTATTTGGAGTTCATCAGGAGCCTGAACCTGTCTTGGAGGGAGGGATGTGACCTCACGTACCCCGGCCCTGCGGTCAGTCCAGCGGACGCTCCAGTACTCACGCATGTGCACCTTCAGGAGGATTTTCAAAGCTTTGTTTGCACGCCACGTAACATTAAGCTACCTTATTCCTCACACTGATTCATGGAGCAGTTAAAGAGATTCAGCTAGTCTTTTGCTTGTACTTAATGGGTATTGATGTATCCATCTGTGTTTCCTCCCCACTGGTTTACTCATACCTCACATCTCCCCTCTCTTTTATTTTCCCTGCCTCCCTCCCTCCGTCCCTGTTAACCATTCAATCATCTGTGATCGCACATCTTTCCTCATCCCATCTTCTCCCTTGACTCCTCGTCTCTCCTGGCTGTGTTTCCATCCCCCCTTTTCGCCTTTCTCCCCCTCCGTTCCTCCCTCGTTTCCTCCCTCCCTCTCCACAGCTCTCGTCAGCGCTGATGTTTGATGCGGTACACGTGGTGGTGGGGGCCGTAAGGGAATTGAACCGCAGTCAGGAAATCGGAGTGAAGCCGCTCAGCTGCACCTCACCTCAGATCTGGCAACACGGGACCAGCCTTATGAACTACCTGCGCATGGTAAACGCTTGATGTGATAAAAGAAATCACCTGCTGACATACAGTACATGCTCATACACATGTACATGCATGCAAATACAAGTTTGAAGTGTTTATTTTAGATGTCTGGTAATATAATGTTAGAAGAATAGCGAATATACCCACGACGATCTCCAAAAGCATAAAGAGACACCTTCAAATAATGAGCTAAAAACGATTGACCGAAAATGAATTGACAAACCATTTTGATAATCGATTAATAATGTGAGTCCATTTTCAAGCAGAAATGCCAAATATTTGCTGGTATCAGACTGGAAATGTCAGGGTTTTGCTTTTCTTTGTTGTGTGTTACAGTAACTTGAATCATTGTGTTTAAGACGGATAAAGCAAAACATTTGAAAAACCTTGGACCAAAGACATTTGTGATGGAATTTTTCAGTATTTTCTGACATTTCATAGACGAAACAAATTACAGATGAATCAGTTATGAAGTTGCAGTCCAGACCAACAGCCCAAAACCAAAATATTTTCAATTTATAAGGATCAGAGAAAATAGAATTTGAGAATGTACAACTATGTTATCATTTATCAGAACTGTGGTCAATTAATTTCCTCTTGATTGACTTGTTGATTAATGACTACAACACAGCTACATTCCATATCTTCCTTGTCTCATGTTGCATGTAACCTGAAGTCTTTTGTCATCTCCCATCTCTCTGTGTGTGTGTGTGTGTGTGTGTGTGTGTGTGCGTGTGTGTGATCGCTCCTCTCATCAACTACCTGTTGTCAAGGCAGCCGGAGCTCCATCTCTCATTGCCTCCTTCCCACAGTCCCGACATCTGCCTTTGTTAGTCAACATCACGGCGTGCTCCATCTTCAGCAACGCACCATCCATCATTCATCTCGCTAACTGTGCCAGCAGCTTGGCTTTGGAGAGGCGGAGCTGAGCTGTGAGGTGCAGTCCTGAGTCTCGTTACGGAGCTGTTTGACTCTCTCTGAGCCTCTCGCTCAATCAGTTACTTTCTCCTGGTTGATCCAAACCCGATCATCCCTGTCTCGTCCACTCTCACACACTCCTTCCTCTTCCTTTCACATGATACGTATTTGCCTTTATATAGTGAGAAGAAGAAATCTGTTTTTTATTTCAAGGTTTTTCTTTCCTCTCTCGTTGCTTTCTCGCCCTCACTCTCTCTCCGTCTGCCTGTACCAGGTGGAGTATGATGGTCTGACGGGGCGTGTGGAGTTCAACAGCAAAGGTCAGCGGACCAACTATACCCTGCGGATTCTGGAGAAACACCGAGGAGGCCACAAAGAGGTCAGGAGTCCCCTGTTATCATGCGGCCGCCAGGTCACAGCGCCCGTAGCCTTCGGGATGCTTACGGGTCGCTCGGCTGATTTCTCTATTTAACACCGATAACAGCCTGGTCGCAGGCTCCCCCGGAATATCTTTACTTTGTTAAGTTTGTTTGATGCACTGCAGAGTAAACCTGCCATCAGATGTGGGTCACGTCGTAGCTGCAAATATGTGTTAACATTGATTTGATCTGAAAGCTACTGGAATACATTAGCTGCTTGTTTTGTTCATCAATTGAATTTCAAACGGCTGCAGCATTTTATAGAAGGTAGTATCGCGACCGGTGTCACTTCATGTCTTGTTGTTTGGACTCACCCAGGCGCTCTCTTCGTTGGGATTTCTTTGTTGGATTGATGTGTTCTGATCCAAAAACATACCCCCCCAAAAAAATATATATTTTATTAACCTGCAACCAACGACATTCCTTCAAACTCAGTGCAGAGTGGATGTTCAGATAGATCTACATCTCCTCATCCTACTGAATATGTAAAACTGTACATCAGGGATGCCAGGGTTACGGCCCGCGGGCCGGACCCGGCCCGACTGTACGTCACATCCGGCCCGCGGGTGATAAGGGGAGAATATTTTTTTAAATTATTATTTTATCTATTTTTTTTTTAATATATACCGTAAATCCTCTAATACTGGCCTGTATTCTATTACCGGCCGTTCTCTTAACATTGGACGGGGCAAGTGTCGACAGGCAGCGTTATTTCCATACTTCCCATTCATTGTCAGGTTCGCGTCGCGAAGATTTTGGCTGAGGCTATATTAAAGGATTTACGGTATGCCCTGCAATGCATTCGACTCACGGCGAGTGTGGAGAGACGGTGCGCTGCTGCCTCCCGCAAGCTCTCCAAAATCTTTTAAACTGAATGTTGTCGATCTAAAATAAAGACAGATTCAGCAACTGCATAGCTTATTTCTCGCATTAAAATGTTTTCAGAAACACGTTTCGGTGAACTATTGTCGTAAAATAAGAGAAAGTTTCCAAACGAGCCGCCATGTTGGTCGGTTTGAAATCCGGGAGCAGACAGGACAGCTGTGAAAGCGATCGTCCAATCAGGTGCAGCCATGAAGTGTGCACGTGATTGTATGAAGAAGAGCGCCTGTCAATCCTCCTCCTTTGTAATGTATGTAATTTAGGCCTCATTGTGAGGCTATTTTGGTGCCAATGCAATTTCTTTTTGATGTGTAGGCCTTCATGAATAATTTCAAATAGCCTACCTATCCATGTGTTGAGTCAATGTTTGGCCTTTTCAGTCCGAAAGTGTAATCTGGCCCCCTGAGGTCTCACTTGAAAAAAATCTGTCCCCCTGTCCAATTTCACCCTGGCATCCCTGCTCTACATACTATTTATCTGGAAGCTTCTAGCAGTTTAATTCTCTCTTTGTCTTGTACAGCACTGGATTTGCTAAGGCTTAGTTTGCATGGGTTTCTCTTGGTCTGTACATGGGTTCTACTGTATCAGGTCTTGCAGTTGAATAAGAAGAGACTGTGGTTGTGACTGCAGTGCTGTTTCCTCTTGAACTCACATGTTTTGACACCTTGATTCTGAAACAATTACATTTCTTTTGAAAAGATTTCCCCAAGTGTTAAGTGAGCCAGGTAGTACTAGATCAATAATTTCATCTACAGCCTTTCAGTGGAATTGTATGGTGACAATGTGTTCATATTGCTGGTCCATCCATCGTCTACCGCTGATCCTGTATTCAGGGTCGAGGGGGGGGGGGGGCTGGAGCCGATCCCAGCTGTGATAAAAACCCAAGTGTTTATTTAGATGATTCTAACCAAGTAAGTGTTTAATGTGGGAATTACAGAAAAATGTAAAACATAGTGTAACAGTAATACAATTAGTGAAGAGGCATTCAAACTAATGTCAGCCACAAATCACTATCTATCTGACAAAATAGCAGACGCTTTAAGGCTGTATCAGCAAAACCACCGGCGTTTTGAATTAAGCAAGAGTGTATTTTCTGGCTTAAGACTTTTTAATTTCTAAGTGAAATCATATATCATTTCTTCTTCGGGAAGTTACAGAGTCTCACTTTACAGTTTTTCTTATACGCACAATTTTTCTCTCACAATCAGACCAGAGCTCCTCTGTCAGCCCGGGAATTAAATCTTTTTGATGTACAAGTTGCATGCCACAACAGATTTGTTCAGGCTAGTTGGGCAATGTGGGGAATTCAAAATAAAATGTTGGCGGTCCCAGCCAACGAGGTGTTTCGGACCATTTTTGGTGCCATTATTCTGTCACTGCACACTCCTCCAGTGAGCATTAGAAGGAAAAGGTGAGGGAAGATAAAGATCAAAATGCATTTCACCTGCATTTCAAAGTCAAGATTAAATGAAGCATAAGTACACACATCACTGCGGATCCAGACTGAGGGAATTACGCTGCGGTTCATTGAGCGAAGGAAACACTTTCTCCCCACCTTCCCTTAATACGTCTCGCTTCTGCTATAGGCCGACTGCCTCCCATGCTAACATGGGAATACCACCTGATAAACGTCCTCAAATCTAGACTTTAAGAGTTGGGTTGCGATCATTACCATTTTAACTCTCTCTGTAGGTGTAGGGCACATTGTGGTTCACAGGGAGAAGACCTGTGATTCTGTCTGTCTTATTGAAAAATGTAATGCAATATCTCCCAAAGAAATGCAGTTCCACCCCTACACGCTGCTCAGATCATAATCACATACTTATGTAGTGACTTAGCTGTCTCCATAAAATGGAAATATGTGATCTGTTTTTATGCAGTTTAAGAACGGTGTTATGAAGGAAAACAGACAATCGCAATGAAACTCCTGATCATGAATGCTTTTCAAATTCTTTGCCATCTCGTCCCAGCTCATTGCGCGGCTCGTAAACAGTAATTGTTGTCTGTTTTTATTTATTTATTTTACTATGCATGGTACTTTGCCAGTATGTATATGGCTCCAACGGGGGCAATTAAATCAATGTGCACATGCAGTATGTAACCATATGGAAACCAAGGTATTTCATAAAATATTCAACATGCAAAGGTACTACTATTATAGACCAATAGTGTTAATGCACTCACTGAAATATTTGCTTTGGATGGTGTGTGCAGTCTGCCACAACATTTAAACAGATGCAGTGAAGTCAGAGCTTAAGAGTACATTATTTATCCCACAGTAGCCATCGATTTCCTCTTTCTCTCCTCCATTAGATCGGGGTCTGGTACTCCAACAACACCCTGGCGATGAACTCCACCAGTCTGGATATCAATGTCTCCGAGACGCTGGCAAACAAGACGCTCATCGTCACCACCATACTGGTAAGATCACGGGCCCCCTTCTGGTTCACCACGCCGCCGCGGTCAGAGTTGTTTCTGCGTGGCCTCACGCTGTGTCGTCGTCTGCCTCGGCTAATTTTCTGCTGTCACTGTAGCTGTCATAGAAACTGACGGGACTGAGAGGGAATGTGTTAGTAAACTCAAACTGCCAAAAGCTCGCTCTTCTGATAACGTCGGAGCACTACAAGTTGTCTCCTTCTGGTTCTCGTATGAGTAAAATCATATCAGAAAATCAATAAATCCCTCCGTGTTGGTGTAGACGTGCACAAAGAACTGACGGGGTAAATCCCCTGTACACATTATGCTATAATGACACATCAAATTAGATTTTTTGGGGAATAAAAGTTGATGTAGCGAAGCTTAATTGCATGTAATTGAAAGTTATTTAACTAAATAAATGGGTAAATAATCTTTTTTAACTTTACCACTGTTTGTTTGTCTCCATATATCCTAGCTTTGTGAAATACTTGCCCCCCTTTTTTTCATAATATAAGAGCTTTAAATAATACATCAGATTTGGAGGTCGACACGCCAAGTGATTGGAAGTCATTTCATGTATTTTAAAGGAGTTCTCCGGCAATTTAGTTTGGGACTTCCATAATATTAAGACTCACAAGAGACGGATAAAAAAGAATGCTCTAAATTGATTCTGCACTTGCCTGCAGATATCCTGACCTTCGGGCCAAAGTGTTGCCTGGCTCCAAAAAATGTTACTCTTCCCATGATGCAACTGTATTTGCTTTTCTCCCAGCCTGGTTACGTCACAGCTTTTAAACCTAATGGGCCGTGTTTATAGGCTTTCTGGCACAACTGTATTGACAGACTGATAACTACTTCCTCTTTGTGTTAAATTGGTGTAATTCCCTTAAAATAATGACTTAAAAATGCTTAAGAGAGAGTTAAAAAAAATGTAGACGAGACGCCTGCTTTAAAAAATGCCACAGAAATAGCAAGTTGTGCTATTTTAGATAAATAGTTTGATACTTTGGCTAATATGCTTATTGGACTAGTTAGATGAGCAGATCGATACCACTCATGTCTGCTGCAGCCGGTTAGCTACGCTCTGCACTAAGTCATGATTGTATGGTTGAAACAAACAATCCATAATGTTAATAAATGAGATTTAGAAGCTGGGTAGGATTTTAGCATCCAATACGGCCAGGCTAGCTTTTCAGTGGTATTGATTTTCTCATCACTCTCTGCCAGAAAACAGATTTCCCCAAATGTTGAAACATCTATTATTGATACAACAGTTACACTTTTTTAACAATCCATATTAAATCCCTGTTATTGAAACATTGAGGCTTACGTTTCAGTCCGTAAACCCCCCTCATGTTTCCCCCATGCTCAGGAGAACCCGTATGTGATGCGCAGAGACAACTACCAGGACTTTCAGGGCAACGAGCAGTACGAGGGCTTCTGTGTCGACATGCTGAAGGAGCTGGCAGACATCTTGAAATTCTCCTTCAAGATTAAGCTGGTGGATGATGGCCTGTATGGGGCACCAGAGCCCAACGGCTCTTGGACTGGCATGGTTGGAGAGCTAATCAACAGGGTGAGTACGCTGTCACGCTCCCTCCCATCTCTCTCTCTCTCCCACACACACACACACACACACACACACACACACACACACTAGAAATAGGCTCAAATGTTCCAACCAGTGTCTCTACAAACAGAAACTTACGCTAACACACACACATGCACGCGCACGCCCACACACTCTCCCACACTGTAGCCCCAAACCACAACTCTGCTGTAACTTCCCATGTCTCAAATTGCCCTCAGAGGGGAGTAAGGCTCTTATCTAGGACAAAAGCTGACTTGATAATTCCCCAAAAGAGAGTAGTAGCATTGCTTGAAATTGTCTGCACCATCTTTTCCTCGCAGTAACCCCCCCCCCCCCCCCTCCTTTCCTCCCTCTGTCCAAGCCTAGTGAGCCTCTGACAGACACTCTGGTTGAAGCAGGCTAATGAGAGCCCCTCTCTGCTTAATTACCATACGGTATACTTCAATTACCAGACTGTGGTCCCTATGTGGGGCCTGCCATACTGGCGCTCCCCCAGCTCTCCACGCTTCCTCTGCCTCCATGGCCTACCCACTGCCTGATCACTCAGCTCTAATTAACGGTCCATGTTCATCAATTAGCTTTTAATGGAAGAGATGGAGGGGAGGCAGAGCGAACGGAGGCCTGTAAGGTTTTATACAGGTGGAGAGACCAGCCTCCCAGTGCTTACTAGTAATTAGCTTCATTTGGATGGTGGGTAATGGGTGTGTGTGTGTGTGTGTGTGTGTGTGTGTGTGTGTGTGTGTGTGTGTGTGTGTGTGTGTGTGTGGGTGTGTGTGTACGTGTGTGTGTGTGAGCTTAGATTCTAGATATTCCCCTCCACTATCCTCGGGAAGGGCCGGCCCCTTAATCATGCATGTTTTTTTTTTGTTAGTTAGTTAATTATTGTTTTATTAGCCTAATTAAGTGGGGAGAAAGCTATGCGATAATCAGAAATATATTATATATATTATATTATATTATATATATATATTATAGCGAATGCCTACAAAGTTGCACAGGTTAAAAAACGCAACGTGTCGTGTCATCACACCGGGCTGCTGTGCTGTATCTGTAGCTCACATGGAGCTCGAAGACAAAATGACAGAAATACAAACGGGAGAATTAACATTGAGCAAGTTTGGAGGGAAGTCGGAGGTATGGAACCATTTTGAATGAGTCGGGAAAAGAACAACGTAAGTGTCGGCTTTGTCGAGTGCTTTAAGTGTGGCACGCTGCTCTCCTATCCGAATAAACAAACACAGTTTATTACACGCTTCGTCCTTGTTGCGCTTTTCATTAAAATCATTCTTAAGAGATTTCTGTCATTCAAACAACTGAAAGTTGAAACGCCACTTATAACGGCCCACGTACTCGGGTTTAAATCGGGCTCACTGAACGTTCACGGGCTCGGGGAGGGTCGGCTGGACTCTTTGGGCCTGATTTAAGCTCTAGTGTGAGTGTGTGAGGGGAAAGAGACACACGTCTGTGTGTTTTTCCAAATGTGTTTTCAAGCGCCTTTCAGGAAGTCAACATTTTACACCGAGCCCTTTCAGCCACCCAGTGCAGCATGGAGTGTCTTTCTATTTTTAAGCGGTTACCTGACCACTTACCGTTTTTCTCCCTGACTCTCCTCCACTACCTCCCTCTTTCTCTCGCCCCCACTGCTATCTCTCCACCTATCCGTCCATCTACCCGTCTCTGTCAACTCTCTACAGAAAGCAGACCTGGCCGTAGCGGG
Source organism: Eutrigla gurnardus (assembly GCF_963514095.1). Lineage (NCBI taxonomy): Eukaryota > Metazoa > Chordata > Actinopteri > Perciformes > Triglidae > Eutrigla > Eutrigla gurnardus. Next base: position 17,887,857 of record NC_139937.1, on the reverse strand, counting down.
CTTCACCATCACGTCGGAGAGAGAGAAGGTTATCGACTTCTCTAAGCCGTTCATGACCCTGGGGATCAGCATCTTGTACCGAGTTCAGCTGGTGAGGGTGTTATCGGCGATGCCCGCCACGGATCTCCTGTTGGATTTCATTTCATTTGTTTGCGCTGGTGTTTAAGCTGGCGGGGTCACGTAAAAGACAACAGGCTACCCCGGTTCAGCGATTCTTTATGGAATCAGACTGAATATTACGCAAGAGTTGAACTCCTCTTGGAAGCAGAGGACAGTGTTTGTGTAGTATGCCGCATCCACCGTGTCCACAGTGAAATTTATAGGTGCAATTTGAATTGCTCAATAAATCGGGGGCCCTGTATCTGGGTAACGGTGGCGGCTTTACATTGCTAATGAGGTTTTGGGTCTCAGCCAAGTTTGCTTCAGCAGCAGGCATTGTGAAACGGAGCGTTTATGGATTGTAGCATTAGCGTATCACGGCACTGCAGACTTACTATCAGCGTGCAGTGAAGGACACTGCCCTCCTGTGGTGCAGAAGGGACGTTCCCCCGACTGCTGAGACATGACACCTCGTTTTCAAACACACTCTACCTTCCTCTCTCTCTCTCTCTCTCTCTCCCTCTCTTCCCGCCCCGCTCCATCCATCTCCCCACTCTGCTTTCGGCTCTTCCTCCTCCTCCTCTCAGGGACGCAAGCCGGGCTACTTCTCTTTCCTCGATCCCTTCTCTCCAGCTGTCTGGCTCTTCATGCTGCTCGCCTACCTGGCTGTCAGCTGTGTGCTGTTCCTGGCTGCAAGGTCAGTACATCACATCGCGCGCCGTACCCATAGTCTGCGGCTCATCACCATTTATCATGTCGAACACGAGTTGCCTGTCATAGTTTTTGATTTCATACGTTCTCCCACAGACAGATTGACAGGGATGGAATGACTGGTTGGTGTAGGTTTGAATGATATGAAGGAGGTGCTTTTGACCCCAAGGTCATTCCACTCTACCTGTGTCTCCCCCCCCCCACCAGGCTGAGCCCTTATGAGTGGTACAACCCTCACCCTTGCCTGCGAGAGCGCCGGGACATGCTGGAGAACCAGTACACGCTGGGAAACAGCCTGTGGTTCCCCATTGGAGGCTTCATGCAGCAGGGGTCAGAGATCATGCCCAGAGCCCTGTCCACCAGATGTGTTAGCGGGGTGTGGTAAGTGATACGTGGTTCACTTAAAGTGGCCATTCCCGTCTGCACGCCTTACTGTGCAGAATGATGTATGTGCAGAGTTTGACACTAGAAAGCTTTTTTTTTACATTAGATCTGAGATGAAATGTTTGTATGAGCATGATTGTGTCATACACTGACTTTTCAACAATAATAGGAAATGAAAAATATTTGCATATTTGTACATTCTGGATGTCTGATTTTTTTTGTAATTGTTGTCAATGTGTTAAATGTATGAAATATGACGTTATACATTGTTTCCACGATAAATGCATTAAAATGCATTTGTATGGCACAAAAAACCATTGGTTTATCAAGAACTTAACAACAGGGGAAATGCAGAATGGTAGAAACAGTTCATGATCACCAAGCAAACAGTACAAAAAAAACCTAAGATCACACAAATATTACAGCCTGGTGATATTTCTGTGGCAACAGAGTGAGTGTGAAAGAGACGCTCACTCAGTAATGAGACTAATCACTAAGAGCGAAGGAGATAAAGGGTAGAGGCAGACAGGAAGAGCAAATTACGCTGTGTTGAGCAAGATATGGATATTAAGTATAGTATGTACCTGATGTTCTTTTGGAAGAAGGCTTATAAGAGAGGCCAGTCTTGGAGGTTGAGGCTGTTTTGAGAGGATTGTCTGTTCGTCCCACGAACCTGAGAGATAATGTTGGCTAGTAGGATGATAAATACTGTCAGACAATAGATATTGTAGGCTGTTGTGGGTTTATTTGCAAATCAAGGAACAGGACTGATTTATTGTAATATTTGATTTTTATATGATTTTCAGTGAGATAAATTATCCTGATTTGTCAGGCATTCCCAGACATTTTCCAGAAAATGTAGTTTATCATGATATTGTGTGTGTATATAGGTATATATATATATATATATATAACCTTTGTTTGGCGTTATAAAAGACAAGACATTTGCTAATTATTCCAACTTCATAGGCGACCCTATATATATGTAACATATACATATATAACATAACATATATATATATATATATATATATATATATATATATATATATATATATATATATATATATAAATAAATATTATATATATATATATATATGAATAAATAAATATATGTATATATATATCCTTCCCTAATGACCCTCTTCACACGTTTCCTCCCTCTCTCTCCCCCTCCCAGGTGGGCGTTCACCCTGATCATCATCTCGTCCTACACAGCCAACCTGGCCGCCTTCCTCACCGTCCAGAGGATGGAGGTCCCCATCGAGTCCCCGGACGACTTGGCCGACCAGACCAACATCGAGTACGGCACCATCCACGGAGGGAGCACCATGACCTTCTTCATGGTACGACCCCTTTGCAGCAGCCGTGGGCTCTGACTGGCTTTGTGTTCTGGTGTATGCGTGTGGTTGTAACCGTGCGTTCATGTTAAATCGCGCGTCGGATTTACTCTCGAATGTGACAAGTCCCTGAATTGCCTTTATCTCGGCAGTTTTTCCCCAGGTTTTTGTGTTTTTATGTGCACGTGTGATTTAGGGAACAGTTTTTGTCTTTATTGCCGTGCCTGGAGTGAGTTGTTGTCCTCGTATTTGCTACTATATCTCCGAGTTCCACCGTTGTTTTCTTTATGGCTGTTTGTATTAAGTGGCTGACAGCCTGTGTTTGCTTACGAGCGCGCTCGCAGCATCTGTGTCGGCATCTGTGTTTGTCATAGAGCGTGTGTGTTTTTCGTCTCCGTGTGTAGGTGTGTTTGCATGTGGGAGTGTGTGTAGGTGAGCGTATAAAAAATATATGTATTTGTTTATTTGTGTGCATGCATGGGAAATGGCTACATGCCAAATTGTGAGTGTGTGTGTGTGTTTGTCCATATTGAGGATATAAAAAAGAGCGAGTCTATGTTTGCCTACGTAAGCCAGTTTCAATGCTACATTACATTACCCCACACAATGCCCGAGCCACACAAACAAACACATACAATAGAGGCGGGTTATCACACAGATGCCACGCTTTCTTCTCCTTTCTGCTTTCTTCTCACACACAGATGCAACATGTAATTGTACACTTTAAACACTTAATCCTGTTTTAGAGCTTACTGTGTTTCGCTAAGTGCTGAACCACCTCCTGTGTGCTGATTTACCTCCATTTGTATGAAAGATGATGCATCAGCTACGCCATGAGCGAATAATCTGTTGCCTTTATTCGCGTTGCTTCCCCCCCTCGTCTCCTTCTCTTTCTCCTTTTTACGTTTATTTGCCATTGATGTTTTACTCCTGCTTGTCATTTTTCACACTCTCATGTTTATCAAGGATGCATCTCTTTTCTTGCTTTTGTCTTCACTCTTTCGTTTTTTTATCGTTCTCCATTTCATGTCTGCTTCAAAGACAGATGATGGGACCTAATAGGACGTCTGTAAAAGTGTTTAACTCTTGTCGTTTTGTTCCCGTTCCTCTGCAGAACTCGCGGTACCAGACCTACCAGCGGATGTGGAACTACATGAACTCCAAGCAGCCCAGTGTGTTTGTGAAAAGCACCGAGGAGGGCATCGCCCGCGTGGTCAACTCCAAGTACGCCTTCCTGATGGAGAGCACCATGAACGAGTACCACCGCGGCCTCAACTGTAATCTCACAAAGATCGGAGGCCTGCTGGACACCAAGGGCTACGGCATCGGCATGCCACTTGGTAATTATACTCATGTGTCATTTTTCAAACCAACCATTAGCTTAGCTTTAGCAGATAACATGATAATGATAAGGTTGCAACTTAATAACTTTAGTAACTGATTCTTGTAATTCGATAAGTGGCCTCAAGGAAGTTACTTCACAACAATAACGTAAACTTAAATATTGTTGTTTCTGCTTTGGTTAAACATGTGTCACACCCAATAACAAGGAATGATCACGTTATGAGAGATAATCATTGTGTAAAGCCACTATTTTCTGTTTTACTATTCTATATTTGCCAATTAGCGAACATCTGATGAGTTATTTTTACTTAAATGAATATTTATGACACTATGATTTACTAACTAGGGTAAAAAATACTGAAACAAAACATAAAAACGCTAAAAATTAAAGCGGGTGGATGGATAGATACATAGACAGACGAAGGACCAACAGACAGACAGACAGACAGTCAGACAGACAGATAGATCTGTGAATTAACAACACCAGAGCAGGGAAGCCACAAAGGAATGCAGCATTGATCCTCCGCAGCTTGTGGATCAATCCAAAAGAATAGAGTATTGATAAGACAACAGCATATTAAATAATGCATGGCGCTCTAATTTCTACTGAGCATGAAACAGATTTAGTAGTAGAGTAGAAAACATTTCACTTTGAAAAACATTCACAGAAACAACCGTTTCGGGACGATACTCTTTAAACAGAGATCAGCGATATCATCGTGATTATCACGTTAAACTGGTGGTTGTGAGCCGTCGAGACGAAGCGACGCCTACTTGCTCGCTGTCACCGAGTCGAACTGCTCCCGGTTCAGTCGGAGACAGACTTTCCTTCATTACGCCGCTTCATTTGAATTTTTCGAGGCCCTGGAGAGATGAAACTATCACAAGAAAACAAAGAGACGATTACAGAAATGTCTGAAAGATAAAACACCAAATTGTTTTGTGTATTTTGTCCCCCCTGGTCATCATCTCACAGCCCACATTCATCTGGCTCATTGGGAATCACCTTGTTGCAGTGATATTCTTGCAATAAACAAATCCAAACGTGATTGATTGTTGGAGGCACCTCTTGAGATCAATTATGCTAAAAAAGACACATGTAGTAGTGCTGCTCGGTGAGAGATTAGATCTGAAAAATGTCTTGTACGAGCTTGATTTTTTCTCTTTTTTTGCTGAGGGATTAGCAAGTATTTCAACTGGAGGTAATTAACATGCGGTTAATTGCCTTTTTACACACGTCCGGCTCTCTGAAGCTCCTTTTTCTTGAAGCCCACAGAGGCGGTGTCACTGAATCACAGTGATCCGTTCTGTGATACAATGACAGGAAGGACAGGAAGTAAGATTTGACACTACAAAGGTGTGGAGAACGATAAATCAGTTCCTGAGATCCAGACACCGATATGACGTGACAGAAAAGGGGAAGAGAACGATATTTAAAACTCCTTTAAAAGGAGAGAACAAAACTCTCACTTACCTTTAGGCGTCGTGTGATTTAAAGGAATAGTTTGACAAATCTCAACATCGATTAGATGATGGAAGTATGGAGCTACAGCTAGGAGATGTTAGCTTAGCATAGCATGAAGGCTGGAAACGGGGAAACAGCTCGCTTGGCTCTGTCCAAAGGTTATTAAAAATGTTCCGGGTAAGAAATGTGTTGGACTCTCTTCATAGGGAACAGTGCCTTTTCAAAGACGACAACTCACAGGATATGAAATGTTATATAGTTGGCTATAGATGCTGGTAGGCAGATTATATTTACACTTTGGACACACTGTTTGTAGCTAATAATCTCCTGGCTTTCCATTTACGGGACTCTCATCTAAAAAAAGCTTTAATCCCATACATACGGATATGCTAATGGCCTTTTGTTCTGTGTGTAAAAGCACATTTCCTGCACGGACTCACTCGGAGGACAACGATGTGTTCGTGGAGGCTCGGGTTCTGTGTTACAGTCGATGATAAAACTATCGTTATGTTGAAACAGATGAAGCGGTTCGTATCTCTTCCCCAGAGGATAATGGATAGAACGGGTCACAATTCACGGAACACACCATCAACAATTTTGCAGAAAGCACTTCATTAAAAGCTGCTCATGTTGCCGCGTGCTGAGTATCGTCCTGGCTCGACAACACCAGGGCAACTGGGAAAATATAAAAGCGGTTTCTGGTGAAGTGACCCTTTAAACCTCCCCGTTCGTTTCCGCTCTAATGCGGTTGACGAGCAGCTGTACCACTGGCTCTGTCTGGTTGTAATCTCACCCTTTATCTCTCACTTAATCCTCTCTTTATTTTCAAAGTGAGATCACTCGTGGCCATCTCCAAGCTGCAACAGCAATTCTCTTCCTCATCTCGTGTTTTTCGCCGTTTTCTGAAATAACCCGCTGCTCTTCCCCCCCCCCCCCAGGTCCGCCGCCACTTGCTCTTATCCTGCTTTCCTGTCATTTCCCAGGGTCTCCGTTTCGAGATGAGATCACGCTGGCCATCCTCCAGCTGCAGGAGAATAACAGGCTGGAGATACTGAAGAGGCGTTGGTGGGAGGGAGGCCAATGCCCCAAAGAGGAGGACCACCGTGCCAAGGGTCAGTCGACCGCAGCTGTCTGTGTCCTCTCCCTCCTTCTCTGTAATTTCCCCAGTAATAGTCTCCTCACTCTCTGCTCCAGTCCAGCTAATGGCTAATGGCTAACCTAATGTCCTTGTGAAGGGTGCTTAGCACAATCTACTTTACTTCCCGAATGCCTTCTGTTTGTCTCAGGTGGTGTGTAATGGGAATTCTATTAGAGTGAGTCTGCCTGTTCATATGTGCATGTTTGTGTGTGTATAAATGACAAAGATGATAAAAAATGCCTCAGTATTTATGCCTCTGATGAAAACCTCTTTCAGAAATGTGTTTTGGCAACTCCAGGGGAAAAAAACAGACTTTTCAGCATCATTGAGCTTCTTCTGAGCGGCGCATTTCAAACGATCAGAGCCCCCGTAATTCTGCTACTCACTCAGCCACTTCATCACGGGCCATTTTTACTTTTGAATTCAATCGGGAGTGCACTCCAGCGATTTACTTTTGCACTTCCATAAAAATTGAGATACTTGCGAGAGACGTATATTTAAAAAGAGTGGTCAAAATCGGGGCTGCGGAGGGCGAGAACGCCGTCTTTTTAGACGCCACACTTAGACCCTCCCTGAGAGGTCAGCCTCGTTCCTTTTGAACTTTATGCAGTTTGTTACACGGGGCTATCGATAAATAAGAAATATGTGGTCTCTAACCTCAATTTGAGATTCAGGAGTGAGGTCACTGCAGTCATTTCTTCAGACATACAGGAACAGTTTGACATTTTGATAATCAGGCTTATTTACGTTAATGCAGAGAGTGAGATGAGAAGATACCACTCAGCAGCTGAATTAGGGCTGGGCGACATGGCCTAAAAAAAAAAAATACCCGATTTTTTCACAAAAAAATCCGATTTCCGATTTAAATCGATTTTCTTATTTTACGAAAACAGTTCACCGAAATGTGTTTCTGAAAACATTTTATGCGAGAAATAAGCTACACAGTTGCTGAATCTGTCTTTATTTTAGATCGACAACGGTCAGTTTAAAAGATTTTCGAGAGCGTTCGCGAGGCGGCGAGTCGAGCCGGGCGCCTCTGATTAGCATAAAGTGGACTCGACCTCAACGTTATGCAAATGAGGAGCGGCCAACTCGGCGCCCCATCTCTCGAAACTCGCCGCGACGCTACCAGAATGCGTGGATGGGAAGCGTGGAAACAACGCTGCCTGTGGACGGAGCTGAGACGGATGTTGAAGTCGATTTTCGACGTGAGCTGCAGCCTCGAGTTAATCGATAAAACCGGTTTATCGCACCCGGCCCTAAGATGAATGTATATTAACTTCTAATAAACCCTCTAAGTTAGTTATCTCTAGCTTAGCGTAAAGATTGGAAGCGGCTTGTCCTCTTTAGTGGAAACCCAAAGTGTAAGAACAACAAGTTGTGGTTCTATGGGGTTACTTTTTGACTTTTCCCTCCTGTGGCTGACTCTCAGGTCTGGGCATGGAGAACATCGGGGGCATCTTCGTGGTGCTGATCTGCGGCCTCATCATTGCCGTTTTTGTGGCCATCATGGAGTTTGTGTGGTCGACACGCCGCTCCGCCGAGACCGATGAGGTATGCCCCCATACCTGCCCTCGCCGACCCCACAGACACACCCCAGTAGGTTCCCACGGCGTCCAGCCAACCCTTTTGATTATGTTGTGTGTGTGTGTGAGCGATTTCATTCAACCTTTGCCTCCATTAGTGCGTGTTCTGTTTGTTTGGTGCTCTAACAGTTGAGGGTTCAGTGTGTTATGTGCATGTGAGATGAGAGGAATGTTCCAGTATGTGGCACTGAACTGCTGTAGTGTCGATAATGTGTAAAACAAAAACAAAAAACGTTGCACGTTGCAAGTCTTTGTGCCCTTTTTTAGTGTTTGGTGTTTAACAGTATGGCAGCAAGTGTTTGTGAGCTAAACTTACAGATAAGCAATATTGAGAAATGCCAATATCTGCTTGCATAAAAAAAAAAAACAATTAGTGTGATCTTTTTTCCCCTGGCATTAAATGTCACGATGTATCTTCTTTTACACGCCTCACATGTACGCTGGTATTCTTCGTTTCCATTCTTGGATTACTTCTCACCCATTCCACTGTGTGTCTCTCTCTCTCTCTCTCTCTCTCTCTCTCTCTCTCTCTCTCTCTCTCTCTCAAAACACACACACCTCCTGTCATCAGTGTCTGTTCTCCGATAACGAGTATTGTTTCTGTTTATGTGAGCACATGACTGTTTTTATTATGATTTCAACGAGAATGTTGTTAGTCCGTAGTGTTGATGCATTTTGTTTCGCCGTGTGTGACAGTAGTGGTGATGCCGTTGGAATGGTGGAAAGGTTTGTGTGTGTGTGTGTGTGTGAGGGTGTGTGTGTGTGTGTGTCGTTGTATATGTGCACCTGAGTTTGCAGGCCTGCCTGTCCGTTCATAGTGCATAGTGCCATAATGAAGTGCCCATAAACTAAACAACGACATTTTGGTGTTTTGTGTGTTTGGATTGTAATAACTATCTCTGCTCCTTGGATATTCTCTCATCATCTCCCATCCTTTCCCATCGCCTCCTCATTTCTGTTTTAAAAACCTCCATTTGTTGATCTCTGTGCCCTCGCTTCTCCTGCCACTCTTTTCTTTCCCCATGCCTTCCTGTGTCTGTTCTCTCCGCCTTGTTCCCGTCTTGTTCTTCTTTTCTTTTTTGTTGTTTTTGCTTTTCCTTTCAACTTGTTCCCTCCGCTCTCCTCTTTACGTACTGCTTTACCACCGTCTTGTTCTGCTGCCTGCCTACTTTGTGTCTGTGGCGTCCCTCCTCCCTCTGCCTCCTTCCCTTCCGTCCTTCCCTCTTTCCTCCCTCCTTTCTTCTCTCCTTTTAGGTGTCTGTCTGTCAGGAGATGATCACAGAGTTCAGAAACGCCATCTCCTGTAAGAAGAGCTCCCGCATGCGCCGCCGTCGGCCCCTCAGCAGCTCGGCGGCCCTCCGCCACCCCGCCCGCATCGCCCTGGGGGCCCCTCGGCCGCTGCGCCTGGTCCGGGAGATGCGCCTCAGCAACGGCAAGCTCTACAGCGGAGCCGGCCCGCTGACAGGTGGAGCTGGAGGGGGTGGAGCAGGAGGGGCGGGGCCTCCCGATCTCGGCCCCGGGCCCCAGCGGATCCTAGATGACCCGCTGGGGGCCAACACCACCCCTCCTCCGCCAGCCCCCACCCCCGTGATGCTGCCCGCCCGCAGCTGCACCCACGTGCGGATCTGCCAGGAGTGCCGGAGGATCCAGAGCCTGAGATCGGGCAGCAGTTTAGGATCAACCACGACGAGAATACCACCTTCATCGGCGCCCCTGCCTCGGCTGCCCCCGCCCCCGCCCCCGTCCTCATCCAACACAGACAGTGAAGGCGGAGGGGGTCCCAGCCCAAGGCGGCTGCACCACAGCCCCCCTCCTCATACCTCCCGACCGCTTCCACCTGCACAGAACAGCAACACCACAGACCTACTGGGGGACCAGGACTGAGACCAGGAGCGACGGGCAGGGTGAGAAAGGCTGCATGGAGCTGCTTATGACTGCTGAGAGAAAACACTGAATCAAAGAGGGAGAGATGAAGGGAGGCGAGGTCAGCCGAGAGCAAACGAGACAACCTTTAAAGGGAGAATAAAGAGGGAGAGCCGAGACCCTTTCTCCAGTTGAGCTCCAGGCCTGCAGATACAGAGCGGTCTACAAAGCGCGCTGCGAGCGGCTCGTCAGTTAAGCTTCAGCACTCCAGTCCGGAGATCAGTTCAGTTCGGACAAACCTGAGCGGAAATGCACATGGTCTCTGTCCTCACTCGCCCCTCTCTCTCTCCCCTGGAAGCTTCCTTTCCTTCTAGTAAAACGAAGCCTTGTTGGAGGACATACTGTAACCGTATGTGATTTAAAACAGACACAAAAAAAAAATACTTTCAGAGAATTATTTCCTGTTGTTTTTTCTTTTTCTTTTACCGTCTTTCTTTTTTCATTGCCATTGTTCTCAGTGGGAATTCCAGAGTTGAATACAGACTACATGTGATAATATGGTGAATTATAAACATGCTAAGACACTCGACTGCGGCTAATCGTGTTCAAGAGTTTTGTGTCCCTCCCTGTGACCCATAGCTGCTTTTCGGATGGTATCGGGGGAAGGTGAATGACGTGACTGCAACATGACGCTAGCAGAGGAAACTGTCCACTTTTCTTTACACTGTGCGTGTGTGTATATGTAAAAAAAAAACACAAAAAAAAAACTTGTACTTTCTGTGAGTCTGTCTGTAACAACTCTGGGTGAGGAGAACCATGTACCCAGAAACAGCACTCTTCTACAAATGTTAGATAATCAGGCAGCCACGAGACGAGGGGAAAGAGCAAGAGGCTTTGAAATGTGAAATTAATGTCCCTCGTTATCCTGAGTAACACTTGCCAAGCCTTTATTTCTTCTTCACCTCTGTTCACACGGCGTAGAAGAGATAGAGCCCGGGTGAAGCAGAGCCAGAGAGGCGAGATAGAAGAGAACAGAAAGACAGGAGAGAGGAAAGAGGCAGAGAGAGAGAGAGGGACCTGAATTTGAATGAGAAATCCCGGACTGAACTACTTCCATTATTAGATCTGTCCTGATCTGTTAATTCTGGGCATGTTTTAAGGGCCTTGTTAATGCGCCAGCAGGCTGTAGCTGCAGCTTCTTCCCTTCTCTCTCTGTTTAACAGACTTGGCCGTCCACTGTCGAGGCTCCTGCCAGAGTGATAGACTCAACATAGCCTTGTCAATACTGTCTCAAGCTTTTGATCGCCTAATTACTCCCCTCGGCGTCTGGGGCTCAGGACGGGGGGGGGGGGGGGGGGGGGGGGTGGACGCGGGGGGGGTGGACGCGGGCAAACATGCCGATAAAAAGATGCAGAAGAAAATGTTTTTCCACTCCGGCCGGGAAGGGAACCTGATCTCTTTTAATTATGTTGTTAATGTTACAGCCCCACTGTTGTGTGAAACTCCAGCTCCAGCTAAAACACTGCAGTACATTAGCAGCAATGGTGCTTAAAGGGGAATACACTTGTGGATTCGCACATTTCAGGCCTTTAACTTCAAATTGTGGATACTTTACATCATTGCTGATGACTTGGAAGCGTACCGTGTGTTTTTACAGATTTACAATCTCCCGCGTTGCACTGATTTCACAGGAACAACAAGAAGGAACGTTAAAGAACGAGGCTGCTTACATTTTATATTTCTCTTCCTGGCAACAAATCCAACGTAAAGACCAGAAGCAACCATGAATTGATGAATTGATCTGACTAACAGGAAGCCAGAGCCTCATGTATTCTCTGTGCTATTAGACCTCCATTGTTTAAAAGGTGCTGAACTCGATTTCCAGAGCATTAATAACGCTCTGCATACAGATGTATGAAGATGTAGAGGATTAATATACCTGAGCAGAGCATGGAGTCGCTCTCCCTCTGTGTGTGTTGTAAGACGGGCTTCTTCTTGCATGTTCTCCATGCTCTCATGCGGCGCTTACAGATGATAACACCACATCCTTCAGCACCCGGCCTCCGGTTCCCCCTTCAGGCTAAAACTATAGCCACGTTAGCTGCTGCCATGTTGAGAGCCGTGAGAGGCAATCAAAATGCTTCTAAAGCAAGTTAGTGAGTCACTGTGACTGTTTTTTACTAACGTTTGCTGAAAACCTTCTCTTTCTTTTGAAATGAAAGTTTATATATTTGTGCCAGTTTTTTTTTTTTTAAAGAGTTGCGTCTTCAGTGAGACCAAAGGGGCTGAGTGCCACAAACAGACTGTGGAAAATTGGAAAGTAGAAAGTCAGGCCAGGGGAGTCACATTGGTGGTTTTGTATTTTTTTTAATGGGATTTGTTGTCAAGAAGAAGAAAAAATACAATATTGGCAGCCTCGTCCGTTAAGTCCGCTTTCAACTAAACTGAATGTGATGAGACCTCCGGGCTGCACCATCACCTCCCGTCGCTGCCCCGTCTGTGGGCAGAGCAGTCTCGTTCATGCAAATGTAATTAAGTTCTTGCTTCCATCGATGTTAAGCGTCACAATTAAAACCGATCGGATCCGTTTCAGGCCTGCAGTAAAAGCATGAGGTGTGATTTCACCTTTCAAACAAACCCACGACGGCTCTCGTCTGCTGCAGCTGTGTTCAACGTGAAACAGTCTCAGAAGCTTATGTCTGTATTTTGCACAGATTTAAAAAAACAAAAACAAAAAAAACGAAATCTTTATCAACTGCGGTATTAGCATCTTCTGCACTGCAGGTAACAGACTAATCAGTGTCTCAATGCTCATTTAATCAGTTGTCTAATCAGTTCCCAAAATACACGCTGAAGGCTGATTCACTACTTACGTGTTTTCAAGGATTCAAGGATCATTTATTGTCATTGTGGAAGACGAAATGTAGCCCAAATACATGACAACAAAGACAGCAGAGCATTATTATGCATTGTTTTAATTTAGCAACATAAAAACAATGCTCTGGGCAGACGCCATGGCTGACATCATTACATCATCACTTCATCCCACCGCTGATCTGAGCTCTGTTCTTGGGTTTGATCTGGGTCTCTGTAAAGCCGACCTTCCCGTTGCCGGGTTAGCCTCAAGTCCTTTTTATGGTATTAGTGAACTCCCATCATCATGTCCAGTATCCTGTTTTCTTATTGTCTTTTATGGTCTGAATTCTTGGCAGCAGATTTTATGAATGTAATGCCCTCCAGTAGCTGATTCTTGAAAGTCAGTCACCTGCCTCCTGAACAGTTTTTTTTTTTTTATCGATTTCCCCATTTGTACCACAATCCATGTCTATAAACACCTCGACTCCCACGAGTCTCACCCATTACACATAATGTGACCCGCTGCAGCTCCATGCGATCGCCTCAGATCTCACCAGACAGCAGGAACACAATCCCTCACTGGCTTCCCACCCATTTTTTTCCTAGCAGTAATACAAAGTGTGTGGTGTAACATGCAAACCCACCAGTTCAGGCTTTTACAAATCTGACAAAAAAAAAACTGGCATTGTTTGGGCAAACAATGCGTCGCTGTATAGCATTCTGCATTCTGCAGTGGGACAGATTTGTCGACACTGTTGTGCTCCAGATAAAGAACGATAACATTGTCGACGCACATTATGCCGTTTCCGTGAATGATTGCTGTCAACAGTTAAGCGAGGCCTGGATTTAATGTGTCTCCTTCTCTCTGTTTTTATTTCTACCTTTGTGTTCAGAATGCTGACACGGCAACAGGAGCCGACGGCTTTCCAGTACACATTACACTCACTCACACACACACACACACACAAACACACACACACACACGTTCATCTTCTCTCCTCCTTGTCTTGAGGTTGTAAACCCGCTGGTTGTTTATGTTGTTTACAAATGTGTCTTCTTTGGTTTGTTGTTTGGTTCTGTGTACGAATTGACCAATAAATGGCTATCAACAGCTTCACACCATCAGCTGAAAGCGTTTATTAGCTGGAAAGCGTTATTGTGGAGAGGCAAGCAGGTACAAGCAGAAATAGTACTATATATATATATATTTATATATATATATGTGTGTGTGTATGAATAGTTGCTAGTATGAAGGAAAGGGAGGGTCACAAAACAAATCTGAAGGCGTGTCTGAGCAGTCACTCCACAAAAACAAACCTTTTTCTTTACTTTTATGTTCTTTTCTTTGGTATTTTTTCATATTTCTATACTAGTGCTAAATGGATTATCAAAACCGATGATGAATATTATGATTAAATTGTTGTTATTATTCCCATTGAAGAGCGAGAGGTTCTATAGTGTGATTGTGGGTGGGGTTTGGGGGGGGGGGGGGGGTGATGGGACGAAGGTGCAATGATGTTCTTCAGAGAGATTCGCCCTGTTGTTCAAACCTATAGACACACACAAACTTCTTTTGGAATAAAAATATTCAAACAGTCCCACGGTGACGTGTGTCTTTGCTTTTCGAACGGACGCTTCGTTTGCGTTTTTTTCCCCTTTTTTTTCGTGTCTGAGCGATAAAGTTTACTGATGATGTCATAATGCCAGGGGTGGAGGAAGTACTCGGGTCTACTACGTCAATGTCACCGCTTAAGTATGAGTGCAGAAGTATTGTCAGCAAAATGTACTTAATGTATGAAATGTCACACAGGACATGAACAGCGGTCTCCTGGGTTAAAGTCCTGTTTGAGTCGTCTCCATCCTGAGTGGACTAGCTATACTCTACCCATAATGCATTGGGTTGGTGCCTCACAAACGGACACGCTAAATGAGCGTTGGCTCCCTGGCGGTTTAAAAAAGATAAAGCACACACCTGGTTGTGTAACCTGAGTAGCTGGGTTATGATTTCTGGAAAGAGACGTTGTTATTGAGTTTTTTATTTTTAATCCATAGTTTTGTTTGCGCTTTGAGGACCGTAAGCCAAGTGCCATATAGTTACAGTACATTATACCCGAGAGAAAGGCAGACAGCTCTACGGCCGATATCTCCAAAACAAGACAACTCACACAAAACAACCTATGAATTTTTTATTTCTTTACTGCCTCTCAGGAAAATGGCCCCCGTTCTCTCCAAAGAGAATTGGTTTTATCTTTCTTATCTATTTTCTGTCACGACGGAACTCGTAAATACAATATGAAAAATGAGAAACCAAATGTTATTAAGCAATAGCCACTCATGACAACAAGTTCTTGTACTGTTCTCACATTTTCTCAGTCAGGACTGTCTCCGCCTCCCAAGACCTGCTATTCTCTACCTGTCCACCAGATGTCCTCAGACCTCCCAGTCACCTGACTCTCACCTGTTTCCACTTTCCCTAATCAGAACTGCAGACCACATACCAGCCCCCCTTTTCCTCAGTCAGTTGCTGGTTTCTCAAAGTTGCTTCCCCTCTCATGGAGTCTTTACCTGACCCCTGACCCCTGCACCGTTTTTACAGCCCCATCCCAGTTACCTTTGGATTATCAGTTACTTCTGTTTGGCCATGAACATAAACTTTGTAGTCTTAACTTTTCTAAATAACTGAACTGTCCCTTTCTTCCTCGGACTCCCCACCTGTTACAATAAGAGAGAGAGAGAGAGAGAGAGAGAGAGAGACATAAGGAAGGCTGGGGCCCCTGGATTCAGGAACGACCTGCTGGAGGCGATCAGGTAGGCCAGCTCTGTTTCGTTGTATAAATCTCTTATAATTTATTTTGGTCTTTTTGATGGGATCTCCTGACAATAAGACAAACATATAGACTGTACATTTTTAAAGGAGCATCTGATTTGCTGATGTCATGCTGTTTGTTTGCATGATGTAAGCTTGTCTAGAGGAGACCCTCTGTGTGTGTTGAAGATGACAACTTAGTGCTCTTTAGTTGTTCCCATCAAATTGATTTGTTAAAACCAAATGCATTATTAAAAAAAAATCATACTATCATACTTTTTATCACCACTGCAGACACACAGCCTGGCGAAGCCTTGAGTCACCTGACTCCCTGATTTCAAAAGCACATTAATGAACCCCCTTTTTAACGTATAGTACGGCTTTAAAGACCAATCAATTATTATTAGATGGTATTTCCGCTTCTGAAGCTTGTGCCAATTTTGTGTAACTTTTTGAGCATCCCAAGCCTCTCACAAATATGATTGTGGATATTAATAAGCTCTACGATAGCCGGGCAGCGTTTGGCCCTGGGCACTTTTGGGCTCCGGTGTTAAGGAAATCGTATCGGGAAAATGCATTATTCATTTATTTTTTCACTTTAAAGAGAGACCTGGCCAAAAATACATTATTACAAACATGGCAGGAGTTGGATGAGAGGTTAATGCATTCATGTCTGAAGCTCCAGCTAGCAGTTACTTAGCTTAGCATAAAGACTGGACTTTTTTGTTTTTTTGTTATAGATGATAGAAACTAACCATGTGTGTCTGTGTGTGTGTGTGTGTGTGTGTGTGTGTGTGTGTGTGTGTGTGTGTGTGTGTGTGTGTGTGTGTGTGATGATAGAAACTAACTGTGTGTGTGATAGAAACTGTGTGTGTGTGTGTGTGTGTGTGTGTGTGTGTGTGTGTGTGTGTGTGTGTGTGTGTGTGTTTGTGTTATAGATGATAGAAACTGTGTGTGCGTGTGTGTGTTATAGATGATAGAAACTGTGTGTGTGTGTGTGTGTGTGTGTGTGTGTGTGTGTTCTCCACCCTAACAGTTAAACATTAGAAGAACAGTATTTTGCACTTGAACACGTTAATAATGAACACCTGGTGTTCCATTTCTTAATGAGAGCGTCTTCCTGCTAAAACAGGTATGTGACCGTTATAACGGGATTGTCGAATTATTCATGTGACGGAGAACACACGTGCATTTATATTCATTAATACATTATCAGCAAAAAGTATTGGCTGATTATTTTTAAATGTTACTTTATGGTTCAGAAGACAATTAATTAAAATGTAAAAATATATTTCAGTTCAAGGAAATGTATGAAGAAAGCACAATTAGACTGAAGTAGCAGGTAATCTGTTTACTTTCTTGTTGGCTGGAGTATTTATCCTTTTTTTGCTATTGTTGTAAATTGACAGACCATCTAATTTTATTGTTTTTAATTTATGTTTTGAGTCAGGGTTGGGTAAAATAAGATTTATTTTTTGTCCTATACCTTTTGGGAACATCATGGGACATAGAGTTGTGTTTTGATTGTAACCCTTTTCCTCCTTTCCTTTTACTTTGCTCCATCATGAGTGGAACAGATAAAGAAATGAATGGTTGAATGCTTTAATTACTTATTGCTGCCAATCCTTTTACTCCATTATTTTAAACGTTTTGTCTCAGCTGAGATTGGGATGTAAATGAAGCACGAGGCTGATATGCTGCCAATTTTTACGTTGCATTTTCCGGTGGAGAAAATCACAAACACTAACTGATGTCGTCTTCAAGCTGCAATTCGCTACCAGTGTTTATTTCTTTCCTGCTGCTATTAATAACTCCCAGTTACACAGTGACCTCATGTGGCCAAATGATATTGAAATTGATCTTAAATTGATGACTAATTTTGAGAATACACGCTGGTGCTCTGCAGAGCAGCCAGTCAGACCAGCATGTCAAAGTTTAAGTGGAACAATTTATTCCCCGAACATTTCGCTATCTTGCCTGTTAATCAGGGCGGTGTTTCCTTTTAAAGCTCAATTATAGATGATTAGTTTGTTTCCTTCAGGTTTCATAGAAAACCTCCTGAGGAAATGCACCAGAAAGACTGGGATTCATTAATGCAAACGTGTTTGATAAAACGTTCAGATCGGCAACACAAACTTATTTTTAAACATTTGAATGAAATGAAACAGTGCAACAACAATAACAGCGCTGCTTCCTCTAAACGTTGATGT
Organism: Eutrigla gurnardus; assembly: GCF_963514095.1. NCBI lineage: Eukaryota > Metazoa > Chordata > Actinopteri > Perciformes > Triglidae > Eutrigla > Eutrigla gurnardus. The sequence continues at coordinate 17,870,055 of NC_139937.1, read as the reverse complement.
CTGCTTTCTTTCTTCTCAATGTGAAAGTATTTTCAAAACTGCACTTGCATGAAGCGGCATTTGTCTTATCTTTCTACCCGTTTCCTGCCACGACAGAACTCTTCAGTACATGAGACAAGCAAGAAGCCACGTATGTGATCAGGTCTGTGATTACATACACGTTTATTAACGGTAGAACAAAGCTCTGTTTTCACGAAGATGATGTGAAGACAATTAACCCGATTTAAGAATGATTTAAACGTTTACATTGTAAACAAAACACCATTTTATTTTATTTTTTTACCTTAACTAAATAGAATACATACAGAAACGTAACAATTAAAGGCACTAAAGTGCATTTTTATTTTTTGCCCAACAACAAGATGTTTGTGTTCTGACAACACAAAGTGACATAACAGGTTCATCTCACACCCACAAAATGTAACTGTCAGGAAGCGCTGCTGAAACCAGACATATACGATACCCGACAGTGACTTTACGCACCATATTGTGTCACCTTTTTTTTTTTTTTTTTTTTACAGTTTTCACAACAGACCCGAAGCAGACAGGATCCTGTATGGGGTAAAATAAACTGTTGCAACTGTCACCAGTAACTGTGCTGGTGGAATGCATATATAGTGTCATATGTAACTATTGTTTTTGGTTCAAGCAGCTACAGGAACGTTTGAAAAAATAGGCACAATTAGGAAAATAACGAACCACAACAACTAAAGTCTTCCTCTCTGACTCGCATCACGTCTCTTAACATCCTGACGTCCAATTTCATTGAATCACAACATGAGGAATCTAGAAAGTTAACCACGCTGCAGAAATTGAGCAACGCTTTAAAAGTCCCTGAGTACCTTCAGCTCTTGCCGTCACTGAAGTGAGTTGGTTCCCCTTTTGATTGTCGAATTTTTCTTTTTTCTGTCTTCCTTTTTTTGTATGTGTTCCTCTTTTTCGATGGTCGGCAAAAGGAGGAACAGGAACTTTGTGTGGTCGGATCAATCGAGACTGCTGTGAGAGTTTTTCAACTGCACGTCATGGCGAGGTAAAATAAGTCAAAATCGTGATCACCAGAGGATGAACCCTACTGATTTGAACTCTTGACTTTACCAAAAGGTAGACTTTTATGGTTCAGAGTGCTATTGATGGATTGTCATGCAATTTACAACTGATATTCAAGGTCCTCTTAGGATACACTCATAAGACTTTTGTGATCCTCTGATTTTTCCTGATTTTACTTATGCTGTCAAATATCTGCACACCTACGCTATAGATCGGTATAAATATCAATGGTGCCCTGATGATGTATCCTGCTGACTTTTGGAATACCACAAAAACAACTAGGTGTATCGCTGTACATTCATGGTTCCCAGAGGATGTATTGAAATCATTTTTGATGCTCTGACTTCCATCTCGTGGCATCGTCCGGACTTTTCCCAGCTGTTCTTTGTGTCGAGCCGTAACCTGCTAACGGTGTGCATGCTAATGGGAGCATTTAGCTCGAGCACAGCCTCACGGAGCCGCCAGCATGGCTGTGGACTCTTGTTATCAAAGAACACAACAGCTACTGAAAGCTCTGTGAACTTGAAACGTAACATTTGCTTTTTATACTGCATCACCTGCTGCGAGGCTGGATTGGAAACAAGGGTCCTTGGAAATCCCCTACACGAGAGCATGAGTCGAACGTTTCGGGTTTTAGTCTAGACCTTTACCACTCTCGCGTACAGTTCATCTAGGCTGGGCTGCTGACGATGAACTACCTCGGAGTACATGACATCATCCGCTGTGTGCTGGGATGCAGGTTTAGCATCTCTGGACGGTTTGAGCTTGATGTCAGAGTAGACCACATCCTATGAAGAAGGTTGACAGAGGAGTTGTTAAGGTGGAGGACTTTGTTGCTCAGTTGTGTCATTATGTTGCCTCATCACGAGGACCTCATAAATTACATGTCAAGTTAAATTCCGACGTGCGCCTGTAAAGCGGGCTTACCTCGTCTCGGTTGATAACAGATGGCCTGGCCGCATCCATCACTGGGCCACCTGTATCTGAAAGAAGACATGCTTAAAGGGGACCGAAACTCACACAGAATGAATGTGAATCTCTAAAAATAGAGTGAAGAGTGCTTTCTGTTCTCACCTGTGTAGACACGATGCCTGACTCTCGGCCGGCGTCTGAGTAAAGGAATCAACAGTGCTGTGATTAGTTGTGTGATAGACCTGATTTTTTACTTTTGGTCTGAGGTGACTTCTCTTCTAAAACTGTGTAAATAATTAATTTTCTTTGGAAGGCCTGAGAGGAAAGTGAAGGGGAAAATACAGTAATTCTGGTGATCCATTTTAGTCGGGGATTATATTTTAACTACCCTATACTTAAAGGTTGAGTAGGTGATTCTATTCAGAAACACGTTCTGTTATATTATTTGAAATCCTGGTAACATACCGATAGCAATGAATACATTAAATGCTCTGACAGTAAAAAGATGTCATCTATGGCAGGACTGTAAAACCCCGTCCAATCAAAAAAGTCAGGCCAGAGAAAATGATTGGACGGCCTGTTTGTCTGTCAACACCTACTTCCTGATTGCGCTCTGCCGATCTGAGGTGTGAACAAAGGGGGCGGGACCTTTCCTGTTCAGCGATGCGTTCAAAGTCTGGTTTTTCCAATTTATCTACTCAACCTTTAATAGGATTTAACACATTAATATTTTCCTTAAGGCGAATTCTATTTCAAAACTTTTTTCCACACGTTTTCACGAACTTTTTTTTTTGAGAAACTGGAAGACTAAGTTGGAAAGAATGTCCTTACAAAACCTGAAATGTCATAAACACAGAAGAGAAAACCATTTAACTCAGACTTAGAAAATGGATCACAAGATTTCTTCTTCTTTTTTCTCTCGCTTGCCCTCGTGGCTTCCATATATCCCTTCTTAAAATATTTTTTAAAAACGCTTAAACAAACCAACTAAAGGCAACTTTTTACATTCTGTTTGAACTCAATAGAAAATGAACACCATCTTAACTTGAACTAAATTTATAACCAAATACATTTTTAAAACCTGACTAAAAAGCTTTGTCCTTGAAGATATCTGTGGTATAATTGATAAGAAAACGTGCATCCTTCAGATATTCGAATATTAAAAGATGAACAAATAGAATATAATGGCTGCCTGACAATGAATACAAAACCCCCAATCAATAGTTGTGTGGCTCATGTTGGCCCACCACCTTACAAAGTTTGTTAATTTAATTTACCATCTGTCCGTCTTCCAAAAATAAAAAAGAGGAAGTTCAACATCCTCATAAATTCACCATATGCAGTTATACTGTTAAACATAACCGTCCACATGACAGACGTATAGTCATCGTTACAAATAGAAAAAGGCTGTTTAAAAGCTGATATATTTGTGACATCTTGGTTTCTCCTCTACAGCGTCTACAATCCTCCACAGTTGCACACCAAAGCCACGCTCTCTCACCTCCTGATGAAGACGAGGTAAACTATGGCTGCCGTGATCACCAACAGCAGAATGCCCGCAATCACTATAGCAGACACCGTCGCCGACGACAACGGCATCTGTTCTGAGAGAAGAAACATGAGGTGTGATTTAAATGAATGGGGTTCATATCAAGCTGTATGATTAGTGTAGCTGAGAGACGAAGGAGCCCATTTAGACTTAAGAGTGATGGACGGTAGGATTGAGAAAGTTCACCATAAGAATCTGAAATTTTTGCTTGGGATGATGCTGATGTTGAAGACATCGTCGTGTTAATATGCTTGTTTTTTTCCTCACTCACCTCGAACAACGAGGTTGGTGGTTCCCACGAATGGACCGCTGGGAAAGGTTGTAATCATGCAGGTGTACGACCCCGCATCTTTAAATTCCACGTCTCTGATGACCAAAGATTGTCCTGCGATCCCCACTCTCAACTTCAGAAACGACTCGTGGGCTATGAATCCATGTTGTACGTTAGCGACAATAATGGTGATTTCCTCGCCGTCTTGTTTGAGGTCCCACTGAACCTGATTCACGTAACCTTTCGCTCCTGGGATGAATTGGCAGGGCAATGTGACGTTATGTCCCAGGTATCCCGTCACCTCAGGCGACACTTTAATTTTTTGTGCCTCCAGAACTGCCAAAAAAAGAGATTTTTCTTTTTTCCCCCACAAATACTCAATTTGCCTTTTTTCAGTACACACAATGTGGTGCCAACAGCACTTATCTTTTCACACCACTGTGTATTTAATTATTTTAAAAACAATATTATCTTAAACAAAAAAAAAAAAAAAAAAATATATATATATATATATATATATATATATATATATATATATATATATATAAGAACATGTTTTCTTACCTGGAAGCAATGTGATGTAACTCAACTTCAGAAGGACGACAAGTGATTTGCAAGTATTCATTGTTCATAACTACAGATGTGAGGACAAAATAACATTACAATATCACACAGAGGTGCATATGCTGAGTTAAAACAGTACATCTTGTTTTAAGTAATATTATAATTATTGTCATCAGCTTTCAAATCAAATAAAAGTGAGGGAAACTTACAGAGTTAGGCAGAGGCAGAGCGGTGCTGGTGCTTCAGTCTAAAACGCTGAAAAGTGAACCAGCATGGGCGAAGTCTCGGCTGATGACGTCATGCAGCGCAGGAGGGAGAAGAGGTTACAAAGAGGAACCGGGTCTAACCGGAGGACCGGGCACGGGCTGACAGACACGCGGTTTATGTTTTCAACATCTATGCTGCAAAAAAAACAACAACCCTCAAACCGGATATTTTAGAATATTTACTGAGGTGTGAACAGCCAGTTATCAACATATTACACACGTGGCTTATTATTGGCGGTTAAAATAACTTACCAAAGAAAGAAAAGGGGATCTGGGAGCCGCGGACAGCAGGAAAACATCTCCCCATCATCTCTCTGCACTTTTTAAACGGGAATAAAAACGATAAGAAAGACCGAGCGTTTCTCTTTTGAGGTGTGCAGTTCTCTGCCGGCGGCACAACAGCGACCTCGTGTGGTTAAAGGCAGATAATTATGTGGTGACACACAATATATATATTTATAAAGTAGAGTTTACTACTAGCAGGACTGAATTATTATTTGTGTCATTACCCGGATGTAAGATGATTCACTTCTTAGATGATTTTCTCTTGTGCCATCAGCCAAATATATATACATATATATATATATATATATATATATATTTTTTTTTTAAGCTCAATGTGTGATAATATATTCAAAACACACATGAGTTACAACGCTGCTGTGGTGAGCATATTTCCTGAAATGGAAATCTTCTCACCACAGCAGCACCCCCCCCCCCCCCAAAAAGGCCCGTTGACCTTCAGTCACATTTGGTCCTTTTTCACGTTCCTCTGATGATGAACCCAGTTTTACATACGAAAGAGATTGTACAACGAATTCCTGCAAACTGAATGAACGTGAAGCCGGGGAAAAGGACGGTCATGAACTGTGACACACTTCCACTAAAGATAACATTGAAAGCATGACAGCAGACGTAGACGAGAGTTCTCATTAAAAGAGGAACCGTGTTATGCAATATTTAAAGAGGAACCATGTTATTTCAATATTCAAATCACTCGCTAGTAGTAGTTCTTCATTTTGCGATCACAGCTTTGACATGTTGCATTTAGAGAGATGGCTGAAGATTTAATTAATGCAAGCTTCTAAAAAGCATTTTGTTCTGTTTTTATCTTCCAATGTCGACTGTTTCCTCCTCCCCGACTACCATTTTCATATTTATAATCTAGTATTTGATGTCTTTGTGATATTAAACCCACTTCTGGTCAATTATGATGAAATATAGATGAAAACACAGGACATTTTTATTTGTTTAGACCCGGGTATAAAACATGCTCATACTGAACTCCTGTGACTGACGGGTAATGAGTGATGTCATGTCTCATGTCCTCTTTAATTCCATGTGCTGTGTGCAGATTTGTTCTGGAGCCGCACGGCGACCTTTGACTGACAGACTCGGTTAAGATGCCCGATGATAACGCGGCGAGGGAGCAGAGGAGCACAAACCAGAACGCTGCATTCATTTTTCCAGCCGCTCACCAGTGACCTCGTGTCAAACGCCGGGGTAGGAGCTGCATCTCGGGAACGAGATGAATAATTATCTCTGCCAATCGGAGTCCTTGGCTAAATTAGCCCCAGGTGTTCAGAGGGGAATCGGGTCAGGGATGCAAAGCGTTGCCTGTTTCGGTTGGTGGAGCTCGGCGTGTTGCCTGCATGTAAATGACTGGCGTTGAGGGGCGAGACGGGCAGAACAAGTATCATCTCCACCAAGTCAAAGCACACTAAATATTATGGAGACGACGGTGTGAATGTGTTGGTATAGTGTTAATAGAAACGCAGCAAATTCAGCCCTTCAATTAAGTCTAAAAGAACACTGAGAGGGAGAGTTTACATGTATTACTTACTAATAGTTACTTTTAGTATTCATATTGGTAATAATACTCCTGTATTTATACTGAATGGCACTTTTGTGCTTGGATGATTTGAATCTCACAGATTTTAATTTACATAAATGTTAATTTCCCAGGGATAGCATAGTGGTGATGAAGCCTATGATGGAAGGATATTAATATTTGTATTTATATGTTTACAGTATGAGGTGTCTGTAGTGACATTCTCTGAAAAAACCCACACAGTGTTCTGGTTTATCTTTGAGCAGGGATAGAAAAACATAAAACCAAGTACTCCTTATGTTCTCTTTTATTCATTCATTTTTTAAAAAGGTGATCAGTTTCATTCAAAATAATACAATCCTTTCACGTCTCCATTTATTTCCAACCATAAATCTCTGTGTCCTTCAGTTAATATTTCACGGTGTAGAAGTTAAAAGGCATCGATGGTGCTTTTATTTGTGAAACAAATGTGGACACACAGGCGTTTATTTGCACTCTTACGTCTCCTGAACTCTATTTAATTCATACGAGAATTGATTGTTTCCACTTTGTCTCTCGAGTCAAAATAGCATTTTTTTTACACATTTGTACAGATTTTAATCCGTGTCCTCGGTCAAGAGCAAAATGCATCAGCGAAGGTAGAATCTGAGAAACAAATATAGAACAATGATTATTAGAGTGACAGTAATAAAGCGATAAGGCAGATCTATCATGAATGATTAATCTCACCTGCCACCTCCTCTCACATTAACCCTCTCAGCATCAGCGTACTGATCAGCAGCACATAACACGACCAGCAGGGGGCAGTGCAGGATGCTGCATGAAGTAAAAAAAAAAAAACCCAACTATCATTCCTTGAAATAGGCAGCTGGCTTTAAAATGTATTCAACACTGACAAAACTACCGTGACCTTTTCAGAAAAACACATTTATTGACAGATCGATGCATGAAGAGAAATCTCACCTCTCAGATTCAGGACGGTGGAGTTTTCCCTCATGGTCACCGTATTCCTGGCAGTGCAGCTGTAGTTTCCTACGCTTTCGGCGTCCAACCTCTCGATGACGAACATGGAGTTATTAACACGCGTGTCGTTGCCGTTGAGCGTCCAGCTGAAGTTGGCTGGAGGGACGGAGTCTGCGGAGCACCTCAGGGTCACTCTGTGACCCGGCGCTGCTGCTGACGGCCCAGTGATTGATACGTTATGTGGCCCAACTGCACAGAGAAAAGTCATAACGGAAGCATTCAGAGCCTTTATTTTAAAGCTATGGTCTACATTCTGAAAATCAGTTGAGCCTCTGAGACAGTTTTGAAAAAAGCATCCCGTCCCCCCCGACCAAACCCCTCCCCTCAGTGCTCCACGATTCAGGGGAGACGAGGGGATTGGATGGAGGGTACGAGGAATGGGAGCCTTCCGGAGCAATGGCTTCCATTGGTCAATTTCTATGCAGGCCTTCGGCTGATAGACTGAATTGTTTTTATTCCAAATCGTAGAGCTTTAAGTCAGAGTAGCACACTTTAAAAAGTAAAAGCATTCAGGAACATTTACTCGTGTTAAAAGTACAAAAGGTCGTCATTAGACAAGTAAAACCAGAATTTTACTCGTTTGATTCGTAAAAAAAAAAAAATATTAATTATTAATAATTTCTCTATTTGGAGTAGAAGGTGGAAAGAGAAGAAAAATGCACCTCAAATCTGAACTTATTTAAAGCAGTACGTGTCTGTGTTAATTAAACATACTTAGTTACACCGCCAATAAAGGACAGAATGAAATGACAACAAATATATTCAGTGAGCAGCACTCACAGTTGACCGTGAGACGGAGGGTCCCAGTCATGCTGCTGACCGGGTTGCTGACTCGACACCCGTAGGTGCCGTGGTTGGAGCTGTGGACGGGCAGCAGGAACACCGTCCTGTTGTCCATGGAGAAGCTGACTCTGCCGCCCGGATGCAGCGGCCGGCCGTCCTTCGTCCACACTCTGCTGCTGATGGAGCCGGAGGCCTCGCAGCTGAGGTTGGTGGAGCTTCTGTCTTCTATCAAGACGGCCGCCGGGCTGCGGACGACGGCTCCGCTTATCAGGGCTGGAAAAAGAGTATCTAAGTCATCTCATCCATCCCATCCGTCTGTATGACTGTTTGTCTTCCACCTGTCCTCTGATCTAATCTGCTGATCTATCTCGTTTCTCTTTTTCCTGTCAGGGAGCCTCAAACATCCTTCAGTGTGAGAGCATCTCCTCCCTCCTGGTAACGGAGTTCAGTCAGCTGGTGAGTACAGCGAGGCCAATTAAAGAAGGCCTGAGACTCATTAGTGCATCATGTTGTCGTTTCCTGTTTTTTTTAATATGCAAATCTGGCATCTTCAGACCTCTGTTGGTTGTCTCAGTGAAAACTCAAAATGCTCATTTACTCTGTGTTTATTGGCCTGAAGTTTTTCCAATTTCATCAAATGTTTAGGTCATTTTCATGTGGTCGTGATTTCATTTACTTCCTGGTTTAACGACATTTCATGTGAGCAGTTCTGCATTTTATTTGCTGAGGGAATGCTAAATTAGTATCATAGATATTGCGGTGTCACTGAGATCTGCTTTGCATCGATTCAGTTGGTTTTTCCTCAGCTGGCTCTTAAGAGTTTCAACACTGCATTGCAATGCACAAATTGTCTGAGTGTGACAAATAAAACCTATGAACTGTTGAATCCCAGCAAGAGCTTTGGTACATTTACAAGAAAAGGAGTGAAGAGAATAATATATTGGACTATACAGTGAGCCTACCATACACATTCAGTATGGTCTTCCCCTGTTTCTGCAGCCCTCCGTCCGGTATGATGGTGACGGTGTACTCCCCGCTGTCCTCTAACACCAGGCTCCGGAGCTCCAGGGCCCCCGTGGATCGGTCCAGGGAGATCCTGTTGGCGTGTCCCGGCTCGGTGATGTTGGTGCTGGTGGATGTGATGATGTTCACCCCTTTGAAGCTCCAGCTGACCGAGAGGAACGGACTCTCCGGAGGTCTGAGGGTGGTGGTGAACTTCACGGTGCCGGCCACCGCTCCGCTCAGAGGCCCCGGGGGTAAGATCCCCTCCCCTCCACACATACCTGGTTACAGAGAGAACGCCAAGTCATACTTCTGGTCATGTTTAGCTCAATAACACAGTTATCAATACAACATGAACCCATTAAAACAGCATCTGGATTCATACCTGATAAAACAAGCACCAAACAAGCAGCAGTCCTGAGCATCTTGCTGTGGAATGACTCTCACGGTCCTCTTCAAAATCCAAAAGGATGGCGAGTCACGGGTGCTTCTGCTCTTTTATCGCCTCACAGGACCAACATTACCCCCCCCCCCCCCAGTAATGAAAAGCACAAACACTTTTTTACGATGCCATTGTGTAAACACACCAGAATGCTCGGAGGCTTGTGTTCAGTCAGGAGGAAACCCAGAGACTAATATGCTCTTTGTGGAAATGTGACTAGACAGATGCAAGAGAAAATAAAGATAATCTTTGACCTGTGATGGGAAAAACATGTCATCAAAGGAAGGAGGTTCAACACAATAACGCATGATGGAATATTATTTTAACCTGTAAGGGCCCCGACTTATTTTTTCCTTAAATTAAAATATAAGCTTATAAATAATTTAATGAATTTGACATTATTTTTGATGTTTACATTTCTCAATTCAGTAACAGAAAATATGTGGATTAAAAATAATTCAATCAGCTAAATTAATGAGCAGCTCATTACTGTTTTTCTCACTGTGACAAAGATGTCACGTTATATTATGATATTTTAAGGTTAAAAGATGTGAGATTTCGGTCACAATGATATTTTTGTCTAACTTTGTTCAAGAAATGTGTGTGTGTGTGTGTGTGTGTGTGTGTGTGTGTGTGTGTGTGTGTGGACTTCATGAAGGATGAGGCTGTAACTTTCCACTTTTTAGAAGAAAGCACATAAGTAAATGTCTAAAAATCAAATCATGACGTCATGTCATGAAGTTCTTTGTCATCTTAAATATTATTTATAAATGATCCGAACTCTACGTTTAGACTCATTCATCCGCTTGATTTGGCCAAACAAGAACTGATGAAACCAGCATGATTAGAAAAAAAACACATTTTGACTTTTCTGACACAATTCTTCACACTTTGAGCACACGCTCTTTTGATTTTGGTAGATTATCAAAATTCTGCCAAAACCTCTGTAAAGTTGTGTGCGTCACAAATACAAACAGGTGTGTAGCAGAAGCCTGAGTCATGGTGGTGGAGTCATGCTAGTGTTTGGGTTTTATGAGCTCTTCAGTAAGTGCTTCTGGGTGGTGTTTGAGGAGTCGGGCGTAGCATTCCTCGGGAGGCCGAGCGTCTCCTGGACGTCTTCGATCGGCCTCCTTAATGCAGCCTCTCAAACACATCTTTGGTTCAACATCTGCAAGTAGATGGAATAAAAAATAAAAATGACATTTCATATAGTTTTTCATACTCCTCAGTTCAAATATGGCGACCCGGCACTTCAAGTCATCCTGACCGCCTCACGAGACAATGAGGCGTTCAGGATGCGTCACGGGTGTGGGACGTGTGAATGTACAGAATGGGAGGTGAAACTTGACAGCGACAGATACGATGAGGCCCCTCAATAACAAGCGGCACTCTCAGTGTAAATTTATATTCAAGCTCTCACACTGGGAGCCATGCAGTTAATGTGGCCCATCAGGCTGACTGATTGATTGAACGAGTGGTTCTCAATATAAACATATTAAAATATTATTTTTATTTATACATAAGCAGCAAAAACAGCATTAATAATTAATAATAATAATAATAATTATAATAATACATTTTATATAGCGTTTCCCCAGGTGCTCAAAGAGGCTTTACAAAAACAAATGAAATCAAAACAAAAGAGAACAATGACAGTTTATGCAATAGTTTAACATTTTACATTGTACTAAATGGAAATGTCTGTGTATGCATGTTAACAAATTATTAGTTTTCAATTTCGTGACTATTTCACAAACTGCCCTTTGACTCTGTTGAAATGTTGTTTTCTTACAACGCTGTATTTCCCAACTTGAGTTTAATACAGAAACCAAAGTTTTATGTGATACAAAATCCATTCTTAACATATGGAGTCACGCCCCATCGCTACGTTTTTATGAGCTCTGAATGGATTCTTTGGAGATTTTCCAAGTCTGTAAAGTTTACTGTAATGACAGACACAGTTTACGTTCAGAACCAAACCCCCTTTTTCAATACAGTAGCTACGTCACTAGTATCAGTGTGCTGTGTTTCTGAAAAATGCATCTCTTACCATTTTTAGACTTACCTGAAGGGGATTGTCATGATAAAAATGGATTTATTCTGTTTAGTCTGCTTTCTGAGTAAATATAGTTCCTCATATTAAAAATATATCTTTGTTCCTTATTCTATTTTTGGTTTTGAAACAACTTAATATTTCTAAATAGTTTGCTAATTAAAAATGTTTATGTTTGTTCCCCAAATAGAGAAAGGATAATAATTATATAAACTTCTTATCTTAATCTTCTTATTTATTATTAATTAAACAATTAAAAAGTATAATTTTTAATTTTTTTGGAGTGAAAACTTCTAAGAATCCAAGATTTTTTTTCTATGACCAAAAGGCCATAAATAATAATAATAATAATAATAATAATAATAATAATAATAATAATGATAATAATAAACTGATGGATTTATTGCCTACACACATTCTTTCAGAGACAGTATAGTGACTCACCAAATGTCCCAGAAACACAGCGTCGTTGCACATCGATACACAAGGGTCAAAGAAAGTCTTGATTCTGTGCTGAAGACAAGAAAATAAATATGTTTAGGGTAGAATTAGTTTTATTATGTGTTTGATTTGGATAAAAGGCTAATATCTATTTTGAAAAGCCAACTCTTTAGATCTTTCAGCTGGGTTGACCTCTGACCTCTACAGAATAAAGCTACAGCCAGGTCTTATCTGTGTAGCTGTAAGTTAGTTAATCTTTTACTGCAAAGTAAAGCCACTTGTGTCAGAAAAGCCCAATATTTACTAACGTCTGACTGACATGAACGAGTCAGAAAATAACGTATTGTTAAAATGCCACTACCTCCAAAACATGTTGTTATTTAATGTCATCTTTCATGTTATTTCATTTGTTTTAAATGATAGTACGTCTACTTCTTCTACTACTACTACTACTACTACTACTACTACTACCACCACTACTGCTACTACTGCTGCTGCTGCTACTACTACTGCTACTACTACTACTACTACTACTACTACTACTAATGCTACTACTACTACTACTACCACTACTGCTGCTGCTGCTGCTACTACTACTACTACTACTAATGCTACTACTACTACTACTGCTACTACTGCTGCTGCTGCTACTGCTACGACTACTACCACCACTACTGCTACTACTGCTGCTGCTGCTGCTACTACTACGACTACTACCACCACTACTGCTGCTACTACTGCTACTACTACTACTACTACTACTACTACTACTAATGCTACTACTACTACTACTACTGCTGCTGCTGCTACTACTACTGCTACTACTACCAGTGCTACTACTGCTGCTGCTGCTACTACCACTATTGCTACTACCACTATTGCTACTACTACTAGTGCTACTACTACTACTGCTACTACTACCACTACTACCAGTGCGACTACTGCTGCTGCTGCTGCTACTACTACTACTACTAGTACTATTACTACTATTGCTACTACTACTACTAGTAGTGCTACTACTGCTGCTGCTGCTGCTACTACCATTATTGCTACTACTACTTCTACTACTACTGCTACTACTACCACTACTACTGCTACTACTACTACTAGTGCTACTACTGCTGCTGCTGCTGATACTACTACTACTGCTACTACTACCACTATTACCAGTGCTACTACTGCTGCTGCTGCTGCTACTACCATTATTGCTACTACTACTACTAGTGCTACTACTACTACTGCTACTACTACTACTAGTGCTACTACTACTACTGCTGCTGCTGATACTACTGCTGCTGCTACTACTACTGCTGCTGCTACTATTACTGCTGCTGCTGCTAATACTACTACATAGCATGACATTTGTTTCTATTTTTAGCTCTTACTTTATCTGCAATGATATGTTGTGGTTTCCTTCTTTTGACAAATGTACTTATTGTAAGTTTCTTTGGACAAAAGCATCTGCTAAATGCCCTAAATGTAAATGTACTACTACTCTTGAAGGCTGCTAGAGGGCGTCATTGTATTCAATAACCAGTGACTGAGGTAGAAACCTGCAGTCAGACATGAGATGTGAATGATCAAAGGTTATCAATCTGTTTATTTTGCTGCTGCTGCTGTTTCTGTATTTTATCATTTAAAGGTAAAAGCAGAAACATGGATGAAGACTCAATGGTGCCGGAAATGCAATAACAAATGCTGCCTTTAAAACCCTTTGGTATATTTCTATGCGGTGCCTCCTGCTCCTATGACATCACACAAGGTCACCACACATATGGTTTACTGTAGAGCTGACATAGCCTGGTTTGTCTGATGTATTACCACACACACAGAACAGCTGCTTTGTGTGTTCCAGCCCCTCTGAGCATCATGAGCGCTGAAGAAATCAATTAAATTAAATTACCACTGTCAGTATCCAGGGGAGTCTCATACAAAAGGAATGGTTCTTTTAGACCGATATTTCTTATATTTCAAAATATGAAACAACAAATCCACTGAGGTCAGCTGACCTGTCATACGTGGACTCCTTTGTCCTTGTCCTGGTCTGCCTGAACCTTGGAGATTAATGATTGGTTTGTGTTGGAGTAATGATGATAAGATTTCATCTGACAACAGGTCAGCGTGGCAATCAAAGCCGCGTCGTTAATTCCATTTGTGTTGGACCAGAGCGGCTCCATATTCAGTGTAAGGGTCAAATACATCAATTCATGTTGTCGGTGATAAATAACAAAGTCCATTTACTGCTGCACAACCGGTGTGATAAAATATTTATTATAGACATAAATGAAACGTTGCTCTATAGAATAATAATGATTAACAAGGCTGATGGTGTGATGACTTCCCATGTGAATCTACGTGGCTCACTGGGAGTCCATAAACCATCAGTTCATTTGTACTGTCGCATATTAGACAAACAAGATATTACTCTTTTCATGTTGATGCTACAGTTAAACAGCATTCCTGTTTTGGCAGATGAGACGAACATAGCATTAGATGATGAAAGAACGAGAGAAGCTCAATTACAATCCCGACATATCATTTGTGGTAAATGTGACACTTGGAATATAATATCTTTTGCTCTTCAAGGCTGCAATAACGGAGAAGCCAATCAGTTTATTAGCAGGATTAACTTTCCCAGTTTACACTGGGCAGAAGCACACGTCACCAGTTCACCATAAACGCATACAAACACCATAAAATGATGTATAAGATAATAATTCATACCCAAATTAATCAACAACCCACTGGAATGTGAACAGCTGACTCTTGGTATTGTATCGTTGTAAACCAGCATTCAATTTTAGTGCACAGTGAAGTATATATATGCTCTATATGTCTGTATTCTAAGTAGAAGTACGCAGTAAGTACATCTTAACATAGGACTTTTTAAAAGTGCTTTTTATTTAAATTGGCAAAGAGATGAGAACAAATTGAGGCAAAGTAGTTTAATTCAGGTTTATTTGTCAGCAAATGATTTGCATTTCATCAGTGGCTGTAGTTTTAGTTAATTGTTATCTAACAAACAAATATGATAAATAGATTTTTTTTGGAGGAAATTTAAACCCTTCCCATGAAGATGATCACATCTAAAAACATGCACCACGAAATATCAATGAATAAACTCCTCTGTCTTTAAACGACAAAGAACTGCTGGAGTTTAGGTTTGGAAGATATTTTAATAACACACAGTTATGTGCTGTGTGTGCATCTGGAAGCAGCAATAATCTTATTTTAGTTTAGAGATTTGACTTGTTGAAGGGTGTAATCCCAATAATCCAGATTAACAGGCCAATAGTGCTGCCTGTCTAATGTTTATGGTGTTTTCTGCTGTATTCAGAGTGATACAGGAGGACTGATATATATTTATACATAACATGTATGATAAAAGACACATTACTGTTGGTATCTCAATCATTCATTTTATTTGAAATAGTTACAGCTTTCGTAATATATTATATATGCATGCATACGGTGAACTCATTCCTGCAAAACCATCAGACATTATCGTAAAATCAGAATACACAAAAACATCAAACTCAGCACATGGAACTGTAATCTGAGAGCCACAACACGGTTGGGCTGAGAAAATAAATAACACTAACACTGCTGTTTTCCGTTGAGACTGTGAACTTGTGGAAGTTTGTGTTTCCACGTTTTGTTCACGCTGCAAGAGGAAAAATGAAATGATGAGAAAATATAAACTCCATGAAATGTGGAAAAAAAAAACAATAAAAAAAGTCACATTCAACTCACCGTCGTAGGAAGTTATGCCATTCTGTGACCCTTCTCCCATCGTGTATATGTCTGATTGCTTCTCCTTCACACTCAGTTTTTCTAAGGTTCAAAGCAGAAGTTTGTTAAGTGATGATTCATTAGAACCTTTTATGATTGAGAAACACTTGTTATCCCAAGGTTAGAAAATACAAGAAGCTACTTTAGGGAAATACTAACCTTTTCGATATGCTGGATACTTGTTGTTGACTCTGAAAAATGTAAATTAAGTGTTAAATGTGTTAAAATGTGATTGATATTTTGAGTGACCAGAAAAATACGCCAAAAATGAGGTCATGACCGTTTCATCAAGCCACTAATTAGGTTATTGTCATGTACAAATGTATTCTTGTTACAGTGAAGTATTAATGCATGAACTTGTGTTATGTTATTTAACACAGCTATATTATAAATGATCTCCTGTTGATGTGGCATCATCTTTTCAGACATATCATCTTGTGCAAAAGTAGTATTCTAAAGGAATACAAATACTCCATAACAAGTAAAAGTCCTGTATTCAAAATATCTTACTCAAGTAAAAGAGTAGTAGCTCCAAATGTAAAGTATAAAATATGCAAATGACTCCACTCTGATTTTTTTGTTTTATTTTATTGCATTTATTTAGTTTAATTTATTAGAATATGTAAACATTTGTGAAACAGATTATATGCTTTACATGTTAAATATTGACCTGAAAAGTCACTGGCAATTTAAAGCAGTCATATAAATGGAGCGGAGTAAAAACTTCAATGTCTCCGTTTACAAGCAGCAGAAAATGGAAGTACTCAAGTAACTTCAAATGTGTACTGAAATATAATACTTTAGGAAATGTTCCACCACTGGAACTTTATTATTATTTTTAGAAATCAACCTTTTTCATGCTTACCTATTCCTCCTTATCATAGCATAAACAATTGTTCCACACACTGTTGCAATAATGAGACAACATCCAAGTGTTATGATCATAGCTCTCCCTGTAGCAACTGTGCAGTCGCAGTCTGTGAAATCTGGAAACAATAAAACAATATCATCAATGCATTGCTCCAAAACACAGAATGTTGATGGTTCACTGGTGTCTGTTTCTGTGTGAGCGTTTCTTCTCTGGTCACATACCTGTGACGGCTAAGTCGTGGCTCTGTGTTTGTTGCAGGCCCGTAGCAGCGTTCGCGGCGGTGCAGGTGTACGTCCCACTGTCGTAGCCGCGGATGGACGGGATGACGTACGCGGCCTCGTGGACGCTGGTTGGCCTCCCGTTGTAAAGCCAGGTGAAGGTCGGGGGTGGCAGGGACGTGGTGGAGCAGTAGAGCACGGTGAAATCTCCGAGACGCACTGATTCAGGCCCTTTGATGGCGATGTCAGAAGGTCCATCTGCAACACAACCAAAGAGTCGGCACAAAGACATTCATATTCCTTCTATTTATTTGAGTCTGAGTGCATTCTGAGAAACAACTGGGTCAAAATCCTTGTATGTGCACGCTGACTGGGTCAAATAAAGCTGATTCTGGGTCAGATTGTTCAAATAAACTGTAGTTCGGCTGTATTCTTATGTGTCCGTCATACTAGTTTTGTGTGTTTTATTTTTTGGCTTTCACATTCAGACTTATCGCTCCTACAGTTATGGGTCTTTTGGCAGTTATGAACACGTTGCTGAGAACATTTGTTTGTATTCAGAAGTGTGAATAACAATTTTAACCACAGTGTAAAAATAATTACTGTTACAAGTGAAAGGTACTGAAGTAAAAGTCCAAAAGTATTGTACAGCAACGTAGGCCTACCAAAATTCTGCACTTCAAATAAATATTATTTATACATACAAATTTGATTTGATTTTATTAATCTGAATCTGCAAAGTAGGCTAACTATTAACTAAAGGTATGAAATACACTTAGTGAAGTATTTATTTGCCTCTGAAGTGAAATATGAAGTAGAAGTATAAAGTTAAAATACTTCATTGAAGAACAAGTACATCAGAATTCTACTCATGAGGTCCATGACTTGATTGAATGTACTTGGTTACTTTCCACTAATGGTTAGTAGCCCCCCCCCCCGCCGCCGCATTTTGATTGGCTGCTCGAAGCTCACGTGTCTGAAACGTTTGGCGCAGTTTTGGCCTTTTTGGATAAACAAACGCGCTCGAGTGGAAGTCTCTAGAAGACGATAGTTTCTGCTGAACGTCACCTGAAAGAAACACGGGATTAACGGTATGAAAAGCACGTCAGGACGGTTTCCGGGATTTATTCGGTGGCGGAGCGCAGATCCGGGACCCGGTGAGTACACATTCATTTACTCGTGGCTGTCAATTAAGCACCTTTAAGTAGGCTATTATACCTGCAAAAGGCCCCACCACCTCTACTCCTGCAGGACTTTGTGATGTTTTTGCTTCCCTTTCTTGGTGGTTTGGATGTATTTGTCCATTTGTGGTCGTTTTGTCTCTCTTTAAAGTTATTTTTGGCTTTTCTGGTCGTTTTGTATCCCTGAGGTCCTTTTTGTGTGTGTGTTTTGGTCATTCTGTGTGTCTTTGCAACGTTAATTTAATGAGGTTTCGGGGTTTAGGGTGCTTATGAGCATCAGATCCACAGTTGTGGTTTGGATCTGCAGATCCTACTTAAACAACTGGGATTCACATGGAGCCTGAGAATAATTGCCATCGTAAATCAGGGTGGATTAGTTGCATGAACTCACATAGGATGAAAAGATTGACCGGCTTGCTGATTGCACTACTGGCACCGTTGGACACTCTGCACCTGAACGGTCCCTGGTCGTAGCGGGTCACGTGGATTATAGTGAGAGTGGAGCCTCCATCAGTGAGCTGAACTCTGTCACTTCCTGTGACCTCAGTGCTGCCGTTCAGCCAGAGGAAAGAGAGAGAGGAACCAGGCGAGGAGCAGGACAGACGGACGGAGCTGCTGGACTCGAGCAAAATGGTGCTGTTTGAAGTCACCTCCACACTGGAGACTGATGCTGTGCATAACAAGTAAAAAACAGAAGAAACGTTAGCAGCAAATCAAATATTCAATGCTTAAAGCCACTGTGATGTAACCATGTAACTTATTCTAACTTACTCAGAACATTGACAGCTGCAGGTTGAGATCTTTCATATCTCATAGTTCTGTTGTTAAAGGCCTGACAGCTGTAGTTTCCACTCTGACTCATCTGAATGTCCATCAGTCTGAGCTCTGGTCCGGTATCAGACAGCACGTCTCCATTCAGAAACCATGTAAACAGGGCAGCAGGTCTGGAGTCAGCTGAGCAGGACAGGATGACGTCTGACCCTTCCCAAAAGTATTCTTGTGATGGAGTTACTGTCAAATTAATATTTTCTGGGCCGACTGCGGAAAAAGACATAAAATGGTAGTCACCGATAAAGGAACAGTATTTTGAGAGAATCTGCATATTAAATCCATCTCGGCTCAGTTTGAAGGGATCATTACCGTTAAGTATGTCGTTCAAATGCCAAACTGCGTCATTAAACTAAACTAGAGCTATCATTTACTCGGTAGCAGCCGACCACTGCAGCAATCAAACAGCAAGGGGCACAATAACCCAACCATTTATTTAGAGAAAACCCATTCCTGACACCAGAGAGTACTCACAGCTGATGTGGAGTTTCACTGGATCGCTGGTGTAATTACTGACGGCGTTGAACACGTGACACCTGAACGGTCCCTGGTCGTAGCGGGTCACGTTAGCTATAGTGAGGGTGGAGCCTCCATCAGTGAGCTGAACTCTGTCACTTCCTGTGACCTCAGAGCTGCCGTTCAGCCAGAGGAAAGAGAGAGAGGAACCAGAGGAGGAGCAGGACAGACGGACAGAGCTGCTGCTGGACTCCAAAATGTCTGTGGTGCTGGTGTTGACCGTTATATTGGATACTGGTGCTGTGGGGGAAAATATATTATGTATCATTTTGGCATTCTAAATAAGGACAACATTCCAAACCCTAAAGATGCCTGATGAACGATTGTGTGGATGCATGGGACGATGTGAAAATGTCCTGCTAAGATTTTTAATTACATGATACTTCCTGTATTTTTACTTCTCTACCATGATAGCAAACTAAATCCACCTTTTCAAGTCACGACAATATTCACGATTTTACTTATAATGAAAATACATCACGATTCACTTTTTATGAGTGTTTTTTTTTTTTATCCAAATCCGTAATAAAATCTTCCATCGTCCCATCCCTCATTATGTGACTATATCAGGTCTGTAGAAACTTCAACCTACCCAGGACAGTAACCGCTGAAGCCTGAGATGTTTCATTTCTCATAGTTCTGTTGTTAAAGGCCTGACAGCTGTAGTTTCCACTCTGACTCATCTGAATGTTCATCAGTCTGAGCTCTGGTCCGGTATCAGACAGCAGGTCTCCATCCAGAAACCATGTAAACAGGGCAGCAGGTCTGGAGTCAGCTGAGCAGGACAGCATGATGTCTGACCCTTCACCATGGTGTTCTTGTGATGGAGATATCCTCAGATTAACATTTTCTGGTCCGACTGTTGCAGGAAGGTAAAAAGATGTTGTCACCAATATAATACGGATAGGAAAAGCAGTAAAAAGATGAACAAGTTAGTTAATGAATTAGTAGCTTGAGGCAAAACAGATGTATGACATGATGCTTGACTCTGTAACAAGCCTTTTAAATAAAGCTCGATACATAAAGTATGAATATGAAGGTTAGTCACTCACATATGATGAGGAGGTGAATTGGATCGCTGGTGTAATTACTGATGGCATTGAACACACGACACCTGAACGGTCCCTGGTCATAGCGGGTCACGTTAGCTATAGTGAGGGTGGAGCCTCCATCAGTGAGCTGAACTCTGTCACTTCCTGTAACCTCAGAGCTGCCGTTCAGCCAGAGGAAAGAGAGAGAGGAACCAGAGGAGGAGCAGGACAGACGGACGGAGCTGCTGATGGACTCCACCAAGTCCGTGTTGCTGGTGTTGACTGTTATATTGGATACCGGTGCTGTGGGGAAAATACATATATTAATAATAATTTTGGCATTTTGATTAATGACAACATTCCAAACCCTAAACATGGATGATGAATGATTGTGTGTAGGCATGGGACGAATCTAAAAATGTTATGCCACAATTATCGTGATCAAATTAATTGTGAATCGCAATATTATCCCGATAAACGTAAAAATATGCTTGAAACTCTTTAAAATGGCGCTGAAACCTTTTGGAATTACATTAACTTATATTTATTTAAGGAACAAATATGTTTAATGCATTACAGAGAGAACACTAATTGTTTTACTGCACATCAATTCTAGTGAAAAACTAAGTAAGGTAGTTATACATTTTAAATATGGGAGTGTTTTTTTTTTATTACATGATACTTCCTGTATTTTTTGAATCAGGCTTTTCTTTTGTACTTTATCATCGAAGCAATCTAGACAGTTTTTTCAAGTCACTTATGAGGATATTCACAATTATCCCTATCATGAAAATTTACCGCTATTATCTTTTTCTGAGTGTTTTCTAGCCAGATCTGCCATAAAATCTTCCATCGTCCCATCCCTCATATCAGATCTGTAGAAACTTCAACCTACCCTGGACAGTAACAGCTAAAGCCTGAGATTTTTCATTTCTCATAGTTCTGTTGTTAAAGGCCTGACAGCTGTAGTTTCCACTCTGACTCATCTGAATGTCCATCAGTCTGAGCTCTGGTCCGGTATCAGACAGCAGGTCTCCATTCAGAAACCATGTAAACAGGGCAGCAGGTCTGGAGTCAGCTGAGCAGGACAGGATGACGTCTGACCCTTCACCATGGTGTTCTTGTGATGGAGATATCGCAAGATTGACATTTTCTGGGCCGACTGTGGAAGGAAAGTAAAAAGATGTTGTCACCATACATGACCTGATGCTTGGTTCAGTATCAAGGCTTTTAAATTGTTTGATTTCAATGAACATAATGTATTCATGCTGGTTAGTAACTCACACATGACGTAGAGGTGAACTGGATCACTGGTGCTGTTACTGAAATGATTGAACACGTGACACCTGAATGGTCCCTGGTCGTAGCGGGTCACGTTAGCTATAGTGAGGGTGGAGCCTCCATCAGTGAGCTGAACTCTGTCACTTCCTGTGACCTCAGAGCTGCCGTTCAGCCAGAGGAAAGAGAGAGAGGAACCAGAGGAGGAGCAGGACAGACGGACAGAGCTGCTGCTGGACTCGAAAATGTCTGTGGTGCTGGCGTTGACCTTTACATTGGATACTGGAGCTGTGGGGAAAAATATATATTGATAAGCATTTTGAGCAGTTTAAATGACAACATTCCAAACCCTAAAGATGTCTGATGAGCAATGGTTTGTAGGCATGGAATCCTATGAAAATGTCATGCCCTCCTAGTGCTAGACCTAGGAGGGAAGCTCGCCGGCGAGCGCCTGGATGCTGCTGCCCTGTGGACCCACCACCTTCAGGGATAGGCATCGGGGTCGGGTCCAACGTAAACTGGACGGCAGGCAAAGGCGGGTACCAGGATGTGCAGATCCCCAGAATGTCAGACTGGCTTAACGGATGTGGATCATTACCTCTGTTGTGGGAGTGGAACCAGAGCTTGTGAGGGAGATAGAATGATACCAACTAGAAATAGTTGGATCACCTCCACCCATGGCATTGGTTCTGGAACCAAACTACTGGAGGGGGAACGGCCTCTGGCCTTTTACGGAGGTGCCCAGGGTAAGAGGCGCCAGTCGTTTATGGGGATAGTGATGAGCCACAATGAAGGAGTTTTCCTGGAAAACGAGAGGGTCGCCTCAGTGCATCTGCAAGTCTCTGAGAGGAAGTCTATTATTGTGGTGTGTACATGCACCAACCTGCAGCTCGGAGTACCTAGCCTTCTTGGAGTACATATGCCTTCTTGGAATCTGTACGTTGTGCCCTGGAAAGGGTGCCTACTGGGGACTTAATAGTTCTGTTGGGTGACTGCAACACTCACATGGACAACGATGGAGTAACTTGGATAACCTGCCTGATATGAACCAGAGTGGTGCTTTGTTGCTTGACTTCTGTGCTAGTCATGGATTGGCCATTACACGCATTGTTCGAGCATAGGGAGGTTCATAAGTGTAATTGGTACCAGAACACCCTAGGCCAAAGATCGGTCATTGACTTTGTGCTCATATATCTTAAGATCTACAGCCGTATGTCTTGGACATTCAGGACAACATCTGATCCAACTCACCACCAGGTGGGATGGATCAGATGGGCGGTGGGAGTGGGCGGGATGCAGGACCAACCTGGTAAACCCAAAAGTGTTGTGAGGGTGAACTGGGAAATATCTGGTAGACTCCCCTGTCCGCAAGGTCTTTAACTCCCACCTGCAGAAGAGCTTTTCGTGCATCCCAGGGAAAGTAGGGGACATGGAATCTGAGTGGATCATGTTCAAAACTTCCATTTTGGAAGCGGCTGCTAGTAGTTGCGGTCAGAAGGCCATGGCAGTAACTGGAGAACCTGCTGGTGGACACCAGCGGGATCAACATAACTGCAATTTGAGATATGATTCCCCATAATCATCAAAATATGCTTATCCCACGAATGAAAATTGCCCAGATTAATTTATTATGTGCATCTTTTTTTCCACCAACGATAAAATCTTACATTGTCCCATCCCTCATTATGTGACTATATCAGATCTGTAGAAACTTCAACCTACCCTGGACAGTAACAGCTGAAGCCTGAGATCTTTCATATCTCATAGTTCTGTTGTTAAAGGCCTGACAGTTGTAGTTTCCACTCTGACTCATCTGAATGTTAATCAGACTGAGCTCTGGTCCGGTATCAGACAGCAGGTCTCCATCCAGAAACCATGTAAACAGGGCAGCAGGTCTGGAGTCAGCTGAGCAGGACAGGATGATGTCTGACCCTTCGTCATAGTATTCTTGTGATGGAGATATCATCAGATTGACATTTTCTGGGCCGACTGTGGAAGAAAATGTAAAAAGATGTTGTCACCATACATGACCTGATGCTTGGTTCAGTATCAAGGCTTTTAAATTGTTTGATTTCAATGAACATAATGTATTCATGCTGGTTAGTCACTCACACATGACGTAGAGGTGAACTGGATCACTGGTGCTGTTACTGAAATGATTGAACACGTGACACCTGAATGGTCCCTGGTCATAGCGGGTCACGTTAGCTATAGTGAGGGTGGAGCCTCCATCAGTGAGCTGAACTCTGTCACTTCCTGTGACCTCAGAGCTGCCGTTCAGCCAGAGGAAAGAGAGAGAGGAACCAGAGGAGGAGCAGGACAGACGGACAGAGCTGCTGCTGGACTCGAAAATGTCTGTGGTGCTGGTGTTGACCTTTACATTGGATACTGAAGCTGTGGGGAAAAATATATATTGATAATCATTTTGAGCAGTTTAAATGACATTCCATACTGTAAAGATACATGATGAACGATTGTCTTTAGTTATGGAACAATCTGAACATTTCAGGCCTTGATTATTCTGATCAAAACATTGCAATTTGCGATATTATCCCGATAATCATATTAGTATGCTAGAAACTCTTAAAAATGGCCCTTCAAACTTAGTGGAATCACCTAACCTTACACTTTGTTAAGCAAAAAAAATGTTTAATGCGTCATGGAGACGATACTTTTTTGAATGAAAATCCATTTTAGTGAAAAACCCAGTCAAACAACTTTTAAACAATGTAATCATGTTTCCTCAGTTTTCCTACATAAATAAACTATGAATATATTTAAAAAATGGCAAGTGAGTGTTTTTTTAATATCATTATACTTCTTTTATTTTTTTCAATGGGCTGTCATTTTGACTTCTACCGTGAAAGCAAACTAGACCCCTCTTTCAAGTCACTCATGACGATATTCATGATAATCATGATCATGAAAATTCACCAGAATTCACTTTTTAAAATGTTTTTCTTGCCCGATCTGCAATTGAAATGTATATCGTCCCATCCCTCATTGTGTGACTATATCAGATCTGTAGAAACCTCAACCTACCGTGGACAGTAACAGCTAAAGCCTGTGATGTTTCATTTATCATAGTTCTGTTGTTAAAGGCCTGACAGCTGTAGTATCCACTCTGACTCATCTGAATGTCCATCAGTCTGAGCTCTGGTCCGGTATCAGACAGCAGGTCTCCGTCCAGAAACCATGTAAACAGGGCAGCAGGTCTGGAGTCAGCTGAGCAGGACAGGATGATGTCTGACCCTTCACCATAGTATTCTTGTGATGGAGATATTGTCAGATTGATATTTTCTGGGCCGACTGTGGAAAGAAACATATATAAGATGTGTTCACCAATAAATATGGATAGAAAACGGCAAAATAAAAATTGACAGATAAACAATGTTAGTGGCATGAGGCAAATCAGTTCCAAGGCTTTTAAATTGTTTGATTTCAATGAGCATAAATTCTGAATATGATGGTTAATCACTCACATATGACGAAGAGGTTAATTGGATCGCTGGTGTAATTACTGACGGCATTGAACACGTGACACCTGAACGGTCCCTGGTCGTAGCGGGTCACGTTAGCTATAGTGAGGGTGGAGCCTCCATCAGTGAGCTGAACTCTGTCACTTCCTGTGATCTCAGAGCTGCCATTCAGCCAGAGGAAAAAGAGAGAGGAACCAGAGGAGGAGCAGGACAGACGGACGGAGCTGCTGCTGGACTCCAAAATGTCTGTGGTGCTGGAGTTGACCTTTACATTGGATACTGGAGCTGTGGGTGAAAAATACACATTGATAAGCCTTTTTGTAAATTTTAAATGGCAACATTCCATAAGCCAAAAGATGCATGATGAACGATTGTGTGTAGGCATGGGATGATATGAAAATGTTATGCCCTCCTCGAGCCAGACCTGGGAGGCAAGTTCACAAGGGAGCATCTGGAGCCCACCACCCTGCAGGGACAGGCATCAGGGTCTGTTGTAATGTAAACCACGAGCCAGGCAAAGACGGGTACCTGGACGTGCCGAACCCCAGAATTACAGACTGGCTTTATGGACTTTATAGGTCTGCTGGGGGACTTCAACGCTCATGTTAGCAACAATAGAGTTACCTGGAAGGGGGTGATTGGAATGGCCTGCCTGATCTGAACCCAAGTGGTGCTTTGTTGCTTCATTTCTCTGCTAGTCATGGATTGGCCATTACAAATTCCATGTTGGAGCATAGGGAGGTTCATAAGTGTAACTGGTACCAGAACACCCTCGGCCAAAGATCAATAAATGACTTTGTGGTCAAATCGTCCTCGGGAGAAGAGAGGAGCAGAGTTATCAATTGATCACCTCCTGGTGATGAGTTGGATCAGACGGGGGAGGCTAACGGACAGACCTCTTGAACCCAAACGTGTCCTGAGGGTGAACTGGGAATGTCCCACGGACTCCCCTGTCCAGGAGGTTTTTGATTCCCACCACTTAAAGAGCTTTTCGTACATCCTAGGGAAGGTTGGGGACATGGAATCTTAGTGCACCATGCTCAAAACTTTGTGGAAATGGCTGCTAGGAGTTGTGGTCAGAATGCCACCAGGGCCTGTCGTGGCAGCAACCTAAGAACCTGATGTTGGTCACTAGTAGTGAAGGAGGCCGTCAACTTGAAGGAAGGGGCCTTTCAGGCTTGGCTGGCCCAGTGGCAGTTGCTGAAGCACAAGCCAGGATGTGTGAAAATATTTTGGGGAGACTATGGAGAAGGACTTTCAGTTTGGCCTCAAGGAAGTCCTGGAAAACCGTTAGACAACTCAGAAAGTTTAAGCAGGGGTTGTCTTAAGCTGTGTTTAGCAGGGGAGGGGAAATGCAGACCCAGAATGAGGATATTGTCGAGCGGTGGAGAGAACTCTCTGAGGAACTCCTGAACCAACCAACACGTTCTCCACAGTGGAGGCAGATTTTGAAGACTTGGGAGAAGGCTCACTTATATCCCTGGTAGAGGTCACCAGGTAGTCAAAAATATGCTGGAGGGGTTATAGAGCCCATCTATCTTGGGAACACCATGGGGTCCCCCAGTAGCAGCTGGAAAGCTTTTCTGGGAGAAGGACTTCTGAAATGTCCTTACTTGGCCTACTTCCCTCGTGAACCAGCCCCTGATATGCTTATCCAGATAATGAAAATTGTATATCATCCCATCTCTCATTGTGTGACTTTATCAGATCTGTAGAAACTTCAACCTACCCAGGACAGTAACAGCTAAAGCCAGAGATGTTTCATTTATCATAGTTCTGTTGTTAAAGGCCTGACAGCTGTAGTATCCACTCTGACTCATCTGAATGTCCATCAGTCTGAGCTCTGGTCCGGTATCAGATAGCAGGTCTCCATCCAGAAACCATGTAAACAGGGCAGCAGGTCTGGAGTCAGCTGAGCAGGACAGGATGACGTCTGACCCTTCACCATGGTGTTCTTGTGATGGAGATATCCTCAGATTGACATTTTCTGGGCCGACTGTGGCAGTAAAGGAAAAAAAAGTGGACCCCGATGAAATATAAATAGGAAACGGCAAAAAAACTTTTCACAGATGAATAATGTTAGTAGCTTGAGGCAAAATATGCATATGACATGAATCTTGACAAAGAATTAAGGCTTTTAAATTGTTTGATTTCAATGAACATAATGTATTCATGCTGGTTAGTCACTCACACATGACGTAGAGGTGAACTGGATCACTGGTGCTGTTACTGAAATGATTGAACACGTGACACCTGAACGGTCCCTGGTCATAGCGGGTCACGTTAGCTATAGTGAGGGTGGAGCCTCCATCAGTGAGCTGAACTCTGTCACTTCCTGTGACCTCAGAGCTGCCGTTCAGCCAGAGGAAAGAGAGAGAGGAACCAGAGGAGGAGCAGGACAGACGGACGGAGCTGCTGGACTCCACCAAGTCTGTGGTGCTGGTGTTGACCTTTACATTGGATACTGATGCTGTGGGGAAAAATATATTAATAATAATTTTGGCATTTTAAATAATGACAACATTCCAAACCCTTAAGGTGCCTGATGAACAATATTCTTAAGCTATGGGACGATATGAAAATTTCATGCCCAAATTGTCCCGATCAAAATAATTGCGATTCATGATATTATCCCGATAATGATAAAAATGTTTGCAAAATGGTCTTAAAACTTACTGGAATCACTTAACCTTACATTTTGTTCAGAAACAAATGTGTTATATGCATCACAGAGGGAACACTTTTTTAAAATGAAATACTTTTTTGTAAAAACTCAGTCAAATCCCTTTTAAATTAGGTAATCATAAATCTTTAGGTCTCCCTATGAAAATATATAATTAATACATTTTAAAAATGGCATGCGAGTGTTTTTTTTCATTACATGATACTTCCTCTATTTCCTAAATTTAGTTGTAATTTTTTTTCCATGATGGCAAACTAGACCACTTTTTCAAGTCTCACTTGACGATATTCAGGACTATCCCGATAATTAAAATTTGCCACAATTAGCTTTTTGTGAGTGTTTTTTATCCTAATCTGGGATAAAATCATACATCAACCCATTACTCATTATGTGACTATATCAGATCTGTAGAAACTTCAACCTACCCAGGACAGCAACAGCTAAAGCTTGAGATCTTTCATATCTCATAGTTCTGTTGTTAAAGGCCTGACAGCTGTAGTTTCCACTCTGACTCATCTGAATGTTCATCAGTCTGAGCTCTCGTCCGGTATCAGACAGCAGGTCTCCATCCAGAAACCATGTAAACAGGGCAGCAGGTCTGGAGTCAGATGAGCAGGACAGGATGATGTCTGACCCTTCACCATGGTGTTCTTGTGATGGAGATTTTGTCAGAATGACATTTTCTGGGCCGACTGTGGCAGGAGACAAAAAAAAGATGTTGTCACCAATATGTATCAACCAAAATATGGATAGAAAACGGCAAAATCAAAATTCACATACAAACAAGTTTAGTAGCTTGAGGCAAAACAGACATATGACCTGATGCTTCGCTCAGTATCAAGGCTTTTAAATTGTTTGATTTGAATGGACATAATGTATTCATGCTGGTTAGTCACTCACACATGACGTAGAGGTGAACTGGATCACTGGTGCTGTTACTGAAATGATTGGACACATGACATCTGAATGGTCCCTGGTCATAGCGGGTCACGTTAGCTATAGTGAGGGTGGAGCCTCCATCAGTGAGCTGAACTCTGTCACTTCCTGTGACCTCAGAGCTGCCGTTCAACCAGAGGAAAGAGAGAGAGGAACCAGAGGAGGAGCAGGACAGACGGACGGAGCTGCTGCTGGACTCGAAAATGTCTGTGGTGCTGGCGTTGACCTTTACATTGGATACTGATGCTGTGGGGAAAAATATATTAACAGTCATTTTTGCCTTTTAAATACTGACAACATTCCAGCCTAAAGATGCCTGTTGAACAATTCTATGGAGGCATTGGACGATATGAAAATGGTATGCCCTCCTGGAGCCAGACCTGTAAGGCAATCTGCCCGGTTGAGCAACTGGAGGCCGCTGCCCTGTGGACCCACCATCGGGGTTGGGTGCAATGTAAACTAGGTTACAGGCAAAGGTGGGTATGGGGAGGTGTCGATTCCCAGAAATGCAGACTGTCTTTAGGTCTGCTGGGGGACTACAATGCTCATGTTGGCAACGGTGGAGTAACCTGGAGTGGGGTGATTGAGAGGAACGGCCTGCCTTATCTGAACCCGAGTGGTGCTTTGTTGCTTGGCTTCTGTGCTAGTTATATTTTGACCATTACAAACGCCATGTTTGAGCATAGGCAGGTTCATAAGTGAAATTGGTACCATAACACCCTAGGGCAAAGATCGATAAACGACTTTGTGGTAAAAAATGGTCAGATCTGCGGTCGCATGTCTTCGACACTCGTGTAAAGAGAGGAGCAGAGCTGTCAACTGATCACCTCCTGGTGGTGAGTTGGATTAGACTAGGGATGCTACAGGACAGACCTTTTTAAACCCAAATGTGTCATGAGGGGGGAACTGGGAACATCTCACAGAATCCCCTGTCCACAAGGTCTTTAATTCCCAACTTCAAAAGAGCTTTTTGTCTATCCTAGGGAGGTTGGGGACATGGAATCTTAGTGGACAATGCTAAAAACTTCATTGTGGATATGGCTGCTAGGAGTTGTGGTCAGAAGGTCATCAGGGCCTGATATGGAAATTTTGTAACTCTTGATGAGAGATATCTGAACTGAAGACTTACACATGAGAAGGTTTGGTGTGAATGTAAATGTGTCCTGTGACCTGTGGCCTGTGGCCATTTGTGTGTGTTTTGCAACCCATGTGTGCCTTGCGACATAGTTGTGGTTTATGACCCAGGTGGGGTTTGTGACCCATGCAAGGTTAGTTAAACATTTGAGTTTACGACTTCCATCCCTGTGAACTGAGTGAAAACACACCCACAGAAGATGGATAAATACCATGTTTGTCTCACAGCACGGTGAGTCTTCACCTTGTAACAGACCAGCATGTTGCTCTGTGAATTCTCCTCTTGATCAAGATTAAATCCCTGTTTGGACCTTGAGCTGACTCTGATCTCCTTCCTCCAGTTCTAAACCAACGGGTAATTATTTTAACAGGGCCTATCATGCAGCAATCAAAGAACCTGATGGTGGACACCAGCGGGGAAGGAGGCCGTCAAGCTGAAGGAAGAGGCCTTTCGGGCTTGGCTGGCCCAGGGGTCTCCTGAAACAG
Organism: Eutrigla gurnardus; assembly: GCF_963514095.1. Taxonomy (NCBI): domain Eukaryota; kingdom Metazoa; phylum Chordata; class Actinopteri; order Perciformes; family Triglidae; genus Eutrigla; species Eutrigla gurnardus. Next base: position 17,839,438 of record NC_139937.1, on the reverse strand, counting down.
CTAACGGAGACCGTTCGGCCAGAAGGGCTGCGGCTCGGACAGTTGCTGAAGCAAAAGCCAGGGTGTGTGAAAAGAGTTTGGGGAGGCTATGGAGAAGGACTTTCGGTTTGGCCTCAAGGAAGTCCTGGAAAACCGTTAGACAACTCAGAAAGGGAAGGCAAGGCTTGGCTCAAGCTGTGTTTAGCAGGGGAAATGCAGACCCGGAATGAGGATATTTTCGAGCGGTGGAAACAACTCTGAGGAACTCCTGAACTGACCAACACATTCTCCACAGTGGAGGCAGATTTTGAAGACTTGGGCAAAGGCTCACCAATGTCCCTGGTAGAGGTCACCAGGTAGTCAAAAAATGCTATCGGGATTATGCAGCCCATCTATCTTGGAAAAGCCTTGGGTCTTAGGTCCCCCAGTAGAAGCTGTGAAGCTTTTATGGAAGAGGGGCGTCTGAAATGCCCTCTTAAGCCTACTTTTCCCGTGAACCAACCCCTGATAAGCTGAGCACAATGGGTGGCATGATCGATTATCTTGATCAAAATAATATTGATATTATCCTGACAATCATGAAAATATAGTTATTCTGGTAATTGAAAGTCACCACTATAAACTTGTTGAGTTTTTTTCATCCCTGTCTACGATAAAATCTTATATCGTCCCATCCCTCATTGTGTGACTATATCAGGTCTGTAGAAACTTCAACCTACCCAGGACAGTAACAGCTAAAGCCTGAGATGTTTCATTTATCATAGTTCTGTTGTTAAAGGCCTGACAGTTGTAGTTTCCACTCTGACTCATCTGAATGTTCATCAGTCTGAGCTCTGGTCCGGTATCAGACAGCAGGTCTCCATCCAGAAACCATTTAAACAGGGCAGCAGGTCTGGAGTCAGCTGAGCAGGACAGGATGACATCTGACCCTTCACCATGGTGTTCTTGTGAAGGAGATTTTGTCAGAATGACATTTTCTGGGCCGACTGTGGAAGCAAACATAACAAGATGTGGTCACCAATAAATATCGATAGCAAACAGAAAAAACATTATTCACAGATTAATATTGTTAGTAGCTTGAGGCAAAACATACTTTTGACCTGATGCTTGGTTCAGTATCAAGGCTTTTAAATTGTTTGATTTCAATGAACATAATGTATTTATGCTGGTTAGTAACTCACACATGATGAAGAGGTGAACTGGATCACTGGTGCTGTTACTGAAATGATTGAACACATGACACCTGAACGGTCCCTGGTCGTAGCGGGTCACGTTAGCTATAGTGAGGGTGGAGCCTCCATCAGTGAGCTGAACTCTGTCACTTCCTGTGATCTCAGAGCTGCCGTTCAGCCAGAGGAAAGAGAGAGAGGAACCAGAGGAGGAGCAGGACAGACGGACGGAGCTGCTGCTGGACTCAAAAATGTCTGTGGTGCTGGCGTTGACCATTACATTGGATACTGAAGCTGTGGGGAAAAATATATTAACAATCATTTTTGCCTTTTAAATACTGACAACATTCCAGCCTAAAGATGCCTGATGAACAATTCTATGGAGGCATGGGACGATATGATAATGGTATGCCCTCCCAGAGCCAGACCTATAAGGCAATCTGCCCGGTTGAGCAACTGGAGGCTGCTGCGCTGTGGACCCACCATCGGGGATGGGTGCAATGTAAACTAGGTTACAGGCAAAGGTGGGTATGGGGAGGTGTCGATTCCCAGAATTGCAGACTGTCTTTAGGTCTGCTGGGGGACTACAATGCTCATGTTGGCAACGGTGGAGTAACCTGGAGTGGGGTGATTGAGAGGAACGGCCTGCCTTATCTGAACCCGAGTGGTGCTTTGTTGCTTGGCTTCTGTGCTAGTCATATTTTGACCATTACAAACGCCATGTTTGAGCATAGGCAGGTTCATAAGTGAAATTGGTACCATAACACCCTAGGGCAAAGATCGATAAACGACTTTGTGGGGAAAATTGTCAGATCTGCGGTCGCATGTCTTCGACACTCGTGTAAAGAGAGGAGCAGAGCTGTCAGCTGATCACCTCCTGGTGGTGAGTTGGATTAGACTAGGGAAGGCTACAGGACAGACCTTTTAAACCCAAATGTGTCATGAGGGGGGAACTGGGAACGTCTCACAGAATCCCCTGTCCACAAGGTCTTTAATTCCCAAATCCAAAAGAGCTTTTCGTCTATCCTAGGGGAGGTTGGGGACATGGAATCTTAGTGGACAATGCTAAAAACTTCATTGTGGATACGGCTGCAAGGAATTGTGGTCAGAAGGTCATCAGGGCCTATCATGCAGCAATCAAAGAACCTGTTGGTGGACACCAGCGGGGAAGGAGGCCGTCAAGCTGAAGGAAGAGGCCTTTCGGGCTTGGCTGGCCCAGGGGTCTCCTGAAACAGCTGACGGAAACCGTTCAGCCAGAAGGGCTGCAGTTCGGGCAGTTGCTGAAGTGAAAGCCAGGGTGTGTGAAAAGAGTTTGGGGAGACTATGGAGAAGGACTTTCGGTTTGGCCTCAAGGTAGTCCTGGCAAACCGTTAGACAACTCAGAAAGGGAAAGCGGGGCTTGTCTCAAGCTGTGTTTAGCAGAGGAGGGAAAATGCAAGCCTGGAATGAGGATATTGTCGAGTGGTGGAGAGAACTCTCTGAGGAACTCCTGAACCAACCAAAATCTTCCTCCACTGTGGAGAATGTGTTGAAGACTGGCAAAGGCTCACCAATATCCCTGGTAGAGGTCACCAGGTAGTCAAAAACTGCTATCGGGATTATGCAGCCCATCTATCTTGGGAACGCCTTGTGGTCCACCAGTAACAGCTGGAAAGCTTTTATGGGAAGAGGGACGTCTGGAATGCCCACTTAAGCCTACTTTCCCCGTGAACCAACCCCTGATAAGCGGAGCACAATGGCTGGCTTGATAGATTATCTTGTTCAAAATAATATCGATATTATCCTGATAATCATGAAAATATACTTATTCTGGTAATTGAAAGTCACCACTATAAACTTGTTGTTTTTTTTTCATCCCCATCTTCGATAAAATCTTACATTGTCCCATCCCTCATTGTGTGATTATATCAGATCTGTAGAAACTTCAACCTACCCAGGACAGTAACGGCTAAAGCCTGAGATGTTTCATTTATCATAGTTCTGTTGTTAAAGGCCTGACAGTTGTAGTTTCCACTCTGACTCATCTGAATGTCCATCAGTCTGAGCACTGGTCCGGTATCAGACAGCAGGTCTCCATCCAGAAACCATGTAAACAGGGCAGCAGGTCTGGAGTCAGCTGAGCAGGACAGGATGATGTCTGACCCTTCACCATGGTGTTCTTGTGATGGAGATATCGTCAGGTTGACATTTTCTGGGCCGACTGTGGAAGGAAACGTAAAAAGATGTTGTCACCATACATGACCTGATGCTTGGTTCAGTATCGAGGCTTTTAAATTGTTTGATTTCAATGAACATAATGTATTCATGCTGGTTAGTCACTCACACATGACGTAGAGGTGAACTGGATCACTGGTGCTGTTACTGAAATGATTGAACACGTGACACCTGAACGGTCCCTGGTCATAGCGGGTCACGTTAGCTATAGTGAGGGTGGAGCCTCCATCAGTGAGCTGAACTCTGTCACTTCCTGTGACCTCAGAGCTGCCGTTCAGCCAGAGGAAAGAGAGAGAGGAACCAGAGGAGGAGCAGGACAGACGGACGGAGCCGATGAACTCCACCAAGTCTGTGTTGCTGGTGTTGACCTTTACATTAGAGACCGGCACTGTGGGGAAAATATATTGATAATCATTTTGTGCATTTTATATAATGACAACATTCCAAAACCCTGAAGATGCCTGATGAACGATTTTGTGTAGGCATGGGACGATATAAAATTTTTTTTTTTTTTCTCCCGATCCGCCATAAAATCTTACATCGTCCCATCCCTCATTATCTGATTATATCAGATCTGTAGAAACTTCAACCTACCCTGGACAGTAACAGCTGAAGCCTGAGATCTTTCATATCTCATAGTTCTGTTGTTAAAGGCCTGACAGCTGTAGTTTCCACTCTGAATCATCTGAATGTCCATCAGTCTGAGCTCTGGTCCGGTATCAGACAGCTGGTCTCCATTCAGAAACCATGTAAACAGGGCAGCAGGTCTGGAGTCAGCTGAGCAGGACAGGATGACATCTGACCCTTTGTCATAGTATTCTTGTGATGGAGATTTCGTCAGATTGACATTTTCTGGGCCGACTGTGGAAGGAAACATAAACAATGTTAGTAGCTTGAGGTTAAACAGACATATGACCTGATGCTTGGTTCAGTATCAAGGCTTTTAAATTGTTTGATTTCAATGAACATAATGTATTCATGCTGGTTAGTAACTCACACATGATGAAGAGGTGAACTGGATCACTGGTGCTGTTACTGAAATGATTGAACACATGACACCTGAATGGTCCCTGGTCATAGCGGGTCACGTTAGCTATAGTGAGGGTGGAGCCTCCATCAGTGAGCTGAACTCTGTCACTTCCTGTGACCTCAGAGCTGCCGTTCAGCCAGAGGAAAGAGAGAGAGGAACCAAAGGAGGAGCAGGACAGACGGACGGAGCTGCTGCTGGACTCCACCAAGTCTGTGGTGCTGGTGTTCACCTTTACATTGGATACTGGTGCTGTTGGGGGGGGAACATACATTGATTAGCATTTTGGGTTTTTTAAATTCTGACAACATTCAAAACCCCAAAGATGCAGGATGAACGATTTTGTGTAGGCATGGGACGATATAAAAATGTAAGTGTTTTTTTTTCTCCCGATCCGCCATAAAATCTTCCATCGTCCCATCCCTCATATCAGATCTTTAGAAACTTAAACCTACCCCGGACAGTAACAGCTGAAGCCTGAGATCTTTCATTTCTCATAGTTCTGTTATTAAAGGCCTGACAGTTGTAGTTTCCACTCTGACTCATCTGAATGTCCATCAGTCTGAGCTCTGGTCCGGTATCAGACAGCAGGTCTCCATTCAGAAACCATGTTAACAGGGCAGCAGGTCTGGAGTCAGCTGAGCAGGATAGGATGACGTCTGACCCTTCGTCATAGTGTTCTTGTGATGGAGATACTGTCAGATTGACATTTTCTGGGCCGACTGTGGAAGGAAATGTAAAAAGATGTTGTCACCCAGCCCTCGACATTAACGGTTGCCCGCTTGCCCGGGGCAGGTAAACTCTGTGATCGGGCAACTAAAATGTGACGTGTAGTTGCCCGTTCGGGCAAGTGATTTTTTTTCTTTGAAAATACACTAAATTGACAAAATAAATGTCCTCCTATATCGCGGAAGCGGAGCTTTCTACAGCGCTGTGCTGCGGTTTTCGGCCAAACAGAATAATAATGCGGCGTTCACACCGAACGCGATAGACGCGAATACAATCGCGTCAGACGCGTGTATCGCGCCGCTTGATAATTTTGGACTTTTTTAGCGTCATTCGCGCCATTCGCGTCATTCGCTTCATTCGCGCATGACGCTCATTTTTGAGGGGAGCCGGCGGGTCACGTCGGCGGACCCTCCTCCTCCGCCTCGGGGTACCCGATGCCAGAGTCCGGGAGCCTCCTCCGGGAGCCACGTCCCTCGCACCTCTCCCCAGAGTCGGGGCCACATTCGACCTCAGATCAGATGAGACAACCCGCTGAATTTAAGCATATTACTAAGCGGAGGAAAATAAACTATCTAGGATTCCCTCAGTAGCGGCGAGCGAAGAGGGAAGAGCCCAGCGCCGAATCCCCGTCCGACGGGCGGGCGGACGTGGGAAATGTGGCGTACGGAAGACCGATTGCCCGGTGTCGCGCGGGGGCCTGAGTCCTTCTGATCGAGGCTCAGCCCTGACGGTGTGAGGCCGGTACGGCCCCCGTCGCGCCGGGGTCCGGTCTTCCCGAGTCGGGTTTGGTAATGCAGCCCGTCCATCTCAGCTCATCTGTCTGTCGGCTTGAACTCGTCGCTGATTGGATGTCGCGGCGCGATGCTGCCTGAAAAGTTCGATATTTTCAACTTTATTCGCGCCGCGTCAGACGCGCCATTCGCTTCATTCGCGCCAGACGCTCCATTCGCGCCGCCTCCGCCTGAATCGCGTGTCATCGCGCCATTTACATTGGTTTTCAATGTGGAGTCGCCGCTCAATTCGCGTCTATCGCGTTCGGTGTGAACGCCCCGTAGAATCGTAACAATAATTTCCCCCGTCACCTCCGGGCTCCGGCGTACGACAACCGCTACAAATAAGTCACGTTATGTTCCTTCAGCCTCCGAAAACTGGCCAAGTGCCGGGTAAATGTAACGCAAATAAAAGAAAGAATCCTGAAAACGAGACCCCGGGCCCGTCGTGATACGAAACTAAAAGGCAAAGGAACTTTTTAATAAGTTGGATTGAGAATTTTCCGTGGGTCCGTCATGACAAGGAAAAGGACGAGATGTTTTGCTTCACCTGCCGGGATTTCCGACAAAGAGAATGAAATACATTTTGAGGCCCTTTCTTCTGTTGGGCTGACAGGTGGTTTGACAGCTTTGCAGACCATAATTGTTATGTTTTGTATTTGTATTTACATTATAATAAATTATTATAAAATCAAACAAATACCTGTTTTATACATTTTCTTAATAGGCCGACGTTTTCCATTTTGGGCAAGTACATTTTGCCATCGGGCAAGTAAAACAATACAGCCACTTGCCCGAAGGGCAAGTGGCTTAAAATGCTTAATGTCAAGGCCACCATACATGACCTGATGCTTGGTTCAGTATCAAGGCTTTTAAATTGTTTGATTTCAATGAACATAATGTATTCATGCTGGTTAGTCACTCACACATGACGTAGAGGTGAACTGGATCACTGGTGCTGTTACTGAAATGATTGAACACGTGACACCTGAATGGCCCCTGGTCGTTGCGGGTCACGTTAGCTATAGTGAGGGTGGAGCCTCCATCAGTGAGCTGAACTCTGTCACTTCCTGTGACCTCAGAGCTGCCGTTCAGCCAGAGGAAAGAGAGAGAGGAACCAGAGGAGGAGCAGGACAGACGGACGGAGCTGATGGACTCCACCAAGTCTGTGGTGCTGGCGTTGACCTTTACATTGGATACTGATGCTGTTTGGGGGGACATTCATTAATTAGCATTTTGTGTTTTTTTAAATACTGACAACATGTAAAACCCCAAAGATGCAGGATGAATGATTGTCTTTTGCTTTGGGAAGATATTAAAAGTTCATGCCAGGATTATCCTACTCAAAATCATTACAAATCTCAATATTATCCTGATGATCATAAAAGTATGCTTGAAACTCTTAAAAATGGCCCTTAAACTTACTGGGATCACTATATCTTACATTTGGCAAAGAGAATTATTTTTAATGCATCACAGAGAGAACAGATGATACTTCTTGTATTTTTTACATTTGGCTGTAGTTTTTACTTTTCTACCATGATAGCAAACTTGACTGCTTTTTCAAGTCACCCATGAAGATATTCATGATTATCCCCGCAATGAAAATTTATTACAATACACTTTTGTGAGTGTTTTCTAGCCAGATCTGGCATAAAATCTTCCATCGTCCCATCCCTCATTGTGAGATTATATCAGATCTATAGAATCTTCAACCTACCCAGGACAGTAACAGCTGAAGCCTGCGATGTTTCATTTCTCATAGTTCTGTTGTTAAAGGCCTGACAGCTGTAGTTTCCACTCTGACTCATCTGAATGTCCATCAGTCTGAGCTCTGGTCCGGTATCAGACAGCAGGTCTCCATTCAGAAACCATGTAAACAGGGGAGCAGGTCTGGAGTCAGCTGAGCAGGACAGGATGACGTCTGACCCTTCGTCATAGTGTTCTTGTGATGGAGATTTCGTCAGATTGACATTTTCTGGGCCGACTGTGGAAGGAAACGTAAACAATATTAGTAGCTTGAGGTTAAACAGACATATGACCTGATGCTTCGCTCGGTATTAAGGCTTTTAAATTGTTTGTTTTCAATGAACATAATGTATTCATGCTGGTTAGTCACTCACACATGACGTAGAGGTGAACTGGATCACTGGTGCTGTTACTGAAATGATTGAACACGTGACACCTGAACGGCCCCTGGTCATAGCGGGTCACGTTAGCTATAGTGAGGGTGGAGCCTCCATCAGTAAGCTGAACTCTGTCACTTCCTGTGACCTCAGAGCTGCAGTTCAGCCAGAGGAAAGAGAGGGAGGAACCAGAGGAGGAGCAGGACAGACGGACGGAGCTGATGGACTCCACCAAGTCTGTGGTGCTGGCGTTGACCTTTACATTGGATACTGGTGCTGTTGGGGGGGGAACATACATTGATTAGCATTTTGGGTTTTTTGAAATACTGACAACATTCAAAACCCCAAAAATGCAGGATGAATGATTGTCTTCAGCTTTGGGAAGATATTAAAAGTTCATGCCAGTATTAACCTGCTCAAAATCATTGCAAATCTCGATATCATCACGATGATCATAAAAGTATGCTTGAAACTCTTAAAAATGGCCCTAAACGTACTGGATTCACTTAATCCGAGATTTGTTTACGAAAGAAATATTTTTAATGCGTCACAGAGAGAATACTTACACTCAACAAAAATATAAACGCAACACTTTCATTTTTGCTCCCATTTTTCATGAGATGGACTTAAAGATCTAAAATTCATTCCAGATACACAATATTACCATTTCTCTCAAACATTGTTCACAAATCTGTCTAAATGTGTGATAGTGAGCACTTCTGCTTTGCTGAGATAATCCATCCCACCTCACAGGTGTGCCACATCAAGATGCTGATCTGACATCATGATTAGTGCACAGGTGTGCCTTAGACTGTCCACAATAAAAGGCCACCCTGAAATGTGCATTTTTGTGCTTTATTGGGGGTCTGGGGACTCAGAACCAGTCAGTATCTGGTGTGACCACCATTTGCCTCATGCAGTGCAACACATCTTCTTCGCATAGAGTTTATCAGATTGTCAATTGTGGCCTGTGGAATGTTGGTCCACTCCTCTTCAATGGCTGTGCGAAGTTGCTGGATATTAGTGGGAACTGGTACACGCTGTCGTATACGCCGGTCAAGCACATCCCAAACATGCTCAATGGGTGACATGTCCGGTGAGTATGCTGGCCATGCAAGAACTGGGACATTTTCAGCTTCCAAGAATTGTGTACAGATCCTTGCAACATGGGGCCGTCCATTATCTTGCTGAAACATGAGGTGATGTTCATGGATGTATGGCACAACAATGGGCCTCAGGATCTCATCACGGTATCTCTGTGCATTCAAAATGCCATCAATAAAATGCACCTGTGTTCTTCGTCCATAACAGATGCCTGCCCATACCATAACCCCACCACCCCCATGGGCCACTCGATCCACAACATTGACATCAGCAAAGCGCTCACCCACACGACGCCACACACGCTGTCTGCCATCTGCCCTGAACAATGTAAACCGAGATTCATCCGTGAAGAGAACACCTCTCCAACGTGCCAGACGCCATCAAATGTGAGCATTTGCCCACTCAAGTCTGTTACGGCGACGAGCTGGAGTCAGGTCAAGACCCCGATGAGGACGACGAGCATGCAGTTGAGCTTCCCTGAGACGGTTTCTGACAGTTTGTGCAGAATTTGTTTGGTTATGCAAACCAATTGTTTCAGCAGCTGTCTGAGTGGCTGGTCTCAGACGATCTTGGAGGTGAACCTGCTGGATGTGGAGGTCCTGGGCTGGTGTGGTTACACGTGGTCTGCGGTTGTGAGGCCGGTTGGATGTACTGCCATATTCTCTGAAACGCCTTTGGAGACGGCTTATGGTGGAGAAATGAACATTCAATGCACGAGCAACAGATCTGGTTGACATTCCTGCTGTCAGCATGCCAATTGCACGCTCCCTCAATGCTTGTGGCATCTGTGGCATTTTGCTGTGAGACAAAACTGCACATTTCAGAGTGGCCTTTTATTGTGGGCAGTATAAGGTACACCTGTGCACTAATCATGATGTCAGATCAGCATCTTGATGTGGCACACCTGTGAGGTGGGATGGATTATCTCAGCAAAGCAGAAGTGCTCACTATCACACATTTAGACAGATTTGTGAACAATGTTTGAGAGAAATGGTAATATTGTGTATCTGGAATGAATTTTAGATCTTTAAGTCCATCTCATGAAAAATGGGAGCAAATACAAAAGTGTTGCGTTTATATTTTTGTTGAGTGTAATTTTTCAGTGAACAACCGTTTTAATAAGAAGTAATAGTCCAACAACTTTAAAATACACTAATCACTCACAAATCATAAAGTCTCCCTGCATACATAAACGATAAATTAATTTTAAAAATGTCCACACGTGATTGTCTTTTTTTATTACATTATACTTCTTGTATTTCTTAAATCGGGCTGTACTTTTTACTTCTCTACCATGATAGCAAACTTTTTGTGAAATGTTTCCCTCATTATGTGACTATATCAGATCTGTAGAAACTTAAACCTACCCCGGACAGTAACAGCTGCAGGCTGAGATCTTTCATTTCTCATAGTTCTGTTGTTAAAGGCCTGACAGCTGTAGTTTCCACTCTGACTCATCTGAATGTTCATCAGTCTGAGCTCTGGTCCGGTATCAGACAGCAGGTCTCCATTCAGAAACCATGTAAACAGGGCAGCAGGTCTGGAGTCAGCTGAGCAGGACAGGATGACGTCTGACCCTTCGTCATAGTGTTCTTGTGACGGAGATATCATCAGATTGACATTTTCTGGGCCGACTGTGGAAAGAAAGGAAAAAGATGTTAATAGCTTGATGTAAAATATACATATGACATGATGCTTGGTTCAGTATCAAGGCTTTTAAATTGTTTGATTTCAATGAACATAATGTATTCATGCTGGTTAGTAACTCACACATGATGAAGAGGTGAACTGGACCACTGGTGCTGTTACTGAAATGATTGAACACGTGACACCTGAACGGTCCCTGGTCATAGCGGGTCACGTTAGCTATAGTGAGGGTGGAGCCTCCATCAGTGAGCTGAACTCTGTCACTGGCCGTGACCTCAGAGCTGCCGTTCAGCCAGAGGAAAGAGAGAGAGGAACCAGAGGAGGAGCAGGACAGACGGACGGAGCTGATGGACTCCACCAAGTCTGTGGTGCTGGTGTTCACCTTTACATTGGACACTGATCCTGTGGGGGAAAATACATTCATGATAATTTTTTACATTTAAAATAATACAATTCCTTATTATTGTTGTAAAATCTCCTACCCAGTATAGTTACAGCTGAAGGCAGAGATTTTTGAGATCTCAAAGTTTTGGTGTTATAGGCCTGACAGCTGTAGTTTCCACTCTGACTCATCTGAATGTTAGTCAGTCTGAGTTCTGATCCAGTATAAGACAGCAGGTCTCCATTCAGATACCACGACAACACGGCAGCAGGTTTGGAGTCAGCTGAGCAGGACAGGATGACGTCTGAGCCTTCATTATAATATTCTTGTGACGGAGATATCCTCAAGTTAACATTTTCCGGTCCATCTGCGTTGTGTGACACAAGTTAACAGTCAATAAAAATAAAAACAGCTGTTTTTACGCCATCTCACACACGGAACAGAAGTTCAGACCAGTTGTTTTCAGCTGTAGCATGCAAGTTGATTTAGCCCACTTACTGAAACTAAAAGTCAGGTGGATGCACTTCAAACATTACATTTACGACGGCATCACGCGAATGTGTCGATCAGAGGAAGCGACGGCTGTTGTGCATCCTGTCCTGTTTAAATGAGGATTAGCTAAAGCTCAGCTCAGTTCGCCATTAGCCATTCCTGTGATTTATTTTTGTCCTCCATTAATCGTAGTGACATGAATACCAATTATGGCCAATAATAATGCATATTAACAAATCCACTCACAGTTGATGGAGAGGTTCACCGGTTCACTGGTGCCCTCACTGATGGGATTGAACACGCGGCACCTGAACGGCCCCTGGTCGTAGCGGGTCACACCCACTATAGTGAGAGTGGCGCCTCCGTCAGTGAGCTGAACTCTGTCACTGGCCGTGACCTGAGAGCTGCCGTTCAGCCAGAGGAAAGAGAGGGAGGAACCCGAGGAGGAGCAGGACAGACTGACGGAGCTGCTGGGCTCCACCAGGTCTGTGTTGCTGACGGTCACCGCCACGTTAGAGACCGGTGCTGCGAGTGGAAACGTACAAACAACCAGTCATAAATGAGGGCGTAGCTTTTCTAGCGTCCTTCTGGATCAAAACAATGCAGTATGTGAAATAACCCATGATGAACTGTGGCTCTGTACACACTTGCTCCCTTTGTGTCAATCATGTTTTATTGAACTGATAACAATATTGCATAAGCAAAACGCCGCAGGATTGACGAGGGGAAAGTGAAGGTCACAGTGGAAACAGTTTAGCGACTCCAATAATTCAACATTGATTGAACATTAGTGGAAAGTATCACTTTGAAGTGTTTGATGCCTCTTAAAGGAACCAAATCTGGAGAAAGAAAGTAGATATTCTGCATGTTTTTAGTTCAGCAGGGAAACATTAACATACCATTTATGACAAGTCGGCAGGTTCCTCTCTGCTGTGATCCACCGTTGGGTATAAGGAGGATGGAGTAATCTCCACCGTCACTCAGGGTCAGATTCCTTAACTCCAGAGACCCAGTGTCTCTGAAGAAGGTGATCCTGTCTGCATACCCCGGTCCAGGTATGTCTATGCTACTCGATGTTATTATATTGGAAGAAACACCGAGGTTATCGTAGAAACCCCAGGTTACTATCAGGAATGGTATTGGTGGTGGAGTCACTGTTGTGGTGAACGTCACCTTCTCTCCAACAGCTGCAGAAATACTGTCAGGCAGCACGCCATTGCCGTGGGTTAAACCTGCAGGAGACGGTCACATGTTGGGAATAAATGTTACTGAGACTTTATTTAAAAAACGGAAAATACCAGTAACAAGCATCAAATCAAATCCAGCCTTCAAAATAGTCATCTTTGCTGCTAAACTGTATGTTTTTCTATGTACCAAATACCAAATCATTGATTGTACAAGGTAGTTTGACTGAAAAGCATGTTTAGTCCTCGACCAAAGCAATTCTCAGTCAACTTCAACTGACTTTGTCGACTAATTGAGTAGTTGATTTAATCGGCAGATCTGTAAAACTGAGTTCCTCCGCAGGGAATCTTGCAAAATAACTACTTTTAAATACTGTTCTAATACGTTTCTTGGAAATAATTCATTCAGCATTAAAAAATCGACCACAAAAAGGACAAACTACACCATTTATATTTTGATATTTCAAAAAAAATCACCAGCTGATCAATAAAGAATTATGTTTTTCCTGTGTGTCACTTTTTAAATAATATTAATAGTATGTATTCTGTTAGATCCATCTGTGACCTGCACAGCCTTAAAGGTCAGGCAGAAGTACAGCTTTCATATTGCAGTTTTTAACATATTAGGCTGTAATTATCATCAGCTATTTAAATTGTGTGAGTCGTTTTTTTAGCGGTTAATTTCTCACCTGAGATGACTCCCAGGATGATCAGCAGTGTCACAGCTGTTTCCATAAGTCCTGCAGTCTCCAGCTCATAGACAATGTTTCCACAGAGGACGCTGTGAGTGCAGTATCATGGGTGTTTGAGGGGAGGGACGGGGGACTTTTTACAGCCTTCGCTTCTTCTTCTCTCACGCCGGAGCCTCCGTCCATGACAGCAGTGACAACCAATGAGCCATTAATGCGAGTCGTTAACGGGTGTTGTTCTTATCTGATTTGTTATAAACCGGACCGATAATCTTCAGGTACTCAGGAAAGCAATAGTTGCTTTAAAAGTGTAATAAAGTGCTTCAAATGAACTGAAGTTTACACAGAAGAGAGAGAAACAGGAAAGAATACATTTGTCACATGCAATGCTTTATTGTGTACTGTTTTGATGAATTACTTTATTATATAATAATAAAGCGATAACATGTACACATGTACATTAATATTATTTGGCAACGTGAGATAATTTAACATTGTTTAGCTATAAAAACATCTATATATGATAGTGTTATACAGTAGATGAAATATACATTATTATTTTATCCATCTCACAATACATTTCCTAATCCAACCTAATGTATCTTGCAGTAATGCTAGTGTCATGTTTTGATTTAATTTCATTAACACTTTTATATATTTTCATCATGAAATCTGGAGACGGAGTTCCTGCATTCTTGACATTTTCTCATACAGTCTAAACGTTTACTCCCTCTGTTGTGTTGCAGCCTGAACGACATGTTACTGATGTGATGAATTTATAACACGGTGATGATAAAGTAATAAAAGCACACGCTGTATATTTATCAGTGGCTGTGACATTTTGAATGGTTTTACCTCCCATTAACATCCCTATAATATTGGTAGATTTCCAGCGAATCATACAGTCATCGTGTTTGTTTATGATTAAAAAAACGCCTGAGAAATTACTAAATACAATTTACCAAATAATTACAGGTTAATGTAGTGATCTAGGTGGTCATTTCAGTAGGTCCCAGGGGAATTGAGTGCATCCTAATCGAATAAAATATTTTGACAAATTGTAGCACTCAGTTCATCCGTGATGTCACCGTTTCTGTTGAACATGAATTTGAAGAACAGACAAATAGAACTGAAGTGTTTGATTGGGGTTCGGAAGAACATCCTGTGATATGAAGTCGTAATAAAACTTAATACTGGGTTATAATTTGATAATAAGTCACATTCCATTGTCACAACCTGGCTTCTAAGGCCATGATAGTGGGAGACAGTAATTTATTAATCTAAATTAGATTAATTGAACCAAGGTATAAAAAGCACAAGGAGAGGTCAGTGGAATCAGTACGTGTGAATCAGATAGTGAGCTCTTCTCATTTATCGATTTGTATACTATACAAATACATTTATATAGATGTTATTGTTATTCAAATAGTGCTTTAGTAGTTTTAAGTCTGGCCTTATAGGCTTCGTTGCGATATGCTTAACACAGATGGACGTATCAGAGTAGTCCAGGACTATGAATAATGCCTGATCCTATTCTAATGTATGCTGATAGGCTCTCCTTCTACTCATATGACCCAAAAACCTGTGGTCCGGTTACAAATCCATTCACTAGGATGAGTCATGGGTTTAATACTGAGCTTATTGAGGGTACATGATGGTGTTCATTAACGCACGACACAAGTCATCTTTAATATCATTTTATTTTAGTGGCAGGAAGATGTTTTCAGTCACAGTCAGGGAGGCTCAATGACACATCAGATGCGAGGTGTTTTTAACAGTACATGAGAATCCACTACAGCAATAAGTCTTACGTTGGTTGTCTCAAAATACAATTCAAAGGAGAAGTGAGCCGGCTGTGGTGTGTAGATTATTGAAGAATATCATACAAAATACTGCATGGACAAAAACAAACGTGAAGGACCTTTGTTTTGTCGTTATTCTCTTTAGCAGCGTTGTTTTACGTGCACAATCCATTCAAAGAGACACAGAGAAATGATCTAAAATAAAGACAATTGTCGATGGAAGTGAGCAAGCTTGTTTTATAACATCTATTTCCAGACAGTCTTTAGAGAGATATGAGTGCCACCGAGGTCAGGACAGTGCAAAACATCATGGACATAGAACCACTGATGGGAGTAGAGGAGTCTGAATCAGAAAAAAACAAGTATTACTCTGTCTTTTCCGTTTGCAAATACGTCGGTATTAACAAGTGACTGTAGAGGGTTATTAATTAGAGCTTAAATACCACTCAGCATGTGAAACGCAGAGGCTTCCACACCGGTGACGGGGTTACGGGCGGTACATGTGTACTTCCCCAGGTGCCTATACCCCATCTCATGGATGTAGTGTGCGGACCCTTGCATCGTCATGTGTTTGAAGGTCCAGAAGAAAGTTGCCTTTGGCAGGGAGGTCGCCGAGCAGCTCAGGAACACGCTCTCTTCGAGTTCTGCTCCGGTCGGCGTCTGAAGGATGAGCGGTCGGTCAGGTCCGTCTGAGCAGACGGGAAAAAGAAGAAGAAGATGAGGATTAATGATCAGACTGAGGAAGAAAAGCATGAAAAGTTCACCTCAAAATCTAAAATATGTATTCTTTCTCTTACATGCAGTGCTATTGTGCTCAAACTCACACCAGAACAATAAAGATTGCTAAATAACTCAGCTTATAGGGACAATATGCCATTTTGATTTGGGCCTGAATCGTCTGAATTGAAATAAATCGTTTTGGCATTTGAAAATACTTACAGAAGACCTTGAGTGAGCATCTGGCTGAGTCGAAGCCGAAATCGTTGTTGACATTGCACTGAAAATCTCCGGTGTCCGTCCTGTTCACGGGGCTGATGGTCAACACTGTGTTGCCATTGTGAAAGCTGAATCTGCCGCCGGGAACCACCGGCTGGCCGTCCTTCAGCCACACGCGGGTCACGGGGCCGTTGGCCTTGCAGGTCAAGGTCACGGTGGTTTTACCTTCGATTAGGTTTTCTGTGGGGCAGATCATGGTGGCATTCGGCTGCACTTGGGCTGAAAAGTGAACAGACAATAGAAGATACATTCATAACACAACAACAAGCGTTATTTTAAATCCAGCATCACATTAGTCCTATACGTACTATGCACATCCAGTGCAACGGTTCCTTGAATCTGCCCGGATCCGAACGGGATGATGATCAACTCGTATTCTCCGATGTCCTTTTCAGACAGGTCTCTTAGCACCAGAGATCCAGTGGATTTATCCAGGGTGATCCTGTTCTCGTAGCCTGGTCCCGGGACGTCTACAGTGGCCGACGTGATGACGTTGGTGGTCCCGTTGAAGCTCCAAGTCAGTGCTAGGAATGGTTGAGTCGGCGGTTGTACGGTAGTGGTGAAGGTCACGCTCCCCCCTTTTGCTCCCTGAACCAAGTCGGCGGTGATTATCCCGGCTCCATAGCAAAGACTTGCTGAAATGTGAACATTTTAGCCAACACGTTTCCCAACCTGCTGTTGTATTGATGATTTTGATTTGAAAAATGTCTTACCTGAGGAGAGGAACACGAGTACGGTTGAGCAGAGAAACGTAGAGGTCATGGTGGCTTCTTCAGTTTGCTCCTCTTCTAAAGTTGTCTAAAGCTTCTGCCGTCTGAGCTTCTGCCGTCTGAGCTTCTGCAACGACGGAATAAGTGTCCCTGAGATCGCAATAAATGAAACGTGTCATCAAGATCTACGGGGCTTGACATGCTTAATTATTACCTTAATGAACCCTTGTTTTACTGTGGTAATTAAAACTTGCGTAACGGGCCAATAAAAGAACTGCATGTTCTAAATGCCAGAAATGATTGTTCACTGTTACGAGTTCATAATGAACACCGAAATTTACGGAAATATTGTCTCAGTAGATACAGGCTCATCACACGGTAGTAGTGGGTCATTATTGATAATTGAGAGGGATTATTTATGTATGAGTCGTGTATTTTTTGTTTACTAAAACCCACCCAGAATGTGTTTTGGTCAGAACAACATGGAGAATAAATGGAAACCTGAACGCACACAATGTTATCACCAAATATGGCCTACTGCAATTTTTTATATCGAAGAAGGTGCAATATTTATTAAAGTCCAAATGTAAAGTACACACTCTGTCAATACAAATTATGCTGGTGGGAACATGAATTACTACTTACCCAATACAGAGACATTTCATATCTGAGTTTTATTGTTAAAGCAGCAGTTGCTAACTTTTATGGAAAAAAAAAAAAAACCTTTTTATAATATTTTCTCAAACTGTCACTATAACGTGTGTAAAGGCATAATAATATATGTAACCTTTTGACCTTTTGGGTATGTCTGTATGACTCACTTCTGCAAATGGACCAGACGGTTCATATCTAAGAATATTTACTTCTGCATTCTGCTTCTATGTTGACCTTCTGGGTGATGTGATAATGAATTTGTTACAGATAGATTGTTCACTCCAAGAAGTATATCTTTGTTCCGTACTAGCGCTCTGTGGAGATCTCACCCAGCATCACTCTGTGCATGTCGTTTCTCCCTCTTGCAAGAGTCAATAAAGCCACAGCTGTGTTCCAGATCGGCAAACGGTGCACAGCTACAGTTCCACCACAGGAGGGCAGCATACTGCTGCTTTTGGCATTAAAGTACTTCAGCCGATTCAATGGCGTTTTAATGATTCAGGTAATTTGCAACTCCCCATGCTGGTAGATTTTAAATATTAACCTGGACAAGGGTCATATTTACTGCTATCTGACTGTCAAAGTCTGATGATTGGCTTTAACTTGTCCACACAGCAAAGAGGAATAAACTCTGGAGGCACAACTTCATTTAAAGATGAACATTTCTTTGTTTGTATTGTATAAATGAGTAAAAGTCAACTTCCTATAATTTATACAGTAGCCACTGTTTCGCTAGATGTTTCTGGTTTTCTCTCTTTGTTTATTGTAATCACAGACCCACAGAATTAAAAAAAAATCAGGAACAAAGGAGATGAGAATGTTTAGTATTTGTTTTGATATAAGATTAGCATTAAAACAAACATTTGCCAAAAAGCTCTCGAGTATAGAAAAGACTGACGGTGATTAATGATTTTGATGCATTTTATTTCTCAGCCACAAAAGAAAATAACATTTCCTCATTATATAAGACTGCATTCAAATCAGCAACATGCAGGGGATTTGTATCTGTTTCATATAATCTTTTTTAAATAATAATCAATTCAAGTGGAAATCACGACAACAATTGAATCGTTAAAGTGCAGTGGCATTTTATTAAGGAATACATTGAAAAAGTATTTTGGCTGCTTCCACAGTTAATCTCCCCTTACCTGACTGTTGTGTTCAAATGCAGAATCTGTTTACAGTTATCTTCTCACAAACAGTGCACAGCTACAGTTCCACCACAGGAGGGCAGCATACTGCTGCTTTTGGCATTAAAGTACTTAAGCCGATTCAATGGCATTTAAATGATTCAGGTCATTTGCAACTCACCACGCTGGTAGATTTTAAATATTAACCTGGACAAGAGTCATATTTAATATTTGCAACTCACCACGCTGGTAGATTTTAAATATTAACCTGGACAAGAGTCATATTTACTGCTATCTGACTGTCAAAGTCTGATGATTGGCTTTAACTTGTCCACACAGCTTAGTGGGCAAACAAGAATAAACTCTAGAGGCACAACTTAATTTAAAGATGGACATTTCTTTGTTTGTATTTATTGTATAAATGAGTAAAAGTCAAATCCCAACTTTAAAACCTATAATTTCCACTGGATAAGCTTTTCCAGCCCTTGCAGGATCCATCTGCATCCTGGTACAGATTCGTGGTGACCGTGGCGGATCCCTGATTGGGTCCGGGGGCCCCGACACCCAGGCTCAGCTGACTTCACCATCATGTTCATTACCGAGATGGTGCAGCCTGTGATTATCCCAACCTCCAGCTTATGCCACTCCGATGACACAGCTCCTGCTGAGACTCTCAACCTGAACTGATCGTAGTAGTCCAGGATCAAATCTGCAACATGGTGCGGCACATGGTGTTTTGTCATGGTGGTCTCAACCAGTTTGTGGGGGATGCAGCCATACTCATTGGCTAGGTCTAACCACAGGACTGTAAGGTCACCCTTGTTCCCGTGGGCTTCCCACTCCAGGGTGCTCTTCTCCTGTGCACCGAACCTCTCCTGGGCTAGACTGATAATTGTCGTCATTGTCTGCAGCCTCCGATCCACATCACCTTTCACAGATGCTTCAAGCACCTTGTCGATGTCCTCATCAAACTGCTCCCATGCTGTCGTCTTGCAGGCGTGTGGCCACTTGATTTGAGTCTTCCCCAGGGTGAGATCTGGGAGAGCTGATTGTGCCACATGGGGGCTCTGGGCTCTATGGGGTTCTTCCTGGCCCGGCTCCTCCTGCGTCTCATCAGGTGTGGTACCCGCACGCTGTGGTGCGTCACCTCTCTCCAAACACTTCATCCTGGCCTGGTGAATCTTGAGGCCTCGGCTATTTTTGCAGATTTTCCCACATCTGCATGTCGCGGTCGTAGTCGTTGATCCATTTCCATTTGTCGTTGCCGTTTAGTCCGTCAGATTGGGGTTCTCATCCTCCCCCCCTCTCGGGCTCGCCTGGGGGTATTTCTCCATGAGTCGATCTGTAGCTTGCTGTTGGGTTTCCTCCTCTCGGAAGAAGCGGTTTGGGCTGCCAACCCTCCCCGCCCCGGTTGCTGTCTTTCCAAGCTGTCAACTGTCTCTCCAGTCGTCACCAGCCTATTCCTAGTCATCAGCCAATCTCTTCCTGGTGGTCACTGGTTTCTCCAGAATAGAAAGTTCTTGAATACATCTTCTGATGCACCTGAACACATCATCAGTGATGTTACCTGGTATCCTTGGGTGTTTCGGGTCTTACAACATCATACACCCTCCTCCAGGTGACCCCACCACGGTTGATCAGGTGTGTGTTCAGGTGGCATTCGCTTGTCCCCATGGACCTTCTCTCTGGATCCAGAGCCATCTCTACGCTTTCTCAGCTGCCTCTGTGATGTTCTTGATTCCTGCTGCCACAGTCTTGTGTCCTGGCCTTGGCTGCACTCCTGCCTTGACAAATGCTATTGCGCTGGTGGTGTTTCGCACTTGGCTGCAGCTGCTGATACCCTTGGTGATGGCATCCGCAATCGGTTTCAGCACCTGGTTATGGCGCCAGGTGTACCGGCCCTCACCGAGAGCTTTTGGGCAGGAGCTCAGGATGTGCTCCAATGTTCCCCTGGCTGAGCACAGAGAGCAGTTTGGGGTTTCCACCTTTCCCCAGGTGAAGAGGTTCGCCGGGCTAGGCAGGACATCGTACACTACCCTAATCAGGAACGTGATGCGGTGTGGCTCTGCCTGCCATAGGTCTGTCCAGGTGACTTTCCTGTCCATTGCCCGTGCCCACCTTGTCCAGGCCCCTTGTTGCTTCAGACCAACCGCTCTGCTTGATCTTCCTTCCTCCACTACAGCCCTCATCTCCTGAATTTGCCTCCGCTTCTCCTTCCCCTTGCGCTCCCTATACCTAGGTGTTGGAAACAGCCCCAAGCCCGCTCTGCCATGGGCCACCACGCCCACCAAATCTTTTTGGCACAGCCGGGATTCTGCATCCAACAAAGCGGCCTCAGCCCTCCACTTCCTCCCCATCTTCACCTCCACTCCAGCCTGGGCCACCTTTGGATCTCTTGAGTCTCTGTACATCAGCACCTCGAGTGACCTTGAATTCCTCTTCCAGACTACATAAACTACACAAATATGAAAAACAAAGTAGCACAAACAAATAAGCTAGTGTAGAATCCTCGAGCACGAGAAGAAAAATAATCCACTGTTTTTAGATTTGCAGGTAAAATGTCTGCGAGTGCACGGATGTTACTTATGTGGTGCATGCTTTACAAATGTCAAAAACAAAATAGTTTATTCATCTGAGTAAGCAATGATCATCATGTTACAAGTAAAACCTGAGAATTACATTCACTGTATTAAGTCCTTTGGTGAAGCTCATTTTGGTGGGGCATTAAAATAATTTTAAAGTTACAGTTAAAGACAAGGCTTCATTCAGGTAGGAAGAAAACACATAGGTTACTGTTAAACAAATTATGATACAATTCACTATAAAAGAAAAAAAATAGCATTACTCCTCATTTTACCCCTCAACATATATAACAAATCTATTATACATGAGGTTCCATATGCTGACAAATCCCACGGAAAGGTCATTTAGATATTGTTAATAAACATTTTTTCAATTTGTAAGATGCTAAATAAATAAAATTCAAGTCCATAACTCACACGCTCATCTAATCTGGGATCAAACAGTGTACCAGAGCCGTGTCAAACACTGTGCTCGGGCTCAGACACAAATGCAAAGAAATAAAAGCTATTATCTGGCCAATGCAAGCTGATGCCGTCTTTCCTCAGTCGTGGCAAATAACACAGACTGGTTGATTATTAACCACTACTAAAGTGCTTTGACAAAGTAAATACAAATCCTAATTTGTCCTCTAGAGTAGAACGGAGGGAGAGACCCCCCTCTCAGGTCTTTCATAGTGCAGGTTTCTCAAACTTCAAGGCCCACCAGTCTAACCTCAACTAGGTGATCCATCATTTCCAGTTAACATCAGTTCTTGTGAACTTTAGTTTACAGTTGCCCGTCATCGGGCTGAGGAGCCGACCTCTTCAGTTGCTGCAGGTGGACGTCACCGGCAGGAAAGGAGGGCGCTGAGGCGGCATTCATGTTCACCTGGATCTGAGCGTATTCTGACGTATCATTCACTTGCTGCTCTCTCACACCATCTTTTTCCTGGGAAATTCTGATATCTGAATAGTGTAACTCCTGGAAAACAAAGAGAAAAGGACGGGGAAACATCTGAGATTACATTTCCAGGTACACATCACATCACATGGAATATGAGTTTGCCAAAAACAAGCCATGAACAAGAAACGACGCAGCCAACGGCTGATATTTAAACAAATATACACACTTCCACTCCATTATGTGCAAATTGATTTTTCCTTCCTGGTTCAAAGTCTGATGTTGAGCACTGTGAACCGTAAACACAGATCCCTGCTGAGTCTCAGATCACAGGATGACCACAAACATAGAACAGAAACATTATCTCTGATGTAAGATTAATGAACCTACTATCATTATAACACTGTATCTCGATCATTAATCATCGACTTATATTAAACTTGAATCCAAAGTCATTTAATCTGTCATCACTTGTATACATGTACATACAGATATATTGATTTTGTCTGAGCAACATGGACACAAGTCGTGGTGGAAGAACTGAGGATGATTTATGTTTGTGTTGTGCATGTAAACACAATCCCCCCTCGTTAGCACTGTCGACTTTTACCTGATTTGGCAAGTATGGTGCGTTGTCCAAGCCTTGACCTCCTTTAAAAAACGGGAAAAATAAACAATGCTTAGAACAATTTAAAGGCATACTATGCAGCAATTGTTGCTCACTGTATGTAAAGGCGCATTGCCCAAAAGGTTGGCAAGCCAGAAATGTCCCGACACAGCAAAATAGGAAAATACAGACATGGGGCAGGGTCTCAATGGATACAGATTTTATAAACTCTATAAAACTATTGTTTTTTCAAGGGAAATCCTGTATACTATAATACACATAGACAGCATACACACATAAAACACATACCTGTGCTGTTGGCGATGTTTCTTTTAAAGACTTTATTCATCGGGTTTCTGTTTAAAGAGGGAATGAGTCATTAGACATTAGGGCTTTGACTTTTGCCCAAAAATCATATTCGAAGTTTGTTTGTTTATTAATATTAATATTTGAATATATTCAAATATTTATTAATAATATTTTGACCATTAAATGCCTTCAGTAAGACCTATATGGTATGGTACTTAAGTTGTATATGTTTTGTCCACCAGAGGGCAGTGTATCAGTCAACATCAATAGGCAGGCAATGATGTTTTCAGAACGTTTATTTATTTAGGTCAGACACAAACTGTGTATGCATTCGGTTTCATCAAAATAAAGATAAATAAGCCATCAAAAATAAAGTAAAATAAGCCAGTCAGGCTAAACTGAAAAGACAAAATAAAGGTAGGCCTAAAAACAAAACCCCATCCTACCAGCCATGAACGGCCCATTAACAGATTATTTCGCTCACATAAAAATCTGGCTGGCTGCAGTTTATTTGGCTACAGACTTTTTTTAAGTTATTCGCCAAAAATACCAGGGGCCTCATGTATCAATGTTGCGTACGCACAAAAACATGGCGTACGTAATTTTCCACACCAACGTTCAGATGTATCAAAAGTGAAATGAGCGTGGAAATGTGCGGTGTCCCACGGCAGCTTCATGGCTGGCGTACGCACGTTTCTACAGCTATTGTTCCTTTGGCGACATTCTGAGGTGATGCTGGGAAACTGTTAATTATGTGAAAACAATTAGTCCTCAGAGTAATGTGCACATCAGAGACACATTAATGGACAATTAACACACACGTGTTTGCAATCATATGGATGAATATAAAAGCATGCGCAAAGTGATGAAAAAATGGCATTAACAATGGCAGCATGGCCTTGTTAGAAGACATCGCAAACGGTAACATCAGACGTGAGAGGGTGTTTAGAAAACGGGAGGATATGTTAGCAAATGACGACAACTGGCTCATGAGTCGTTTTAGGTTGCCGAGGCCAGTGTTACTGGAGCTGTGCGCAGAGCTGCGGCCGGCCCTAGAAAGAAACACAGCCAGGAGCCAGGGGTTGTCCGTGCCCACACAGGTGCTGACCACTCTGGGGTTTCTGGCAACAGGAGCCTTCCAGAGGGAACTGGCCGACCGGTCAGGAGTGTGCCAGTCCACTCTGAGCCGAGCCATGCCAGCTGTGTGGGACGGGATCAGAATGTCATCCAGGTACATCAAATTCCCATACAATGCTGTTGAACAGGCCAACATTAAAGCGCAATTTGCAGCAAGAGCCGGTTTCCCTAATGTAATCGGAGCTATTGACTGCACACATGTTGCTATAAAAGCGCCATCACAGGATGAATTTGTTTTTGTCAACAGGAAACATTTTCATTCAATAAATGTTCAAATAATATGTGATGCGCAAATGCAGCCCACCAACATCGTGGCAAGGTGGCCTGGTTCAACGCATGACTCGTTCATTCTTACTAATAGCATGGTTGGTAACAGGCTGGAGGCTGGCACGGTGCGCGATGGGTGGCTTCTCGGTGAGTAAATGTATCCGTTTAATTGCGCCCCGAATGTAAACCAGCACAATGCCCATTTGGGCACGTGCATTCAAATATGTGCATTTGTTTTTCCCTGGTGAAAATAGAGCGGCAGAGCTATCTAACAAGCCCTTTATTGTCTCCTTGTGTTCAGTATTTGTGTCGATAAACGCGTGCGTAAAGTTGGAAATGTCACACTGCAGTAGCCACGGCGCACTTCTGCAGTCATTAATATATATGATAATATAATATATAATATATTAATATCCTCCTGTCCCCCCGCCCGTTGCGGTCACGCTTCGGCGGTGGGCCGAAATCCTCCGCTTCACCTCCACCTTCACGTCGGACCATTTCTTTTTTATTTCAGGGAGTGTGCGCTGCTCCGACCCCACAGTGTTCACTGCCTCACACACACGCTCCCACTCACATTTCTTTTTTTTTTTGTGTTTATGCCTGATGAGAGGCTACCAAATAATACTGGTCTTCGAGTCTCGACTTCGTTTAAGAGCGTTTCCAGCTCAGACTCGGTGAAGTTGCGCTTCTTCCCTTTTTCATTTTGTAGATCTGATGGTGCAGAGAGGGGAATCCCCGGTGCAGGCCCTATTTAAATTCATTTGCATATTTAAATGGAGGCGTGGACAGGGAGGAGTTTAGCACTTCCACATGTGCGCTCAATTCCACGTTGATTGGGATGTACAAAGGAAAAGTGCTTGGATCCATGCGTACGCACACTTTGATACATCTGATTTTTTTTGTGCGTACGACAGTTTCTGGATTCTAGCGTACGCAATGTTTCAGTAGGAAATCCACGCAATTCTTAGTACATGAGGCCCCAGGTGATTCACATGTTCAGACATTATCGGGGCCGTCAGTTCCGACTGTTCGGCGGGGTTCGTTTGCCTATTTACGGGCAGTATTCCGGGTGGCGCGTCTTACGGTTCTCGGGACGGAGCGCGAGTGAGGGCTCGCGGAGCCGTGTGCTGCCCGGTGTCGGTGAGAGCTCCAGGCTGCTTTCGGACATTATTTGGGCCGTCAGTGGCGACTGTTCGGCGGTGTTTGTTTGCCTATTTCCGGGCAGTATTCCGGGCGGCGCGTCTTAGAGTTTACGTTTCTTGGGACGGAGCGCGAGTGCGGGCTCCTCGGGGGCTGTTGTCGATGTTGACGCGGCCATTGTTCTGCAAAATTGGCGCAAACCAGGACGCTAACGTCACCTATAGGAGCCCAGATGACCAATGATAGCCTTGCTAATGAGCTCGCGATTCACACAACTTCACCAGGCGTGCAAAAGCCTCGGAATCTGAATTGAAAACAACGTTCAAGCAAAGACATTTACACAAAATTATGCCCATAACAGGTTCGAATATTAAGGGCTGCCTAATATTCGTTCGGATATAAATATTGTTTTTGAAAAGAGGATATATATAACAAAAGCAGCACAAAAGGGAAGTAATTCACTTGTTGAAGGTTGAGTAAACACGTTTTACTGTCAACATCGACCTGATTCTAGTTCCACATTTTCTCCCTTTCTTCCGTTGCCATGAACTGACATTAATGCGGCCTGGAGTCGTGCTTTTGGGTCCAAACTGTGTAATATTGAACAATCACATTAACCATTTTTTTAATGGCTTCCTATTTAAATGCATAAGCTCTTTTCCACTTACTTTTTCTTGTAATAGCAGTACGCTGCAACAGCTGCTGCTCCAAGGATGACTAAAAGTGTGATTACTATTCCAGCGATGCAACCAGCCCCGCATCTAAATGGGGGTTTGACTGCGGAGACAGAGAACATGACGTTGTTCACCCCTCGTCATCTCACCTATACATACAACCAGTACATGATTTAGCAAATGATGGCCCCATTTAGAGTCCAAACAGATGATAGAGCAGGGTATGCTTTTGGTTGACAGGTCGCTACCATGGCAACGTCCAGTCTTAAAGTTGCCCGTGTCAGTTAATTGTCACAGTGACTATGTCAACTTCTTATCTGCAGTCTCAAGCCGTTTATGGGTCACTGTCATTAGTTTTATATGTTTTCAGGTGAGACAGTCATTATTTAGATTTAGGTGTGCTGTTCGGGTTTCCACACACACACCCACACACACACCCACACGCACACGCACACACACACTTACACTGTCAAAATACTGGAGAATATAACAAAAGCAGCACAACCGTTCGGTTGAGTACACTTTTCACCGTTGCAACATGCACCCGATTCTAGTTCCACTTTTTCTTTCCGTTCTCGTATGTTACCATGACATCGGGGTCGTTAGATAACGTCTGTTGGGAAATTTGCTGCAATGTTTTTGGAGACGTGACAGAGGCTCGGTGAGACCAGCCGTCAGTCATGTGATACGCTAAAATAAGCGGTTAATTATTCTCATTCTAAGTCTGTTATGATGTGATTTTTGAAGTCTCTGATCAAACCTCTGGCGATTGAGCTGCATTCGGGGGAACGTAGAAGAATGTTGGGACACGTGAGATTACTATATTCAAGTATCATTAGATCAAATCTGGATGATGCAAATTTTTTGCATCATTAGACAAAAAATCCGTAATGACCTTTCAGCATTTTGTCATTCAAGTGGTCTAAAACTAGACTAGACTAGTCTTCTGCAGCTCCTCCTGGATCTCAGGCTTTAGAAAACCTAGTGATCATTTGGCCAATCGCAGGTCATAACAGAGAGAGGATGTTCCTATTGGCTGTTCTACAAACGGTCCCAAATGGTGGAAAATGCTAAGAAACTCCTGCAAGAAAAAGCTCCTAGTCCAGCATTAGAAACATCTGGCTTCACTGCAAAGCAACTGACAAATAGGAAAACCGACCAATCAGAAAACTCTAAGTCTAAATGAGAATCTGACATAAAGACAAATCATGTCCACATCGACAACGCGTTTCAGAGATGGAGAAAGCCATGTGCTGACTGTAGCGGCTGTGCTTCAGTAGATACAGCTAGCAGAAGCACTCGAGAGAAAGTTGCTAATAGTTAAGTGTTTAACTTTGAGCAGCTTTGTGCTCACGGCAGCGACCGAGCTCTTAGTCGTTGGTTACGGTTCGCGGGGGGCTAAACCTCGAGAATCAGAGTGAGACTTTTCATCAAAGGGCTTTACAGGAACACAAGTTAGCAGAGGAAACGGGATTAGCTTTATAACGGCATCGGGATCACAATCAGGATGATGCAATAAAGGACTACTGTTTAAAGCGTGTGCATGTGCCCGTGCTCGTCTGATGGGAGGGGCTTAGGACAGAGAAGGGAGGACTGCTGGAGTAGGACGTATTTTCAAATTCTATCCTAATTCTTCATACTGCAGGTACATCACAAAATAATAAATGAATAAATTCTTTGAACAAAACCTTTAATTCAAACTTACTCAGTATAGAGATCGTTGCAGGCTGAGATCTTTCATATCTCATAGTTCTGTTGTTAAAGGCCTGACAGCTGTAGTTTCCACTCTGACTCATCTGAATGTTCATCAGTCTGAGCTCTGGTCCGGTATCAGACAGCAGGTCTCCATCCAGAAACCATGTAAACAGGGGAGCAGGTCTGCAGTCAGCTGAGCAGGACAGGATGATGTCTGACCGTTCCTCGTGGTATTCTTGTGATGGAGTTACTGTCAAAATAATATTGTCTGGGCCGTCTGAATGCCAAGGGGAAAACAGCTAAAAAAGTTAGTATACGCTTCTGCATTAACCGAACAGAACAAGAACAAGCCTGCAATAAACTATTTCTGAATGAAACTTTCTCTATGATGATTTCCTTGACATTGACCTCACTAAGCTGTAAGAATAATCTAAACGTGTCAGATAAAGAACCGAGCACGCAGGTTAGTAACTCACAGCTGATGAAGAGGGTTTCTGGTCCACTGGTGCCGTCGCTTACAGGGTTAAACACGCGACACCTGAATGGTCCCTGGTCATAGCGGGTCACGTTAGCTATAGTGATGGTGGAGTTTCCATCAGTGAGCTGAACTCTGTCACTTCCTGTGACCTCAGAGCTGCCGTTCAGCCAGAGGAAAGAGAGAGAGGAACCAGAGGAGGAGCAGGACAGACGGACGGAGCTGATGGACTCCATCAAGTCTGAGTCTGTGGTGCTGGTGTTGACCTTTACGTTAGAGACCCGCACTGTGGGCGAAAGTTACAAGTTAACAGCACGTTATCTTTGATGGGCAGTTATTGTAATTTCCAGGCTTCATATTTTGGGGGTTGTTCTTTAAAATACATGTTCAATATTGTAGAAAACGGCCTCCCCCTCCAACCTTCCTGAGCCTGCCCTCTCTGCTTCTGGGTGGAGCTCAGAGGTGATTTAGCCTCAACTGCTCATCTGTGTCAGCCTTTCACTGAGAACAAAGAAGCTGGCAAGCCTGCATCCCTATGTCCTTGTTCAAGCTGTGTATTTGACATAAACTAGAACCTTCCTCTATGTGCTCCAGGGAGCTTCCAGTCTCTTTAATATTTCTTTAGCTGGTTTGAAAACAAAAACACAATGGGTATCAGTTCTGATAAACATTTCCTGGTTTGAATAAACCACAACTTAACAAAGGTATTCTAGGTCAAACACAATATTTACAAACTTGGGAATAATTAATCAACTCAGCATGCACATCTAAACCAAACAGCTCGCATCTTTAGTTTATTCATTATTCCTAAGTTTGTAAAGATTTTGTTTGACCTAGAATGTCTCGCGGTCTAGTCCCAACAAGAGCTACATCTGATGAGCAAATTAAGACATATTTTACTTTACAGGTGTATTTAAAAAAAGCAAACTGTGTATCCATTGTATGCTCTTTTTATTGATGATAAAGATAATGATAATGATCAGCACTTACTGTCATAAAGCTATAAATAAACATCTTCAATTCAAATATGAACATTTGAATAGAGATGTTTATTTCTGACCTTGGAAACAATAACTTGACAAAAGTATCATCCTTAATTTAAAATAATTATTTTGTCATTGTATAATACCATAATGTTAGTTTTGTTTTGGCTGGCATGTTTTGAACCTTCTTTTTAGATCTTATTTTGAAACCATTGAACACCTCAAAACAATTATATATATAATTATAAAAGAGTCCATTTAATTATATATGTCTTCCTGTTTGCCATGGATACCCCCCACTGTGGATTGAAAGAGATGTTCTCTCACCGTATACACCAAGTGTTATTGTCCCGACCGCCTGTACTCCTCCAAAACGGATAACAGAAACGCTGTATTCTCCACTGTCATTAACGGTCACATTCCTGAGCTCCAGAGATCCAGTAGACATGAAGAGGGTGATCCTGCCTTCAAACTGTGGTGAAGTCGTGTTCCTACCACTGAAAGTGATTACATTGTTACCATCAAGTTGCCAGCTCACTGATACAAAAGTTGTTGGAGACAGGTTTGTGGTGAACATCACTGTCTCTCCCACAGCTGCTTCCAGAGGACCGTCTGGCAACAAACCAGCTCCTCTGGTCAAACCTGGAGGAGACAGTTGCAGGTCTGAGAAGGACTGTGATCGTGATCTCTGAAGAAGGTAAATAAACGGCACCGTCCCTCTGGGAAAGCACAAAGAAGCCCTCTGACTCCTTTTAAAGCTCAGCCTTAGGTTTTCCTAGGCTTTTATAAAACTGAAATCTATTTGCCGCAAACGAAAACAAAACCCCTAAATGAAGTTAAGGTGATCCTCAAAGAAGACATTTTTACACAGGAAGTTGTCAGGGAAACCACAGACTGCTCCAAATAAATAATACATTAATAGTTCCATGATTCAGAAGAGATTGAGAGGATAATCCTGTGTTACACTAAACTAAATTAATGTTCAATGCTCCTGTAATTGTCATCAAGTTGCCAGAAAACAAGCATTAATGAAACTCTTAAATGACAATAATACATTCTTATATTTTGAGAAATAAGCAAATATACCGTTTATCTGCTGTATCGTGTTGTAAAAGCTCACCTGAGATGACTCCCAGGATGACCAAGTGTATCACTGTCGTATCCATTACTGTTCTGCAAAGAGGGATCACAGTCCTTCTCTTAGCCGTTGCTAATATCTTCATAATGAGGAAGTAGGAAGTGTTGTGCAGTGGGAGTTCCACTTACTGATCAACTTAAGAAAGTTAATAATTAAAGTAGGGAAGGACATTTATTATGTCTAAACAGCTGTCAAAGTTTGTCATGACTAAAAGTTCATGTTTTAAGGTCCACATTCAAGGGGAGTTTGATGTTGTTGCCAGGCTTTGTGTGATCGGATATCGTCTTTTAATATCCTTTTAATATCCACTAGAGGGCGACGTGCCACAGCGTTAAGATCGTCACTGCAGCTTCAGTGGGTTCAGCTCATTATGAGGACACTTTAGTACCTCAACCCGTCGCTCTGCATTTCCTTGACTCGTATATGTAGAGCTGCCGGAGGCTCACATGTAACAGGAAAGCCAAAGTTTGATGGGTGACATTTCCTCTGCTGGTTAGATCTCACCAAGGCTCGTCAATGGATATATTGCCTTTGCTTTGGATCGTCTCTGCAACTTTAACAGGTAAGAATCTTGCATTCAAACGGTTTAACCTTGACTGCTGTTTAAAAACACATTTTCTAAACTTGAATAATGGTTGTTTGTTCAAAAGGTGTCCTTATCTTGGCTCCATAGCAGAACATGTGCATAACTTGATAAAATACAATTAATTGTTGAAACAAATAATGTATTTATAGTTCGCCCTATTGCATGTAGTTGAGGAAATATGGACATTTTAAAATGATATTTTAAAATTGTAGCTGTATCAGAAACCGTATGAATCCAGATTTTGATAGATTGGTTGCTCTGTTAGATAAAAAGTTCATCTATTAGATATACCTGTGATTGGCAACCACCTTAACTGCATTGCCTGTTTGGTATGAATAGATAGACATCTACTGCATACTGATGGAAGGTATTTATGTATGCATTTATTTTCTTTTGCATTGGGGTCAAGGGTATTATTACAGTTGCCCAGCTTTATCACAGTCCTCCTCAGACCTGCAACTGTCTCCTCCAGGTTTGACCAGAGGAGCTGGTGTGTTGCCAGACGGTCCTCTGGAAGCAGCTGTGGGAGAGACAGTGATGTTCACCACAAACCTGTCTCCAACAACTTCTGTATCAGTGAGCTGGCAACTTGATGGTATCAATGTAATCACTTTCAGTGGTACGAACACGACTTCACCACAGTTTGAAGGCAGGATCACCCTCTTCTTGTCTACTGGATCTCTGGAGCTCAGGAATGTGACCGTTAATGACAGTGGAGAATACAGGGTTTCTGTTGTCCCATCTGGAGGAGTACAGGCGGTCGGGACAATAACACTTGGTGTATACGGTGAGAGATCATCTCTTTCAATCCACAGTGGGGGGTATCCATGGCAAGAAATATATAATATAATTAATAATTGTTTTGAGGTGTTCAATGGTTTCAAATCAGATCTAAAAACAAGCTTCAAAACATGCCTTCCAAACAAAATTCAGGTTTTGTTATTGTTGTGTTTATTATTGTTTCCAAGGTCAAAAATAATCATCCCGATGCACATTTTGGGACTTATTAATGTAACATCTCCAACTCTTACAACTGCAGCATTAATGAGATTTGACTAATGAGCATGTTTAAATTGAACAACCTATTTATTTTCATGACTGAAAGTGTTGATATCAATATGTAAAAAAAACATACAATGGATACACAGTTTGCTTTGCTTTTTTTTTTTTTTAATACACCTGTACAGTCAATTATGACATAATTTGCTGGTCATATGTAGCTCTGGTTGGGACTAGACAGACATTGGTGGAGGTTTTATGGTCACACCTTCTTGTGGTTTTAAATTGGGCAACATTATATTGAAAATGTATTTTAAAGATTACAAAATTACACAACAATTGCCTATCAAAGATATCGTGCTTTAAACTTTCCATGTGTCAGCCATAGAAGGGTTTCTTTTTTCTAACATGGTGGTAAATATAAAACCATTTTGTCTTTTCGCCCACAGCACCGGTCTCTAACGTGGCGGTGACCGTCAGCAACACAGACCTGGTGGAGTCCATCAGCTCCGTCCGTCTGTCCTGCTCCTCCTCTGGTTCCTCTCTCTCTTTCCTCTGGCTGAACGGCAGCTCTGAGGTCACAGGAAGTGACAGAGTTCAGCTCACTGATGGAAACTCCACCCTCACTATAGCTAACGTGACCCGCTATGACCAGGGGCCGTTCAGGTGTCGCGTGTTTAACCCTGTAAGCGACGGCACCAGTGATCCAGTTACCCTCCTCATCAGCTGTGAGTTACTAACCTACGTGCTCGGTTAGATTATTCTTTTTTTTCTGTGTCTTTCTCTGTTGACTCGATGTATGATTTCCCCTTGACATTCAGTCGGCCCAGACAATATGAATTTGACAGTATCTCCACCTACCACCTACCACGAGGAACGGTCGGACGTCATCCTGACCTGCTCAGCTGACTCCAGACCTGCTCCCCTGTTTACATGGTTTCTGGATGGAGACCTGCTGTCTGATACCGGACCAGAGCTCAGACTGATGGACATTCAGATGAGTCAGAGTGGAAACTACAGCTGTCAGGCCTTTAACAACAGAACTATGATAAATGAAAGATCTCAGCCTGCAACGATCTCTATACTGAGTAAGTTTGAATTAAAGGTTTTGTTCAAAGAATTTATTCATTAATTATTTTGTGATGTACCTGCAGTATGAAGAATAAGAATAGAATTTGAAAATACGTCCTACTCCAGCAGTCCTCCCTTCTCTGTCCTAAGCCCCTCCCATCAGACGAGCACGGGCACACGCACACACTTTAAACAGTAATCCTTTATTTCATCATCCTGATTGTGATCCCGATGCCGTTATAAAGCTAATCCCGTTTCCTCTGCTAACTTGTGTTCCTGTAAAGCCCTTTGATGAAAAGTCTCACTCTGATTCTCGAGGTTTAGCCCCCCGCGAACCGTAACCAACGACTAAGAGCTCGGTCGCTGCCGTGAGCACAAAGCTGCTCAAAGTTAAACACTTAACTATTAGCAACTTTCTCTCGAGTGCTTCTGCTAGCTGTATCTACTGAAGCACAGCCGCTTCAGTCAGCACATGGCTTTCTCCATCTCTGAAACGCGTCGTCGATGTGGACATGATTTGTGTCTTTATTGTCAGATTCTCATTTAGACTTAGAGTTTTCTGATTGGTCGGTTTTCCTATTTGTCGGTTGCTTTGCAGTGAAGCCAGATGTTTCTAATGCTGGACTAGGAGCTTTTTCTGGCAGGAGTTTCTTAGCATTTTCCACCATTTGGGACCGTTTGTAGAACAGCCAATAGGAACATCCTCTCTCTGTAATGACCTGCGATTGGCCAAATGATCACTAGGTTTTCTAAAGCCTGAGAACAGATCCAGGAGGAGCTGCAGAAGACTAGTCTAGTCTAGTTTAAGACCACTTGAATGACAATATGCTGAAAGGTCATTACGGATTTTTTGTCTAATGATGCCAAACAAAAACTGTCTGACCTTTTTTTGTATTTAAAACTGGAGTAAAGTACATTTGTGAGTTACTGTGTTGCATCGTGAGTTACTCTGTGATTCCCACCCCTTGTGTGGACAGTTTGCATATTATGTACATGTTTAAAGGAACATTATAAGGTTTTCCTCTTACAGGTTTCTTTATATCTTTTTACTCTATAGTTTTCTTTCTCAGTAGCTTTTCATCGTGTTGTCAGATTTTTCATGTGACCTTTTGCCCAACAGAGAAAATATCTGGTGCTTTGATCACACCTGAAGCAAACCTGCCGATCGAGGGGAAATCTTTCAACTTAACCTGCGACGCTGCTGGCTCCGTCTTTACCAGAACGTGGAAGAAGGGCGACGTATATCTGACTCCGGATGACGACATCAACCTCTACGACAACAACAGAGTGCTGTCTTTTAAAAATCTGAGTGAAAGAAACGATGGAAAATATTCGTGTGAAGTCAGCAACCCCCTCAGCAGCGACGAAGCTACGTTCGTCATGCATGTTAACTGTAGGTGAATCTATAAATCTGTTACTCGAGAGGTCAATTATTGACCACGTTTTTAATTCTTTATCATTTGTGCTGCTGAATTTGATAAATGTCTGGGGTTTTTTTCCAGATGGACCAAAAAATGTTCACATCGAAGGTCCAAGTGTGCTTCATGTGGGACAGACCTTGACATTAACCTGCTCTGTTAAGTCCCATCCATCTGCTAGTCTTATCTGGATTGTGAACAGGACAGAGAAACAGAAATCTAATGTTTTTACTAAAGCCGACGCTCAACTAGACGACAGTGGCAACTACACCTGCGAGGCGAGGAATGATGTAACTGGGAGAACATCATCAGCGGTCCATGGATTGTCTGTAACAGGTACCAAGATTGTTGATGTTCTTGAATATGGTAATCCCACGTGTCCCAACATTCTTCTACGTTCCCCCGAATGCAGCTCAATCGCCAGAGGTTTGATCAGAGACTTCAAAAATCACATCATAACAGACTTAGAATGAGAATAATTAACCGCTTAATTTAGCGTATCACGTGACTGACGGCTGGTCTCACCGAGCCTCTGTCACGTCTCCAAAAACATTGCAGCAAATTTCCCAACAGACGTTATCTAACGACCTCGATGTCATGGTAACGTAAGAGAACGGAAAGAAAAAGTGGAACTAGAATCAGGTGCATGTTGCAACAGTGAAAAGTGTACTCAACCGAACAGTTTCCTCCCCATGTGCTGCTATTTTGACAGTTTAAGTGTGTGTGTGTGTGTGTGTGTGTGTGTGTGTGTGTGTGTGTGTGTGTGTGTGTGTGTGTGTGTGTGTGTGTGTGTGTGTGTGTGTGTGTGTGTGTGTGTGTGTGTGTGTGTGTGTGTGTGTGTGTGTGTGTGTGTGTGTGTGTGTGTGTGTGTGGAAACCCGAACAGCACACCTAAATCTAAATAATGACTGTCTCACCTGAAAACATATAAAACTAATGACAGTGACCCATAAACGGCTTTAGACTGCAGATAAGAAGTTGACATAGTCAATGTGACAATTAACTGACACGGGCAACTTTACGACTGGACGTTGCCATGGTAGCGACCTGTCAACCAAAAGCATACCCTGCTCTATCATCTGTTTGGACTCTAAATGGGGCCATCATTTGCTAAATCATGTACTGGTTGTATGTATAGGTGAGATGACGAGGGGTGAACAACGTCATGTTCTCTGTCTCCGCAGTCAAACCCCCATTTAGATGCGGGGCTGGTTGCATCGCTGGAATAGTAATCACACTTTTAGTCATCCTTGGAGCAGCAGCTGTTGCAGCGTACTGGTTTTACAAGAAAAAGTAAGTGGAAAAGAGCTTATGCATTTAAATAGGAAGCCATTAAAAAAATGGTTAATGTGATTGTTCAATATTACAAAGTTTGGACCCAAAAGCACGACTCCAGGCCGCATTAATGTCAGTTCATAGCAACGGAAGAAAGGGAGAAAATGTGGAACTAGAATCAGGTCGATGTTGACAGTAAAACGTGTTTACTCAACCTTCAAACAGTGATTTACTTCCCTTTTGTGCTGCTTTTGTTATATATTCTAAATATAGTCCTAAGCCTGACTATAGCTTTGTCTATGAATCATTTATTTCAGAGTGCAGCTGCATCTTGACACTATGGAACTTCACAGTTTAACATTTTGTTGTTGTGTCATCACTGAGGTGAAGCCATAAACACATATCCCTGTTTGAAACGTATGCGGGGAGAACTTAAAAACATTATTTGTTATCATTTTTTAAAGTACATTGGACCAAAGATTGAGATCAAACTTAAGGTTGCAGCTCTTTTTTTATGTTATGTGAGAATTTTGAATAAGTGGATATAGTTGTTTTTTTTAACAACGTGATCCTCTTAATATCGTTATGTTGCAAAAAGACAGCTTATGTCTGTCTATAGTAATGTCTAATGACTCATTCCCTCTTTAAACAGAAACCCGATGAATAAAGTCTTTAAAAGAAACATCGCCAACAGCACAGGTATGTGTATTATGTGTGTGATCTGTCTATGTGTATTATAGTATACAGGATTTCACTTGAAAAAACAATAGTTTTATAGAGTTTATAAAATCTGTATCTGCCCCATGTCTGTATTTTCCTATTTTGCTGTGTCGGGACATTTCTGGCTTGCCATCCTTTTGGGCAATGCGTCTTAGTATGCCTTTAAATTATTCTAAGCATCGTTTATTTTTCAGGCGAGGACAACTCATCATACGTGCCAAATCAGGTAAAAGTCCTCAGTGCTAACGAGGGGGGGTTGTGTTTACTAGAGCCCGACCGATAAAAGATTTTGAAGGCCGATACCGATACAAATGTTTGTTGATTTAAAAATCCGATATTACGAGATATCGGCCGATATTTTTTTTTTATTTCAGAAACGCGTAACAAAACATTAACAGATTTCCCTAACATTACTTATTCGTAGTTATTTATGAGCCTTCACTAAAATAATATAATTCAGTTTAAAAATAAACTTGTTTATTTTATTGTCACAACGGAACAGAGGAACATCAAAATATATTAAAGTTCTGATAAATAAAATGTATAAAAATACAAACTTAAAAGTCCTTTGAACAAAAAACACAATAACAACAACAACCAAACACATTTACCAGTATTAAAAGACTTGGTCAGCTTCATAAATATAACTTCGAACAAGACTGGAGACAAATTCTGTTAAGTTCTATAAGGGTGTTTCGTCCGTTTTTATTTTATTTTTAAAATATTAATTTATCGGCCATTATAAACGCTGATACCGATAGTTTGGAAAATGCCTGATATCGGCCCGCCGATATATCGGTCGGGCTCTAGTGTTTACATGCACAACACAAACATCCTCAGTTCTTCCACCACGACGTGTGTCCATGTTGCTCAGACAAATCATTATAATTGTACATGTACATGAATACAAGTCAAGACGGATTAAACGACTTTGGATTCAAGTTCAATATAAGTTGATAATTAATGATCCAGATACAGTGTTATAACTAGATTAGATGAGATTTGATTCAGTACAGTAACGATAGTAGGTTCATTAATCTTACATCAGAGATAATGTTTCTGTTCTATGTTGGTGGTCATCCTGTGATCTGAGACTCAGCAGGGATCTGTGTTTACGGTTCACAGTGCTCAACATCAGACTTTGAACCAGGAAGGAAAAATCAATTTGCACACAATGGAGTGGAAGTGTATATATTTGTTTAAATATCAGCCGTTGGCTGCGTCGTTTCTTGTTCATGGCTTGTTTTTGGCAAACTCATATTCCATGTGATGTGATGTGTACCTGGAAATGTAATCTCAGATGTTTCCCCGTCCTTTTCTCTTTGTTTTCCAGGAGTTACACTATTCAGATATCAGTGTTTTCCAGAAAAAAGATGGTGTGAGAGAGCAGCAAGTGAATGATACGTCAGAATACGCTCAGATCCAGGTGAACATGAATGCCGCCTCAGCGCCCTCCTTTCCTGCCTGTGACGTCCAACTGCAGCAACTGAAGAGGTCGGCTCCTCAGCCCGATGACGCGCAACTGTACTCTAAAATTCACAAAAACTGATGGTAACTGGAAATGATGGATCACCTGGTTGAGGTTAGACTGGTGGGCCTTGAAGTTTGAGAAACCTGCACTATGAAAGACCTGAGAGGGGGGTCTCTCCCTCCGTTCTACTCTAGAGGACAAATTAGGATTTGTATTTACTTTGTCAAAGCACTTTAGTAGTGGTTAATAATCAACCAGTCTGTGTTATTTGCCACGACTGAGGAAAGACGGCATCAGCTTGCATTGGCCAGATAATAGCTTTTATTTCTTTGCATTTGTGTCTGAGTGTTTGACACGGCTCTGGCACACTGTTTGATCCCAGATTAGATGAGCGTGTGAGTTATGGACTTGAATTTTATATTTATTTAGCATCTTACAAATTGAAAAAAAATGTTTATTAACAATATCTAAATGACCTTTCCGTGGGATTTGTCAGCATATGGAACCTCATGTATAATAGATTTGTTAACTAGTAAACGATAAACAGTGTTTTAATGGTTTTCTATCATGATAAAGTTGGACTTTATTTTCTCACAAATGGGAGTCTGCAACCACAATAATCCAATAAAAGACTTGAAGTCTGTCCAACAGGAAACTGTGACCTGTAAGATAGATCTCAGTCCTTTCCTGTAAACGCTCATCAGAGTAATTGAGGCCACATTTACGCTAAATGTCGTATAAAGATTCTCGTCTCTGTCAGCACATCTCTGAGATTTGCCTTGAGGTTAATGAGTAAACCCAAACCGTTTGATGATGCAAGGCTAGATAGTGAACCAAATCAATGAAGTTGTGTGGGCGAAACAATGAGCTGATGCTCACTATGAAGCTCCATAAAGCCGTGTGGAGATTTGGGTGATAACAGGTGTGGCAAGTCTGTTTCTCAGCTGTTGATGTGTATTTAAAGAGCAGCTGAAGGTCATTTGTCTTCACATTCAGGCAGCCATATCAAAGCCCCCAGACTATATCAACAAGTTCTTTTTTAGTCACACTTTTTTTTTTTTTTTTTTAGATGAGAATAAGTCTCCTAACCTGAACTAATGAAGGAGCGTCCCCTCCCCCGTTAGTTACTCATTAGTAAAGCTGCAACTCAAACCAGTAGTGTTTTCACAGCTTAATCACTCCCACACTGGAACCTTTCATTTGGTCTTGAAATGTAAAATGCAGTTAATTTAGCCTATTAATGGATAAATTAATGGATTTTCATAAATCATGGTATTTTAATGGATTATATGCAGCGTTTAAGGGCTAAAAAAGAAAAACAATCTTAAAATGGACCAAAAACCATGAAAACGGATCAAATATTAAAGCTTTGGTATGTGTTGAGGGGTAAAATGAGGAGTTATGCTATTTTTTCTTTTATAGTTCATTGTATGATCATTTGTTTAACATTCTATATGTTCTCTCTCTTTTTCTTCCTCCGTTAATGAAGCCTTGTCTTTAAATGTAACTTTATTATTCTAACGCCCCACCAAAACAAGCGTGTGATTAATGTTTCTTAATACAGTGAATGTAATTCTCAGGTTTTATTTGTAACATGATGATCATTGCTTACTCAGATGAATAAACAATTTTATTTTTGACATTTGTAAAGTAACAGTGCATTATTTTCCCTCGAGGAGAGTGCGATTCCACACTAGCTTATTGTTGTTGTTATCTTTGTTTTTCATATTTGCATAGTTTATGGTACAGTAAATATTTAAAATATGCAAATAGTCAGATGGCACACTGTGGGTGTCTGTTATTTACAATGCCTGAATCAAAATGTAGGGGGATTTTTTTTTAAGAGAAATTCAGTGCGGTGCAAAAATGTTCCTGTTTGTTACTGATAATAATTATATATTCTGTTTTATGAACTACAAACAAGTCATAAATAAGGAGGAAAGAGTTGTAGACAAATGGTATGCAAAATATAATTTCCAGGAATGACACTGCATCTAAATGACTGCAATAAATTCAAAGTTCAGCGTGAATAATATGTTGCATGCCATCCAGGGAGGGAGTGAAAGCAGTAAACGATCCATCGTTACCGGTAATGAACCTTCATTAATTCAAATGCAAATAACAGGGCAAAGTGTAAAGCACACGTGCTTCACATTCTAGTTCATAGTGCATCTCAAATGTCACATCCCTGAAGCTAAATAATGTGAGAGTAGGAAACTTTAAGGAGCAGAACCTTCATTATTACATCAACACCGAGTTCTCGGCCCGCTGAGAGGCGGCTGTAGTAAAAAAAGCCATTCAGGCCATTTATTGTCCTTTTATAGACTTTATTTAAATCAGGTTGGGACTTCAAGCAAACTCCTGTGAAATGGTGCCACCTAGTGATTGATGCAATGCAATGATCTCGTTTAAAAGGCGTTGCGTTGCCCCACAACTTACTTCCTGTTGCAGTTTATGGAAATGTCCTTTGCTGCAAGGTTGTACTGATTTCATCATCAGGTAAAATCCGATGTGAAACAAGATGCTGGGTGTGACTGGAATGAGTCATGTTTTAGGGATAACTCCCTGCCTCTAAGTCACAGTGGGTATAAAACAAAGTTTTACCCAAAGAGTCGAGAGTCAGCCATGAGAGATGTTACTATGACGCCCTACTGGAGGGGTCTTCACTGTGTTCTGCTGCTGGCGCTGATGGGTAACGGCTCTCTTTTTCCCCTCGACTGTAAGATTTAAAAAACCCTATGTGAGTGGTGAAATGTGTGATAATAAGAATGTGATGATGAATTAAACATCATCTCATTTTTGATGTATCCTTCTGTATATAATGATTTGACTCCCCGGGATTCACTGGAGGTATTTGAAGTTTAGACCGGCCTTGAGTATTCGAGTAAACCCTCTAAAGTAGCATATAATGAGCTACATTGAGATATGAGAAATAATAACCATACCGACTCCTCCTCCTCCTCCTCCTCGCTCAGGTGCACCAGTTTCGGAGGCCTGGGAGCAGATTTCCTGGACCGGTGAGGTGACGGCTGGTTTCAACACCACTTTCACCTGTTCCTCTTCTTGCAGCCCAAACTGCATCCACACCTGGACCTTCGAGGGCCGCACGGTCAACGGGAGCACGCTGACCTGGACACCGGATGGACTGGACCATATGGTGGAACTACACTGCAATGTGCTCAATCCAGAATCAGGAGTCTCCAGCAGCCTCAGCTCCACAGTAGAAATTAAGAGTAAGTACTGCAGTTTTGATATATCTCTGATGTTTTTACATGATTTGGAAATAATCATCCGTCCTCTTACAGATCGAGTGTCTGTGCGAGTCAGTCCACCAAACAGCGTCCCGTCCCTCAACCAGTCTCTGGATCTGGTCTGCCATGTCGCGCGGCTGGGTGACTTCTCCCACCTCGTGAACCAGGTGGTCTGGTACAAGAATGGACAGGAAGTGACCCCGCGGGGAAACACTCAGCTGCTGCACAA
This sequence comes from Eutrigla gurnardus, assembly GCF_963514095.1. Lineage (NCBI taxonomy): Eukaryota > Metazoa > Chordata > Actinopteri > Perciformes > Triglidae > Eutrigla > Eutrigla gurnardus. Next base: position 17,797,728 of record NC_139937.1, on the reverse strand, counting down.
CAACGCCACGCTGCACTTTGACTCCGCTCGGCCTTCAGATGCCGGATTCTACATGTGTGAGACCTACGTACCTGCGATTCACCAGACGAGAGTTTTCAGCCTGGGCTATCTCCTCAGCTGTAAGTATTCTATGACGTGAGGAGACGTTTGAAGAGTTCATTATTCGCATACTGGAAGTCAACTTGTTTTGCAGTTGATCCTTGGAACGTCAGCATCAGCGGTCCTGACTCCGTGTTCCCCGGCAGACGCAGTAAATTCACCTGTTTGACGAGCTGCACCTTAAACGTGGACTGCACGGTCAGATGGACGTTCAGGCACGGTTTCCCCATTGGAGGCTACTTTTCAGTCCATGAAAATGAGCTCAGGTGGACCCCTTCCATACCTGGTATTTTCCAAAACTTCACTTGTGTTGTAGAAAATGCAGCTGCTGGACGCTCCGCCGAGGCCACCAAGATGGTAGAAGTTCTAGGTACAACTCTTTAGTATCTGCTCCGTGTGTCACATCAGCATCACATGTTGCATTCCAGTCTAATGACTTGACTTGTTCCCCTTTCAAACAGGTATTCCTCTCTCTGGATCAGAGGGGCTGCAGCTCAGTGCAGCAATCATCAGCCTCGGACTGCTGCTTCTATTTGATAGAGCTGTTTGCTCTTTCTGTGTTTAAGCCTTAATGAGTGTGTTTGGCCTTTTTTAAATGTATTTATTTTATTCAACTTCAACAAACGTTTTTTTTTTTTTTTTTAATTCTAAAAATGTATCCGTCAGTTATTGTATTATTATGGACTTTATGGAAATGTGTTAGAAAATGTACAATATCCGTTAAAAACGCCCAAATGGCAGAACAGGGTAAACGGATGGTAATTTTTCACTCTACCTTTACAAATATATCATTAAATAATCTTTATCACAGTTAACAGCAGCATCCAAAATGTGCAATAAATGTTAAGTGTAATAAATGTTTGTGATGATTAATTCTACACCTTTTGTCCATAATGAAGCCTATTCTTGGTGTTCGATGACTTGAAGTTGACCTCTGACCTGGAAGTTACTTATTCACTGGCTTGCCCTCCTGAGACCAAACAAATGATAAGAGACTCACTCGGAGCAAACAGATGAGGGAGGCCGAGGCCTCCGCTGTGTTTTGCTTTCACGGTTACCTCCTGTGATGTAACATTATTATCTGTTCCTTTTTTCTTCTTTTGTTACTTTTTCCCTCCTGTGGACGTTAAACTCACCTGTTTCATATCATTTTCGCCCTGTGGTTTAGTTGGAATGAGGAAGCAAAACTAGAAAAATATTTACTATTTATGTAAAAATATTTGCCATGCTAGAGCAGTGTAATACACACTGTTTGTGTTGTAAATTATAAATGTGTGATAGTGGTACAAACAATACAAGGACAGCAATTATACAGCGTATTAATGATATAATAAACCCCTCAAAACGGCCGTCTTTCCAAGTGTTTCTGACTGTTCACGGTCAAAGAAAGCGTCTATTTTATTATTTTTATTTCTTTGTTTTTGTGCCATAATTAGTAGAGTATTTTCGGAGATTTGTGGAATGAAAAAAAAACATTCAACGTTTTGGATTATTCTTTACTGCTTTTATTTTTCCTGCTGTTTGCTCTTTGCTCTTCTTTGGCATGGCATGCTCTTTGCTTTCCAGAGGGTGGCGCTGTGCTCTCAGTTAAGTGAACCAAATCTTATTGAGCCACTTCTTTTACTTCCTGTATGTGCTTTTTTGTGCTGTATTGTATCTCTTTTTGGAATATTACCTTTAGTTTAGTTGATACAATAGATAAAGGTAATCAGGCAACATTATTCTACCAGCAAACCAACACATACCTGTATGGTTATTACAGAAATCACTCCATGTAATAAAACACATCGTGTATATATAACATTATAACTAGCGGGCGAGCTTAAGCCGCAACATTACCTGAAAACATTAATAAGAAAACAGTGGATTCTGCCTCATCATGCCACCTAAGCAGCCTGCATCCCTCTGATTCTGATATTATGTGTGTGAATGTTGTATCTGTCTATGTGTATTATAGTATACAGGATTTCCCTTGAAAAAACAATAGTTTTATAGAGTTTATAAAATCTGTATCCATTGAGACCCTGCCCCATGTCTGTATTTTCCTATTTTGCTGTGTCCGGACATTTCTGGCTTGCCATCCTTTTGGGCAATGCGTCTTAGTATGCCTTTAAATTATTCTAAGCATCGTTTATTTTTCAGGCGAGGACAACGCATCATACGTGCCAAATCAGGTAAAAGTCCTCAGTGCTAACGAGGGGGGGTTGTGTTTACTAGAGCCCGACCGATAAAAGATTTTGAAGGCCGATACCGATACAAATGTTTGTTGATTTAAAAATCCGATATTACGATATATCGGCCGATATTTTTTTATTTATTTCAGAAAGCGTAACAAAACATTAACAGATTTCCCTAACATTACTTATTTGTAGTTATTTATGAGCCTTCACTAAAATAATATAATGCAGTTTAAAAATAAACTTGTTTATTTTATTGTCACAACGGAACAGAGGAACATCAAAATATATTAAAGTTCTGATAAATAAAATGTATAAAAATACAAACTTAAAAGTCCTTTGAACAAAAAACACAATAACAACAACAACCAAACACAAAGTTACCAGTATTAAAAGACTTGGTAAGCTTCATAAATATAACTTCGAACAAGACTGTAGACAAATTCTGTTAAGTTCTATAAGGGTGTTTGGTCCGTTTTTATTTTATTTTTAAAATATTCATTTATCGGCCGTTATAAACGCTGATACCGATAGTTTGGAAAATGCCTAATATCGGCCCGCCGATATATCGGTCGGGCTCTAGTGTTTACATGCACAACACAAACATCCTCAGTTCTTCCACCACAACGTGTGTCCATGTTGCTCAGACAAATCATTATAATTGTACATGTACATGAATACAAGTGATGACGGATTAAACAACTTTGGATTCAAGTTCAATATAAGTCGATAATTAATGATCCAGATACAGTGTGTTGGGACCTCACTAGAAGGACAACACAATGCGGCCTACAGAAGCCTACAAAGCCTACACAGGACAAAGGGACAAAGGGGATTAAAAAACTACACCGCCATTTTAGTTTCACATCTCATCCAGGTGAGAGATGCGACGCCAATTTGAAGTATATGTGGTGCGACGCCAATCTTCAGGGAACCCCGGGGGGTCCCCTGGAGCGGCCTGAGCTTTATAAACCGAAGCCGCCTGGAGAACGCTCTCTTACTCTCTCTTACTCTGACTCCTACTCTGGCGTCTCTTCCTACAACCGGCGCAACACCACGTTGCAACGGGAGGCGACCCCCTCCTGCAGCGCACCGCTGCAACAAGAGGAACCAAGCCGGTTCCTGCCGTCCAGCTACCAGACGCTGTCTGAAGTAAGCTGACTAAATCGCCAAGCCGCGATTATATCGCCGCTCGTGGAAGGAGGAAACACCAACTGTTTTCTTTATTTGAGTTTGATCAACGAGAGGAAACCCGCTCCGCTCTCGTCTGGACGAAGCCGACTCATCACGTCCCCCGCTGACGCCGGGGCCCACGAACTACCGCCGTTACGGAACGCCGTCATCGCCAGGACGGGCTCGCAGTTTACGCAACGATACCAGTAAGAGGCTATCAGTCTGGGCAGAGACATAAGTGATAGTGTAGGATATGCTTGTAATTCTTGTTAATGTGTTTTAAGTTCTGATCGCGGACCGCCGAGTCCGTTGGTTCATGTGCTGCTGTATTTGAATACTGATTGTGTACCACGCAGCTGGGTTGATTTCTGTAACAGTGTTTGCGACTAACCTCCGCCATATTCGCGAGCTCAGAAAGCCTCTACTATCAGTTAAAAGACCGGTCTCGCGGAATAAACGCCAGTTCATTCACGCGAGCCCGTGTGATAGCGGCACGGCTTCTGGGACTCAGATCGCTCGCGGATTCTCTCTCTCTTTGTTTGTGTCCCGCTAACCCACACACACACACACACACACACACACATACACGCCGCACACACGTGTCCTAAGCCAGCTGTTCCCGGCGGACGCTAGGGACATAGCTACATCTGGTGGCTACATACAGCTATCTCTCGCTCTCTCTCTCTCTCTCTCTCTCTCTGTCGCTACTCCATCGGACGCCAGTGGCTCCGCCCCTGAGCGCTGCGAGGAATAGCTCCACCTCTCTCTCTCTACACGCACACACACACGCACACACAAACACACACACACTCCACGTGTGTCTCTCCTTCTGTTTAGCTTAGTTTTGTGTGTTAGGTAGTTAGGTAATAAGGCTTTGTTAATTGCAGTGTTATTGATTGTGATCATTATTACTGATTTTAATAAATCTTATTATATTATAACTAGCGGTCTCTTGTGCTTGTTGTGTATATGTCACTGGATAACAGCAGGTTGTGAAGGCTAGTGCTTGAATTTCACGCCTTTTTAATTGTTCGATTGGTTTTGTACTTCTATGCCAATGATCACGATGATTGGCATGTGAGTATAAAACCTTTTATATTGAGACTGAATACAGTTTTAGGTTATCTTTTCCCTGATCCCAGGGTGGTGCCCCGTTTATTCATGATTATATCATGATAATATATTAAATATAATTATTAATATCGATAATCATATTGACATTAATAATTAGCTGTTGATAACCAAATCTGCTCCTGCTACAACCCCAACAAGTGTTATAACTAGATTAGATGAGATTTGATTCAGTACAGTAACAATAGTAGGTTCATTAATCTTACATCAGAGATAATGTTTCTGTTCTATGTTTGTGGTCATCCTGTGATCTGAGACTCAGCAGGGATCTGTGTTTACGGTTCACAGTGCTCAACATCAGACTTTGAACCAGGAAGGAAAAATCAATTTGCACACAATGGAGTGGAAGTGTATATATTTGTTTAATTATCAGCCGTTGGCTGCGTCTTTTCTTGTTCATGGCTTGTTTTTGGCAAACTCATATTCCATGTGATGTGATGTGTACCTGGAAATGTAATCTCAGATGTTTCCCTGTCCCTTTCTCTTTGTTTTCCACTATTCAGATATCAGAATTTTCCAGGAAAATGATGGTGTGAGAGAGCAGCAAGTGAATAATACGTCGGAATACGCTCAGGGACTTGAAGTCTGTCCAACAGGAAACTGTGACCTGTAAGATAGATCTCAGTCCTTTCCTGTAAACGCTCATCAGAGTAATTGAGGCCACATTTACGCTAAATATCGTATAAAGATTCTCGTCTCTGTCAGCACATCTCTGAGATTTGCCTTGAGGTTAATGAGTAAAGCCAAACCGTTTGATGATGCAAGGCTAGATAATGAACCAAATCAATGAAGTTGTGGGCGAAACAATGAGCTGATGCTCACTATGAAGCTCCATAAAGCCGTGTGGAGATTTGGGTGATAACAGGTGTGGCAAGTCTGTTTCTCAGCTGTTGATGTGTATTTAAAGAGCAGCTGAAGGTCATCTGTCTTCAGACCGGCTCCACATTCAGGCAGCCATGTCAAAGCCCCCAGATATATCAACAAGTTCTTTTTTAGTCACACTTTTCTATGTGTGACTAAAGTATGTGTTTTCACTATATTTGTATTATCATTCTATGTTTGTATTAACCAGACCTCACATATAATAGGCCTACTCACAACACAATGCACGGAACTTTAGATCAAGCCATGAGATCAATGCAACCAAAATAAAAAGTATCATTTCACCACAAGGTGGCCGCCGAGTGCAGACCTGAACACACGTCATTGAACTTTTAACCAATGAGAACCATACCGCTGTAGCGGAGGTGTGGACAAGCCAGTTGCAGCCACCGTGGACCACGCTGCCAAGCGCTGCAAGAAGCGCCTCTTAAAAACTTGTTCCCGCGATGTTTTGGGTCACGTGATATGGTCGCGACCCTGTGACGTCTTTGCAGTCGGCTGCTAAGTCGGACACAATTCTAGCCATCATGCATCGCTTTCAACCCACAATACATCACGTTAGGTAGTGCGCTGCAGGCGGCTACATCAAGTCGAATTTGCCTAATAGTTGCATGGAAGTTGTCAGGGAAACCACAGACTGTGCTCCAAATAAATAATACATTAATAGTTCCATGATTCAGAAGAGACTGAGAGGATAATCCTGTGTTACACTAAACTAAATTAATGTTCAATGCTCCTGTAATTGTCATCAAGTTGCCAGAAAACAAGCATTAGTGAGACTCTTAAATGTCAATAATACATTCTTAGATTTTGAGAAATATGCAAATATACACGTTTATCTGCTGTATCGTGTTGTTATGCCCCAGCTAGGGGAACCTAGAGCACCACATGAATAAATGGACACCTTCCCTCACTCCCAAACCACAGAGAACCCAAAGACGCAGATTTGGTGCGTATCTCAAACAATAATTTATTTATACAATAATAAATGTAATAAGAGACACAACTTAACATAAAGCAGCATTTGCGTCGGGGTGAGCCAAGGCCAAAATAACAAACACAACCCAACTAACTAAAGAACCAAGGCTGACCTGCAAAAGAAGAGGAAACCAAAATACAAAGTCTAACCTCCCTACTTACTAAACACAGGAAAAACGAAGAACAAAGCAAATGGCAGCCCACCCCTACTGCTGCGTACCTAAACTAAACGCAACCGACAGGGTTGGGAGTGGAGGAGGGATGACTCGCGAACGGCCCATAGATCCCTCCATATATGGTCCCCCTCACGCTGGCTGGACCAATCAGGGCTGGATCCTGGCACGACACCTGCAACACATCATTCACTCACACATTCATTCAGACACAGAGGCCTAGACCCACCCCTGGGTCGTAACAGCCCCTCCCTTAAGAACCGAACACTACTCCAAAAAGAAAACTTCCCTTCCCTTCCCTTCCCAAAAAAAACAAACAAACAAAACCAATCAATACCACTAGTCTGCGTCCACACGCGACAGTGCATCTGCCAACACGTTCTCTATCCCCTTCTTGTGGCAGATCGGCAAGTTAAAATCCTGCAGGAGTAAAGACCACCGCATCAGAAGCTGGTTGGAGTTACGCATCCTAGCCAGGAACACCAGGGGATTATGATCTGTAAAAACCTGAATTGGCTCCACACTAGACCCCACATATACTTCAAAATGATTCACTGCAAGCATGAGAGCAAGTGCTTCCTTTTCAATGGTGCTGTAATTAACTTGGTGTTTATCGAATTTCTTTGAGAAATAACAAACAGGATGATCTACTCCCTGCGCATCCTCCTGAAGTAGAACAGCACCAGCACCACATCCACTTGCATCAACCTCCAGCTTGAAGGAACGCTGGAAGTTCAGGGCTGACAACACTGGAGCACTGCATAGCAATGCTTTAGCAGCCTTAAACGCATGCTGGCAGGCTGGAGACCACACAAACTTTGTCTTGGGGCTGGAGAGACTTGTAAGAGGAGCCACAACATCTGCAAAGTTACGACAAAAACCCCTGTAGTAACCACACATGCCCAGGAAGCGGCGCAATGCCCTCCTGGTGCGAGGGACAGGGTAATCAATCACTGCCTGCACCTTTGCCTCAATGGGACGCACCAGCCCCTGTCCGACTTGCTTGCCCAGGTAGGTGACCGTGGCCTTTCCAAATTCACACTTGGCCAAATTAAGTGTCAGTGAGGCTCCATCAAGGCGATTAAATATTACGGACAGTGTCTCCAAATGCTCCGCCCATGTATCAGAATAAGCCACCACATCATCTAAATAAGCCTCACAATTTTCCACACCCTGGAGAACTTTACGCATCAGTCGCTGAAAAGTGGCGGGCGCATTTCTTAACCCAAAAGGCATCACGGTATATTGTAGGAAATGATCAGGGGTTACAAAAGCAGAAATCTCAGATGCCCGCTCAGTTAAGGGAACCTGCCAGTATCCCTTAAGTAAATCTAGTTTTGTGACAAATTTGGCTGCCCCTACTCTATCCACACAATCCTCCATCCTAGGGAGAGGAAAGGAATCTGGCTTGGTGACTAAATGAACTTTCCTGTAGTCAGTGCAAAACCGAGAAGTGGAATCGGGTTTGGGGACGAGGAGGCAGGGAGAGCTCCACGCACTTGAGCTCGGCACAGCCAAGCCGTTTTCCAACAGGTACTTGACTTCCTGTTGTATCCCAGCTCGCTTTGAAGGATTTACTCGATATGCGTGTTGTTTAATTGGGGCATATCCCTCTACCTCTATATCATGGTGCAAAACTGATGTTCGGCGAGGGTGATCAGAGAATAACGAGGGGTGATTCTCAATCAGCTTAATGATATCAAGACGGTTAGGTTCAGGCAAATGAGACAAAAACGAATCTAAGTTATTCAACACTTCAGAATTTCCCAAGCGTGCAGAAGGAGTAACACTGTTTTTCTCAATGAGCCCGTCGTCCACCAATAGGTACGGAGGGGGCGGGGCCACACACACCATAGCAACAGGTTCAGGCACCGTAGTAGGGACCGGTGACACAAACGCATCTGCCCGAGCAACGTAGCGTTTCAACATGTTAATATGGCAGACACGGGACGTTCGTTTTCTGTCAGGAGTGTGTACCACATAATCAGTCTCTGAGAGCTTGCGCTCTACTAGATAAGGGCCAGAGAACCGAGCCTGCAACCCTGAACCTGGAATGGGCAGCAGGACCAACACTTTATCATCTGGTTCAAAAAACTCGTGCCACAGCTTTCCTGTCAAACTGCCGCTTCATCTTGGACTGGCTAGCGGCAAGAGTTTTGTGAGCAGTTTCCCAAGCATAATGCAAACGTTCACGAAAGGAGCTGACGTAATCTAACACATTGTGTTCCACACGCGTAACATCTGAAAGCCATTTCTCCTTTAACAAACGCAAAGGTCCGCGCACTGTGTGGCCGAACACCAGGTCAGCCGGGCTGAAACCGAGGGATTCTTGACTCGTTTCCCTCACTGCAAACAACAAGAGCGGGAGACCCTCATCCCACTCTTTGGCCGAATCAAGACAAAATTTTCGGAGCATAGACTTTAGCGTCTGGTGAAAGCGTTCCAAGGCTCCTTGCGACTCTGGGTGATATGGACTGGATTTCTGATGTTTTATTTTTAGCTCTGACATGACCTGTGAGAACACTTTAGACATGAAATTAGATCCTTGATCTGACCGGACAACTTTTGGCAAACCGAAAGTGGAAAAAAACTTAACCAGGGCTTTAACAACTGCTTTAGATTTTATGTTGCGTAAGGGCACGGCCTCCGGGTAGCGCGTGGCCGCACACATCATCGTCAGGATGTATTGATGCCCTGACTTAGTTTTTGGCAGAGGACCCACACAATCCACCAGCACGCGCTCAAAAGGCTCCCCCATCACTGGAATAGGACGGAGAGGCGCTGGTGGCACGGGCTGGTTTGGTTTACCCACAACTTGGCAGACATGACAAGAACGACAATAACTGGAAACATCCCCTTTTAAACCCGGCCAGAAGAAGTGCCGGAGAACCCGGTTGTACGTTTTTCTAATACCTAAATGACCCGCCAGACTGGAGTCGTGGGCCAGACTCAGGACCTGCTGGCGGAACGGCGCTGGCACAATCACCTGGTGAACAGAATCCCCCTCACGGGAACCAGGGGCCCACTTTCTCATTAACACCCCTTTATCAGAAAAGAACACAACATTTTTCTTGCGCCGCCGCAGTAGCGGAAACACAGACATCCAACGTGCGATCATTCTTTTGCGCATCAATCAATGTTGCTCTATCCACATTCAATGTCAGCTCGCCCTCCTCAAGCACCAACTCCACAGTGTCTGAGCCTGGCACAGAACAGGTTGGCTCTTTTTCATAGAGAGAACACATGAAAGAATCAGACAAATCCACAACTTCCCCCAACTCACGAGCTTTGGCGCGCGTAATTGCGCACGCAGGAAACACATGGCGCGGCACCGACATGGGGACAGAACTGAATGACTCGACACACGGGACTTCTACCACCTCCGGGTCAGGAAAGACTCTCCCCCCAGCCAGATCATTCCCCAGAATAAAATGAACCCCACTGATGGGCAGCTGCGGACGCACACCAACTTTAACGTGACCCGACACCATAGACAAGTTCAAATACACTTTGTGCTGAGGGACCATCAGTGTGCTCATCTTAACCCCCCACACTAAAATGTACGACTTACATGAAGTTTTTTCACTAAGCGGTAACACTGACGACAAAATGAAAGAACGGTACGCACCAGTGTCCCTCAAAATTGTCACGGGCACCTTGTCCTTGTCCTCTCCAGTGAGTGAAACAAACCCCTGCGAGATAAATGGGTTGTACGAGGGATCAGCCTTTACCCACTCACTCAGCGGGGATGACGAGGGCAACGCAGCCGCTGACGTGGCTGAAATCAAACCCACCCCAGCTGGTGATTTACCGTATCTAGCCGGCCTGCCCCGACTTTTCCTCTCGAGAGTTGGACACTTGGCAATCAGATGACCAGATTCGTGACAGTAATAACATTCACGGTTATCTCCTGAAGCAGGAAGAAAGTTTTTGCGCACTGCTTTTGGCGATCTCTGCCTGCGCTCAGACGGATTCGACGAAAAAAACTCACGGGCGCATGGCACAGAAAAAACACTATTATGCGTCAAGACAAATTCATCAGCATGTACAGCGGCTTGCTCCAACGAAACTACTTTCTGCTCGTTCAAATACAACACAATTTTGTCTGGGAGACAATTCTTGAACTCCTCTAACAGGACGAGCTCACGCAACTGATCCACTTGGGTAACTTTGCTCGCCTGGCACCACTTATCAAAAAGCGCACTCTTCTCGCGCGCAAACGTCTGGTTGGCAGCTTTCTGACTCCGGCGAAATCTTAGCCGATATGCTTCGGGCACGAGTTCATAAGCTCTTAATACAGTGGCCTTCACAATATCATAGTTTAAACTTTGATCTATAGACAAACTGGCACACACCTCTTGAGCTTTCCCTACTAATTTACACTGCAATAAGAGGGGCCACACATCCCTGGGCCATTGCAGAGCAGCCGCAATGCGCTCAAATGCACAAAAATATGAATCCACCTCAGTCTCCCTGAAAGGTGGGACTAGAGCAATGTTTTTGCACATCGAACGCTGAATGAGCAGTGCTAAAACCTGGTACTGGGCCGGCACCTCCAGGAACCGAGTTGGCCTGCGCCCGCGCGCGTAATTGCGCAGCAGGCGGAACAGTGCTCACTGGAGCTGGGGAAACTGGGGGTGTGCTACGTTCCAGCTCCAAGGCTCTCACTTTGAGATGCATAGCCTCGCCCTCGAGCTGTTTAGTCTCCCGCTCCAACTCCTTCATTCGGAGCGCTAAACGAAGACTTTCTGTGGACAGCTCGGCAGACTGGTCAGGAGCCACAGCCTCTACGCCCGAAGCCGGACCAGCGTCAGCCTGCACCTTCGCTTCCGCCTCGTATACCGCAACACCCGTGGTCCCAACCAGGTGTGTCAGCACCCCCCTCTCCACCAACTTAACACCCAGACACTGATATAACTCGGCCTTCTTAGCAGTATAAGGAATATCAATCTTATAAAAATTGGCCACAATCATTAACTCAGCTTTCTTACACACACTCAGTTTATCCCACGTGGGCTCTTCGACAAAATCATCCAAATTGAAATTGGCTGCCATCGTCACATCCACAAACTGCCAACCAGAGAGAGAGAGAGAGAAATAAAACTTACCGACTTACCGCTGCCTAGATCGCTCAAAACAACTAATGTGCAAAATGAGGACGAGCCCCCAATTCATGTTATGCCCCAGCTAGGGGAACCTAGAGCACCACATGAATAAATGGACACCTTCCCTCACTCCCAAACCACAGAGAACCCAAAGACGTGGATTTGGTGCGTATCTCAAACAATAATTTATTTATACAATAATAAATGTAATAAGAGACACAACTTAACATAAAGCAGCATTTGCGTCGGGGTGAGCCAAGGCAAAAATAACAAACACAACCCAACTAACTAAAGAACCAAGGCTGACCTGCAAAAGAAGAGGAAACCAAAATACAAAGTCTAACCTCCCTACTTACTAAACACAGGAAAAACGAAGAACAAAGCAAATGGCAGCCCACCCCTACTGCTGCGTACCTAAACTAAACGCAACCGACAGGGTTGGGAGTGGAGGAGGGATGACTCGCGAACAGCCCAGAGATCCCTCCATATATGGTCCCCCTCACGCTGGCTGGACCAATCAGGGCTGGATCCTGGCACGACACCTGCAACACATCATTCACTCACACATTCATTCAGACACAGAGGCCTAGACCCACCCCTGGGTCGTAACAGTGTTGTAAAAGCTCACCTGAGATGACTCCCAGGATGGCGAAGTGTATCACTGTCGTATCCATTACTGTTCTGCAAAGAGGGATCACAGCCCTTCTCTTAGCCGTTGCTAATATCTTCATAATGAGGAAGTAGGAAGTGTTGTGCAGTGGGAGTTCCACTTACTGATCAACTTAATAATTAAAGTAGTTAATAATTAAAGTAGGGAAGGACATTTATTATGTCTAAACAGCTGTCAGAGTTTGTCATGACTAAAAGTTCATATTTTAAGGTCCACATTCAAGGGGAGTTTGATGTTGTTGTCAGGCTTTGTGTGATCGGATATCGTCTTTTACTATCCTTTTAATGTCCACTAGAGGGCGACGTGCCACAGCGTTAAGATCGTCACTGCAGCTTCAGTGGGTTCAGCTCATTATGAGGACACTTTAGTACCTCAACCCGTCGCTCTGCATTTCCTTGACTCGTATATGTAGAGCTGCCGGAGGCTCACATGTAACAGGAAAGCCAAAGTTTGATGGGTGACATTTCCTCTGCTGGTTAGATCTCACCAAGGCTCGTCAATGGATATATTGCCTTTGCTTTGGATCGTCTCTGCAACTTTAACAGGTAAGAATCTTGCATTCAAACGGTTTAACCTTGACTGCTGTTTAAAAACACATTTTCTAAACTTGAGTAATGGTTGTTTGTTCAAAAGGTGTCCTTATCTTGGCTCCATAGCAGAACATGTGCATAACTTGATAAAAGTAACTTAATTGTTGAAACAAATAATGTATTTATAGTTCGCCCTATTGCATGTAGTTGAGGAAATATGGACATTTTAAAATTATATTTTAAAATTGTAGCTGTATCAGAAACCGTATGAATCCAGATCTTGATAGATTGGTTGCTCTGATAGATAAAAAGTTAATCTATTAGATATACCTGTGATTGGCAACCACCTTAACTGCATTGCCTGTTTGGTATGAATAGATAGACATCTACTGCATACTGATGGAAGGTATTTATGTATGCATTTATTTTCTTTTGCATTGGGGTCAAGGGTATTATTACAGTTGCCCAGCTTTATCACAGTCCTTCTCAGACCTGCAACTGTCTCCTCCAGGTTTGACCAGAGGAGCTGGTTTGTTGCCGGACGGTCCTCTGGAAGCAGCTGTGGGAGAGACAGTGATGTTCACCACAAACCTGTCTCCAACAACTTTTGTATCAGTGAGCTGGCAACTTGATGGTATCAATGTAATCACTTTCAGTGGTACGAACACGACTTCACCACAGTTTGAAGGCAGGATCACCCTCTTCATGTCTACTGGATCTCTGGAGCTCAGGAATGTGACCGTTATTGACAGTGGAGAATACAGCGTTTCTGTTATCCCATCTGGAGGACTACAGGCGGTCGGGACAATAACACTTGATGTATACGGTGAGAGATCATCTCTTTCAATCCACAGTGGGGGGTATCCTTGGCAAGAAATATATAAATATATATAATATAATTAATAATTGTTTTGAGGTGTTCAATGGTTTCAAATCAGATCTAAAAACAAGCTTCAAAACATGCCTTCCAAACAAAATTCAGGTTTTGTTATTGTTGTGTTTATTATTGTTTCCAAGGTCAAAAATAAACATCCCGATGCACATTTGGGACTTATTAATGAAATGTAACATCTGTAGCATAAATGAGATTTGACTAATGAGCATGTTTAAATTGAACAACCTATTTATTTTCATGACTGAAAGTGTTGATATTAATATGTTAAAAAAAACATACAATGGATACACAGTTTGCTTTTCTTTTTTTTAAATACACCTCAAATGTACAGGTGGTAATATATGGAAAGTCAATTATGACATAATTTGCTGATCATATGTAGCTCTGGTTGGGACTAGACAGACATTGGTGGAGGTTTTATGGTCACACCTTCTTGTGGTTTTAAATTGGGCGACATTATATTGAAAATGTATTTTAAAGAAAAAACACCAAGAAGTGAAGCCTGAAAATTACACAACAATTGCCTATCAAAGATATCGTGCTGTAAACTTTCCATGTGTCAGCCATAGAAGGGTTTCTTTTTTCTAACATGGTGGTAAATATAAAACCATTTTGTCTTTTCGCCCACAGTCCCGGTCTCTAATGTGGCGGTGACCGTCAGCAACACAGACTTGGTGGAGTCCATCAGCTCCGTCCGTCTGTCCTGCTCCTCCTCTGGTTCCTCCCTCTCTTTCCTCTGGCTGAACGGCACCTCTGAGGTCACAGGAAGTGACAGAGTTCAGCTCACTGATGGAGGCTCCACCCTCACTATAGCCAACGTGACCCGCTATGACCAGGGACCATTCAGGTGTCGCGTGTTTAACCCTGTAAGCAACGGCGCCAGTGATCCAGTTACCCTCCTCATCAGCTGTGAGTTACTAACCTACGTGCTCGGTTAGATTATTCTTTTTTTTCGGTGTCTTTCTCTGTTGACTCGATGTATGATTTCCCCTTCACGTTCAGACGGCCCAGACAATATGAATTTGAGAGTATCTCCACCTACCACCTACCACGAGGAAGGGTCGGACGTCATCCTGTCCTGCTCAGCTGACTCCAGACCTGCTCCCCTGTTTACATGGTTTCTGGATGGAGACCTGCTGTCTGATACCGGACCAGAGCTCAGACTGATGGACATTCAGATGAGTCAGAGTGGAAACTACAGCTGTCAGGCCTTTAACAACAGAACTATGAGAAATGACAAATCTCAGCCTGCAACGATCTCTATACTGAGTAAGTTTGAATTAAAGGTTTTGTTCAAAGAATTTATTCATTTATTATTTTGTGATGTACCTGCAGTATGAAGAATTAGAATAGAATTTAAAAATACCTCCTACTCCAGCAGTCCTCCCTTCTCTGTCCTAAGCCCCTCCCATAAGACGAGCACGGGCACATGCACACGCTTTAAACAGTAATCCTTTATTTCATCATCCTGATTGTGATCCCGATGCCGTTATAAAGCTAATCCTGTTTCCTCTGCTAACTTGTGGACCTGTAAAGCCCTTTGATGAGTTTGATAAGTTTAGCCCCCTGCGAACCGTAACCAACGACTAAGAGCTCGGTCGCTGCCGTGAGCACAAAGCTGCTCAAAGTTAAACACTTAACTATTAGCAACTTTCTCTCGAGTGCTTCTGCTAGCTGTATCTACTGAAGCACAGCCGCTACAGTCAGCACATGGCTTTCTCCATCTCTGAAACGCGTTGTCGATGTGGACATGATTTCTCTTTATTGTCAGATTCTCAGTTAGACTTAGAGTTTTCTGATTGGTCGGTTTTCCTATTTGTCGGTTGCTTTGCAGTGAAGCCAGATGTTTCTAATGCTGGACTAGGAGCTTTTTCTTAGCATTTTCCACCATTTGGGACCGTTTGTAGAACAGCCAATAGGAACATCCTCTCTCTGTAATGACCTGCGATTGGCCAAATGATCACTTGGTTTTCTAAAGCCTGAGAACAGATCCAGGAGGAGCTGCAGAAGACTAGTCTAGTCTAGTTTTAGACCACTTGAATGACAAAATGCTGAAAGGTCAATTACGGATTTTTTGTCTAATGATGCCAAACAAAAACTGTCTGACCTTTTTTTGTATTTAAAACTGGAGTAAAGTACATTTGTGAGTTATTGTGTTGCATCGTGAGTTACTCTGTGATTCCCACCCCTTGTGTGGACTGTTTGCATATTATGTACATGTTTAAGGGAACATTATAAGGTTTTCCTCTTACAGGTTTCTTTATATCTTTTTACTCTATAGTTTTCTTTCTCAGTAGCTTTTCATCGTGGTGTCAGATTTTTCACGTGACCTTTTGCCCAACAGAGAAAATATTTGCCGCTTTGATCACACCTGAAGCAAACCTGCCGATCGAGGGGAAATCTTTCAACTTAACCTGCGACGCTGCTGGCTCCATCTTTACCAGAACGTGGAAGAAGGGCGACGTATATCTGACTCCGGATGACGACATCAACCTCTACGACAACAACAGAGTGCTGTCTTTTAAAAATCTGAGTGAAAGAAACGATGGAAAATATTCGTGTGAAGTCAGCAACCCCCTCAGCAGCGACGAAGCCACGTTCGTCATGCTTGTTAACTGTAGGTGACAAACTATACAGTTACTGTTAAAGAAATTACAGTGTACAACTGAGAATTATAAATCTGTTACTCGAGACTCTTTACGTCAATTATTGACCACGTTTTTAATTCTTTATCATTTGTGCTGCTGAATTTGATAAATGTCTTTTTTTTTCAGATGGACCAAAAAATGTTCACATCGAAGGTCCAAGTGTGCTTCATGTGGGACAGACCTTGACATTAACCTGCTTTGCTAACTCCCATCCATCTGCTAGTCTTATCTGGATTGTGAACAGGACAGAGAAACAGAAATCTAATGTTTTTACTAAAGCCGACGCTCAACTTGACGACAGTGGCAACTACACCTGCGAGGCGAGGAATGATGTAACTGGGAGAACATCATCAGCGGTCCATGGATTGTCTGTAACAGGTACCAAGATTGTTGATGTTCTTGAATATGGTAATCTCACGTGTCCCAACATTCTTCTACGTTCCCCCGAATGCAGCTCAATCGCCAAAGGTTTGATCAGAGACTTCAAAAATCACATCATAACAGACTTAGAATGAGAATAATTAACCGCTTAATTTAGCCTATAACATGACTGACGGCTGGTCTCACCCAGCCTCTGTCACGTCTCCAAAAACAATGCAGCAAATTAGCAGCACCCATGTGCTGCTATTTTGACAGTTTAAGTGTGTGTGTGTGTGTGGGGGTGTGTGTGGAAACCCAAACAGCACACCTAAATCTAAATAATGACTGTCTCACCTGAAAACATATAAAACTAATGACAGTGACCCATAAACGGCTTTAGACTGCAGATAAGAAGTTGACATAGTCACTGTGACAATTAACTGACGCGGGCAACTTTAAGACTGGACGTTGCCATGGTAGCGACCTGTCAACCAAAAGCATACCCTGCTCTATCATCTGTTTGGACTCTAAATGGGGCCATCATTTGCTAAATCATGTACTGGTTGTATGTATAGGTGAGATGACGAGGGGTGAACAACGTCATGTTCTCTGTCTCCGCAGTCAAACCCCCATTTAGATGCGGGGCTGGTTGCATCGCTGGAATAGTAATCGCACTTTTAGTCATCCTTGGAGCAGCAGCTGTTGCAGCGTACTGGTTTTACAAGAAAAAGTAAGTGGAAAAGAGCTTATGCATTTAAATAGGAAGCCATTAAAAAAAATGGTTAATGTGATTGTTCAATATTACACAGTTTGGACCCAAAAGCACGACTCCAGGGCGCATTAATGTCAGTTCATGGCAACGGAAGAAAGGGAGAAAATGTGGAACTAGAATCAGGTCGATGTTGACAGTAAAACGTTTTTACTCAACCTTCAAAAAGTGATTTACTTCCCTTTTGTGCTGCTTTTGTTTTATATTCTAAATATAGTCCTAAGCCTGACTATAGCTTTGTCTATAAATCATTTATTTCAGAGTGCAGCTGCATCTTGACACTATGGAACTTCACAGTTTAACATTTTGTTGTTGTGTCATCACTGAGGTGAAGCCATAAACACATATCCCTGTTTGAAACGTATGCGGGGAGAGCTTAAAAACATTATTTGTTATCATTTTTTAAAGTACATTGGACCAAAGATTGAGATCAAACTTAAGGTTGCAGCTCTTTTTTTATGTTATGTGAGAATTTTGAATAAGTGGATATAGTTGTTTTTTTTAACAACGTGATCGTCTTAATATCGTTATGTTGCAAAAAGACAGCTTATGTCTGTCTATAGTAATGTCTAATGACTCATTCCCTCTTTAAACAGAAACCCGATGAATAAAGTCTTTAAAAGAAACATCGCCAACAGCACAGGTATGTGTATTATGTGTGTGATCTGTCTATGTGGTATTATAGTATACAGGATTTCACTTGAAAAAACAATAGTTTTATAGAGTTTATAAAATCTGTATCTATTGAGACCCTGCCCCATGTCTGTATTTTCCTATTTTGCTGTGTCGGGACATTTCTGGCTTGCCATCCTTTTGGGCAATGCGTCTTAGTATGCCTTTAAATTATTCTAAGCATCGTTTATTTTTCAGGCGAGGACAACGCTCCATACGTGCCAAATCAGGTAAAAGTCCTCAGTGCTAACGAGGGGGGGTTGTGTTTACTAGAGCCCGACCGATAAAAGATTTTGAAGGCCGATACCGATACAAATGTTTGTTGATTTAAAAATCCGATATTACGAAATATCGGCCGATATTTTTTTTTTATTTCAGAAACGCGTAACAAAACATGAACAGATTTCCCTAACATTACTTATTTGTAGTTATTTATGAGCCTTCACTAAAATAATATAATGCAGTTTAAAAATAAACTTGTTTATTTTATTGTCACAACGGAACAGAGGAACATCAAAATATATTAAAGTTCTGATAAATAAAATGTATAAAAATACAAACTTAAAAGTCCTTTGAACAAAAAACACAAGTTACCAGTATTAAAAGACTTGGTCAGCTTCATAAATATAACTTCGAACAAGACTGGAGACAAATTCTGTTAAGTTCTATAAGGGTGTTTCGTCCGTTTTTGTTTTATTTTTAAAATATTCATTTATCTGCCATTATAAACGCTGATACCGATAGTTTGGAAAATGCCTAATATCGGCCTGCCGATATATCGGTCGGGCTCTAGTGTTTACATGCACAACACAAACATCCTCAATTCTTCCACCACAACGTGTGTCCATGTTGCTCAGACAAATCATTATAATTGTACATGTACATGTACATGAATACAAGTCAAGACGGATTAAACGACTTTGGATTCAAGTTCAATATAAGTTGATAATTAATGATCCAGATACAGTGTTATAACTAGATTAGATGAGATTTGATTCAGTACAGTAACGATAGTAGGTTCATTAATCTTACATCAGAGATAATGTTTCTGTTCTACGTTTGTGGTCATCCTGTGATCTGAGACTCAGCAGGGATCTGTGTTTACGGTTCACAGTGCTCAACATCAGACTTTGAACCAGGAAGGAAAAATCAATTTGCACTAAATGGAATGTAAGTGTATATATTTGTTTAATTATCAGCCGTTGGCTGCTTCGTTTCCTGTTCATGGCTTGTTTTTGGCAAACTCATATTCCATGTGATGTGATGTGTACCTGGAAATGTAATCTCAGATGTTTCCCCGTCCTTTTCTCTTTGTTTTCCACTATTCAGATATCAGAATTTTCCAGGAAAATGATGGTGTGAGAGAGCAGCAAGTGAATAATACGTCGGAATACGCTCAGGGACTTGAAGTCTGTCCAACAGGAAACTGTGACCTGTAAGATAGATCTCAGTCCTTTCCTGTAAACGATCAACAAGTTCTTTTTTAGTCACACTTTTCTTTTTTTTTTTAGATGAGAATAAGTCTCCTAACCTGAACTAATGAAGGAGCGTCCCCTCCCCCGTTAGTTACTCATTAGTAAAGCTGCAACTCAAACCAGTATTGTTTTCACAGCTTAATCACTCCCACACTGGAACCTTTCATTTGGTCTTAAAATGTAAATTGCAATTAATTTAGCCTATTAATGGATAAATTAATGGATTTTCTTAAATCCTGGTATTTTAATGGATTATATGCAGCGTTTAAGACTTTAAAAAAACTTAAAATGGACCAAAAACCATGAAAACGGATCAAATATTAAAGCTTTGGTGTGTGTTGAGGGGTAAAATAAAAATAATAATAATAATAATGCATTTTATTTAGAAAGCGCCTTTCACGCCACTCAAGGACACTGTACAGCAGTTAAAATCATCAAGCACCAAAAACACAAAATAAATCATCAATAAATAAATACCAAAACACAAGAGCACAGAATAAACAAAAAAACAAACAACAGAAAAAAAAAAACATCAGTAAAAATAAATAATGAAAAGAACAAATAAACAAAACTGTGCAGAATAAAACGGAGATGTTAGGGTGAGAGGTGGTGGAGTGGATAAGCAATTTTAAACAGGTGGGTTTTGAGTTTTGTTTTGAAAAGAGGGAGAGAGTCAATGTTACGGATGTGAGATGGTAAAGAATTCCAGAGTTGGGGAGCAGAGCGACTGAAAGCTCTGCTCCCCATGGTGCTAAGGAGAGCAGGGGGCACAGTGAGGTGGAGAGAGGAGGAAGATCTGAGGGAGCGTACTGGAGTTGCAACGTGGAGAAGGTCAGACAGGTACGGAGGGGCGAGGTTGTGGATAGCCTTGAAAGTATACAGAAGGATTTTGAATTGTATTCGGAGTGGAACTGGAAGCCAGTGAAGTTGCTGTAGGATGGGGGTGATATGGTGGGAAGAAGGAGTTTTGGTAATGACACGTGCAGCAGAGTTTTGAACCAGTTGAAGCTTATGGAGAGACTTGTGAGGGAGACCAAAGAGGAGAGAGTTGCAGTAATCGAGACGGGAGGTGACGAGACTATGGACAAGGATGGAGGCGGTGTTGGGAGTGAGGGAGGGACGGAGTCGATTGATATTACGTAGGTGGAAGTAGGCAGCCCGAGTGGTGTTATTGATGTGAGCTTTGAATGATAGAGTGCTGTCAAGGATGACACCCAGACTCTTAACCTGAGGGGAGGGGGAAACTGAGGAGCTGTCGATAATAAGGGGAGGGAAACGGTCAAATTTGGAAAGTGTAGATTTGGTGCCAATAAGGAGGATTTCTGTTTTTTCACTGTTTAATTTGAGGAAGTTGGAAGTGAACCAGGATTTGATTTCGGATAAGCAGGTGGTGAGGGAAGAGGGTGGGAGTGCGGAGTTTGGTTTACTGGAAAGGTAGAGCTGGGTGTCATCCGCGTAGCAGTGATAATGAATATTGTATTTACGGAAGATGATGCCAAGGGGGAGGAGATAGGTGATGAAGAGAAGGGGCCCCAGGACAGAGCCCTGGGGCACACCTGTAGTGACTGGGGAGGGGTCAGACTTGAAGGATTTGAGCTGGATGAACTGAGTGCGGCCTGAGAGATAGGAGTGGAACCAGTGAAGGGGGGTGTGGGTGATGCCGATGGAGGAGAGTCTACGAAGGAGGATGGGGTGTGAAATGGTGTCAAAGGCTGCACTTAGGTCGAGGAGGATGAGGATGGAAAGTGAACCGGAATCAGCTGCAGTGAGAAGATCATTGGTGATTTTTATGAGTGCAGTTTCGGTGCTGTGGCGGGGGCGGAAACCAGATTGGAAAGGGTCATAGAGGGAGTTTTTAGTTAAGTGGGTGTGTAATTGGGTGGCGACTACTTTTTCTAGGATTTTGGATATGAAAGGTAGGTTGGAGATGGGGCGGAGATTATTGTAATTGTTGGGGTCTAAGCCAGGTTTTTTCAGGATAGGGGTGATAGCTGCCGTTTTGAGGGGTGAGGGAACAGTACCAGTGGTGAGTGAAGAGTGAATGATGGCAGATATGAGGGGAAGCACAGAGGGGAGACAAGATTTGACAAGGGTGGTGGGAAGGGGGTCAAGCTGACAGGTAGAGGGTTTGGATTTACGGATGAGGTCATGGATTTGAAGGTCAGTGGGAAGTTGGAAATTAGAGAAGTGCTGACAGTGTGGTAGAGGGGCTGGTGAGAGGAGAGGAAGTGCAGGTGGGAGAGAAGGGAGTGAGTCTGAGTCTAAGTGTTGGTTAATGATGGAGATTTTGTCGTAGAAAAACTGCATTAGGGAGTTACAGGTGTCAGTTGAATACAGGTGGGGAGGTAAGGAGTCAGGTGGGTGGAGAGTTCTGTTAAGCAGTGTGAACAGTGATCTGGTGTTTCCTTCATTGGAGATTATCTGAGCGGAGTAGTGATTTGTTTTGGCTTGGGTGATTGAGTCCTTGTAGTGGCGTATGTGGGTTATGTACATTTCTTTATGAATAGTGAGTCCAGTTTTCTTATAGAGTCGTTCCAGTTGGCGGCCTTTAGATTTCATAGAGCGGAGATGAGGGGTTTACCAGGGGGCAGTTGTGGAGAAGGAAACAGAGCGTGTTTTGAGTGGAGCGAGGGAGTTGAGGATGTTGTTTAAATGTGTATTGTAGAGGGTTATCCTTTCATCAGAGGTGGTAGAATAGTCCGGGATTGGAATAGTGTCAATGTTGGAGCAGAGAGTGTCAATGTTAGTGTTCCGGAATGAAATGAAGCGTGATGACTTGATTCTTGAAAGGCAGAGTGCAGTGCTAAAAGAGATGAGGAAATGGTCACTCACATGGAGATCATCAAAATGAGGAGTTATGCTATTTTTTTCTTTTATAGTTCATTGTATGATCATTTGTTTAACATTATATATGTTCTCTCTCTTTTTCTTCCTACGTGAATGAAGCCTTGTCTTTAAATGTAACTTTATTATTCTAACGCCCCACCAAAACAAGCGTGTGATTAATGTTTCTTAATACAGTGAATGTAATTCTCAGGTTTTATTTGTAACATGATGATCATTGCTTACTCAGATGAATAAACAATTTTATTTTTGACATTTGTAAAGTAACAGTGCATTATTTTCCCTCGAGGAGAGTGCGATTCCACACTAGCTTATTGTTGTTGTTATCTTTGTTTTTCATATTTGCATAGTTGCATGGTACAGTAAATATTTAAAATATGCAAATAATCAGATGGCACACTGTGGGTGTCTGTTATTGACAATGCCTGAATCAAAATGTAGGGGGATTTTTTTTTAAGAGAAATTCAGTGCGGTGCAAAAATGTTCCTGTTTGTTACTGATAATAATGATATATTCTGTTTTATGAACTATAAACAAGTCATAAAAAAGGAGGAAAGAGTTGTAGACAAATGGTATGCAAAATATAATTTCCAGGAATGACACTGCATCTAAATTCAATAAATTCAAAGTTCAGCGTGAATAATACGTTCATGCCAACCACGGAGGGAGAGAAAGCAGTAAACGATCCATCGTTACCGGTAATGAACCTTTAATGTAATTCAAATGCAAATAACAGGGCAGGTTGTGCTTCACATTCTAGTTCAAAGTACAATTTTAGGACTCAAATGTCACATCCCTGAAGCTAAATAATGTGAGAGTAGGAAACTTTAAGGAGCAGAACCTTCATTATTACATCAACACCGAGTTCTCGGCCCGCTGAGAGGCGGCTGTAGTAAAAAAAGCCATTCAGGCCATTTATTGTCCTTTTATAGACTTTATTTAAATCAGGTTGGGACTTCAAGCAAACTCCTGTGAAATGGTGCCACCTAGTGATTGATGCAATGCAATGATCTCGTTTAAAAGGCGTTGCGTTGCCCCACAACTTACTTCCTGTTGCAGTTTATGGAAATTTCCTTTGCTGCAAGGTTGTACTGATTTCATCATCAGGTAAAATCCGATGTGAAACAGGATGCTGGGTGTGACTGGAATGAGTCATGTTTTAGGGATAACTCCAAGCCTCTAAGTCACAGTGGGTATAAAACAAAGTTTTACCCAAAGAGTCGAGAGTCAGCCATGAGAGATGTTACTATGACGCCCTACTGGAGGGGTCTTCACTGTGTTCTGCTGCTGGCGCTGATGGGTAAGGGCTCTTTTTTTCCCCCTCGACTGTAAGATTTAAAAAACCCTATGTGAGTGGTGAAATGTGTGATAATAAGAATGTGATGATGAATTAAACATCATCTCATTTTTGATGTATCCTTCTGTATATAATGATTTGACTCCCCGGGATTCACTGGAGGTATTTGAAGTTTAGACCGGCCTTGAGTATTCGAGTAAACCCTCTAAAATAGCATATAATGAGCTACAGTGAGATATGAGAAATAACAACCATACCGACTCCTCCTCCTCCTCGCTCAGGTGCACCGGTTTCGGAGGCCTGGGTGCAGATTTCCTGGACCGGTGAGGTGACGGCTGGTTTCAGCACCACTTTCACCTGTTCCTCTTCTTGCAGCCCAAACTGCATCCACACCTGGACCTTCGAGGGCCGCACGGTCAACGGGAGCACGCTGACCTGGACACCGGATGGACTGGACCATATGGTGGAACTACACTGCAATGTGCTCAATCCAGAATCAGGAGTCTCCAGCAGCCTCAGCTCCACAGTAGAAATTAAGAGTAAGTACTGCAGTTTTGATATATCTCTGATGTTTTTACATGATTTGGAAATAATCATCCGTCCTCTTACAGATCGAGTGTATGTGCGAGTCAGTCCACCAAACAGCGTCCCGACCCTCAACCAGTCTCTGGATCTGGTCTGCCATGTCGCGCGGCTGGGTGACTCCTCCCGCCTCGTGAACCAGGTGGTCTGGTACAAGAATGGACAGGAAGTGACCCCGTGGGGAAACACTCAGCTGCTGCACAACAACGCCACGCTGCACTTTGACTCCCCTCGGCCTTCAGATGCCGGATTCTACATGTGTGAGACCTACGTACCTGCGATTCACCAGACGAGAGTTTTCAGCCTGGGCTATCTCCTCAGCTGTAAGTATTCTATGACGTGAGGAGACGTTTGACGAGTTCATTATTTGCATACTGGAAGTCAACTTGTTTTGCAGTTGATCCTTGGAACGTCAGCATCAGCGGTCCTGACTCCGTGTTCCCCGGCAGACGGAGTAAATTCACCTGTTTGACGAGCTGCACCTTAAACGTTGACTGCACGGTCAGATGGACGTTCAGGCACGGTTTCCCCCGTTGGAGGCTACTTTTCAGTCCATGAAAATGAGCTCAGGTGGACCCCTTCCATACCTGGTACTTTCCAAAACTTCACCTGTGTTACAGAAAATGCAGCTGCTGGACGCTCTGCCGAGGCCACCAAGATGGTAGAAGTTCTAGGTACAACTCTTTAGTATCTGCTCCGTGTGTCACATCAGCATCACATGTTACGTTCCAGTCTAATGACTTGACTTGTTCCCCTTTCAAACAGGTATTCCTCTCTCTGGATCAGAGGGGCTGCAGCTCAGTGCAGCAATCATCAGCCTCGGACTGCTGCTTCTATTTGATAGGGCTAGTTTGCTCTTTCTGTGTTTAAGCCTTAATGAGTGTGTTTGGCCTTTTTTAAATGTATTTATTTTATTCAACTTCAACAAACGTTTTTTTTTTTTTTTTTAATTCTAAAAATGTATCCGTCAGTTATTGTATTATTATGGACTTTATGGAAATGTGTTAGAAAATGTACAATATCCATTCAAAATGCCCAAATGGCAGAACAGGGTAAACGGATGGTAATTTTTCACTCTACCTTTACAAATATATCATTAAATAATCTTTATCACAGTTAACAGCAGCATCCAAAATGTGCAATAAATGTTAAGTGTAATAAATGTTTGTGATGATTAATTCTACACCTTTTGTCCATAATGAAGCCTATTCTTGGTGTTCGATGACTTGAAGTTGACCTCTGACCTGGAAGTTACTTATTCACTGGCTTGCCCTCCTGAGACCAAACAAATGATAAGAGACTCACTCGGAGCAAACAGATGAGGGAGGCCGAGGCCTCCGCTGTGTTTTGCTTTCACGGTTACCTCCTGTGATGTAACATTATTATCTGTTCCTTTTTTCTTCTTTTGTTACTTTTTCCCTCCTGTGGATGTTAAACTCACCTGTTTCATATCATTTTCGCCCTGTGGTTTAGTTGGAATGAGGAAGCAAAACTAGAAAAATATTTACTATTTATGTAAGAATATTTGCCATGCTAGAGCAGTGTAATACACACTGTTTGTGTTGTAAACTATAAATGTGTGATAGTGGTACAAACAATACAAGGACAGCAATTATACAGCGTATTAATGATATAATAAACCCCTCAAAACGGCCGTCTTTCCAAGTGTTTCTGACTGTTCACGGTCAAAGAAAGCGTCTATTTTATTATTTTTATTTCTTTGTTTTTGTGCCATAATTAGTAGAGTATTTTCGGAGATTTGTGGAATGAAAAAAAAACATTCAACGTTTTGGATTATTCTTTACTGCTTTTATTTTTCCTGCTGTTTGCTCTTTGCTCTTCTTTGGCATGGCATGCTCTTTGCTTTCCAGAGGGTGATGCTGTGCTCTCAGTTAAGTGAACCAAATCTTATTGAGCCACTTCTTTTACTTCCTGTATGTGCTTTTTTGTGCTGTATTGTATCTCTTTTTGGAATATTACCTTTAGTTTAGTTGATACAGTAGGTAAAGGTAATCAGGCAACATTATTCTACCAGCAAACCAACACATACCTGTATGGTTATTACAGAAATCACTCCATGTAATAAAACACATCGTGTATATATAACATTATAACTAGCGGGCGAGCTTAAGCCGCAACATTACCTGAAAACATTAATAAGAAAACAGTGGATTCTGCCTCATCATGCCACCTAAGCAGCCTGCATCCCTCTGATTCTAATATTATGTGTGTGAATGTTGTATCTGTCTATGTGTATTATAGTATACAGGATTTCCCTTGAAAAAACAATAGTTTTATAGAGTTTATAAAATCTGTATCCATTGAGACCCTGCCCCATGTCTGTATTTTCCTATTTTGCTGTGTCCGGACATTTCTGGCTTGCCATCCTTTTGGGCAATGCGTCTTAGTATGCCTTTAAATTATTCTAAGCATTGTTTATTTTTCAGGCGAGGACAACGCATCATACGTGCCAAATCAGGTAAAAGTCCTCAGTGCTAACGAGGGGGGGTTGTGTTTACTAGAGCCCGACCGATAAAAGATTTTGAAGGCCGATACCGATACAAATGTTTGTTGATTTAAAAATCCGATATTACGATATATCGGCCGATATTTTATTTATTTCAGAAAGCGTAACAAAACATGAACAGATTTCCCTAACATTACTTATTTGTAGTTATTTATGAGCCTTCACTAAAATAATATAATGCAGTTATATAAACTTGTTTATTTTATTGTCACAACGGAACAGAGGAACATCAAAATATTAAAGTTCTGATAAATAAAATGTATAAAAATACAAACTTAAAAGTCCTTTGAACAAAAAACACAATAACAACAACAACCAAACACAAAGTTACCAGTATTAAAAGACTTGGTAAGCTTCATAAATATAACTTCGAACAAGACTGGAGACAAATTCTGTTAAGTTCTATAAGGGTGTTTCGTCCGTTTTTATTTTATTTTTAAAATATTCATTTATCGGCCATTATAAACGCTGATACCGATAGTTTGGAAAATGCCTAATATCGGCCCGCCGATATATCGGTCGGGCTCTAGTGTTTACATGCACAACACAAACATCCTCAGTTCTTCCACCACAACGTGTGTCCATGTTGCTCAGACAAATCATTATAATTGTACATGTACATGAATACAAGTGATGACGGATTAAACAACTTTGGATTCAAGTTCAATATAAGTCGATAATTAATGATCCAGATACAGTGTGTTGGGACCTCACTAGAAGGACTACACAATGCGGCCTACAGAAGCCTACAAAGCCTACACAGGACAAAGGGGATTAAAAAACTACACCGCCATTTTAGTTTCACATCTCACCCAGGTGAGAGATGCACGCCACCCAACTGGTGCCTATTGGCTGACAATCTTCAGGGAACCCCGGGGGGTCCCCTGGAGCGGCCTGAGCTTTATAAACCGAAGCCGCCTGGAGAACGCTCTCTTACTCTCTCTTACTCTCTCTTACTCTGACTCCTACTCTGGCGTCTCTTCCTACAACCGGCGCAACGTTGCAACGGGAGGCGACCCCCTCCCGCAGCGCACTGCTGCAACAAGAGGAACCAAGCCGTTCCTGCCTTCCAGCTACCAGACGCTGTCTGAAGTAAGCTGACTAAATCGCCAAGCCGCGATTATATCGCCGCTCGTGGAAGGAGGAAACACCAACTGTTTTCTTTATTTGAGTTTGATCAACGAGAGGAAACCCGCTCCGCTCTGTCTGGACGAAGCCGACTCATCACGTCCCCCGCTGACACCGGGGACTCACGAACCACCGCCGTTACGGAACGCCGTCATCGCCAGGACGGGCTCGCAGTTTACGCAACGATACCAGTAAGAGGCTATCAGTCTGGGCAGAGACATAAGTGATAGTGTAGGATATGCTTGTAATTCTTGCTAACGTGTTTTAAGTTCTGATCGCGGACCGCCGAGTCCGTTGGTTCATGTGCTGCTGTATTTGAATACTGATCGTGTACCCACGCAGCTGGGTTGATTTCTGTAACAGTGTTTCCGACTAACCTCCGCCATATTCGCGAGCTCAGAAAGCCTCTACTATCAGTTAAAAGACCGGTCTCGCGGAATAAACGCCAGTTCATTCACGCGAGCCCGTGTGATAGCGGCACGGCTTCTGGGACTCAGATCGCTCGCGGATTCTCTCTCTCTTTGTTTGTGTCCCGCTAACCCACACACACACACACACATACACGCCGCACACACGTGTCCTAAGCCAGCTGTTCCCGGTGGACGCTAGCGACATAGCTACATCTGGTGGCTACATACGGCTATCTCTCTCTCTCTCTCTCTCTCTCTCTCTCTCTCTCTCTCTCTCTCGCTACTCCATCGGACGCCAGTGGCTCCGCCCCTGAGCGCTGCGAGGAATAGCTCCACCTCTCTCTCTCTACACGCACGCACACACAAACACACACACACTCCACGTGTGTCTCTCCTTCTGTTTAGCTTAGTTTTGTGTGTTAGGTAGTTAGGTAATAAGGCTTTGTTAATTGCAGTGTTATTGATTGTGATCATTATTACTGATTTTAATAAATCTTATTATATTATAACTAGCGGTCTCTTGTGCTTGTTGTGTATATGTCACTGGATAACAGCAGGTTGTGAAGGCTAGTGCTTGAATTTCACGCCTTTTTAATTGTTCGATTGGTTTTGTACTCCTATGCCAATGATCACGATGATTGGCATGTGAGTATAAACCTTTTATATTGAGACTGAATACAGTTTTAGGTTATCTTTTCCCTGATCCCAGGGTGGTGCCCCGTTTATTCATGATTATATCATGATAATATATTAAATATAATTATTAATATCGATAATCATATTGACATTAATAATTAGCTGTTGATAACCAAATCTGCTCCTGCTACAACCCCAACAAGTGTTATAACTAGATTAGATGAGATTTGATTCAGTACAGTAACAATAGTAGGTTCATTAATCTTACATCAGAGATAATGTTTCTGTTCTATGTTTGTGGTCATCCTGTGATCTGAGACTCAGCAGGGATCTGTGTTTACGGTTCACAGTGCTCAACATCAGACTTTGAACCAGGAAGGAAAAATCAATTTGCACACAATGGAGTGGAAGTGTATATATTTGTTTAATTATCAGCCGTTGGCTGCGTCTTTTCTTGTTCATGGCTTGTTTTTGGCAAACTCATATTCCATGTGATGTGATGTGTACCTGGAAATGTAATCTCAGATGTTTCCCTGTCCTTTTCTCTTTGTTTTCCACTATTCAGATATCAGAATTTTCCAAGAAAATGATGGTGTGAGAGAGCAGCAAGTGAATAATACGTCGGAATACGCTCAGGGACTTGAAGTCTGTCCAACAGGAAACTGTGACCTGTAAGATAGATCTCAGTCCTTTCCTGTAAACGCTCATCAGAGTAATTGAGGCCACATTTACGCTAAATATCGTATAAAGATTCTCATCTCTGTCAGCACATCTCTGAGATTTGCCTTGAGGTTAATGAGTAAAGCCAAACCGTTTGATGATGCAAGGCTAGATAATGAACCAAATCAATGAAGTTGTGGGCGAAACAATGAGCTGATGCTCACTATGAAGCTCCATAAAGCCGTGTGGAGATTTGGGTGATAACAGGTGTGGCAAGTCTGTTTCTCAGCTGTTGATGTGTATTTAAAGAGCAGCTGAAAGTCATCTGTCTTCAGACCGGCTCCACATTCAGGCAGCCATATCAAAGCCCCCAGACTGTATCAACAAGTTCTTTTTTAGTCGCACTTTTCTATGTGTGACTAAAGTATGTGTTTTCACTATATTTGTATTATCATTCTATGTTTGTATTAACCAGACCTCACATATAATAGGCCTACTCACAACACAATGCACGGAACTTTAGATCAAGCCATGAGATCAATGCGACCAAAATAAAAAGTATCATTTCACCACAAGGTGGCCGCCGAGTGCGGACCTGAACACACGTCATTGAACTTTTAACCAATGAGAACCATTCCGCTGTAGCGGAGGTGTGGACAAGCCAGTTGCAGCCACCGTGGACCACGCTGCCAAGCGCTGCAAGAAGCGCCTCTTAAAAACTTGTTCCCGCGATGTTTTGGGTCACGTGATATGGTCGCGACCCTGTGACGTCTTTGCAGTCGGCTGCTAAGTCGGACACAATTCTAGCCATCATGCATCGCTTTCAACCCACAATACATCACGTTAGGTAGCGCGCTGCAGGCGGCTACATCAAGTCGAATTTGCCTAATAGTTGCATGGAAGTTGTCAGGGAAACCACAGACTGTGCTCCAAATAAATAATACATTAATAGTTCCATGATTCAGAAGAGACTGAGAGGATAATCCTGTGTTACACTAAACTAAATTAATGTTCAATGCTCCTGTAATTGTCATCAAGTTGCCAGAAAACAAGCATTAGTGAGACTCTTAAATGTCAATAATACATTCTTAGATTTTGAGAAATATGCAAATATACACGTTTATCTGCTGTATCGTGTTGTTATGCCCCAGCTAGGGGAACCTAGAGCACCACATGAATAAATGGACACCTTCCCTCACTCCCAAACCACAGAGAACCCAAAGACGCAGATTTGGCGCGTATCTCAAACAATAATTTATTTATACAATAATAAATGTAATAAGAGACACAACTTAACATAAAGCAGCATTTGCGTCGGGGTGAGCCAAGGCCAAAATAACAAACACAACCCAACTAACTAAAGAACCAAGGCTGACCTGCAAAAGAAGAGGAAACCAAAATACAAAGTCTAACCTCCCTACTTACTAAACACAGGAAAAACGAAGAACAAAGCAAATGGCAGCCCACCCCTACTGCTGCGTACCTAAACTAAACGCAACCGACAGCGTTGGGAGTGGAGGAGGGATGACTCGCGAACGGCCCAGAGATCCCTCCATATATGGTCCCCCTCACGCTGGCTGGACCAATCAGGGCTGGATCCTGGCACGACACCTGCAACACATCATTCACTCACACATTCATTCAGACACAGAGGCCTAGACCCACCCCTGGGTCGTAACACCCCCTCCCTTAAGAACCGAACACTACTCCAAAAAGAAAACTCACTTCCCCCCCCAAAAAAAACAAACAAACAAAACCAATCAATACCACTAGTCTGCGTCCACACGCGACAGTGCATCTGCCAACACGTTCTCTATCCCCTTCTTGTGGCAGATCTGCAAGTTAAAATCCTGCAGGAGTAAAGACCACCACATCAGACGCTGGTTGGAGTTACGCATCCTAGCCAGGAACACCAGGGGATTATGATCTGTAAAAACCTGAATTGGCTCCACACTAGACCCCACATATACTTCAAAATGATTCACTGCAAGCATGAGAGCAAGTGCTTCCTTTTCAATGGTGCTGTAATTAACTTGGTGTTTATCGAATTTCTTTGAGAAAAAACAAACAGGATGATCTACTCCCTGCGCATCCTCCTGAAGTAGAACAGCACCAGCACCACATCCACTTGCATCAACCTCCAGCTTGAAGGAACGCTGGAAGTTCGGGGCTGACAACACTGGAGCACTGCATAGCAATGCTTTTGCAGCCTCAAACGCATGCTGGCAGGCTGGAGACCACACAAACTTTGTCTTGGGGCTGGAGAGACTTGTAAGAGGAGCCACAACATCTGCAAAGTTACGACAAAAACCCCTGTAGTAACCACACATGCCCAGGAAGCGGCGCAATGCCCTCCTGGTGCGAGGGACAGGGTAATCAATCACTGCCTGCACCTTTGCCTCAATGGGACGCACCAGCCCCTGTCCGACTTGCTTGCCCAGGTAGGTGACCGTGGCCTTTCCAAATTCACACTTGGCCAAATTAAGTGTCAGTGAGGCTCCATCAAGGCGATAAAATATTACGGACAGTGTCTCCAAATGCTCCGCCCATGTATCAGAATAAGCCACCACATCATCTAAATAAGCCTCACAATTTTCCACACCCTGGAGAACTTTACGCATCAGTCGCTGAAAAGTGGCGGGCGCATTTCTTAACCCAAAAGGCATCACGGTATATTGTAGGAAATGATCAGGGGTTACAAAAGCAGAAATCTCAGATGCCCGCTCAGTTAAGGGAACCTGCCAGTATCCCTTAAGTAAATCTAGTTTTGTGACAAATTTGGCTGCCCCTACTCTATCCACACAATCCTCCATCCTAGGGAGAGGAAAGGAATCTGGCTTGGTGACTAAATGAACTTTCCTGTAGTCAGTGCAAAACCGAGAAGTGGAATCGGGTTTGGGGACGAGGAGGCAGGGAGAGCTCCACGCACTTGAGCTCGGCACAGCCAAGCCGTTTTCCAACAGGTACTTGACTTCCTGTTGTATCCCAGCTCGCTTTGAAGGATTTACTCGATATGCGTGTTGTTTAATTGGGGCATATCCCTCTACCTCTATATCATGGTGCAAAACTGATGTTCGGCGAGGGTGATCAGAGAATAACGAGGGGTGATTCTCAATCAGCTTAATGATATCAAGACGGTTAGGTTCAGGCAAATGAGACAAAAACGAATCTAAGTTATTCAACACTTCAGAATTTCCCAAGCGTGCAGAAGGAGTAACACTGTTTTTCTCAATGAGCCCGTCGTCCACCAATAGGTCAGAGGGGGCGGGGCCACACACACCGTAGCAACAGGTTCAGGCACCGTAGTAGGGACCGGTGACACAAACGCATCTGCCTGAGCAACGTAGCGTTTCAACATGTTAATATGGCAGACACGGGACGTTCGTTTTCTGTCAGGAGTGTGTACCACATAATCAGTCTCTGAGAGCTTGCGCTCTACTAGATAAGGGCCAGAGAACCGAGCCTGCAACCCTGAACCTGGAATGGGCAGCAGGACCAACACTTTATCATCTGGTTCAAAAACTCGTGCCACAGCTTTCCTGTCAAACTGCCGCTTCATCTTGGACTGGCTAGCGGCAAGAGTTTTGTGAGCAGTTTCCCAAGCATAATGCAAACGTTCACGAAAGGAGCTGACGTAATCTAACACATTGTGTTCCACACGCGTAACATCTGAAAGCCATTTCTCCTTTAACAAACGCAAAGGTCCGCGCACTGTGTGGCCGAACACCAGGTCAGCCGGAATGAAACCGAGGGATTCTTGACTCGTTTCCCTCACTGCAAACAACAAGAGCGGGAGACCCTCATCCCACTCTTTGGCCGAATCAAGACAAAATTTTCGGAGCATAGACTTTAGCGTCTGGTGAAAGCGTTCCAAGGCTCCTTGCGACTCTGGGTGATATGGACTGGATTTCTGATGTTTTATTTTTAGCTCTGACATGACCTGTGAGAACACTTTAGACATGAAATTAGATCCTTGATCTGACTGGACAACTTTTGGCAAACCGAAAGTGGAAAAAAACTTAACCAGGGCTTTAACAACTGCTTTAGATTTTATGTTGCGTAAGGGCACGGCCTCCGGGTAGCGCGTGGCCGCACACATCATCGTCAGGATGTATTGATGCCCTGACTTAGTTTTTGGCAGAGGACCCACACAATCCACCAGCACGCGCTCAAAAGGCTCCCCCATCACTGGAATAGGACGGAGAGGCGCTGGTGGCACGGGCTGGTTTGGTTTACCCACAACTTGGCAGACATGACAAGAACGACAATAACTGGAAACATCCCCTTTTAAACCCGGCCAGAAGAAGTGCCGGAGAACCCGGTTGTAAGTTTTTCTAATACCTAAATGACCCGCCAGACTGGAGTCGTGGGCCAGACTCAGGACCTGCTGGCGGAACGGCGCTGGCACAATCACCTGGTGAACAGAATCCCCCTCACGGGGAACCAGGGGCCCACTTTCTCATT
The DNA here is from genome assembly GCF_963514095.1 of Eutrigla gurnardus. Classification (NCBI taxonomy): domain Eukaryota; kingdom Metazoa; phylum Chordata; class Actinopteri; order Perciformes; family Triglidae; genus Eutrigla; species Eutrigla gurnardus. Next base: position 17,763,443 of record NC_139937.1, on the reverse strand, counting down.
AACACCCCTTTATCAGAAAAGAACACAACATTTTTCTTGCGCCGCCGCAGTAGCGGAAACACAGACATCCAACGTGCGATCATTCTTTTGCGCATCAATCAATGTTGCTCTATCCACATTCAATGTCAGCTCGCCCTCCTCAAGCACCAACTCCACAGTGTCTGAGCCTGGCACAGAACAGGTTGGCTCTTTTTCATAGGGAGAACACATGAAAGAATCAGACAAATCCACAACTTCCCCCAACTCACGAGCTTTGGCGCGCGTAATTGCGCACGCAGGAAACACATGGCGCGGCACCGACATGGGGACAGAACTGAATGACTCGACACACGGGACTTCTACCACCTCCGGGTCAGGAAAGACTCTCCCCCCAGCCAGATCATTCCCCAGAATAAAATGAACCCCACTGATGGGCAGCTGCGGACGCACACCAACTTTAACGTGACCCGACACCATAGACAAGTTCAAATACACTTTGTGCTGAGGGACCATCAGTGTGCTCATCTTAACCCCCCACACTAAAATGTACGACTTACATGAAGTTTTTTCACTAAGCGGTAACACTGACGACAAAATGAAAGAACGGTACGCACCAGTGTCCCTCAAAATTGTCACGGGCACCTTGTCCTTGTCCTCTCCAGTGAGTGAAACAAACCCCTGCGAGATAAATGGGTTGTACGAGGGATCAGCCTTTACCCACTCACTCAGCGGGGATGACGAGGGCAACGCAGCCGCTGACGTGGCTGAAATCAAACCCACCCCAGCTGGTGATTTACCGTATCTAGCCGGCCTGCCCCGACTTTTCCTCTCGAGAGTTGGACACTTGGCAATCAGATGACCAGATTCGTGACAGTAATAACATTCACGGTTATCTCCTGAAGCAGGAAGAAAGTTTTTGCGCACTGCTTTTGGCGATCTCTGCCTGCGCTCAGACGGATTCGACGAAAAAAACTCACGGGCGCATGGCACAGAAAAAACACTATTATGCGTCAAGACAAATTCATCAGCATGTACAGCGGCTTGCTCCAACGAAACTACTTTCTGCTCGTTCAAATACAACACAATTTTGTCTGGGAGACAATTCTTGAACTCCTCTAACAGGACGAGCTCACGCAACTGATCCACTTGGGTAACTTTGCTCGCCTGGCACCACTTATCAAAAAGCGCACTCTTCTCGCGCGCAAACGTCTGGTTGGCAGCTTTCTGACTCCGGCGAAATCTTAGCCGATATGCTTCGGGCACGAGTTCATAAGCTCTTAATACAGTGGCCTTCACAATATCATAGTTTAAACTTTGATCTATAGACAAACTGGCACACACCTCTTGAGCTTTCCCTACTAATTTACACTGCAATAAGAGGGGCCACACATCCCTGGGCCATTGCAGAGCAGCCGCAATGCGCTCAAATGCACAAAAATATGAATCCACCTCAGTCTCCCTGAAAGGTGGGACTAGAGCAATGTTTTTGCACATCGAACGCTGAATGAGCAGTGCTAAAACCTGGTACTGGGCCGGCACCTCCAGGAACCGAGTTGGCCTGCGCCCGCGCGCGTAATTGCGCAGCAGGCGGAACAGTGCTCACTGGAGCTGGGGAAACTGGGGGTGTGCTACGTTCCAGCTCCAAGGCTCTCACTTTGAGATGCATAGCCTCGCCCTCGAGCTGTTTAGTCTCCCGCTCCAACTCCTTCATTCGGAGCGCTAAACGAAGACTTTCTGTGGACAGCTCGGCAGACTGGTCAGGAGCCACAGCCTCTACGCCCGAAGCCGGACCAGCGTCAGCCTGCACCTTCGCTTCCGCCTCGTATACCGCAACACCCGTGGTCCCAACCAGGTGTGTCAGCACCCCCCTCTCCACCAACTTAACACCCAGACACTGATATAACTCGGCCTTCTTAGCAGTATAAGGAATATCAATCTTATAAAAATTGGCCACAATCATTAACTCAGCTTTCTTACACACACTCAGTTTATCCCACGTGGGCTCTTCGACAAAATCATCCAAATTGAAATTGGCTGCCATCGTCACATCCACAAACTGCCAACCAGAGAGAGAGAGAGAGAAATAAAACTTACCGACTTACCGCTGCCTAGATCGCTCAAAACAACTAATGTGCAAAATGAGGACGAGCCCCCAATTCATGTTATGCCCCAGCTAGGGGAACCTAGAGCACCACATGAATAAATGGACACCTTCCCTCACTCCCAAACCACAGAGAACCCAAAGACGTGGATTTGGTGCGTATCTCAAACAATAATTTATTTATACAATAATAAATGTAATAAGAGACACAACTTAACATAAAGCAGCATTTGCGTCGGGGTGAGCCAAGGCAAAAATAACAAACACAACCCAACTAACTAAAGAACCAAGGCTGACCTGCAAAAGAAGAGGAAACCAAAATACAAAGTCTAACCTCCCTACTTACTAAACACAGGAAAAACGAAGAACAAAGCAAATGGCAGCCCACCCCTACTGCTGCGTACCTAAACTAAACGCAACCGACAGGGTTGGGAGTGGAGGAGGGATGACTCGCGAACAGCCCAGAGATCCCTCCATATATGGTCCCCCTCACGCTGGCTGGACCAATCAGGGCTGGATCCTGGCACGACACCTGCAACACATCATTCACTCACACATTCATTCAGACACAGAGGCCTAGACCCACCCCTGGGTCGTAACAGTGTTGTAAAAGCTCACCTGAGATGACTCCCAGGATGGCGAAGTGTATCACTGTCGTATCCATTACTGTTCTGCAAAGAGGGATCACAGCCCTTCTCTTAGCCGTTGCTAATATCTTCATAATGAGGAAGTAGGAAGTGTTGTGCAGTGGGAGTTCCACTTACTGATCAACTTAATAATTAAAGTAGTTAATAATTAAAGTAGGGAAGGACATTTATTATGTCTAAACAGCTGTCAAAGTTTGTCATGACTAAAAGTTCATATTTTAAGGTCCACATTCAAGGGGAGTTTGATGTTGTTGTCAGGCTTTGTGTGATCGGATATCGTCTTTTACTATCCTTTTAATGTCCACTAGAGGGCGACCTGCCACAGCGTTAAGATCGTCACTGCAGCTTCAGTGGGTTCAGCTCATTATGAGGACACTTTAGTACCTCAACCCGTCGCTCTGCATTTCCTTGACTCGTATATGTAGAGCTGCCGGAGGCTCACATGTAACAGGAAAGCCAAAGTTTGATGGGTGACATTTCCTCTGCTGGTTAGATCTCACCAAGGCTCGTCAATGGATATATTGCCTTTGCTTTGGATCGTCTCTGCAACTTTCACAGGTAAGAATCTTGCATTCAAACGGTTTAACCTTGACTGCTGTTTAAAAACACATTTTCTAAACTTGAGTAATGGTTGTTTGTTCAAAAGGTGTCCTTATCTTGGCTCCATAGCAGAACATGTGCATAACTTGATAAAAGTAACTTAATTGTTGAAACAAATAATGTATTTATAGTTCGCCCTATTGCATGTAGTTGAGGAAATATGGACATTTTAAAATTATATTTTAAAATTGTAGCTGTATCAGAAACCGTATGAATCCAGATCTTGATAGATTGGTTGCTCTGATAGATAAAAAGTTAATCTATATACCTGTGATTGGCAACCACCTTAACTGCATTGCCTGTTTGGTATGAATAGATAGACATCTACTGCATACTGATGGAAGGTATTTATGTATGCATTTATTTTCTTTTGCATTGGGGTCAAGGGTATTATTACAGTTGCCCAGCTTTATCACAGTCCTTCTCAGACCTGCAACTGTCTCCTCCAGGTTTGACCAGAGGAGCTGGTTTGTTGCCGGACGGTCCTCTGGAAGCAGCTGTGGGAGAGACAGTGATGTTCACCACAAACCTGTCTCCAACAACTTTTGTATCAGTGAGCTGGCAACTTGATGGTATCAATGTAATCACTTTCAGTGGTACGAACACGACTTCACCACAGTTTGAAGGCAGGATCACCCTCTTCATGTCTACTGGATCTCTGGAGCTCAGGAATGTGACCGTTATTGACAGTGGAGAATACAGCGTTTCTGTTATCCCATCTGGAGGACTACAGGCGGTCGGGACAATAACACTTGATGTATACGGTGAGAGATCATCTCTTTCAATCCACAGTGGGGGGTATCCTTGGCAAGAAATATATAAATATATATAATATAATTAATAATTGTTTTGAGGTGTTCAATGGTTTCAAATCAGATCTAAAAACAAGCTTCAAAACATGCCTTCCAAACAAAATTCAGGTTTTGTTATTGTTGTGTTTATTATTGTTTCCAAGGTCAAAAATAAACATCCCGATGCACATTTGGGACTTATTAATGAAATGTAACATCTGTAGCATAAATGAGATTTGACTAATGAGCATGTTTAAATTGAACAACCTATTTATTTTCATGACTGAAAGTGTTGATATTAATATGTTAAAAAAAACATACAATGGATACACAGTTTGCTTTTCTTTTTTTTAAATACACCTCAAATGTACAGGTGGTAATATATGGAAAGTCAATTATGACATAATTTGCTGATCATATGTAGCTCTGGTTGGGACTAGACAGACATTGGTGGAGGTTTTATGGTCACACCTTCTTGTGGTTTTAAATTGGGCGACATTATATTGAAAATGTATTTTAAAGAAAAAACACCAAGAAGTGAAGCCTGAAAATTACACAACAATTGCCTATCAAAGATATCGTGCTGTAAACTTTCCATGTGTCAGCCATAGAAGGGTTTCTTTTTTCTAACATGGTGGTAAATATAAAACCATTTTGTCTTTTCGCCCACAGTCCCGGTCTCTAATGTGGCGGTGACCGTCAGCAACACAGACTTGGTGGAGTCCATCAGCTCCGTCCGTCTGTCCTGCTCCTCCTCTGGTTCCTCCCTCTCTTTCCTCTGGCTGAACGGCACCTCTGAGGTCACAGGAAGTGACAGAGTTCAGCTCACTGATGGAGGCTCCACCCTCACTATAGCCAACGTGACCCGCTATGACCAGGGACCATTCAGGTGTCGCGTGTTTAACCCTGTAAGCAACGGCGCCAGTGATCCAGTTACCCTCCTCATCAGCTGTGAGTTACTAACCTACGTGCTCGGTTAGATTATTCTTTTTTTTCGGTGTCTTTCTCTGTTGACTCGATGTATGATTTCCCCTTCACGTTCAGACGGCCCAGACAATATGAATTTGAGAGTATCTCCACCTACCACCTACCACGAGGAACGGTCAGACGTCAACCTGACCTGCTCAGCTGACTGCAGACCTGCTCCCCTGTTTACATGGTTTCTGGATGGAGACCTGCTGTCTGATACCGGACCAGAGCTCAGACTGATGGACATTCAGATGAGTCAGAGTGGAAACTACAGCTGTCAGGCCTTTAACAACAGAACTATGAGAAATGACAAATCTCAGCCTGCAACGATCTCTATACTGAGTAAGTTTGAATTAAAGGTTTTGTTCAAAGAATTTATTCATTTATTATTTTGTGATGTACCTGCAGTATGAAGAATTAGAATAGAATTTAAAAATACCTCCTACTCCAGCAGTCCTCCCTTCTCTGTCCTAAGCCCCTCCCATAAGACGAGCACGGGCACATGCACACGCTTTAAACAGTAATCCTTTATTTCATCATCCTGATTGTGATCCCGATGCCGTTATAAAGCTAATCCTGTTTCCTCTGCTAACTTGTGGACCTGTAAAGCCCTTTGATGAGTTTGATAAGTTTAGCCCCCTGCGAACCGTAACCAACGACTAAGAGCTCGGTCGCTGCCGTGAGCACAAAGCTGCTCAAAGTTAAACACTTAACTATTAGCAACTTTCTCTCGAGTGCTTCTGCTAGCTGTATCTACTGAAGCACAGCCGCTACAGTCAGCACATGGCTTTCTCCATCTCTGAAACGCGTTGTCGATGTGGACATGATTTCTCTTTATTGTCAGATTCTCAGTTAGACTTAGAGTTTTCTGATTGGTCGGTTTTCCTATTTGTCGGTTGCTTTGCAGTGAAGCCAGATGTTTCTAATGCTGGACTAGGAGCTTTTTCTTAGCATTTTCCACCATTTGGGACCGTTTGTAGAACAGCCAATAGGAACATCCTCTCTCTGTAATGACCTGCGATTGGCCAAATGATCACTTGGTTTTCTAAAGCCTGAGAACAGATCCAGGAGGAGCTGCAGAAGACTAGTCTAGTCTAGTTTTAGACCACTTGAATGACAAAATGCTGAAAGGTCAATTACGGATTTTTTGTCTAATGATGCCAAACAAAAACTGTCTGACCTTTTTTTGTATTTAAAACTGGAGTAAAGTACATTTGTGAGTTATTGTGTTGCATCGTGAGTTACTCTGTGATTCCCACCCCTTGTGTGGACTGTTTGCATATTATGTACATGTTTAAGGGAACATTATAAGGTTTTCCTCTTACAGGTTTCTTTATATCTTTTTACTCTATAGTTTTCTTTCTCAGTAGCTTTTCATCGTGGTGTCAGATTTTTCACGTGACCTTTTGCCCAACAGAGAAAATATTTGCCGCTTTGATCACACCTGAAGCAAACCTGCCGATCGAGGGGAAATCTTTCAACTTAACCTGCGACGCTGCTGGCTCCGTCTTTACCAGAACGTGGAAGAAGGGCGACGTATATCTGACTCCGGATGACGACATCAACCTCTACGACAACAACAGAGTGCTGTCTTTTAAAAATCTGAGTGAAAGAAACGATGGAAAATATTCGTGTGAAGTCAGCAACCCCCTCAGCAGCGACGAAGCCACGTTCGTCATGCTTGTTAACTGTAGGTGACAAACTATACAGTTACTGTTAAAGAAATTACAGTGTACAACTGAGAATTATAAATCTGTTACTCGAGACTCTTTACGTCAATTATTGACCACGTTTTTAATTCTTTATCATTTGTGCTGCTGAATTTGATAAATGTCTTTTTTTTTCAGATGGACCAAAAAATGTTCACATCGAAGGTCCAAGTGTGCTTCATGTGGGACAGACCTTGACATTAACCTGCTTTGCTAACTCCCATCCATCTGCTAGTCTTATCTGGATTGTGAACAGGACAGAGAAACAGAAATCTAATGTTTTTACTAAAGCCGACGCTCAACTTGACGACAGTGGCAACTACACCTGCGAGGCGAGGAATGATGTAACTGGGAGAACATCATCAGCGGTCCATGGATTGTCTGTAACAGGTACCAAGATTGTTGATGTTCTTGAATATGGTAATCTCACGTGTCCCAACATTCTTCTACGTTCCCCCGAATGCAGCTCAATCGCCAAAGGTTTGATCAGAGACTTCAAAAATCACATCATAACAGACTTAGAATGAGAATAATTAACCGCTTAATTTAGCCTATAACATGACTGACGGCTGGTCTCACCCAGCCTCTGTCACGTCTCCAAAAACAATGCAGCAAATTAGCAGCACCCATGTGCTGCTATTTTGACAGTTTAAGTGTGTGTGTGTGTGTGGGGGTGTGTGTGGAAACCCAAACAGCACACCTAAATCTAAATAATGACTGTCTCACCTGAAAACATATAAAACTAATGACAGTGACCCATAAACGGCTTTAGACTGCAGATAAGAAGTTGACATAGTCACTGTGACAATTAACTGACGCGGGCAACTTTAAGACTGGACGTTGCCATGGTAGCGACCTGTCAACCAAAAGCATACCCTGCTCTATCATCTGTTTGGACTCTAAATGGGGCCATCATTTGCTAAATCATGTACTGGTTGTATGTATAGGTGAGATGACGAGGGGTGAACAACGTCATGTTCTCTGTCTCCGCAGTCAAACCCCCATTTAGATGCGGGGCTGGTTGCATCGCTGGAATAGTAATCGCACTTTTAGTCATCCTTGGAGCAGCAGCTGTTGCAGCGTACTGGTTTTACAAGAAAAAGTAAGTGGAAAAGAGCTTATGCATTTAAATAGGAAGCCATTAAAAAAAATGGTTAATGTGATTGTTCAATATTACACAGTTTGGACCCAAAAGCACGACTCCAGGGCGCATTAATGTCAGTTCATGGCAACGGAAGAAAGGGAGAAAATGTGGAACTAGAATCAGGTCGATGTTGACAGTAAAACGTTTTTACTCAACCTTCAAAAAGTGATTTACTTCCCTTTTGTGCTGCTTTTGTTTTATATTCTAAATATAGTCCTAAGCCTGACTATAGCTTTGTCTATAAATCATTTATTTCAGAGTGCAGCTGCATCTTGACACTATGGAACTTCACAGTTTAACATTTTGTTGTTGTGTCATCACTGAGGTGAAGCCATAAACACATATCCCTGTTTGAAACGTATGCGGGGAGAGCTTAAAAACATTATTTGTTATCATTTTTTAAAGTACATTGGACCAAAGATTGAGATCAAACTTAAGGTTGCAGCTCTTTTTTTATGTTATGTGAGAATTTTGAATAAGTGGATATAGTTGTTTTTTTTAACAACGTGATCCTCTTAATATCGTTATGTTGCAAAAAGACAGCTTATGTCTGTCTATAGTAATGTCTAATGACTCATTCCCTCTTTAAACAGAAACCCGATGAATAAAGTCTTTAAAAGAAACATCGCCAACAGCACAGGTATGTGTATTATGTGTGTGATCTGTCTATGTGGTATTATAGTATACAGGATTTCACTTGAAAAAACAATAGTTTTATAGAGTTTATAAAATCTGTATCCATTGAGACCCTGCCCCATGTCTGTATTTTCCTATTTTGCTGTGTCGGGACATTTCTGGCTTGCCATCCTTTTGGGCAATGCGTCTTAGTATGCCTTTAAATTATTCTAAGCATCGTTTATTTTTCAGGCGAGGACAACGCTCCATACGTGCCAAATCAGGTAAAAGTCCTCAGTGCTAACGAGGGGGGGTTGTGTTTACTAGAGCCCGACCGATAAAAGATTTTGAAGGCCGATACCGATACAAATGTTTGTTGATTTAAAAATCCGATATTACGAAATATCGGCCGATATTTTTTTTTTATTTCAGAAACGCGTAACAAAACATGAACAGATTTCCCTAACATTACTTATTTGTAGTTATTTATGAGCCTTCACTAAAATAATATAATGCAGTTTAAAAATAAACTTGTTTATTTTATTGTCACAACGGAACAGAGGAACATCAAAATATATTAAAGTTCTGATAAATAAAATGTATAAAAATACAAACTTAAAAGTCCTTTGAACAAAAAACACAAGTTACCAGTATTAAAAGACTTGGTCAGCTTCATAAATATAACTTCGAACAAGACTGGAGACAAATTCTGTTAAGTTCTATAAGGGTGTTTCGTCCGTTTTTGTTTTATTTTTAAAATATTCATTTATCTGCCATTATAAACGCTGATACCGATAGTTTGGAAAATGCCTAATATCGGCCTGCCGATATATCGGTCGGGCTCTAGTGTTTACATGCACAACACAAACATCCTCAGTTCTTCCACCACGACGTGTGTCCATGTTGCTCAGACAAATCATTATAATTGTACATGTACATGTACATGAATACAAGTCAAGACGGATTAAACGACTTTGGATTCAAGTTCAATATAAGTTGATAATTAATGATCCAGATACAGTGTTATAACTAGATTAGATGAGATTTGATTCAGTACAGTAACGATAGTAGGTTCATTAATCTTACATCAGAGATAATGTTTCTGTTCTACGTTTGTGGTCATCCTGTGATCTGAGACTCAGCAGGGATCTGTGTTTACGGTTCACAGTGCTCAACATCAGACTTTGAACCAGGAAGGAAAAATCAATTTGCACTAAATGGAATGTAAGTGTATATATTTGTTTAATTATCAGCCGTTGGCTGCTTCGTTTCCTGTTCATGGCTTGTTTTTGGCAAACTCATATTCCATGTGATGTGATGTGTACCTGGAAATGTAATCTCAGATGTTTCCCCGTCCTTTTCTCTTTGTTTTCCACTATTCAGATATCAGAATTTTCCAGGAAAATGATGGTGTGAGAGAGCAGCAAGTGAATAATACGTCGGAATACGCTCAGGGACTTGAAGTCTGTCCAACAGGAAACTGTGACCTGTAAGATAGATCTCAGTCCTTTCCTGTAAACGATCAACAAGTTCTTTTTTAGTCACACTTTTCTTTTTTTTTTTAGATGAGAATAAGTCTCCTAACCTGAACTAATGAAGGAGCGTCCCCTCCCCCGTTAGTTACTCATTAGTAAAGCTGCAACTCAAACCAGTATTGTTTTCACAGCTTAATCACTCCCACACTGGAACCTTTCATTTGGTCTTAAAATGTAAATTGCAATTAATTTAGCCTATTAATGGATAAATTAATGGATTTTCTTAAATCCTGGTATTTTAATGGATTATATGCAGCGTTTAAGGGCTAAAAAAGAAAAAAAAAACTTAAAATGGACCAAAAACCATGAAAACGGATCAAATATTAAAGCTTTGGTGTGTGTTGAGGGGTAAAATAAAAATAATAATAATAATAATGCATTTTATTTAGAAAGCGCCTTTCACGCCACTCAAGGACACTGTACAGCAGTTAAAATCATCAAGCACCAAAAACACAAAATAAATCATCAATAAATAAATACCAAAACACAAGAGCACAGAATAAACAAAAAAACAAACAACAGAAAAAAAAAAACATCAGTAAAAATAAATAATGAAAAGAACAAATAAACAAAACTGTGCAGAATAAAACGGAGATGTTAGGGTGAGAGGTGGTGGAGTGGATAAGCAATTTTAAACAGGTGGGTTTTGAGTTTTGTTTTGAAAAGAGGGAGAGAGTCAATGTTACGGATGTGAGATGGTAAAGAATTCCAGAGTTGGGGAGCAGAGCGACTGAAAGCTCTGCTCCCCATGGTGCTAAGGAGAGCAGGGGGCACAGTGAGGTGGAGAGAGGAGGAAGATCTGAGGGAGCGTACTGGAGTTGCAACGTGGAGAAGGTCAGACAGGTACGGAGGGGCGAGGTTGTGGATAGCCTTGAAAGTATACAGAAGGATTTTGAATTGTATTCGGAGTGGAACTGGAAGCCAGTGAAGTTGCTGTAGGATGGGGGTGATATGGTGGGAAGAAGGAGTTTTGGTAATGACACGTGCAGCAGAGTTTTGAACCAGTTGAAGCTTATGGAGAGACTTGTGAGGGAGACCAAAGAGGAGAGAGTTGCAGTAATCGAGACGGGAGGTGACGAGACTATGGACAAGGATGGAGGCGGTGTTGGGAGTGAGGGAGGGACGGAGTCGATTGATATTACGTAGGTGGAAGTAGGCAGCCCGAGTGGTGTTATTGATGTGAGCTTTGAATGATAGAGTGCTGTCAAGGATGACACCCAGACTCTTAACCTGAGGGGAGGGGGAAACTGAGGAGCTGTCGATAATAAGGGGAGGGAAACGGTCAAATTTGGAAAGTGTAGATTTGGTGCCAATAAGGAGGATTTCTGTTTTTTCACTGTTTAATTTGAGGAAGTTGGAAGTGAACCAGGATTTGATTTCGGATAAGCAGGTGGTGAGGGAAGAGGGTGGGAGTGCGGAGTTTGGTTTACTGGAAAGGTAGAGCTGGGTGTCATCCGCGTAGCAGTGATAATGAATATTGTATTTACGGAAGATGATGCCAAGGGGGAGGAGATAGGTGATGAAGAGAAGGGGCCCCAGGACAGAGCCCTGGGGCACACCTGTAGTGACTGGGGAGGGGTCAGACTTGAAGGATTTGAGCTGGATGAACTGAGTGCGGCCTGAGAGATAGGAGTGGAACCAGTGAAGGGGGGTGTGGGTGATGCCGATGGAGGAGAGTCTACGAAGGAGGATGGGGTGTGAAATGGTGTCAAAGGCTGCACTTAGGTCGAGGAGGATGAGGATGGAAAGTGAACCGGAATCAGCTGCAGTGAGAAGATCATTGGTGATTTTTATGAGTGCAGTTTCGGTGCTGTGGCGGGGGCGGAAACCAGATTGGAAAGGGTCATAGAGGGAGTTTTTAGTTAAGTGGGTGTGTAATTGGGTGGCGACTACTTTTTCTAGGATTTTGGATATGAAAGGTAGGTTGGAGATGGGGCGGAGATTATTGTAATTGTTGGGGTCTAAGCCAGGTTTTTTCAGGATAGGGGTGATAGCTGCCGTTTTGAGGGGTGAGGGAACAGTACCAGTGGTGAGTGAAGAGTGAATGATGGCAGATATGAGGGGAAGCACAGAGGGGAGACAAGATTTGACAAGGGTGGTGGGAAGGGGGTCAAGCTGACAGGTAGAGGGTTTGGATTTACGGATGAGGTCATGGATTTGAAGGTCAGTGGGAAGTTGGAAATTAGAGAAGTGCTGACAGTGTGGTAGAGGGGCTGGTGAGAGGAGAGGAAGTGCAGGTGGGAGAGAAGGGAGTGAGTCTGAGTCTAAGTGTTGGTTAATGATGGAGATTTTGTCGTAGAAAAACTGCATTAGGGAGTTACAGGTGTCAGTTGAATACAGGTGGGGAGGTAAGGAGTCAGGTGGGTGGAGAGTTCTGTTAAGCAGTGTGAACAGTGATCTGGTGTTTCCTTCATTGGAGATTATCTGAGCGGAGTAGTGATTTGTTTTGGCTTGGGTGATTGAGTCCTTGTAGTGGCGTATGTGGGTTATGTACATTTCTTTATGAATAGTGAGTCCAGTTTTCTTATAGAGTCGTTCCAGTTGGCGGCCTTTAGATTTCATAGAGCGGAGATGAGGGGTTTACCAGGGGGCAGTTGTGGAGAAGGAAACAGAGCGTGTTTTGAGTGGAGCGAGGGAGTTGAGGATGTTGTTTAAATGTGTATTGTAGAGGGTTATCCTTTCATCAGAGGTGGTAGAATAGTCCGGGATTGGAATAGTGTCAATGTTGGAGCAGAGAGTGTCAATGTTAGTGTTCCGGAATGAAATGAAGCGTGATGACTTGATTCTTGAAAGGCAGAGTGCAGTGCTAAAAGAGATGAGGAAATGGTCACTCACATGGAGATCATCAAAATGAGGAGTTATGCTATTTTTTTCTTTTATAGTTCATTGTATGATCATTTGTTTAACATTATATATGTTCTCTCTCTTTTTCTTCCTACGTGAATGAAGCCTTGTCTTTAAATGTAACTTTATTATTCTAACGCCCCACCAAAACAAGCGTGTGATTAATGTTTCTTAATACAGTGAATGTAATTCTCAGGTTTTATTTGTAACATGATGATCATTGCTTACTCAGATGAATAAACAATTTTATTTTTGACATTTGTAAAGTAACAGTGCATTATTTTCCCTCGAGGAGAGTGCGATTCCACACTAGCTTATTGTTGTTGTTATCTTTGTTTTTCATATTTGCATAGTTGCATGGTACAGTAAATATTTAAAATATGCAAATAATCAGATGGCACACTGTGGGTGTCTGTTATTGACAATGCCTGAATCAAAATGTAGGGGGATTTTTTTTTAAGAGAAATTCAGTGCGGTGCAAAAATGTTCCTGTTTGTTACTGATAATAATGATATATTCTGTTTTATGAACTATAAACAAGTCATAAAAAAGGAGGAAAGAGTTGTAGACAAATGGTATGCAAAATATAATTTCCAGGAATGACACTGCATCTAAATTCAATAAATTCAAAGTTCAGCGTGAATAATACGTTCATGCCAACCACGGAGGGAGAGAAAGCAGTAAACGATCCATCGTTACCGGTAATGAACCTTTAATGTAATTCAAATGCAAATAACAGGGCAGGTTGTGCTTCACATTCTAGTTCAAAGTACAATTTTAGGACTCAAATGTCACATCCCTGAAGCTAAATAATGTGAGAGTAGGAAACTTTAAGGAGCAGAACCTTCATTATTACATCAACACCGAGTTCTCGGCCCGCTGAGAGGCGGCTGTAGTAAAAAAAGCCATTCAGGCCATTTATTGTCCTTTTATAGACTTTATTTAAATCAGGTTGGGACTTCAAGCAAACTCCTGTGAAATGGTGCCACCTAGTGATTGATGCAATGCAATGATCTCGTTTAAAAGGCGTTGCGTTGCCCCACAACTTACTTCCTGTTGCAGTTTATGGAAATTTCCTTTGCTGCAAGGTTGTACTGATTTCATCATCAGGTAAAATCCGATGTGAAACAGGATGCTGGGTGTGACTGGAATGAGTCATGTTTTAGGGATAACTCCAAGCCTCTAAGTCACAGTGGGTATAAAACAAAGTTTTACCCAAAGAGTCGAGAGTCAGCCATGAGAGATGTTACTATGACGCCCTACTGGAGGGGTCTTCACTGTGTTCTGCTGCTGGCGCTGATGGGTAAGGGCTCTTTTTTTCCCCCTCGACTGTAAGATTTAAAAAACCCTATGTGAGTGGTGAAATGTGTGATAATAAGAATGTGATGATGAATTAAACATCATCTCATTTTTGATGTATCCTTCTGTATATAATGATTTGACTCCCCGGGATTCACTGGAGGTATTTGAAGTTTAGACCGGCCTTGAGTATTCGAGTAAACCCTCTAAAATAGCATATAATGAGCTACAGTGAGATATGAGAAATAACAACCATACCGACTCCTCCTCCTCCTCGCTCAGGTGCACCGGTTTCGGAGGCCTGGGTGCAGATTTCCTGGACCGGTGAGGTGACGGCTGGTTTCAGCACCACTTTCACCTGTTCCTCTTCTTGCAGCCCAAACTGCATCCACACCTGGACCTTCGAGGGCCGCACGGTCAACGGGAGCACGCTGACCTGGACACCGGATGGACTGGACCATATGGTGGAACTACACTGCAATGTGCTCAATCCAGAATCAGGAGTCTCCAGCAGCCTCAGCTCCACAGTAGAAATTAAGAGTAAGTACTGCAGTTTTGATATATCTCTGATGTTTTTACATGATTTGGAAATAATCATCCGTCCTCTTACAGATCGAGTGTATGTGCGAGTCAGTCCACCAAACAGCGTCCCGACCCTCAACCAGTCTCTGGATCTGGTCTGCCATGTCGCGCGGCTGGGTGACTCCTCCCGCCTCGTGAACCAGGTGGTCTGGTACAAGAATGGACAGGAAGTGACCCCGTGGGGAAACACTCAGCTGCTGCACAACAACGCCACGCTGCACTTTGACTCCCCTCGGCCTTCAGATGCCGGATTCTACATGTGTGAGACCTACGTACCTGCGATTCACCAGACGAGAGTTTTCAGCCTGGGCTATCTCCTCAGCTGTAAGTATTCTATGACGTGAGGAGACGTTTGACGAGTTCATTATTTGCATACTGGAAGTCAACTTGTTTTGCAGTTGATCCTTGGAACGTCAGCATCAGCGGTCCTGACTCCGTGTTCCCCGGCAGACGGAGTAAATTCACCTGTTTGACGAGCTGCACCTTAAACGTTGACTGCACGGTCAGATGGACGTTCAGGCACGGTTTCCCCCGTTGGAGGCTACTTTTCAGTCCATGAAAATGAGCTCAGGTGGACCCCTTCCATACCTGGTACTTTCCAAAACTTCACCTGTGTTACAGAAAATGCAGCTGCTGGACGCTCTGCCGAGGCCACCAAGATGGTAGAAGTTCTAGGTACAACTCTTTAGTATCTGCTCCGTGTGTCACATCAGCATCACATGTTACGTTCCAGTCTAATGACTTGACTTGTTCCCCTTTCAAACAGGTATTCCTCTCTCTGGATCAGAGGGGCTGCAGCTCAGTGCAGCAATCATCAGCCTCGGACTGCTGCTTCTATTTGATAGGGCTAGTTTGCTCTTTCTGTGTTTAAGCCTTAATGAGTGTGTTTGGCCTTTTTTAAATGTATTTATTTTATTCAACTTCAACAAACGTTTTTTTTTTTTTTTTTAATTCTAAAAATGTATCCGTCAGTTATTGTATTATTATGGACTTTATGGAAATGTGTTAGAAAATGTACAATATCCATTCAAAATGCCCAAATGGCAGAACAGGGTAAACGGATGGTAATTTTTCACTCTACCTTTACAAATATATCATTAAATAATCTTTATCACAGTTAACAGCAGCATCCAAAATGTGCAATAAATGTTAAGTGTAATAAATGTTTGTGATGATTAATTCTACACCTTTTGTCCATAATGAAGCCTATTCTTGGTGTTCGATGACTTGAAGTTGACCTCTGACCTGGAAGTTACTTATTCACTGGCTTGCCCTCCTGAGACCAAACAAATGATAAGAGACTCACTCGGAGCAAACAGATGAGGGAGGCCGAGGCCTCCGCTGTGTTTTGCTTTCACGGTTACCTCCTGTGATGTAACATTATTATCTGTTCCTTTTTTCTTCTTTTGTTACTTTTTCCCTCCTGTGGATGTTAAACTCACCTGTTTCATATCATTTTCGCCCTGTGGTTTAGTTGGAATGAGGAAGCAAAACTAGAAAAATATTTACTATTTATGTAAGAATATTTGCCATGCTAGAGCAGTGTAATACACACTGTTTGTGTTGTAAATTATAAATGTGTGATAGTGGTACAAACAATACAAGGACAGCAATTATACAGCGTATTAATGATATAATAAACCCCTCAAAACGGCCGTCTTTCCAAGTGTTTCTGACTGTTCACGGTCAAAGAAAGCGTCTATTTTATTATTTTTATTTCTTTGTTTTTGTGCCATAATTAGTAGAGTATTTTCGGAGATTTGTGGAATGAAAAAAAAACATTCAACGTTTTGGATTATTCTTTACTGCTTTTATTTTTCCTGCTGTTTGCTCTTTGCTCTTCTTTGGCATGGCATGCTCTTTGCTTTCCAGAGGGTGGCGCTGTGCTCTCAGTTAAGTGAACCAAATCTTATTGAGCCACTTCTTTTACTTCCTGTATGTGCTTTTTTGTGCTGTATTGTATCTCTTTTTGGAATATTACCTTTAGTTTAGTTGATACAATAGATAAAGGTAATCAGGCAACATTATTCTACCAGCAAACCAACACATACCTGTATGGTTATTACAGAAATCACTCCATGTAATAAAACACATCGTGTATATATAACATTATAACTAGCGGGCGAGCTTAAGCCGCAACATTACCTGAAAACATTAATAAGAAAACAGTGGATTCTGCCTCATCATGCCACCTAAGCAGCCTGCATCCCTCTGATTCTGATATTATGTGTGTGAATGTTGTATCTGTCTATGTGTATTATAGTATACAGGATTTCCCTTGAAAAAACAATAGTTTTATAGAGTTTATAAAATCTGTATCCATTGAGACCCTGCCCCATGTCTGTATTTTCCTATTTTGCTGTGTCGGGACATTTCTGGCTTGCCATCCTTTTGGGCAATGCGTCTTAGTATGCCTTTAAATTATTCTAAGCATCGTTTATTTTTCAGGCGAGGACAACGCATCATACGTGCCAAATCAGGTAAAAGTCCTCAGTGCTAACGGGGGGAGGTTGTGTTTACTAGAGCCCGACCGATAAAAGATTTTGAAGGCTGATACCGATACAAATGTTTGTTGATTTAAAAATCCGATATTACGATATATCGGCCGATATATTTTTATTTATTTCAGAAACGCGTAACAAAACATTAACAGATTTCCCTAACATTACTTATTTGTAGTTATTTATGAGCCTTCACTAAAATAATATAATGCAGTTTAAAAATAAACTTGTTTATTTTATTGTCACATTTTATTGGAACATCAAAATATAGTTCTGATAAATAAAATGTATAAAAATACAAACTTAAAAGTCCTTTGAACAAAAAACACAATAACAACAACAACCAAACACAAAGTTACCAGTATTAAAAGACTTGGTAAGCTTCATAAATATAACTTCGAACAAGACTGGAGACAAATTCTGTTAAGTTCTATAAGGGTGTTTCGTCCGTTTTTATTTTATTTTTAAAATATTCATTTATCGGCCATTATAAACGCTGATACCGATAGTTTGGAAAATGCCTAATATCGGCCCGCCGATATATCGGTCGGGCTCTAGTGTTTACATGCACAACACAAACATCCTCAGTGTGTCCATGTTGCTCAGACAAATCATTATAATTGTACATGTACATGAATACAAGTGATGACGGATTAAACGACTTTGGATTCAAGTTCAATATAAGTCGATAATTAATGATCCAGATACAGTGTTATAACTAGATTAGATGAGATTTGATTCAGTACAGTAACGATAGTAGGTTAATTAATCTTACATCAGAGATAATGTTTCTGTTCTATGTTTGTGGTCATATCCTGTGATCTGAGACTCAGCAGGGATCTGTGTTTACGGTTCACAGTGCTCAACATCAGACTTTGAACCAGGAAGGAAAAATCAATTTGCACACAATGGAGTGGAAGTGTATATATTTGTTTAAATATCAGCCTCAGATGTTTACCCGTCCTTTTCTCTTTGTTTTCCACTATTCAGATATCAGAATTTTCCAGGAAAATGATGGTGTGAGAGAGCAGCAAGTGAATAATACGTCGGAATACGCTCAGGGACTTGAAGTCTGTCCAACAGTAAACTGTGACCTGTAAGATAGATCTCAGTCCTTTCCTGTAAACGCTCATCAGAGTAATTGAGGCCACATTTACGCTAAATATCGTATAAAGATTCTCGTCTCTGTCAGCACATCTCTAAGATTTGCCTTGAGGTTAATGAGTAAAGCCAAACCGTTTGATGATGCAAGGCTAGATAGTGAACCAAATCAATGAAGTTGTGGGCGAAACAATGAGCTGATGCTCACTATGAAGCTCCATAAAGCCGTGTGGAGATTTGGGTGATAACAGGTGTGGCAAGTCTGTTTCTCAGCTGTTGATGTGTATTTAAAGAGCAGCTGAAGGTCATCTGTCTTCAGACCGGCTCCACATTCAGGCAGCCATATCAAAGCCCCCAGACTATATCAACAAGTTATTTTTTAGTCACACTTTTCTATGTGTGACTAAAGTATGTGTTTGCTACGGTGGCCCTGAAGTGCAAAACGCAACCGCAAAAACAAAACACACACAAAAAAGAAAATGAGCACAAAAAAGAAAACAAACACAAAAAAGAAAACAAACAAAAAAGAAAGCAAACACAAAAAAGAAAATGAACACAAAAAAGAAAACAAACAAAAAAGAAAGCAAACACAAAAAAGAAAATGAACACAAAAAAGAAAACGAACACAAAAAAGAAAGCAAACACAAAAAAGAAAATGAACACAAAAAAGAAAGCAAACACAAAAAAGAAAACGAACACAAAAAAGAAAGCAAACACAAAAAAGCAAACACACACAAGAAAGGAAACACACACAAAAAAGAAATCCCAAAACGGAAGTGTTACCTTCGGCGGACATCGCTGATTGGACAAGGTAGGCTTGCCCCGGAAACTAAACTTGCTTTCCCGTCTACGCCGCCAGAAACTAACACAAGAAGAAGACGAACATGAACGACGAAATGGACAGCGAAACCGAACTCTCTATTATAAAGCAGTATTTTGATGCAGGACACCAATACGACGTGATAGTTGACATGTTGTCGACAATTCACGGTCGTAAGATGAGTCTTCGAACGCTGAAGACCCGTTTGAAAGAAGCCGGCTTACTTAGACGCCGTAACTATTCCCCACTATCCGAGGTGAGGCGTGCAATTCTGAGCGAGCTTGATGGACCGGGGATACTGTTTGGATATCGGACTATGTGGCAAGTCCTACTACAAAAACATCGACTGCGTGTTAAACGTGACGTTGTAATGAGGTTGCTGAGACAATTGAATCAACAACAGACGGCTTTGAGGAGACGCAGGAGGTTTACACGGCGGACGTACCACTCCATGGGTCCAAACTAGGGGTGGGACGATACGGGTAACTCACGATTCGATACTGTGACGATATTTGGCCCACGATAACGATAATATCACGATACACGATATCTGCGATATTCGATATATTGCAAGAAATTTCATCAACGATATATCACGATATGTGACTGAAAAAGAAAAAATATGCATAAAAAATAAATTCCAAAACTTCGTACAATGTACAAATGAATAAACACTGTCCAGCTGGACACATTAAAGTGCATGAACATTAATAACATGTCTTATGTAAACCAGGACAGTGCTTTCTGATACTGAAAAGTCAGTAGCAACTTGTTTTATGTAAACTTGGGCCCGTTTTAGTTTAACAATAGCTAACAAGATAAGAATAACATCAGAATTAAATGAAATATTGGGCACATTTCAGTATGCAACCAATTATGTGCAGAGTTATGTTCACCCATCCAGTACCTGGGAAGTCGGGCCTCATGCCCTCAGAGCTGGGTGAAAACCGCTTGGAGCTCACAGCAACACCGGGCAGCACACGGCTCCGCGGATCCACACATGCGGACCCTCCGGCGGACGGTAAACACGCGCCGCGCGGAATCCTGCCCGTAAATAGGCAATCGAGCCCGGCCGAAAAGTGGGTCTTCATGCCCTCAATGCTGTGTGAAAAGCGCTTGAAGCTCACAACAGCACCGGCCAGCACACGGCCACGCTTATGCGGCGTTCACACCGGACGCGATAGACGCGAATACAATCGCGTGAGACGCGTGTATCGCGCCGCTTGATCATTTTTGGACTATTCGCTTCATTCGCGCATGACGCTCATTTTTTAACCGGTGCTGCTCTAGCGGGGGAAACGAGGGCAGCGCTGGCGGGGAGCCGGCGGGTCACGTCGGCGGACCCTCCTCCTCCGCCTCGGGGTACCCGATGCCAGAGTCCGTGAGTCCGTGAGTCCGTGAGCCTCTAAACTCTAGCGCGCCGCTCGGAATCCTGCCCGTAAATAGGCAATCAAACCCGGCCGAAAAGTCAAAAAAAAAACGTAGACCCAAAATATCGATATTTGCCGTCAGTGTATCGATTTATTTATTGCGACAGAGAGCACAACAATATATTGCAATATCGATTTTTTTCCCCACCCCTAGTCCAAACTATATATGGCATGTAGATGGGTACGACAAACTCAAACCATTTGGCCTGGCTCTCTCGGGATGCATAGATGGATTTTCACGAAGAATCATGTGGCTTGTTTGTGGACTGTCAAACAACTGTCATTGCTCACAACTACATCAACTGCGTCAAGAGTACTGGTGTTGTTCCAATGAGATTACGAACTGACCTCGGAACAGAAAATGGAACGATGGCAGCAATACAGTGTAACCTCCGCCATGGGCATATGGACTACTATGCGGGCTTGTCCAGTCACAGTTACGGCTCATCAACAGGGAATCAGCGCATTGAGTCGTGGTGGTCTTTTTTCAGAAGAGGAAGGTTGGTAAATCTCTGTTTGATAGATGAAAAGTACATTAGAAACTGTATAGTGATCGACTGTGTTTAACTGATTTTTACGCCTGTCTGTCATTGTATATTCCACATTAAATAACAATAACAGCTTTGCATTTGCTTCATTGCTCAGTTCAAATTGGTGTTCTTCAACTTTTTCATATGAATACAAAATGCATAGAAATGATTCTAGCCCCAAATTTAATTATATCAGTGGTTGAATGTTTTTGTGATAATCAGTTAATTCTCATTCTGATTTGTCTGTGATCTGTGTGAAGTAAGTAACTTCATGTCTAATGTATCTCCAGGTCTCAGTTTTGGATGGACCTGTTTGGAGACCTGAGAGACTCTGGATCTTTCAATGGCAGCCAGGAACACCAGTGCTTACTGAGATTTTGCTTCAGTAAAGTTCTGCAGAAAGACCTGAATGAATGCGTGGACCTGTGGAACAAGCACCGGATTCGTCCTAGCAGACCAGCCTCATGTCCAGGAGGGATCCCAAATGAGCTATATCTCTTGCCCCACAGGTAGTAAAGGTTTATATCAGCGGTTCTTAACCAGGGGGGCTGCACTTTCCATAGGGGGGGGGATGGAACAAATAGGGTTTGAGCAATACCAGCGCAGTATTTAGCCACTGTGGCAAGAGAAGCCGCCTCGACAGCTCGTAGTGGCAGCAAGAGAGGGAGAGAGAAAGAATCTGCGCTGATTTTATGTTGATGCTGGTGGGATTTTCTCCTCCTCTCTTCTCTCCTCCTCCTCTCTCCTACTGATCCCTCCTCTGTCCTCCTTATCTTTCTCCGCCATGCTCTCCTCTCTCTCCTCCCCATCCCTCGTCCCCTCTCCTCCATACTCTCCTACTCATCCCTCCTTCTCTCTCTCTCCTCTGCCTCTCCCCTCCTCCTTCTCTCAAGATAGATTGATATATTATCTATATATCTACCTACCTACCTATCTACCTGGAGTGGGTGGCGCCCAGAGGAGGGGGCCCCCTCACAACTGCATTGAAACAGGCCTTTGTTTTTTTTTTTGTTTTTTTTTTTGGGGGGGGGGGGGGGGGGGGGTGTAAACCCCTGGTCTACATCATATACATTACAAACAATTTAAGGAGTAAAGGTTGGTATAATCGTGTATTTAGAGGCTCTGTCTCTGCAATGACCAAGTCCTTCATAATACTTTTTATCTAATTTTTCAGATTTGGCGCGAGGGACTGTGGATTCTTTGTTGAAGATGCAGAGCTGGATGTTTTTCCTGAGGCAAGGCAAGAGATTGATTTTTACAGTGAAGACAAGAAGGAATACCTACAACAGGCCGTGGAACAAAACGGACTACAACAGCCACATGACTGGAGGACAGCCTCTGACCTTTACATCACTCTGAAGCAAATAGCTGGCCTGTAAATACTGACTCCTGGGTCCCACTGGTCCTTCTGGTTACGGGGCTTTCCACCATGTGGGTCTGCTCGTCTGTCAGTTATGGCCGTCCAGTTGATGGCACAGTCCTTATCCTCCTGCTCTTACCAGTGTCAATGGCCCTGCAGATGGCATTTCCCCTGTTCCTCAGTGCCTAGCCATGTGTCCCTAAGACTCACAGTCATAAGAAAGTGTATAGTTGTCTGTATATGTGTAATTGGTGGTGGGAGGAATGGATTTTTGACTTAAATTATTTGATCAAAGGATTCTCTCTTACATTATTCTTCAAAATATTTATGAATCTTTGTGGACAAGAGTTGACATTACCTCATATTTTTAGTACACTGTGACAGGTACCTTTATTAAACATCTTTGAATAAAACTGTAGTGTTCAGCAGTTATTTAAACATTTCACAATGTCTACAACTATATGTTTTTGACTATTGATAAGAGTGAGCTGTTAAACAATAATCAACAGCAACATAATCCATAATCTGGACCCATGTACAAATCTGACCAGAGGGTTGTTGATAGAAAAAAAGGAGCAACAACAAAAAGAAAACCATGGATCAGGACCCAGTTATTTACATTAATGTGTAAGCTGTGCATATAGATAACTGCACAGACTGAAATACACTCAACAAAAATATAAACGCAACACTTTTGTTTTTGCTCCCATTTTTCATGAGATGGACTTAAAGATCTAAAATTCATTCCAGATACACAATATTACCATTTCTCTCAAACATTGTTCACAAATCTGTCTAAATGTGTGATAGTGAGCACTTCTGCTTTGCTGAGATAATCCATCCCACCTCACAGGTGTGCCACATCAAGATGCTGATCTGACATCATGATTAGTGCACAGGTGTACCTTATACTGCCCACAATAAAAGGCCACTCTGAAATGTGCAGTTTTGTCTCACAGCAAAATGCCACAGATGCCACAAGCATTGAGGGAGCGTGCAATTGGCATGCTGACAGCAGGAATGTCAACCAGATCTGTTGCTCGTGCATTGAATGTTCATTTCTCCACCATAAGCCGTCTCCAAAGGCGTTTCAGAGAATATGGCAGTACATCCAACCGGCCTCACAACCGCAGACCACGTGTAACCACACCAGCCCAGGACCTCCACATCCAGCAGGTTCACCTCCAAGATCGTCTGAGACCAGCCACTCAGACAGCTGCTGAAACAATTGGTTTGCATAACCAAACAATTTCTGCACAAACTGTCAGAAACCGTCTCAGGGAAGCTCAACTGCATGCTCGTCGTCCTCATCGGGGTCTTGACCTGACTCCAGCTCGTCGCCGTAACAGACTTGAGTGTGCAAATGCTCACATTCGATGGCGTCTGGCACGTTGGAGAGATGTTCTCTTCACGGATGAATCTTGGTTTACATTGTTCAGGGCAGATGGCAGACAGCGTGTGTGGCGTCGTGTGGGTGAGCGCTTTGCTGATGTCAATGTTGTGGATCGAGTGGCCCATGGTGGTGGTGGGGTTATGGTATGGGCAGGCATCTGTTATGGACGAAGAACACAGGTGCATTTTATTGATGGCATTTTGAATGCACAGAGATACCGTGATGAGATCCTGAGGCCCATTGTTGTGCCATACATCCATGAACATCACCTCATGTTTCAGCAAGATAATGCACAGCCCCATGTTGCAAGGATCTGTACACAATTCTTGGAAGCTGAAAATGTCCCAGTTCTTGCATGGCCAGCATACTCACCGGACATGTCACCCATTGAGCATGTTTGGGATGTGCTTGACCGGCGTATACGACAGCGTGTACCAGTTCCCACTAATATCCAGCAACTTCGCACAGCCATTGAAGAGGAGTGGACCAACATTCCACAGGCCACAATTGACAATCTGATAAACTCTATGCGAAGAAGATGTGTTGCACTGCATGAGGCAAATGGTGATCACACCAGATACTGACTGGTTCTGAGTCCCCAGACCCCCAATAAAGCAAAAAAATGCACATTTCAGGGTGGCCTTTTATTGTGGACAGTCTAAGGTACACCTGTGCACTAATCATGATGTCAGATCAGCATCTTGATGTGGCACACCTGTGAGGTGGGATGGATTATCTCAGCAAAGCAGAAGTGCTCACTATCACACATTTAGACAGATTTGTGAACAATGTTTGAGAGAAATGGTAATATTGTGTATCTGGAATGATTTTTAGATCTTTAAGTCCATCTCATGAAAAATGGGAGCAAAAACAAAAGTGTTGCGTTCATATTTTTGTTGAGTGTATATACAAGTCCTTACACAGGTGAATCTTTAAACTGTGCATGTAGCTGCATGGACTAAAATATAAGGTGCGTTCACACAGGTAAACAGAAAAATGAAAGGTAGCTATGGCAGCTAAAAACATCCAAATCCTGGAGCATTCTGGATCCCAAACTCCATGTTTGTCTTAAAGACAATGTAAGAATCCAAGAGCGGCAGCTTCATCGTATTTGTGCAGGTGTTCGCCATTGGAAAAGGAGAATCGTTTAAAAACTCTGCTTGGAGAGGGTGTCATTCCAGCTGGTGGAAGCGCTGCTAAGCCACTGGCAAACATGAGTACATCCTGAAGGGACACTGCTGTTGCTTTTTCTAAAGACAAAAAGTCAACATTTTAGTTAGTCATATTTCATCAGATAAAATACAAATTATAAATATTACTACACTACAATTAATCTAACAAAGCCTTGACAAACCCTCGCAATCAAGAAGAAAGTCAGCCCAAAATCCAATTGTTTGGTTCTCCTTCTGCCACCTGTTGCTGCCTCTTAGGCTGCGGTCAGGACGGAACAAGCTTTCCATTTTCCGTTTTGGGATTTCTCTTTTGTGTGTGTTTTCTTTCTTGTGTTTGCTTTCTTTTTTGTGTTTGTTTTCTTTTTTGTGTTCGTTTTCTTTTTTGTGTTCATTTTCTTTTTTGTGTTTGTTTTCTTTTTTGTGTTTGTTTTCTTTTTTGTGCTCATTTTCTTTTTTGTGTTTGTTTTCTTTTTTGTGTGTGTGTTTTCTTTTTTGTGTGTGTTTTGTTTTTGCGGTTGCGTTTTGCACTTCAGGGCCACCGTAGTTTTCACTATATTTGTATTATCATTCTATGTTTGTATTAACCAGACCTCACATATAATAGGCCTACTCACAACACAATGCACGGAACTTTAGATCAAGCCATGAGATCAATGCGACCAAAATAAAAAGTATCATTTCACCACAAGGTGGCCGCCGAGTGCGGACCTGAACACACGTCATTGAACTTTTAACCAATGAGAACCATTCCTCTTAAAAACTTGTTCCTGCAATGTTTTGGGTCACGTGATACTTCTTTGCAGTCGGCTGCTAAGTCGGACACAATTCTAGCCATCATGCATCGCTTTCAACCCACAATACATCACGTTAGGTAGCGCGCTGCAGGCGGCTACATCAAGTCGAATTCGCCTAATAGTTGCATGATTCAGAAGAGACTGAGAGGATAATCCTGTGTTACACTAAACTAAATTAATGTTCAATGCTCCTGTAATTGTCATCAAGTTGCCAGAAAACAAGCATTAGTGAGACTCTTAAATGTCAATAATACATTCTTAGATTTTGAGAAATATGCAAATATACACGTTTATCTGCTGTATCGTGTTGTTATGCCCCAGCTAGGTGTCCATTTATTCATGTGGTGCTCTAGGTTCCCCTAGCTGGGGCATAATATACACGTTTATCTGCTGTATCGTGTTGTTATGCCCCAGCTAGGGGAACCTAGAGCACCACATGAATAAATGGACACCTTCCCTCACTCCCAAACCACAGAGAACCCAAAGACGCGGATTTGGTGCGTATCTCAAACAATAATTTATTTATACAATAATAAATGTAAAAAGAGACACAACTTAACATAAAGCAGCATTTGCGTCGGGGTGAGCCAAGGCCAAAATAACAAACACAACCCAACTAACTAAAGAACCAAGGCTGACCTGCAAAAGAAGAGGAAACCAAAATACAAAGTCTAACCTCCCTACTTACTAAACACAGGAAAAACGAAGAACAAAGCAAATGGCAGCCCACCCCTACTGCTGCGTACCTAAACTAAACGCAACCGACAGGGTTGGGAGTGGAGGAGGGATGACTCGCGAACGGCCCAGAGATCCCTCCATATATGGTCCCCCTCACGCTGGCTGGACCAATCAGGGCTGGATCCTGGCACGACACCTGCAACACATCATTCACTCACACATTCATTCAGACACAGAGGCCTAGACCCACCCCTGGGTCGTAACACCCCCTCCCTTAAGAACCGAACACTACTCCAAAAAGAAAACTCACTTCCCCCCCCCAAAAAAACAAACAAACAAAACCAATCAATACCACTAGTCTGCGTCCACACGGACAGTGCATCTGCCAACACGTTCTCTATCCCCTTCTTGTGGCAGATCTGCAAGTTAAAATCCTGCAGGAGTAAAGACCACCGCATCAGACGCTGGTTGGAGTTACGCATCCTAGCCAGGAACACCAGGGGATTATGATCTGTAAAAACCTGAATTGGCTCCACACTAGACCCCACATATACTTCAAAATGATTCACTGCAAGCATGAGAGCAAGTGCTTCCTTTTCAATGGTGCTGTAATTAACTTGGTGTTTATCGAATTTCTTTGAGAAATAACAAACAGGATGATCTACTCCCTGCGCATCCTCCTGAAGTAGAACAGCACCAGCACCACATCCACTTGCATCAACCTCCAGCTTGAAGGAACGCTGGAAGTTCGGGGCTGACAACACTGGAGCACTGCATAGCAATGCTTTTGCAGCCTCAAACGCATGCTGGCAGGCTGGAGACCACACAAACTTTGTCTTGGGGCTGGAGAGACTTGTAAGAGGAGCCACAACATCTGCAAAGTTACGACAAAAACCCCTGTAGTAACCACACATGCCCAGGAAGCGGCGCAATGCCCTCCTGGTGCGAGGGACAGGGTAATCAATCACTGCCTGCACCTTTGCCTCAATGGGACGCACCAGCCCCTGTCCGACTTGCTTGCCCAGGTAGGTGACCGTGGCCTTTCCAAATTCACACTTGGCCAAATTAAGTGTCAGTGAGGCTCCATCAAGGCGATTAAATATTACGGACAGTGTCTCCAAATGCTCCGCCCATGTATCAGAATAAGCCACCACATCATCTAAATAAGCCTCACAATTTTCCACACCCTGGAGAACTTTACGCATCAGTCGCTGAAAAGTGGCGGGCGCATTTCTTAACCCAAAAGGCATCACGGTATATTGTAGGAAATGATCAGGGGTTACAAAAGCAGAAAATCTCAGATGCCCGCTCAGTTAAGGGAACCTGCCAGTATCCCTTAAGTAAATCTAGTTTTGTGACAAATTTGGCTGCCCCTACGCTATCCACACAATCCTCCATCCTAGGGAGAGGAAAGGAATCTGGCTTGGTGACTAAATTAACTTTCCTATAGTCAGTGCAAAACCGAGAAGTGGAATCGGGTTTGGGGACGAGGAGGCAGGGAGAGCTCCATGCACTTGAGCTCGGCACAGCCAAGCCGTTTTCCAACAGGTACTTGACTTCCTGTTGTATCCCAGCTCCCTTTGAAGGATTTACTCGATATGCGTGTTGTTTAATTGGGGCATATCCCTCTACCTCTATATCATGGTGCAAAACTGATGTTCGGCGAGGGTGATCAGAGAATAACAAGGGGTGATTCTCAATCAGCTTAATGATATCAAGACGGTTAGGTTCAGGCAAATGAGACAAAAACGAATCTAAGTTATTCAACACTCCAGAATTTCCCAAGCGTGCAGAAGGAGTAACACTGTTTTTCTCAATGAGCCCGTCGTCCACCAATAGGTACGGAGGGGGCGGGGCCACACACACCGTAGCAACAGGTTCAGGCACCGTAGTAGGGACCGGTGACACAAACGCATCTGCCCGAGCAACGTAGCGTTTCAACATGTTAATATGGCAGACACGGGACGTTCGTTTTCTGTCAGGAGTGTGTACCACATAATCAGTCTCTGAGAGCTTGCGCTCTACTAGATAAGGGCCAGAGAACCGAGCCTGCAACCCTGAACCTGGAATGGGCAGCAGGACCAACACTATCATCTGGTTCAAAAACTCGTGCCACAGCTTTCCTGTCAAACTGCCGCTTCATCTTGGACTGGCTAGCGGCAAGAGTTTTGTGAGCAGTTTCCCAAGCATAATGCAAACGTTCACGAAAGGAGCTGACGTAATCTAACACATTGTGTTCCACACGCGTAACATCTGAAAGCCATTTCTCCTTTAACAAACGCAAAGGTCCGCGCACTGTGTGGCCGAACACCAGGTCAGCCGGGCTGAAACCGAGGGATTCTTGACTCGTTTCCTCACTGCAAACAACAAGAGCGGGAGACCCTCATCCCACTCTTTGGCCGAATCAAGACAAAATTTTCGGAGCATAGACTTTAGCGTCTGGTGAAAGCGTTCCAAGGGTCCTTGCGACTCTGGGTGATATGGACTGGATTTCTGATGTTTTATTTTTAGCTCTGACATGACCTGTGAGAACACTTTAGACATGAAATTAGATCCTTGATCTGACTGGACAACTTTTGGCAAACCGAAAGTGGAAAAAAACTTAACCAGGGCTTTAACAACTGCTTTAGATTTTATGTTGCGTAAGGGCACGGCCTCCGGGTAGCGCGTGGCCGCACACATCATCGTCAGGATGTATTGATGCCCTGACTTAGTTTTTGGCAGAGGACCCACACAATCCACCAGCACGCGCTCAAAAGGCTCCCCCATCACTGGAATAGGACGGAGAGGCGCTGGTGGCACGGGCTGGTTTGGTTTACCCACAACTTGGCAGACATGACAAGAACGACAATAACTGGAAACATCCCCTTTTAAACCCGGCCAGAAGAAGTGCCGGAGAACCCGGTTGTAAGTTTTTCTAATACCTAAATGACCCGCCAGACTGGAGTCGTGGGCCAGACTCAGGACCTGCTGGCGGAACGGCACTGGCACAATCACCTGGTGAACAGAATCCCCCTCACGGGGAACCAGGGGCCCACTTTCTCATTAACACCCCTTTATCAGAAAAGAACACAACATTTTTCTTGCGCCGCCGCAGTAGCGGAAACACAGACATCCAACGTGCGATCATTCTTTTGCGCATCAATCAATGTTGCTCTATCCACATTCAATGTCAGCTCGCCCTCCTCAAGCACCAACTCCACAGTGTCTGAGCCTGGCACAGAACAGGTTGGCTCTTTTTCATAGGGAGAACACATGAAAGAATCAGACAAATCCACAACTTCCCCCAACTCACGAGCTTTGGCGCGCGTAATTGCGCACGCAGGAAACACATGGCGCGGCACCGACATGGGGACAGAACTGAATGACTCGACACACGGGACTTCTACCACCTCCGGGTCAGGAAAGACTCTCCCCCCAGCCAGATCATTCCCCAGAATAAAATGAACCCCACTGATGGGCAGCTGCGGACGCACACCAACTTTAACGTGACCCGACACCATAGACAAGTTCAAATACACTTTGTGCTGAGGGACCATCAGTGTGCTCATCTTAACCCCCCACACTAAAATGTACGACTTACATGAAGTTTTTTCACTAAGCGGTAACACTGACGACAAAATGAAAGAACGGTACGCACCAGTGTCCCTCAAAATTGTCACGGGCACCTTGTCCTTGTCCTCTCCAGTGAGTGAAACAAACCCCTGCGAGATAAATGGGTTGTACGAGGGATCAGCCTTTACCCACTCACTCAGCGGGGATGACGAGGGCAACGCAGCCGCTGACGTGGCTGAAATCAAACCCACCCCAGCTGGTGATTTACCGTATCTAGCCGGCCTGCCCCGACTTTTCCTCTCGAGAGTTGGACACTTGGCAATCAGATGACCAGATTCGTGACAGTAATAACATTCACGGTTATCTCCTGAAGCAGGAAGAAAGTTTTTGCGCACTGCTTTTGGCGATCTCTGCCTGCGCTCAGACGGATTCGACGAAAAAAACTCACGGGCGCATGGCACAGAAAAAACACTATTATGCGTCAAGACAAATTCATCAGCATGTACAGCGGCTTGCTCGAACGAAACTTCTTTCTGCTCGTTCAAATACAACACAATTTTGTCTGGGAGACAATTCTTGAACTCCTCTAACAGGACGAGCTCACGCAACTGATCCACTTGGGTAACTTTGCTCGCCTGGCACCACTTATCAAAAAGCGCACTCTTCTCGCGCGCAAACGTCTGGTTGGCAGCTTTCTGACTCCGGCGAAATCTTAGCCGATATGCTTCGGGCACGAGTTCATAAGCTCTTAATACAGTGGCCTTCACAATATCATAGTTTAAACTTTGATCTATAGACAAACTGGCACACACCTCTTGAGCTTTCCCTACTAATTTACACTGCAATAAGAGGGGCCACACATCCCTGGGCCATTGCAGAGCAGCCGCAATGCGCTCAAATGCACAAAAATATGAATCCACCTCAGTCTCCCTGAAAGGTGGGACTAGAGCAATGTTTTTGCACATCGAACGCTGAATGAGCAGTGCTAAAACCTGGTACTGGGCCGGCACCTCCAGGAACCGAGTTGGCCTGCGCCCGCGCGCGTAATTGCGCAGCAGGCGGAACAGTGCTCACTGGAGCTGGGGAAACTGGGGGTGTGCTACGTTCCAGCTCCAAGGCTCTCACTTTGAGATGCATAGCCTCCACCTCGAGCTGTTTAGTCTCCCGCTCCAACTCCTTCATTCGGAGCGCTAAACGAAGACTTTCTGTGGACAGCTCGGCAGACTGTTCAGGAGCCACAGCCTCTACGCCCGAAGCCGGACCAGCGTCAGCCTGCACCTTCGCTTCCGCCTCGTATACCGCAACACCCGTGGTCCCAACCAGGTGTGTCAGCACCCCCCTCTCCACCAACTTAACACCCAGACACTGATATAACTCGGCCTTCTTAGCAGTATAAGGAATATCAATCTTATAAAAATTGGCCACAATCATTAACTCAGCTTTCTTACACACACTCAGTTTATCCCACGTGGGCTCTTCGACAAAATCATCCAAATTGAAATTGGCTGCCATCGTCACATCCACAAACTGCCAACCAGAGAGAGAGAGAGAGAGAAATAAAACTTACCGACTTACCGCTGCCTAGATCGCTCAAAACAACTAATGTGCAAAATGAGGACGAGCCCCCAATTCATGTTATGCCCCAGCTAGGGGAACCTAGAGCACCACATGAATAAATGGACACCTTCCCTCACTCCCAAACCACAGAGAACCCAAAGACGCGGATTTGGTGCGTATCTCAAACAAAAATTTATTTATACAATAATAAATGTAATAAGAGACACAACTTAACATAAAGCAGCATTTGCGTCGGGGTGAGCCAAGGCAAAAATAACAAACACAACCCAACTAACTAAAGAACCAAGGCTGACCTGCAAAAGAAGAGGAAACCAAAATACAAAGTCTAACCTCCCTACTTACTAAACACAGGAAAAACGAAGAACAAAGCAAATGGCAGCCCACCCCTACTGCTGCGTACCTAAACTAAACGCAACCGACAGGGTTGGGAGTGGAGGAGGGATGACTCGCGAACGGCCCAGAGATCCCTCCATATATGGTCCCCCTCACGCTGGCTGGACCAATCAGGGCTGGATCCTGGCACGACACCTGCAACACATCATTCACTCACACATTCATTCAGACACAGAGGCCTAGACCCACCCCTGGGTCGTAACAGTGTTGTAAAAGCTCACCTGAGATGACTCCCAGGATGGCGAAGTGTATCACTGTCGTATCCATTACTGTTCTGCAAAGAGGGATCACAGCCCTTCTCTTAGCCGTTGCTAATATCTTCATAATGAGGAAGTAGGAAGTGTTGTGCAGTGGGAGTTCCACTTACTGATCAACTTAATAATTAAAGTAGTTAATAATTAAAGTAGGGAAGGACATTTATTATGTCTAAACAGCTGTCAAAGTTTGTCATGACTAAAAGTTAATATTTTAAGGTCCACATTCAAGGGGAGTTTGATGTTGTTGTCAGGCTTTGTGTGATCGGATATCGTCTTTTACTATCCTTTTAATGTCCACTAGAGGGCGACGTGCCACAGCGTTAAGATCGTCACTGCAGCTTCAGTGGGTTCAGCTCATTATGAGGACACTTTAGTACCTCAACCCGTCGCTCTGCATTTCCTTGACTCGTATATGTAGAGCTGCCGGAGGCTCACATGTAACAGGAAAGCCAAAGTTTGATGGGTGACATTTCCTCTGCTGGTTAGATCTCACCAAGGCTCGTCAATGGATATATTGCCTTTGCTTTGGATCGTCTCTGCAACTTTAACAGGTAAGAATCTTGCATTCAAACGGTTTAACCTTGACTGCTGTTTAAAAACACATTTTCTAAACTTGAATAATGGTTGTTTGTTCAAAAGGTGTCCTTATCTTGGCTCCATAGCAGAACATGTGCATAACTTGATAAAAGTAACTTAATTGTTGAAACAAATAATGTATTTATAGTTCGCCCTATTGCATGTAGTTGAGGAAATATGGACATTTTAAAATTATATTTTAAAATTGTAGCTTTATCAGAAACCGTATGAATCCAGATCTTGATGGATTGGTTGCTCTGATAGATAAAAAGTTAATCTATATACCTGTGATTGGCAACCACCTTAACTGCATTGCCTGTTTGGTATGAATAGATAGACATCTACTGCATACTGATGGAAGGTATTTATGTATGCATTTATTTTCTTTTGCATTGGGGTCAAGGGTATTATTACAGTTGCCCAGCTTTATCACAGTCCTCCTCAGACCTGCAACTGTCTCCTCCAGGTTTAACCAGAGGAGCTGGTGTGTTGCCAGACGGTCCTCTGGAAGCAGCTGTGGGAGAGACAGTGATGTTCACCACAAACCTGTCTCCAACAACTTTTGTATCAGTGAGCTGGCAACTTGATGGTATCAATGTAATCACTTTCAGTGGTAGGAACACGACTTCACCACAGTTTGAAGGCAGGATCACCCTCTTCATGTCTACTGGATCTCTGGAGCTCAGGAATGTGACCGTTAATGACAGTGGAGAATACAGCGTTTCTGTTGTCCCATCTGGAGACACAGCTAAGGACGGGAGAATAACACTTTGGGTATACGGTGAGAGATCATCTCTTTCAATCCACAGTGGGGGGTATCCATGGCAAGAAATATATAAATATATATAATATAATTAATAATTGTTTTGAGGTGTTCAATGGTTTCAAATCAGATCTAAAAACAAGCTTCAAAACATGCCTTCCAAACAAAATTCAGGTTTTGTTATTGTTGTGTTTATTATTGTTTCCAAGGTCAAAAATAATCATCCCGATGCACATTTGGGATGGTTACTCACTTATTAATGAAATGTAACATCTGTAGCATTAATGAGATTTGACTAATGAGCATGTTTTAATTGAACAACCTATTTATTTTCATGACTGAAAGTGTTGATATTAATATGTAAAAAAAAAAACATACAATGGATACACAGTTTGCTTTGCTTTTTTTTTTTTTTTAATACACCTGTACAGTCAATTATGACATAATTTGCTGATCAAATGTAGCTCTGGTTGGGACTAGACAGACATTGGTGGAGGTTTTATGGTCACACCTTGTTGTGGTTTTAAATTGGGCGACATTATATTGAAAATGTATTTTAAAGAAAAAACACCAAGAAGTGAAGCCTGAAAATTACACAACAATTGCCTATCAAAGATATCGTACTGTAAGCTTTCCATGTGTCAGCCATAGAAGGGTTTCTTTTTTCTAACATGGTGGTAAATATAAAACCATTTTGTCTTTTCGCCCACAGCACCGGTCTCTAACGTGGCGGTGACCGTCAGCAACACAGACTTGGTGGAGTCCATCAGCTCCGTCCGTCTGTCCTGCTCCTCCTCTGGTTCCTCTCTCTCTTATCTCTGGCTGAACGGCAGCTCTGAGGTCACAGGAAGTGACAGAGTTCAGCTCACTGATGGAGGCTCCACTCTCACTATAGCCAACGTGACCCGCTATGACCAGGGGCCGTTCAGGTGTCACGTGTTTAACCCTGTAAGCGACGGCACCAGTGATCCAGTTACCCTCCTCATCAGCTGTGAGTTACTAACCTACGTGCTCGGTTAGATTATCCTTTTTTTTCGGTGTCTTTCTCTGTTGACTCGATGTATGATTTCCCCTTGACATTCAGACGGCCCAGACAATATGAATTTGACAGTATCTCCACCTACCACCTACCACGAGGAACGGTCAGACGTCATCCTGACCTGCTCAGCTGACTCCAGACCTGCTGCCCTGTTTACATGGTTTCTGGATGGAGACCAGCTGTCTGATACCGGACCAGAGCTCAGACTGATGAACATTCAGATGAGTCAGAGTGGAAACTACAGCTGTCAGGCCTTTAACAACAGAACTATGAGAAATGAAAGATCTCAGCCTGCAACTATCTCTATACTGAGTAAGTTTGAATTAAAGGTTTTGTTCAAAGAATTTATTCATTTATTATTTTGTGATGTACCTGCAGTATGAAGAATTAGAATAGAATTTAAAAATACCTCCTCCTCCAGCAGTCCTCCCTTCTCTGTCCTAAGCCCCTCCCATCAGACGAGCACGGGCACATGCACACGCTTTAAACAGTAATCCTTGATTTCATCATCCTGATTGTGATCCCGATGCCGTTATAAAGCTAATCCCGTTTCCTCTGCTAACTTGTGGACCTGTAAAGCCCTTTGATGAAAAGTCTCACTCTGATTCTCGAGGTTTAGCCCCCCGCGAACCGTAACCAACGACTAAGAGCTCGGTCGCTGCCGTGAGCACAAAGCTGCTCAAAGTTAAACACTTAACTATTAGCAACTTTCTCTCGAGTGCTTCTGCTAGCTGTATCTACTGAAGCACAGCCGCTACAGTCAGCACATGGCTTTCTCCATCTCTGAAACGCGTTGTCGATGTTGACATGATTTGTGTCTTTATTGTCAGATCATTGTCAGAGTTTTCTGATTGGTCGGGTTTCCTATTTGTCGGTTGCTTTGCAGTGAAGCCAGATGTTTCTAATGCTGGACTAGGAGCTTTTTCTTGCAGGAGTTTCTTAGCATTTTCCACCATTTGGGACCGTTTGTAGAACAGCCAATAGGAACATCCTCTCTCTGCAATGACCTGCGATTGGCCAAATGATCACTAGGTTTTCTAAAGCCTGAGATCCAGGAGGAGCTGCAGAAGA
The DNA here is from genome assembly GCF_963514095.1 of Eutrigla gurnardus. NCBI lineage: Eukaryota > Metazoa > Chordata > Actinopteri > Perciformes > Triglidae > Eutrigla > Eutrigla gurnardus. The sequence continues at coordinate 17,727,617 of NC_139937.1, read as the reverse complement.
CTAGTATAGTCTAGTTTTAGACCACTTGAATGACAATATGCTGAAAGGTCATTACGGATTTTTTGTCTAATGATGCCAAACAAAAACTGTCCTTTTTTTGTATTCTGTATTTTTTTTATTTTGTATTCTGTAGTAATCCCACGTGTCCCAACATTCTTCTACGTTCCCCCGAATGCAGCTCAATCGCCAGAGGTTTGATCAGAGACTTCAAAAATCACATCATAACAGACTTAGAATAAGAATAATTAACCGCTTAATTTAGCGTATCACATGACTGACGGCTGGTCTCACCCAGCCTCTGTCACGTCTCCAAAAACATTGCAGCAAATTAGCAGCACCCATGTGCTCTTATTTTGACAGTTTAAGTCTGTGTGTGTGTGTGTGTGTGTGTGTGTGTGTGTGTGTGTGTGTGGGGGTGGGGGTGTGTGTGTGTGTGTGTGGGGAAACCCGAACAGCACACCTAAATCTAAATAATGACTGTCTCACCTGAAAACATATAAAACTAATGACAGTGACCCATAAACGGCTTTAGACTGCAGATAAGAAGTTGACATAGTCAATGTGACAATTAACTGACACGGGCAACTTTAAGACTGGACGTTGCCATGGTAGCGACCTGTCAACCAAAAACATACCCTGCTCTATCATCTGTTTGGACTCTAAATGGGGCCATCATTTGCTAAATCATGTACTGGTTGTATGTATAGGTGAGATGACGAGGGGTGAACAACGTCATGTTCTCTGTCTCCGCAGTCAAACCCCCATTTAGATGCGGGGCTGGTTGCATCGCTGGAATAGTAATCGCACTTTTAGTCATCCTTGGAGCAGCAGCTGTTGCAGCGTACTGCTATTACAAGAAAAAGTAAGTGGAAAAGAGCTTATGCATTTAAATAGGAAGCCATTAAAAAAATGGTTTATGTGATTGTTCAATATTACAAAGTTTGGACCCAAAAGCACGACTCCAGGCCGCATTAATGTCAGTTCATGGCAACGGAAGAAAGGGAGAAAATGTGGAACTAGAATCAGGTCGATGTTGACAGTAAAACCTGTTTACTCAACCTTCAAACAGTGATTTACTTCCCTTTTGTGCTGCTTTTGTTTTATATTCTAAATATAGTCCTAAGCCTGACTATAGCTTTGTCTATAAATCATTGAGTGCAGCTGCATCTTGACACTATGGAACTTCACAGTTTAACATTTTGTTGTTGTGTCATCACTGAGGTGAAGCCATAAACACATATCCCTGTTTGAAACGTATGCGGGGAGAGCTTAAAAACATTATTTGTTATCATTTTTTAAAGTACATTGGACCAAAGATTGAGATCAAACTTAAGGTTGCAGCTCTTTTTTTATGTTATGTGAGAATTTTGAATAAGTGTATATAGTTGTTTTTTTTAACAACGTGATCCTCTTAATATCGTTATGTTGCAAAAAGACAGCTTATGTCTGTCTATAGTAATGTCTAATGACTCATTCCCTCTTTAAACAGAAACCCGATGAATAAAGTCTTTAAAAGAAACATCGGCAACAGCACAGGTATGTGTATTATGTGTGTATGCTGTCTATGTGTATTATAGTATACAGGATTTCCCTTGAAAAAACAATAGTTTTATAGAGTTTATAAAATCTGTATCCATTGAGACCCTGCCCCATGTCTGTATTTTCCTATTTTGCTGTGTCGGGACATTTCTGGCTTGCCATCCTTTTGGGCAATGCGTCTTAGTATGCCTTTAAATTATTCTAAGCATCGTTTATTTTTCAGGCGAGGACAACGCTCCATACGTGCCAAATCAGGTAAAAGTCCTCAGTGCTAACGAGGGGAGGTTGTGTTTACTAGAGCCCGACCGATAAAAGATTTTGAAGGCCGATACCGATACAAATGTTTGTTGATTTAAAAATCCGATATTACGATATATCGGCCGATATTTTTTTTTTATTTCAGAAACGCGTAACAAAACATGAACAGATTTCCCTAACATTACTTATTTGTAGTTATTTATGAGCCTTCACTAAAATAATATAATGCAGTTTAAAAATAAACTTGTTTATTTTATTGTCACAACGGAACAGAGGAACATCAAAATATATTAAAGTTCTGATGAATAAAATATATAAAAATACAAACTTAAAAGTCCTTTGAACAAAAAACACAATAACAACAACAACCAAACACATTTACCAGTATTAAAAGACTTGGTCAGCTTCATAAATATAACTTCCAACAAGACTGGAGACAAATTCTGTTAAGTTCTATAAGGGTGTTTCTTCCGTTTTTATTTTATTTTTAAAATATTCATTTATCGGCCATTATAAACGCTGATACCGATAGTTTGGAAAACGCCTAATATCGGCCCGCCGATATATCGGTCGGGCTCTAGTGTTTACATGCACAACACAAACATCCTCAGTTCTTCCACCACGACGTGTGTCCATGTTGCTCAGACAAATCATTATAATTGTACATGTACATGAATACAAGTGATGACGGATTAAACGACTTTGGATTCAAGTTCAATATAAGTCGATAATTAATGATCCAGATACAGTGTTATAACTAGATTAGATGAGATTTGATTCAGTACAGTAACAATAGTAGGTTCATTAATCTTACATCAGAGAAAATGTTTCTGTTCTATGTTTGTGGTCATCCTGTGATCTGAGACTCAGCAGGGATCTGTGTTTACGGTTCACAGTGCTCAACATCAGACTTTGAACCAGGAAGGAAAAATCAATTTGCACTAAATGGAATGTAAGTGTATATATTTGTTTAAATATCAGCCGTTGGCTGCTTCGTTTCCTGTTCATGGCTTGTTTTTGGCAAACTCATATTCCATGTGATGTGATGTGTACCTGGAAATGTAATCTCAGATGTTTCCCCGTCCTTTTCTCTTTGTTTTCCACTATTCAGATATCAGAATTTTCCAGGAAAATGATGGTGTGAGAGAGCAGCAAGTGAATAATACGTCGGAATACGCTCAGGGACTTGAAGTCTGTCCAACAGGAAACTGTGACCTGTAAGATAGATCTCAGTCCTTTCCTGTAAACGCTCATCAGAGTAATTCTCGTCTCTGTCAGCACATCTCTGAGATTTGCCTTGAGGTTAATGAGTAGTTTTAATGGATTATATGCAGCGTTTAAGGGCTAAAAAAGAAAAAAAAAATTCAATGGACCAAAAACCATGAAAACGGATCAAATATTAAAGCTTTGGTGTGTGTTGAGGGGTAAAATGAGGAGTTATGCTATTTTTTTCTTTTATAGTTCATTGTATGATCATTTGTTTAACATTATATATGTTCTCTCTCTTTTTCTTCCTACGTGAATGAAGCCTTGTCTTTAAATGTAACTTTATTATTCTAACGCCCCACCAAAACAAGCGTGTGATTAATGTTTCTTCAGGTTTTATTTGTAACATGATGATCATTGCTTACTCAGATGAATAAACAATTTTATTTTTGACATTTGTAAAGTAACAGTGCATTATTTTCCCTCGAGGAGAGTGCGATTCCACACTAGCTTATTAGGGCCACGGTGCAATCGCACCGAGCACTGGCCCCTACAGCTATGTAATAGCTGAGGGGACCAGTGCTCGGGGTGTTATTCATAGGATTTTTTCCTACTTATTATTATTTTGCCTCCGAATTTCGATTGCCTAAAACTCCTACAGCTTTAAGAGTTGTAGGACAAATTATATATCAAAACATGTGGTTCGATCGGGATCGGCGTGCCATTACTTTTCTTAGCCGAACACGAATTTTCCGCGACGTAAGTCGTGAAAAACCACTGAAATTTTCCCATTGACTTGAATGGGACGAGCGAAAAAAAAAAAGCAGAAATCGTAGCTTTTCAAACGCCTGCTGCTCAGGCATACTTTCACCTAGAAACTCCATTTAAACTTTAAAACGTAGACACAAGTCTTGTGTCCTGGTGTGTCAATCCACGTTTCAATAGGTCATATAGTTTTTGATCAATCACTGTTCAATGACCATGATCGTTTTGGGAGAAATCATGAGATTATAATGGGTGTGTATTGCACGGAACCTTCTGGGCTAGAGTGGATGACATCATCGCTTAGAGTGTGAGGGCTTCTCAGATTTTTTTCCTTTCCAAACTCCTCCCGGCCACAATCTTCACTCTACAGACGTGATATTTTCCAATTTTGTAGACAAACTTGTCCTGTCTCTCACAATGTGCTCAAAAAGTCTGTGCGATTTACAGAATTTGAACTAGCAACCTCTAAGCGCGGCCAAGTCAGGTTTTTCTCCTCATCCGCTCCAATGTTAATTGAGAAGCAGATTTTCAAAGAAACCTGATATGAACAGCATTTCTAACTCGCCCTAGCGTCCACATTTCTGACACTAGGAAAAAATAAAAGTCATCAGTGTCTTCAGCCGAGTCTTGTGGCGCTAACGCTGCGAAAATCTTGGCGATAGGAGTTTCGATGTGAGCGTGGCAAGCTTTTGTTCGGAGCGCCCCCAAAGCCGAAATGGACAACAAGTCCTCCAACTCATACGACCACAGTTGTCGTTGGTCCATGCACTCGAATACGACCTCTGGGAGCGTATTGCGGAGATTCTTCCGCAACGATAGTAGTGGTTAAGGTTAGGGTTAGGTCGACGTGTGGAGGCGGTCTCTGCCGATGATGCACGCGCGCGGGGTGGGGGGGGGGGTTGGTTTAGGGGGGGGGGGGGGGGGGGGTAGCGCGGGGGGCGCGCGGGGGGGAGTGGGGTAGCGCGGGGGGCGTGCGGGGGCGTGCGGGGTGGGGGTGGGGTGGGGTGGGGGGAAGATGTCGTGGAATCGGGGTAGGTTTAGGTCGACGTGTGGGGGGGGGGCGATCGTCTGAGACACCGGAGTGTCGATATTTACTTGACCGCTAGAGGGCGCGCTATTTTGAAACGTAACATATGGTCGTAATTCGGTGCTTGACACACGACCTATGTGGTCGTTTTCTCGAGGAGGACAGTCTGGAAATGGAGCGATAGAGACAGGCTTGAAAGCAGTTACACACGTGAGTAGAGGGCCGTTGCTATGGTGACGGCACTCTGTGGCTTTGATCTTGAGAAGTGACAGCAGGTGTGCTCTGATTGGCGGACAGGAGCAGTGGACAGGAGCAGCCAGTGGGATTTGTAGTTTTTTTAGTCAAACGCCTTCAGCTTGGGCATACTTTCACCTAGAAACTCCATTTAAACTTTAAAATGGAGACACGAGTGGTGTGCTCTAATTGGTGAACAGGAATGTACTAAAAACTACATTTAGTAGTGGGAAATGTAGTTTTTTTAGTCAAACGTCGTCTGCTCGGGCATACTTTCACCTAGAAACTCCATTTAAACTTTAAAATGGAGACACGAGTGGTGTGCTCTGATTGGTGGACAGGAATGTACTAAAAACTACATTTAGTAGTGGGGAATGTAGTTTTTTTAGTCAAACGTCTTCTGCTCGAGCATACTTTCACCTAGAAACTCCATTTAAACTTTAAAATGGAGACACGAGTGGTGTGCTCTGATTGGTGGACAGTTTTTGAAGTACATCACAATACTCAAAACGGACTACTCTGACAGCTCAGTCAGCAAGCAGTCTCTGTATTTGCCTCTAAAACAACTCCGTCTCGTTTGAAATCTCGAAGAATCTCATCGTAATGTATATACACTCCGGCAGTAGCCCCCGTGGCCCTTTCAAAATTTCCCGGCGGGGGAATTTTCTAGTTGTTGTTGTTATCTTTGTTTTTCATATTTGCATAGTTTATGGTACAGTCTGTGAATATTTAAAATATGCAAATAATCAGATGGCACACTGTGGGTGTCTGTTATTGACAATCAGTGTGCGAGTTATACCACGGTGTCCGGGGGAGCCGGGGCTGGGGGCGGGCGATCATTTTTTTTTTTTTTTTTTTTGGAGGGGGGCAAAGTTTAAATGCTGATCCTGTCATTAATAGCAACAGCATATGCCTATTATAAAGAGAAAATCCGTTGCACGCACACCATAGGTCTATGTACAATATTTACATGAAACACCCCGATCGATCATCATCACATCATACATCACATGGGCTATAGCCTATAAGGCTACTCACGTGGAGCTGCGGCCTGCAGGCAGCGCCCCCACGCTTCAAGCGCCTCCGACGTGCAAGCAGGCAACACTTTTTTCATGAATCACGAACTAAAAATACAATTTTATTTCTCTTATTTTACACCTTTGAGGGAAAACCATGGCCAAAATATAATTAATTTGGCAATCATATCAATATTTTAGAGCTCCCCCCAAATTTCACAAATCATGTTTCCAGGGGAGCTCAGGTGGCCACCAGGGGAGCCATGGCTCCCCCTGCTCCCCCGTAACTCGCACCCTGTTGACAATGCCTGAATCAAAATGTAGGGGGATTTTTTTTTAAGAGAAATTCAGTGCGGTGCAAAATGTTCCTGTTTGTTACTGATAATAATTATATATTCTGTTTTATGAACTATAAACAAGTCATAAAAAAGGAGGAAAGAGTTGTAGACAAATGGTATGCAATATATAATTTCCAGGAATGACACTGCATCTAAATTCAATAAATTCAAAGTTCAGCGTGAATAATTTGTTGCATGCCATCCAGGGAGGGAGTGAAAGCAGTAAACGATCCATCGTTACCGGTAATGAACCTTTAATGTAATTCAAATGCAAATAACAGGGCAGGTTGTGCTTCACATTCTAGTTCAAAGTACAATTTTAGGACTCAAATGTCACATCCCTGAAGCTAAATAATGTGAGAGTAGGAAACTTCATTATTACATCAACACCGAGTTCTCGGCCCGCTGAGAGGCGGCTGTAGTAAAAAAAGCCATTCAGGCCATTTATTGTCCTTTTATAGACTTTATTTAAATCAGGTTGGGACTTCAAGCAAACTCCTGTGAAATGGTGCCACCTAGTGATGGATGCAATGCAATGATCTCGTTTAAAAGGCGTTGCGTTGCCCCACAACTTACTTCCTGTTGCAGTTTATGGAAATTTCCTTTGCTGCAAGGTTGTACTGATTTCATCATCAGGTAAAATCCGATGTGAAACAGGATGCTGGGTGTGACTGGAATGAGTCATGTTTTAGGGATAACTCCAAGCCTCTAAGTCACAGTGGGTATAAAACAAAGTTTTACCCAAAGAGTCGAGAGTCAGCCATGAGAGATGTTACTATGACGCCCTACTGGAGGGGTCTTCACTGTGTTCTGCTGCTGGCGCTGATGGGTAAGGGCTCTTTTTTTCCCCCTCGACTGTAAGATTTAAAAAACCCTATGTGAGTGGTGAAATGTGTGATAATAAGAATGTGATGATGAATTAAACATCATCTCATTTTTGATGTATCCTTCTGTATATAATGATTTGACTCCCCGGGATTCACTGGAGGTATTTGAAGTTTAGACCGGCCTTGAGTATTCGAGTAAACCCTCTAAAGTAGCATATAATGAGCTACAGTGAGATATGAGAAATAATAACCATACCGACTCCTCCTCCTCCTCCTCCTCCTCCTCCTCCTCCTCCTCCTCGCTTAGGTGCACCAGTTTCGGAGGCCTGGGTGCAGATTTCCTGGACCGGTGAGGTGACGGCTGGTTTCAACACCACTTTCACCTGTTCCTCTTCTTGCAGCCCAAACTGCATCCACACCTGGACCTTCGAGGGCCACACGGTCAACGGGAGCACGCTGACCTGGACACCGGATGGACTGGACCATATGGTGGAACTACACTGCAATGTGCTCAATCCAGAATCAGGAGTCTCCAGCAGCCTCAGCTCCACAGTAGAAATTAAGAGTAAGTACTGCAGTTTTGATATATCTCTGATGTTTTTACATGATTTGGAAATAATCATCCGTCCTCTTACAGATCGAGTGTCTGTGCGAGTCAGTCCACCAAACAGCGTCCCGTCCCTCAACCAGTCTCTGGATCTGGTCTGCCATGTCGCGCGGCTGGGTGACTTCTCCCACCTTGTGAACCAGGTGGTCTGGTACAAGAATGGACAGGAAGTGACCCCGCGGGGAAACACTCAGCTGCTGCACAACAACGCCACGCTGCACTTTGACTCCCCCCGGCCTTCAGATGCCGGATTCTACATGTGTGAGACCTACGTACCTGCGATTCACCAGACGAGAGTTTTCAGCCTGGGCTATCTCCTCAGCTGTAAGTATTCTATGACGTGAGGAGACGTTTGACGAGTTCATTATTTGCATACTGGAAGTCAACTTGTTTTGCAGTTGATCCTTGGAACGTCAGCATCAGCGGTCCTGACTCCGTGTTCCCCGGCAGACGCAGTAAATTCACCTGTTTGACGAGCTGCACCTTAAACGTTGACTGCACGGTCAGATGGACGTTCAGGCATGGTTTCCCCATTGGAGGCTACTTTTCAGTCCGTGAAAATGAGCTCAGGTGGACCCCTTCCATATCTGGTACTTTCCAAAACTTCACCTGTGTTGTAGAAAATGCAGCTGCTGGACGGTCCGCCGAGGCCACCAAGATGGTAGAAGTTCTAGGTACAACTCTTTAGTATCTGCTCCGTGTGTCACATCAGCATCACATGTTACGTTCCAGTCTAATGACTTGTTCCCCTTTCAAACAGGTATTCCTCTCTCTGGATCAGAGGGGCTGCAGCTCAGTGCAGCAATCATCAGCCTCGGACTGCTGCTTCTATTTGATAGGGCTGTTTGCTCTTTCTGTGTTTAAGCCTTAATGAGTGTGTTTGGCCTTTTTTAAATGTATTTATTTTATTCAACTTCAACAAACGTTTTTTTTTTTTTTTTTTATTCTAAAAATGTATCCGTCAGTTATTGTATTATTATGGACTTTATGGAAATGTGTTAGAAAATGTACAATATCCGTTAAAAACGCCCAAATGGCAGAACAAGGTAAACGGATGGTAATTTTTCACTCTACCTTTACAAATATATTATTAAATAATCTTTATCACAGTTAACAGCAGCATCCAAAATGTGCAATAAATGTTAAGTGTAATAAATGTTTGTGATGATTAATTCTACACCTTTTGTCCATAATGAAGCCTCAGCAAACAGATGAGGGCTTTCACGGTTACCTCCTGTGATGTAACATTATTATCTGTTCCTTTTTTCTTCTTTTGTTACTTTTTCCCTCCTGTGGACGTTAAACTCACCTGTTTCATATCATTTTCGCCCTGTGGTTTAGTTGGAATGAGGAAGCAAAACTAGAAAAATATTCACTATTTATGTAAAAATATTTGCCATGCTAGAGCAGTGTAATACACACTGTTTGTGTTGTAAACTATAAATGTGTGATAGTGGTACAAACAATACAAGGACAGCAATTATACAGCGTATGTTAACGATATAATTAACCCCTCAAAACGGCCGTCTTTCCAAGTGTTTCTGACTGTTCACGGTCAAAGAAAGCGTCTATTTTATTTTCATTTCTTTGTTTTTGTGCCATAATTAGTAGAGTATTTTGGAGATTATTTTCTGTTATTTACAGCTGAACAGCAGCACTATTGATAATCAGTGGACCATTAAGAGGGGATTTGGTGGCCCAGCTGTTTAAAAAAAAAATAAAAAAAAAAAAATAGAATTTATAAAAAGGACATGGCGTCATATTATTTGTAGAATGAAAAACAAACCATTCAACGTTTTGGATTATTCTTTACTGCTTTTATTTTTCCTGCTCTTTGCTCTTCTTTGGCATTGCATGCTCTTTGCTTTCCAGAGGGTGGCGCTGGGCTCTCAGTTAAGTGAACCAAATCTTATTGAGCCACTTCTATGCAGCCTTTGACACTGTGGACCACGATACCTTATTGGCTCGGTTACACCGCCTAGTGGGCATCCGTGGTGCTGCTCTGGAGTGGTTAAAATCATATCTGGCTGACAGAAGCATGAGTGTAAGCATTGAAAATTTGGAGTCCAGCTCTGCTCCACTGCTGTATGGGGTTCCACAGGGGTCCATTTTAGGGCCGCTGCTTTTTTCTTTGTATTTATTGCCCCTAGGCTCCATCCTGAGAAAGCATGGCATTGCTTTTCATTGCTATGCAGATGATAGCCAGATATATGTGCCTCTGAACAAAACAAATGCTTTCTCCCTCACTCTTCTGTCATGTCTTGAAGACATCAAAGCCTGGATGGCCATGAACTTTTTACATTTTAATGAAAATAAAACAGAAGTGATGGTGTTTGGCCCCAGCTGCTCTCGTGAACCCTTGCCCGTTGTCTTGGGCCCTTTGACAGACTATGTAAAGTCAACAGTCACAAACTTGGGTTTTAAAATGGACAGTGATTTTAAATTGGATCGGCAAGTTAGTTCAGTAGTGAAGTCCAGTTTCTTTCAGATTAGGCAGCTGGCAAAGCTGAAGCCTTTTCTTGCACAAAAGCACTTTGAGACGGTAATCCACGCCTTCATAACATCTCGGCTGGATTACTGTAATGCACTTTATTTTGGAGCCAGCCAGTCCTCCCTCGCACGCCTCCAGCTGGTGCAAAATGCAGCTGCTCACCTCCTAACTGGAGCACGTAAGAGGGAGGACATAACTCCAATCCTGGCCTCCCTCCACTGGCTGCCTGTGCACTTTAGAGTCAATTTTCAGATTATTTTATTTGTTTTTAAGTCTTTAAATGGTCTCGCCCCCCCTTACCTCTCTGAGCTCCTTAAACCCTACTCTCCTGCTCGGTGCCTCAGGTCAGCCGACCTGCTGCTCCTGGAGGTACCGAGGTCCAAATGGAAGCTCAGAGGGGACAGAGCTTTCTCCACTGCTGCCCGAAAACTTTGGAACGAGCTACCATTTTACATTAGACAAGCCTCCTCACTGTCCATTTTTAAAACCAGTCTTAAAACCCATTTTTATTCCCTGGCTTTCAACTCCACATGAGACTTTACTCCTGTTTTAGTGTTTTTTATTTTTCTTATCGCCCTGCTTTGATTTATCGTTTCTAATTGTTTTTAAAACAATGTAACACCTGTTTTACTGTCTGTTTTATTTATTTTAGTGTTTTTAAATTGTTTTATGTCTCTGTACAGCACTTTGTTTTCAACTATGGTTGTTGTAAAGTGCTATATAAATAAAGTTGAGTTGAGCTGTATTGTAACTCTTTTTGGAATATAACCTTTAGTTTAGTTGATACAGTAGGTAAAGGTAATCAGGCAACATTATTCTACCAGCAAACCAACACATACCTGTATGGTTATTACAGAAATCACTCCATGTAATAAAACACATCGTGTATATATAACATTATAACTAGCGGACGAGCTTAAGCCGCAACATTACCTGAAAACATTAATAAGAAAACAGTGGATTCTGCTTCGTCATGCCACCTAAGCAGCCTGCATCCCTCTGATTCTGATCTCTTACTGGGAAATGTGGTTTCACTGGTCAGGGTGTTGGATTACAAAAACCTGCTTCACTTCAGAGACTGGGAATGAGTCAGCATACCTTAATTACTTTAGAAATAGAGACTTTTTTTTATTATTCTACCTTGTTTTTATTTTCACCACGCTTTAGACATTACATATGCGTAGAAATTTGCAATAATGTTTTTGTGTGTGTATATGCAGTATATATATATATATATATATATATATATATATATATATATGACCAGCTGGTACTTGTTCTCCTGTAAACAAAGTCCCTCTCCCACTAACTGGGAGCTGCTCATGTCCGAGATTACCAAATTTTTTGAATGTTCTGGAAGATTTATTCAAATGAGTCATTTGGATACGTGATAATGACGACATACCATTCAGTTCTATAATTAGAGGCTGTCCTTCAGTGCTGCTGCTACTTCTTCTACCAGTCATGCTCTACAAATAACGCAGCCCATCCATCTCACCTCCTATCTGTCAGGTACATAACACAGGCGTGCTCACATGCTGAACTTTGCACCGCCACAACTCAAATAAGGCCACAGGTGTTTTTACGGAGGGCTATTGTGAGAGGTGTAATGGTTTGCCTTCCTCAATGTGCAACGCTGGAAATAAACAAATTTTTCTTTATGACTGAAAGAGATGAGAGGCGCTTTGATTGAACTGTGGAAATACTAACTAATCAGCCGGGCTGTCATATAATGCAGCATCTTGTTCTGCCTCATAGATGTTGATATAGGATTGTAAATATGGTCACGAGTGACTGTAAAAAGCTGTCTAGCTCACTGTCATGGTAGAGAAGTGAGAACTAGAGCCTGAGTTAAAATGCTTGACACAAAAATATATATTTTTTGTAATTATCCTTTGTTTTTGATTATGATTCATGATAATCTTATTTAAGATTATTCGATTTTTGTTCACCAAATGTTCATTAAAAAAAAGAAGTGGGTCAAATCTGTGATGCAATACAATATTAAGTGTAGAGTTCTAGATTTAAGGTAAACCAGTATGCGTAAAATGCCATTTTAAGAGTTTTAAGCATATTTCTATGATTATTAGGGAATCACAATTATGTTGGCCATGATGATTGTGACATGAAATCTTCACATCGTCCCACTCTTTGTCTCTGTGTTTCTATTTGCACGATTCAGCACAAAGAACAAAACTAAATGATCTACAAAGACTGGACAGTTTCATAGTACACTGAAACTTTTAGGATGATGGAAAGACGATTAAAAAATGACATAATCCTCCCACAAAATGATTATTATTGAGCCAAAAACAACCAAAAGACTGTAAAACAGCTGGATAAATAGCACTATCTCTCACCCCCACCCCACAATGCTGCCTCACATACCTTCTGTCATAATTTGTCATTCTTCTCATTGGTCATTTACAGAACGGAAGATTGCAAATGGAAAAAAATGTCATGCATCTTTTGTGAGTGTGACAGGAGTGATGTGACAAATAACCACCTGCAGATAAGAAGTGGCGTTTCCACTTTAGGTATTTGGTGGTGGGGGGGCCGGATGAATGTACGAGTATAATAGAGGGGAAATAGTGGGGACATCCCTCAGACCATCGATGCAAAATGGCGAGGAGAAGGGAAGGAACTCTGGCTGTTGTACTGCTGGCTTTAATTAAAGGTAGGACCTGTGATGCTCAAGTATATTGTCATGTATTTTGTGTTATTTATATGATGGTTCATAATCTTCAGGTGTTCTGGCCTCTGGCGCTGTGGAGGTGAAGCCCTCCATGAACCCGGCCGTCGTCGGGGACTCTGTGACGCTGGCTCTGTCTCCTCCGCAGACTCTGAAGAGTGGAAGCTGGGCGGTGGGGGGGTCTCTCATCCTGTCCTGGCTGGGGGACCAGCAGGCGGTCTACCCCAGTCACACTGGCCGAGCGTCGGTCAACGTGGTCACCGGGGCTCTCACCCTGACCTCCGTCACCGTGGCCGACTCGGGGGTCTACACGGTGCAGAGCACTGACCCGCCGCTGAAGGCCGATGCCTCCATCGCTGTTCTGGGTGAGATTATGTTCTGTACTTTAATACTTCATCCATTAGGAACCTCTAGAAACCAGCTAAACTATCCTAATGTTCTTCAAGGTTAAAATGTTTGGTCGGCAACAAGAAGTGAAATATGGATTTACTTTATGAAGTATTTCAAACGGAAGAAGTCAACAAGTGCAGCTTCAACTCACTTGATCAGTGTTAGAAAGTTAAAATATTAGTCATTTTTCAGAAAGGTGATACCTCTAGTTATTCTACTGTCTATAAACATTAATGTACATTTGTAAGGTATTTTTTTAGATTTAGGGCAGACTGAATATCGTGTTAACTGTCATTCTGTATCTCCTTCATTATATCCATTCTTACTACTGACCTTTAGTTGGTTTAGTGCTTTGAAGAATCATGTGAACTGCAACTGTTGAAATGTATGAAATGATTGACAAAAAAAACATGGGTGTTGCCTATAGATTCCCTTCTAATCCCTAAAAATATTGCAGCATTAGGAGCATGAAAAAGAACGTGAACTCACAATGAAAAACAGTAACATAGACGGGGAGAGGCACCAGCTTTTTGTAACTGGAATAACTTCCTGTTGTGATAATATTCACAACGGACTCGAAGGAGGTCATGTTTCTGCCTTGCCCTATTTGGACTGACAACCCACTCGTAAAGCTGGTGAGAGCCAGCACGTATTTTGGTTTTGTGCTGGTTTTGCTCACGTGGCCTCTGGATAGTTTGCGTGTGCAGCTGCGACTGTCAACACTCACCTTTTAACTTGTCCTTTCGTCTGCTCGCTCCTTCGGTTTCTGCTGGCTCTGTTAGCTGCAAACATGCCCCAGCCTCTATAAGAATGAGATCAGCATGTTGTTGTGTGTGTCTATGATGAGGATCACTTCCAAATGGATTTAATCATCATTGTGAAATCTTGCTGATGGTTTATTCTCAAGCAGATCGTCATATTTAGCTCTATGATTAAGCGAGAAGACCTGAAAAAGATGCAAAAAATGCAGACAAAGAGTAAAGGAATGATCCACCCATTAACATTTACATTTACAAACTTGCAATATCATTTTAGTGGAATGCTCCTTTATGAATGACTTCCTATTGACTGCTTCCTTTTGAACAAGCCAACACGTCGTGTGTTCAATAATGTAAATTGTTAGGACAGGATCTTACATTTCCACATTTCTAATAACAAAATATTTGTATTATTAGAAAGCGGTACCAAATTATCATAAAGGGGTCGAAGCCAAGCACCATGTTCTTATACTGTGTTTATATCTGTATCATCAGTGTCTTTTTAGCATCTGTAGCTGTTCTGCCCTAAAATCTACTTGTGGAGGTGATAATTAAATAGCATCTTTTAGAATGTTTTAAAAAATGAAAATTATACAATATTCTATGGCCCTCGTCCAGGAGAAAAGAAACCTCTCACTCTTAACTGATTTCACCAATAAAAGTGTAATTAAATGTACACATTTCCAAAAATGGCACTAAAAATGGAACACTATGAGCTTTTTGAAGATGGATATTATGACAAGGCTGTTGTATTGGACTTGGTTATATTGTAGAGGTGTATCTAATAAAGTGTTACATATTTATCGGCTGCATGCAGTGATGTTGAACCGTCTTGATCCTCGTCCACAGAGTCCATCTCTAATGTGACGCTGAGAGCCAATCAGATCAACCTGATGGAGTTCAACAGTTCAGCCGTCGTTAAGTGCTCCTCCTCTGGTTCCTCTCTCTCTTTCCTCTGGCTGAACGGCACCTCTGAGGTCACAGGAAGTGACAGAGTTCAGCTCACTGATGGAAACTCCACTCTCACTATAGCTAACGTGACCCGCTACGACCAGGGACCGTTGAGGTGTCGCGTGTTCAATGCCGTCAGTGATGGAACCAGTGATGCAGTGAACTTCACCATCAGCTGTGAGTAGGAGAGGAGTTGTTTGCTATAAGTTCCTCTAACGGAGCTGTAACGTGCCTCTCCTCCCTTCCACGTCTTCTGTCTCGTTCTCAGATGGTCCAGACAACATGGCGCTTACAGTGAACGGATGGAACACGACTTCCTTTACTACCGGATCCAACCTGACCATGGTGTGTTCAGCACAGTCCAGTCCTCCAGCTCAGCTCCGGTGGGCCTTCAGTGGAGAGCAGGTGAACACTATGGGTCCCTCGTTGAAGCTGTTCGATGTCAGAAAGAACCAAAGTGGTTCGTACTCATGTCTGGCCTTCAATGAGCACACCCACATGAACAGCAGTATCACCACACGCATCGAGATCACAAGTGAGTCTGTCGGTATAGTGAGGTCACCCTCCATGTTTCTCCATCCGGTCCTGACTTTGTTGTTCACACCCCGCTGAAGGCTCTGCAGAGACGAACCAGAGGGTCCATGTGTGCTCGCTGCTGCTGCTGTTAATGGTCGGGTTCCTCTTCTCATCGCCAGGCAAGACGCAGAATAATGTCTTTTTGTTATTTAGAAACTTCGATTTCATATTCTGATTTGCAGATAGACATCGTTACAGAACATTTGTCCTCAGAGAAGCAGTAGAGGTTTATTATCCCTTCAAAACGGTGATGTTTCTACATGAATACAGATCAAATATATATGACATATGAGTTAAATAGTTTGATTTGTGCAGCAGGGTTGATAGAAGGTCAAACCTGCTTCCCATTGAGACATAAATGATGTAATACGCTGCAATTTAGGAATATTTTCATTATTACTTTATCAATTAAAAGTTCTGTTGGAATAAGGTACCTGAAGTTGAAATAATAAAAAAAACTTGCATTTATCCAAAATATTGGATCATTTAATCGATTTCAATAAAGGAATCCTGTTCTAGGTAATTTGAACACAAATAATTTGTTTAAAAAATGTGGAATTTACAGTGTGAATAATTACACTGACATCCAACCGTACTTATACTTACCTAACTCACATACAGAAACATAACTCACATACCGAAACATAACTCACATACCGAAACATAACTCACATACAGAAACATAACTCACATACCGAAACATAACTCACATACAGAAACATAACTCACATGACTAATAACTTGATGAACTACCTCTCTTTCACAGATGTCGGCTCATTCAGTCCATGACGGACTCTGATGCAATGAAATAACTGGATATGGAGAACCTTAAAGCAATAATACAGCATTCATGACATTCTATATATCTCTTGAAATATATATTTTTTTTTTTTATCTAAAAAAAAATAATATTACTTTTAGCAAATCTGATTCACTACTCATGTCAATATTATTGTGCACTAATCAGACAATGAATTCTGGCTGATTAGAAGTACTTCTTACAGGAAATACTTTACACAACCACGTACCTCAAACACAACAGTCAGGTACGGGGAGATTAACTGTGGAAGCAGCCAGAAGACGTTTTCAATGTATTCCTTAATAAAATGCCACTGCACTTTAAGTGTTTTACCGTTCTTTTGTTGTCGTGATTTCCACTTGAATTGATCTTATTATGTAAATAAGATCGCTTAACATGAAACAGATAAAAATCCCCTGCATGTTGCTGATTTGAAAGCAGTCTTATATAATGAGGAAATGTTATTTTCTTTTGTGGCTGAGAAACAAAATGTATCAACATCATTAATCACCTTCAGTCAACTAAAAGACTACTGAAAAGACACCTGTTTCTATACTCTTGAGAGCTTTTTGGCAAGTGTTTTTCTTTTATGCTAATCTTACATAAACTCAAATACAAAACATTCTCATCTCCTTTGTTCCTGAACAAATGTTTTAATCCTGTGGGTCTGTGGTTACAACAAACAAAGAGAGAGCACCAGAAACATCTAGCGAAGGGACAGATGCTCTGTTGTTCCATTAAATCCTTTCCATATTGTCACTAATGATGCAGCTGGTTATCAGATATCTCGTTGACGTATTGGTGAAGATGTGGAGTGATAAATATTTAAAAGGACTCACAAATGGGCTAAATTGACTTTGTAAGAGGATGAATCTTTAATAAGTTTTTCCTTAGAAGTCCTTTCCTTGATTTTCCGATGTTTATTCCACATTGCATTGTGGGAAAATATGTTGTGTAAACACAGTATATTTTGCCTCAGAGAAGCGAAACTCCACGGAATGGGTCTTCACTGTTTGATTGGACTTCGTAGGCTCACACTCAGAAAATATCCCCATTTCCTCTCCTGCTTGAGAGCTGCAGACCGACGGAGGTTTACAGTAAATGAACACTCCTTGGTGTGGACCGGCGTGGAACCGGGCAAAACAAGGTGTGGCCAGCACTGCCAGGTAGCATGGTGATGGTAGGGGTTAGCGTTTACATCATGAGAACAAGAGCTCCAGTCAAGTAGAGCAAATATTTGCTGATCAAAAGGCGCCTGTGCCCATAGAATATCGCCAGACTTGTATTTATCGCAGCCTGAGTCCATTCAGCTGGCAAGGAAGACTCCAACCCAAGACAAACCGAGGAGTAAAATGGAGCCCCCATTGGTGTTTTTTATGGTCCTGGTCATGACGACCTTTGCAGCAGGTAAGGCTGAATTATTATGAATTAATACATTTTGAGACAGTTGTTAGAGCTTTATGATTTAAAAAAAGAAGTTTTAAAGGTCATTATTCATGTGTAAATGCTTTGAATAATATGTTAGTAGATGATAACTACATTTTAGGGCCAATGTTGTGTGTTTCCATCTGCAGCTAACCAGAAGATATATGCCTCTGAGAACCCGATACTGGTGGGCAGCAACGTCACACTTTTCAGCCAGCAAAACATCACCGCGGGGACCTGGCTCTTCGACAACAGCCTCATCGTGTTAATATTCCCGGGGAATCAAATCATCACTGATGCTTGGCGAGGCCGGGTTACGTTCAATCCAACCATGTCATCGTTGACGATAAGGTCACTCCTGCTGGGAGACTCTGGACTGTACACTTTACAGGATGGGACTTCTTTCCGTGCTCAGTTAACACTGTCAGTCCAAGGTAAGGACCACTTAATGACTTCTTCACTCACCCATTCATTCTCATTCTACCATATTATAAAAAACAAAGTTGGTTTCAGGTATTTAGTTTCAGATTTCAAATGCATAAATAGGAGATTTTGACTTAAAATCTGGTTGTTTCATTAATTAAAAAAATGCTGCTCCAATAAGTGTCACACAGTTATTAGTCACTTGAATATAAATAAAGTACCGTAGACAATACTAAGAGTTTACATCTAGCAGCCCTCTGAGGCTGTTATTGAAATAAATGCAAATATCAGTGTTTTGTTAAGCGATGCTACTAGTGAGGCCAAGAAAAACCATGGCTTGAATCAGACAGTTAAAGTCATGACGTTTCCACCCCTGCGGACCATTAAAGGTTGAGTAGTTAATTCTATTCAGAAACACTTTGTTATATTACTTGAAATCCTCGTAACATCCCGATAGCAATGAATACTTTAAATGCTCTGACATACATTTTTTTTTTTTAAATATCTGTGGCCGTGGCAGGACTGTAAAAACCCCGTCCAATTAAAAAAGTTGGGCCCAAGAAATGATTGGACGCCTGCCAATACTTACTTCCTGATTGCCCTCACTCGCTTGGCGTTCAGGGGGAGTGGCTTTGAACGGTGGTCTGAACGAAGGGGGCGGGACTTTCTCTATTTGATGCGTTCAAAGTCAATTTTTTTGTGTTTTTTCCAGTTAACCTACTCAACCTTTAAGAGAGGACGCACCATTGTTTTCGCAATGGTGCGTTGTTGATTTGTGGGAAAACAATGGACCCAAATGGTCAAACAAGTGTCTATTCATTTAGTCTACTACTGCAATAAATATCACTAAACCAGACAGCCAATGCATCATACTCAAGTTTTTCTTTCCACAGCTCCGGTGACCATGGCGGCCATAAGAATCGTCGGAGCTCCGCCAATCCTAAACCACACTTTCACTCTGACCTGTGAGACGGCCGGAAGCGTGGACTGGATTGCTTGGATGCACGGTTGGAACCCGTTGTATCCTGACAACACGACACACTTCTCAGCGGACAACAGCACCCTCACCTTCGCTGCCCTCATGACCTCTGACATGGGGGACTATCGTTGTGTGGCTTCCAACCCATTCAGCAACTTATCCAGTCAAGTCTTCAAGCTAGAACTGTATTGTGAGTGTTCTCCGTGCAGTTTATCCGAATCCCCTTTTACTGGGGGGAGAAATTCAACCAAAAGAAGAATTCCACCCCAAACACGAACTAAACCCAGGGTCAGGTTATGTATGTATTTTCAATTAACATGATTTAAGTTCATATCTGTGTGTTTAGATGGACCGCAGATGCCAACTATCAAGGGACCAAGCGTGGCAAAGACGGGATACAACGTCACGTTCGGCTGCTACGCATCGTCAAACCCTCCCAGCTCCTACAAATGGTACTTCAATCACTCGCTAGTGGCCAATACGTCTATGTATGTCACACCTCCTCTCACCATGGACATGAGTGGGATGTACACCTGCATGGCCTTCAACAACGTCACCGGCGAAAGCAGAACTGCTTACACAATGCTCACTGTTTACGGTGAGATTGCCAATTTTTTTTCTACCTACAAACAACAAGGTGATTCAGCGGAGATAACTATTTAATTGTCGTCCATTGTTGCTTTGTTTCCAGATCCAATAGAACACGTACAAGTGGAATCACCGATGACTCCCGCCATGGAAGGTCATATTTATAACCTGACATGCAATGTGACTGGACCTGTTGGGCATGTTTACTGGATGAAAAATGGTGGACGACTGCATGAAGACAACAGAACCGTTTTTTCCATGGATAACAGGACCGTCACATTCCACCCATTAAAACACCATGACACCGGATACTACCAGTGTGTGGCTGCTAATGCTGCTTGGAACGTGACCAGTGCTCGTTACATGCTCCTCGTGATCTGTGAGTAACATTTACAGGATTTATTTCACTCTTACTACCGTTTTTTATGTACTGTAGTGCATCATCCCACGTTGTTGTTTTTTTTTCAATCTCCTTTGCTGTTGCAGTTGGACCAGAAACACCCGTGATTGACGGGCCAGCTTTTGCCGAGTCGGGACATTACGCGGTCTTCCGCTGTTCGGCCGCGTCGGTGCCTCCCAGTCACTTCAGCTGGTGGTTCAACGGCTCCATCGTGGCCAATTCTTCAGTGTTTACGACTGACCTTTTGACTTTGAACATGAGTGGAGAATACACCTGCATGGCCTACAATAATGTGACAGGAAATACCAGCACAAGCTCCAAGATGCTCACGGTCGTCGGTGAGAAAGCTCAACGGGGTTTGACTTCTTCGGTGCATGTCACGGTAATCGCTGACGCTGATCGCGTGCTTTCTGTCCACAGAGGCGATACAGTCGGTGGTGATCAGAAACCACACGGTGCCGATAAACTCTGAAAACTTCACCCTCACCTGTGACGTCACTGGGCCCTACGACGCCATCTACTGGATGAAGGACGACATGCACCTCAACGTGACGCACGCCAACCATCACATGTACTACGCCAACCATCACATGTACTACGCCATCGAAAACGGCACGCTGCGTTTCACTCCGGTGACGTTGCACAATGACGGCACATATCAGTGCGTCGCTACCAATCAAGCTGCTGCACATAAAAGCCCCGAATACATGCTCCTGGTGAACTGTGAGTGTAGTCACAATTATGTTTTCTTTTTCCTTACCTATATTATAATTTGAACTGTTATCGAAAAATGTATTCATACTTAAATCTCCTTACAGTAGTGTAATAAAAATAATACCAGTGATATTAACTCACACCCTGGTGCTAAGGATAAGCAGATCTACTAAGCTGGTGATTGGAAATTTAGCAAAAGTGAATGTATACTCATGAATATTTACACATTTGTTTCATTGGACCAGAAATCCCTGAATGAGTGGTTCACAACATCTTAAAACTATATTAATGATCATTCTACGCATGCTGCTGACCAACTGCCTCTCTGTTGTGTTTGCAGACGGCCCTCTGAGCGTGAACATCTCTGGTCCGGATTCAATGGCGCACGGCCTTAGCGTGACCTTGACCTGCTCTGCCGATTCTCGGCCGGATTGTGACTTCCACTGGTTCTTCAACGATCAGTCGAGGGCGATGGGTTCTGTTATCGATTTCCTTGCGACGGAAGAGAATGAGGGAAACTACACGTGCAAGGCGAGGAACCCTGTGACCAACATCACAATGTACAAGACTAAAGCCTTCACTGTCGCTGGTGAGTGAGCCTTCAAAAGGACTTAAAAACAGGATAAACACAATCATTTGTATTGTCCTCAAATGATTACATTTCATAGTAAATCATAATTTGATGAGTATTATGAAAGATACTTTTTTAAATGAAGCAATCCTACATTTTGACAGGATGATATAACAAAAGGAGGCATTGTATGAAATATTTGAATATTACATGAATCTAAATCATTGTGCAAATGTTTACTACAAGTTACAACACTATCAGAATAGTTGCTGTACAAGTACGATATTTAATGCATTTAATTTCTCCGTCATAGCTCACGCCTCCGCCCTCCACCTCCACCATGGCGGTCTGATGTTGATGGGTCTGTCTGTCGCCGTGCTGTTCACCTGAGTCCTCCAGGCTGAGTAATCCAGTCCGACTGTAAGGCCTCTAGCTCCCTCTACTGGCCCGACAGTCTCAGTGTAAATGAGTAGAGAATTATTGTATCTGACGGCATGTTATCAGTTCTTGTGGGGTTTTGATGGAAAGTCAGAGTAGAATTCCAAAGTGTGACGGACTTCGATCCAAGTTGTATTTTGTTGTTGGATATTTCTTTTTATCCACTATATTTTTCATCAATGTACAAGTAGAGATGTTCCGATACCACGTTTCCCTCCCGATACCGATTCCGATACTCGTGCTGTGGGTATCTGCCGATACCGAGTACCGATACCAGTGTGTTTAAAAAAAAAGAGAAAAAGATCATACTACGCCTGCATGACTGTGATATGATTATCATTGTGGTGAGGCCTGGCTCAGGTTAAACCCTTTGTAAAACATGAATGAATACAGCAAATGTATATTTTTAAATTTATTTTTAAATAGAACAGTATAAAACTAAATAATTATAGGAGTAATTATTAAAAAAAATTAAAGTGCAGCCACAATATTGTAGAATAAAAAGGCATTTAAATTTTAAATAGAATGGCAGCACAGCGCAACTGTTTTAAGAGCGGCGAGGAAGAACTTTGTCAAAGCTAACGGCGCTAACCAGTAAATAAATTCCTATTTCTAATAAATTACGTGGTATCGGATCGGTGCCTGGACTCCAGTACTCGCTGATACTGATGCCAGCATTTTTTGGAGTATCGGAGGCATTTCCGATACTGGTATCGGAACAACTCCATCTATAATACAGGGTAGTAACATTAACACGGACAATGAAAGGGAAAATCATCTTATTATTGCATTGCCTGCTGTTGTTTTAATTATTAGCGAGTAGTAATTGTGTTAGTGTTGTTGACTTTACCATTACATACTTAAATATTCCTCTAAGATACCCTCTTTTGGTAAAAAAAAAAATGCAATTCTTCACTCTGAATGCCTGCACCTTTTTTATGCATGATAATATTAAAACTGTAAATAAATGTAAGAATTAAAGCATGATAACATGCTTTAATTCATAGTATTTATGTCTTAAGCAGAAAATAATCAATGCATTTTGCGAGCACTTTATTTTGGAGGATTCAGAAACTTACAGTCAAACTTTATTTTGTGAAATATTGTCAAAAACACTTTTTAAAAAACAACTTGTATAAAGAAAGAAAAAATGATGATAGTAATTACTGCATAAACGTTGATACATACAGTATAAGGATATGTATATATAGTGATTCGTGTGTTGTTCATATCGGGACACTGGGACCAAACTTCCTGGTGTTGCCGTTCTTCTTCGGATTAAAAATCCAGCTGCACTTCTTCACATTCTTATTTTTCTTCCTCCGGCAAAATGTTTTCACTTGAAGTTTTAAGATCCAGAGGGATAAAGCAAAAGGGTGAGAACATAAAGAGAAACACCGATGAAGTTCACCGTCCAAAATAGTTTATCATCTCACTTTTGAAGAGTGCTTTTTTTTTCCAGTTCACTTTCCCAGTTTAAAACCAGGGGAATATACTTAAAACATATACTGAATAAAAGACTGATCTTACTTATTACTGGTTCTTTTACTTCGTCATTTTTATCTGCATCTCAAAAACAACTCACGTTTTCCACGTCTGCAAACGCAGCCTGTATTCACCGTCTCTCCTCCCTTCACTAGTGGGCCAAATATACAAGGACCAAAGAGAAGAAAGGGGGATGAATATAAACTGATGAGATGCTACAGTATATGCTAGATGTGTATTTTATTAAACCCTTAAAAACGCTGCTTTCACCTTTACAGTCACACAGTCTGGGGTGCTGCTGTGGGATGTCGATTGGATGGTCAATTATCTGAGGTTCTCCAACAGCAGAGGCTACGACACATTTGATATCAAACATTATTAAAAAAAAAAACAAGATTAATAATAATGTGATTGAATGAAGTAATGCAAATAGAAGAGTTTGAATCTATAGCACATACCTTCACTGAATGTGCTGACAGCCAAGGATTCTTTCTCAGGAAAACCTTTGAAAAATGAAGAATCTTAGAACCAACTTAGACTTTTAGAAGTCATGGCATTGTCTGATTCTAATAAAGTACCTTGACCGTGATGAGTGAATATGAGCAGTACGAGAACCAACAGCAAACCCCTCCTTGCTCCCATGTTGTTAAAGCAGTCCAGTGTAAGTCCAGGTAAAGAATCCTGCATGTGCACTGATTTCAGTCCAAGTGAGGGAATGAATTTATTCTTGTTGTGGCTCTTTATAAAGGTCGGTGTTGATGTCTGAAATTAGAGCCGTGGCACATTCATCCACTGCCAGTTTGTTATATGAGGCATTAAGCCTCCCCATTGCTCAACTAGCACCTTTCACACTGAGTGAATATGTCAACAACAGGAAACGTGTACCGTTGCCAAAAAGAACTGATTGCGGTGTTGAATCTCTTTGTCGTGAGAAAGTGAAGAACCCGCATTAAAACTGACCTGCACGAAAAGATTTAGATGACAGACGTGCTCGTGTTTTTAAGTCTCAAGTGAAGCCTCTCTTACAGGGTCTTATTATATTATCTTTCATTACACATTTAGAGTTCTCTGCTTTCTCACACTGATCTCACATCGGATAGTATTTTATCTTCATTATGCATCCGTTACAACACGGGAGGAACCCGAGACGTCAAAGAGGATAATCATGCTGCTTGCAGCTTGATTGGCATTTCATGCTTTATAGATACAATCGATCACAATTATGGTAGCGAGTTATCAGTCCTGTCAACATCACTGCTATGGATACGCCACTGTCGCATATGTATGCTTGACAGCATCCAGAAGTGTGAGATATTACGTGTGATGATGGTTGGATGCAAATGAAGGGCGAAGCGAGACTTGTTCATCCTCCTCGAGTTACAGAGATGCAGGTCTGTGTTTGCAACCATGTCTGACTGGAACAAGAGCACCTGTACTGACGATGAACCTGCTGGTTCGTGATCAGTCTTGGGGCATAAAAACGTCACTGTGTGATGGTGCATTAATGCCTCGGTATCAGCACACACATCCCATAAATCAACGGACACGGAAACCATTTTTTTTTTCATATTTAATGCATTCTTCCATCACTTACGCAATCAGCCATCCTGAAGCATATTTCAAGTACTGTGGCACAATCTTTATATAAGAGGCTCAGAAGGAGTTTAGTGTGAAGTAAAGCCTTTTTTTTTTTTTTTTTTAAATGGTCTGATCGGCCATTATGTTGCAGGTAAGATTAAACTTGAAGCACAAGCAACTTTATATATATATCGATACACCTTCACAACCTACTGAAGTACATCTATGTTTGCAACGAAACACAGCCATCTGTTGCTGTTACAATAGGTGAAGCAAAAGGGTACGGGGGAGGGACGATGAGACGTGTGACATGATAAAAGGCAAGTAAACAGTAATGGTCAATCGAAATAATTTGGTCATTCAAATTAACATATACAAAAAGACACCAGACATCACAACAGAGCAAATAAAGCCATTGCCAAATAAATGTAACTTGGTGAAACACAGATAATAACAGCAGTTTCCTGGTAAAGGCAGTTCTTGTGTGTCATATTACCATTTTACCAGGAATATTCTTGCACCTAAAGAGCCAAAGTCTCACATCCTTTTTCTAACCAGTTCATGTTCCAGTAGCCTCAGGCAGACAATGTTTTTTGTCATGTTTCATCTGGAAAGCATATATCCGTCCATATTCTAAGGCTTTGATAGTTTCATGAGGGCTGAAGGTAAACTGATGAGATCTGGGGCCGTTTTTTAATAATGTGCAGCAACTAAAGTTTTGACCTAAAGCATCATTACAGTAAAAAAAAGTTGCTGCATGTTTTTAAAATCTTTATTCGTAACCAGCAGACGTCCGGATTGATGTGTGTAACTGGCTCCGACAGCCAGAAAGTTCCCCATATTCATAATTTCTATCATGTGGCAGAGAAAAAGAAATAATCCCTCTACAGGAAAAAAACAAAAAAGAAAAGCTTTGAGAACCAAAAGCTGACTGAGCAGATGATAACTGGAAATTGAGGCAAGACTTTGTCTCTCTATAGCATAGCACATTTAATTTCTGACTATCATAAACACAAAAAAAAGCCTTACATTATCTGTAACAGTGGTCACCAACCCTGGCCATCTGCACATACGCCATTTGTATTTGTACAGCTCTCAGCCCCAGCTAATTGATTCTATCCAGCATTCAAGGTGTAATTGGCTGAGTGTGATGCTCTCTGGAAACAGGGATGAGGACCACTGTGGTAGTGTACATTTGTGCCCTGGTTGCTCAGTTCTCTGCAGGCCTATCTAGCATGGACTTGATGTGGGCGTGCAGGGGTTCGCACACAACCTGGTAGCCCTGAGCGGTCAGGTGAAGGTAATCATACATGTCCTGATGGGAGATGCTGCCGTTGGAGTGGACGAAGCCGGGGTCCACGTTGAGGAAAGAGGCGTGGGGGAGGGACGACACGGCCTCCTGGACCCGTTTGTTCACCTCGGCATTTCGCTCCCGCAGAGGGTTTGGCGATTTACCTCTGGGCAGCACACCCTGGAAAACAGATGTGGAAAAGTTATTTTCTACAAAAAGGTAGCGCACTTCTTAGCATCTTTAGTAATATTCTTCAAAATAAATGCATCAATGTTCAAATGGTTTTGTGTTTAAAGGAATGTTTAAATGCCAATGAAGTTTGTAACAAATAGCAAGTTCGAATTGAATTCCGTCTCAGCTTTCAAACAGCGTGAAATGTAACTCCACACAGTTAACAGACGGTCTATTGTTTACCTAATCTGACATAGCTGGATGGAACTAAATGGAGCGACATCAGTGTGCAGGTTGATGGTTCTATGAACTCGATTTGTCAGTTTTACCAGACATGCAGGTGGTTAGATTAACGCTCGGGAAAACCTACAAGTACAAGCGTCCGGGCATGTGGGAGCTTGTTCTTGATGACTTGGACAATAGTCATGATGCCTCCACAGATCTGTTCAGCTGTCTGACCGTGATTGTTAGTGCCTACCCACAGCACGACGACCTACGACGACAAAAGAGAAAGCAATGCTTCGAGTGAGCGCATGTCATTTTGGGTGAGTAGAACTGGAACTTGGATTTTTAGGTATAAAAATAAGCACAATGAGTCAACTGTGTAGACAAACAAGCATGATCATTTTCTCTACTTTTGGCAGCGATATGGACCTTTGGGCTGATGTTATCCAGCTCGCCGTTGCTCAGTCTCCACAGCACATGTTGTGTTGCATCACCACCGACCCCAAAATTGAGGGCATGGAGAGGCGAGAACAGCTGCCGCCATACCTGCAGGCAGAGCACAACAAAGCGTCCGTGTTCTGAGTTCACATTATGTGAAAGTGTCCACGGGTGATTGTGAGAACAAAACCCCGCCATCAAACTGTGTGAGTGAATAGTGTGTGATTTATGTTTCACCCCAAACTGGTGCATGAGTTGAACAAGAGAGTCTCCAACAAACAGGACATCGGGTTCCTTGTCTTTGCTGTCGGACACGAAGCGGTTGTGCTGCAAAAAAAAATAAAAATAAAAAGACAAATATACAGAAATTAGTTTTGAAATTTTAAATGAAAAAAATGGACATTGGGTCAAATATTGGTTCATAATCCCATGCCAATCTGATGGGGAAAAAAACCTACAAAACACCATGACTATGCAGTTGCAAGTCATCAAATTAAATGACAACTCCTTAATTATTATCAGTTTTGTTTTAATTACAAACTACACATTAGCAACGAGACAGGCTTGGGGGGGGGATTTGTCAATCCAAGGCTGTTGTATTGCTGTTGCTAAGTGAAAACCCAGGGAAGTAACAGAAAACGGATGATGATAATAATAATATTTCACACACCAGAGACATCCATCGTCCATCTCCCTGGGTGTCTTCAACGGGAGTGGGTGTGGCGGCTGGGTTTGGGTCTTCTGCACTCATGACTTGGCTCAATCTGTGGTGGGAAAGTAGTCGCGTACGGGTTGCTGGTGCCGTTTACAACGGAAACGAACCGATAATCCACGGGCTATGGCGAGAACTGATGGTTCCAGCGAAGAGGTTGCTAGAATTAGCCACAGTAGCTAGCCTACTTGCTGAAACGCAAGGTAGATGCAGGCTAACGGGACAGATACCAAGCCGAACACTAGCGACGCAGATTAGTATTAACGTTAAATTATGCAAGAATATATTGTGCGAGAACAGCTTTATACAAAGGCTTACGTTACATTCAGAGATATTACTGAGGACAGGCTACCATGAAATCAACAAATCGTCATCTCCCAATTCCGTTTCAGGAAGTAAAAATCCACTACGTTTGACGGTACCATCGTCGTCCATGGGTGACGACATATGTTTCCGTGTATTTTAAAATCATCTGACACTTTATTAGCGCTGAAAACTTTACGTTTACTTTGAAAACGTATGAAGAAGAGAGAAATGGAGCCGCGTTCAAGTGAAGAATAATACAAGAGATGAGCCGGGTTTACCTCCTCGTCTGGGTAAATGGACTCGCCCTGCTCCTCGGTGTTCGTGGGAGTTGGTGCTGCGCACAGAAACACATCCGCTACGACGTGTTGCCGAGCAACAACAGATTTACAAGCGGAAAAAAAAAAAAATCACAGCAGGTAAGCAGCGCTGTTAATTTGAAGTTCGTATAAAAATGTTTCTTGACAGCTTTAGTATTTGCCTCGCATTACACGAGCCTAAAGGTGAAGTTAGTTACTGCGTTTTGTTAGCAGCTACATCTAAACACTACAACTTCATACACGTGGTTCAAGTTAAAGTGCACCTGGTGGTTACGGCTGTTATCACCTGTTACCTGACCACCTAACTAGCTAGCATAGCTAGCAGTTAAGCTACGTTAACTGACTGTCACATTCCTGAAAGTGGTTGTTGTGATTAATACTATTGTATTATATGTATCACAACAACCATAAATATATAAATGGTGACATCATTGCTTCTGCTGACCTATGATATATTTTTGTGCACATATTGCATTGTGTTTGGTTGGTTCTTTGATTTTTCTTTGAGTTGGGTAAATGTAATGTTTTCTGATGGTCTGCTTAAGTTCAGGCATGCTTTTTTATGCTATTTTATTTTTTTATGTTATTGTGACGGCATGTTTTGTTTTATTAATTTAGTGATCTCTGATGTTGCTCAGGTAGAGTTGCATAAGAATTTGGATCTGTGGCAGGCTACATGTGCACTATTGCCAACACATGCAATGTTGTGATCTCCAGTATTGGCTACGGCTAAATGGGTCTGATTACTTTTTCAGTTTTTTATGGTCCTTACTGCAGAGCACAAACTGCTGAGATACATAAACCATACAGGGGACATGGGCATTGCCATGTAACTGTTGAAATGTTACCTTTCACATGTATGGCACCAATACTTGTAAATGGCTGAATCTGTTTTATGAGAAATGGATTCAGGACAAAATAAACCTTGGAAAAATGAAATACTGTGAATGTTGGATTTCAGCAGGGCGTCATTTGGCCTTTTCTGTGTCTTTTTTAGCAATTTAGAAAAAAATCAGACCACCTACAATATGAGGATCCTCAGTCAAAGCAGTTAATGACCATGTAAAGTAAGTTATCTTATATCAATAGCGAGATATATATCTTGCATGCATTCCTAATGTTCATACTGTCATGAACTGTTGTGGAAAATGCATGCACCTTTGGTACGTATAATCTGCAATGTCAAATTGATGATATCACTGTAGGTTACTCTGCTCTCTAATTCTCTTTTTCAAACGGACCTACAAAGACCTCCTAACTGTAGTTATCTGTCCACAGGATCTGGTGCAGCATGAGCCATGTGTGTTGCAGGGCTTTATCAGACAAAGAAAAGATATGTCATGTTTCCAGTAAGCATTGTTCCTCTGTGAAGAGGTTAAGTGCGGAAAGCAAATGTGTAACCCATTGTGGTGAAACAGATGGGCAGCACAGAATGAAACGGCTGAGGAGCCGCAAGGAGAGGAGTCAGATGAGAGGTGGTGGAAGAGAAGCCTCAAAGTCCAAAGCACATCACCATCATCACTGCCATCGCCAAAGCAGCAAAGACATGGCGTGTTTCCTGAGCTGCTGCCATAGTAGCGGCCATTGTCCTCCGAGGAGAGAGGCACCGTTTCCACACGTGGTTCCTGCTGCACAAGAGCCCAGTATCATCACGGACAGTCGGCTGATAGGACACCATGGCCTGTTCAACCATGAAGTGAAGTCTATTGACATTGAACGCTTGTTAAGTGAGCAGAGGAAACTGGAGACAAGTGGACAACGAAAGCAAGAAAAGAGGAACGCTAACACACATCCGTCTTCAACATCTCACATTCCCTCTCCACTCTCCACTACGGATTTACTGGGTGCTGTTACTGACGAGGTTCTGCCATCTGAAAAAAAAGCAGCCCGTGGTGATAGCCGGAAGAAAGAGAAAAAAATCAGTCAGGGATCAGATATTACACCGGGGCAGAGAACCAAGCAGCAGCTTGATCTTTCATCTGGAAGTTTTAAAAGCATCTCCTCATCCAAACACAGCTCCTTAGATGGAGTGACGACGAAGAGCAAGAAGGCCGACCCTGCCATGCCAGAGTCACCGCTGACTCCCACTCCCGCTGTGGGAGAAAAAGTGAAGACGTTAAACCGGAAGGTAAAAAGAAATGTGGTTTCTACTCTGGAGCACACCCCAGAGAACCGGGAGTCTCCCGTCCACCAAACGCAAGCTCGTAGTCTCAGCCCGAGCCCACTGAGAATCTCCAGCTCACACAATGCCGATAGCCTGGACGTACAAGATCCCGACTCCGTGTCCAAGTCTGTCAGAGCAGTGGCAGCAGGCTTGTGTGGCTGTTTGCAGTTCCCACTTCTAAAGAGGAGAAACCTGGTGGCAGAGAGCAGGGAGGTGCTGTTGAAAGCGCTATGGGAGAGGCACGGACCCCGGCTTCAGGAGAACCTCCTTCAGGTGCAGAGATGCCACAACAGTGGTGCTGATCCTGCAGAGAAGCCCAAGGATCAGCAGCCAACGAGGATAGATGACCTCTTAACTCCAGGTAGGCACTGAAATACTAGAAAACTCTGTAATTCTGACTTTAAAAATAGAATATATATGCATTTACTGTCTTTTTAGTCTAGTAACAAAGGAGGGAATTTTGCACTTTACATAAAATACTGTCGTTTTGAAGAGACCCGTCAAACTCAGGATGCTTGTTTGATGCTATTGTTTTAAGACGGACTTTATTATTGTGAATTCTGAACCTATCCTTTAAAGTGGCCTTTGTCTGGAGTTGAATGAGTACACCATTCAAATCAAAATCCATTGTACTTTTAGTGTTTTAAAAAAAGCACTAGCAAGCACTGTTAACACACATTTTTCGAAATGACAGGAAGAAGAGATTTTAACTGGAAGTCCAGGCCACAGCCGCACCACAATCTGGAACAGGTAAGATCTTAAATTTACAGCTGTTATTCTTCCTTTTGTAATTCTCAGATGATTTAAGATGTCATTTAGGGGTTGACCGATATGGCTTTTACAGAGCCGATACAGATTATTACTTATCTAGGAGACCGATAACAGATATTTGAAAAAAAAAGTGTCAAAATTTAGATTAACAAACTCGTAAAAAAACAAAACTTGGTTGAAATTCCTTCAAGCATGTTTAATTCACAGAAACTTTCAACGTGATCTTAACAGAAAAAGTTAAACAAACAAATAAATAAATATCATAGTTCCCTGAAGTTTTACATTTAATGAAATCATTTTATCAGTTTAAAAAAGGACCCATACTGATAACCATAATGCTGAATATTGGCGCCGATAACCGTCTGGGCTGATAATCGGTCGACTCCTAATTCCATTACTATGGAATAAAATGTTTTCTGGTTTTCATGTGAAGACTTCTGAATGGTCGACGAGCCCCGTGGAGACTTCGGTCAACTTTTTGGACGATATCCTCAGGCCTAATCCCGCTCCTCAGTTCTGCTTGGACTTTGAGCCCCCTGGAGGAACGACCAGTGACCGTTGGTTCTCTCCCACCTCATGCTGGGGAGAAAAGGCCTCACTATCTCCTCACTGGGAAGATGGTTTCAACAGGCCAAAAGGCAACAACACTGCTACGTTTGATCCCTTTGGAAACAGCTTCATGAACACCAGCAGAGCACTTCCAGAGAGGAGCAGTGGGCCTCGATACAGTGGCAGCAACAGCCAGCCTTTATTTCCTTATCAAACCCAGCTGCCAGAGAGACGTTCAGCAGAGCCAATGCACTTTCCTCAGGAGAAAAGCCCATTTGAAACTGACAGATACTTTGATGCTCCCTCCTTCTTTGGCCAAAATCACCATCGTCAGCCTTTGAGCCAATTCAGTCATCCTTCAACTTGCCCTCCCCTCGTGTCCCACCACACTGACATGATACACTACCCACCATCTCACATGCTCGACAGAGACCCAGCAGCTCCCCCCTCTTCTTTCCTGAGCCCGGAGACCTGGTCCTTCCCGCCTATGAGACTGTACTAATGTGTGCTGCACAGAGACAAGAAACCCAATGACCTCATAATTAATTCCATCAAGATTTGTTGTTCAGAGTCGGTGAAAATATTTTCTGTGCTCATATTTTATTTAAAACACAGTATTAAATGTAATAGCAATAGCTGACATCGATTTTATTTTGTCCCACTTGCTGAGATAAAGAAATGCATAATGATTTGTTTGTATCCTTGAAACATTTTTTAATATGCAGAACACATCATCTTTAACACAGAATTTTAACCAAGAATGTGTTATTGTGAAAGCTATGTGATATTTTGTTGCGTATGGGGGCTTGTTTGTACTGTGTAGTAAAAATTAAAAAAAAGACATGCAATAACCAGTGGTGCTGAATACGTAACTTGTAGTATAAATCGCTAGTAGTCTTACAATGCATCACACTACACATTTACATCATATTTTCACATCTCCTCTCCCAGCAGCAGAAAATGTGAAAAATACCAAAAAGTTTGTCTTGACAATGATAAATTGTCAAATCTTTTCAAGGTAGCAAGTAATAGTTCTCATCTGATGTGCAAGTCTCAACATTTTCACATTCTTCTTCACAAACTTTACTGTGATTTTCTTCGGTTTCAAGTCTGCTCCCACTTCTCATCGCCCTGCGTAGCTGACTCCAGAACAGCTCTTGGGCCTGTGAGGGGTTAATGCAGTCTGAGCCTGGCCACTGCAGATAGGTCTTTTTTAACATTACTTTCCTCATGCGGTGATAGGACGACACCTGCCTCGCAGAGATCGGCTCCAGAAACACGAGCAAGAGAACGTCCCGGTGCTCGTCGAAGAGTCTGTAGCTGGCCAGTTGGATTTCCAGGGAGCACCACTCGCTCCTCAGGAAATTCCTGCTCACCACGCAGATAGTTTTACGGCTGCTGTACACGGCAGAGACGATGTTGTCCACAATATCGCGGCCTAGCTCAAAGTCCCTGTGATGTAGGCAAAGTTTAAAAGACGATCCATTTCCCTCCAGGTTGGGCATTAACTGGTCCATCACCCATTGTTCATCGGAGGAGTTGTAGGAAATAAATGCATCGTATTTGCAATTTTCCTCCTCTTCTCTTATTCTGCGCCACTGCTCACTAAACCAGGACCGAAACACATAGTAGCCATACTTCATTTTCCAGTAGAGTTTAACATAAAGTAAAGGAGTGACTGTGAACAGAAAGATCACAGCCGCCGTGCTGAAGAATAGGTACTGTCCTAGATCTATGTAACAAACGTTGGTGTCAAAGTTGTGGAATTTTAGTTTTGCATCTTGCGGGCACGGCAGATTGTAGAGATAGACCACCTGGACATGTGGGTTGTTCACTGTCCAGTTCTGCAGCAAGCTATTCTTGCAGGTGCAACTTAAAGGAATGTTACGTATGTCAAGGTAGTGGAGTTTACGTAAACTTTCCAGTGCATCGACGCGAATGCTCCGCATCACGTTGCGATTGAGCTGCAGTGTGCGTAGCTGTGTGAGATTCCCAAAAACCTCCTTTGAAAAGTTCTGAATTCCCATATTTTCTACGATCAATTTGGTTAAATTTCGCAGATTTTTAAAGACCCCTGGTTGTAGTTGCGCCACCCCAACGCAGCAATTATCCAATGAGAGGAAACGTAGGCCTACCAGATCATCGAAAGCATCAGGAGCAAGATAATAGATGTTGTTATCTGTGAGATACAGAGATTTCAGTGAGTGGAGGCCACGGAAAAAGGTGTGGGGTAAAACAGTGAGGCCATGCGGTCGCTGGCCGTCCAGTTTCAAATCACTGAGCTTGCTGAGGTTCATAAATGGCGAAATGATCTCTTGATTGAGGAAGTGAATCTGATTACTCTGTAAATCCAGCACCGTTAGCGTGTCTTGAAACACACGATAGAGGGAAGTGTCGATCTGTTTGAGGTTGTTTCCGTCTAGATAGAATTTGGACAGACTTTTCAGCCCATCAAGGCCAGACGCCTGAAAATGAGTGATCTTATTCCCTCCCAGGTCCAGTGTAGTCAGATTCACGAGGTTCCGGAAGGTTCCGTTAAAAATGACGGAAATGCGATTGTTCCGTAGGTTAAGGATTTTCAGTTTGAAGTTGTGTTGAAAGGTGACGTTGTACAAATCGGTCAAGAGGTTATTGTCCAAACGGAGCGTCTCTAGCCTTTTTAGCCCTTCGAGAGCGTGACGAGCGAGAAAAGCAATTGTGTTTATGTTGAGGTTCAGCGTCTTGATGTTTGGTGTGTGATAGAAAGCGTAATCGTTGACCGAGAGGATGCGGTTGTAGCGGTAGCTCAGCTCTTCCAGATGTTTTAAATAAACCATATCTTGTGTTTTACAGGATTGGAGGAGGGTGAGATGGTTGTGCTCTACATTTAAACTCTTAATGTGAGTCTGTCTATTGAGAAACCGGAGACAACTTGTGCTTTTCAGGTTGTTGCGGGATAGATCCAAAGCCCCTATGAGTTGAGGACAATCGCACAGTGTATGGTTTGCTAGATCGTGTATCCCATTACTTTCCAGACGTAATTTTCCAACCCATTTCACCTTTCGCTTTAACAATCTGCATAGCTCCACAAGCCGGTCGTGGTTGTTTAGACCCGTGTCAGAGAAATCGACGTGACCCGCGTTGACGTTGCTCATGTTTAAAAACTCCATCACGTCGACACTTGTCGAACGCAAACGCAGATATTTTATTCGCCTCAAATCGACTCCTTGAAAAGCCGCCGTAGGGAGTTTAGGATTGTACGACAAATCTAACAGCTGAATGAACCCGAGATACGAACGCTGACATCCTAGCGTCAGCAGATTATTTCTACACAAGTATAACGTAGTGAGGGATTTTGGTAGTGAGACGTTTGTGTGGCTGAGAGATGTCAATTTGTTGAAGCAAAGATCTAGTGTCGTCAGATTCATTAGATGCGACACGGACTCTGCGATTGCTGAAAAATTTGCCAGAAAGTTTTGTCTCATGATTAAAGTGTCGAGATTGAGGAGATCGGAGAAAATGCCCCCGGGGAGCTGCTTTAATGTGTTGTTTGTCAGCGAGAGGAACGTGAGGTTGCGCAGGTCCTTAAACACCAAAGGGTGGAGCTCTGATATGTAGTTGAAGGACAGATTCAGAGACTTGAGTCGATGCAAGTTTTGGAAAGCAGAACCATCGATGACCTTCAAGTGGTTATGATCCATCTTGAGATGCTGAAGGTTTGGTAGAGGATCAAAGTCGTTTTGGGAAATGTATTTCAGAGGACTAATGGAGATGGTGAGATTGATAGCAGATTGCGGCAGGCCTTTGATGATAGCAGGGAGGTGCCTTTCCTTCCGCCGGATGCAGCTGAAGCTTAGTCTGTTTGAGTATGGGTCCTCGATGCAGTTGTTGTAGCCGTAACCGCTGATGACTTGAACGGCACCAATGACGATCATAAACCACAGCAGCCGATCATTTAGACTCGCCATTTTGTTTCAGTCCAGAAGAAAACGTCCTTTAAATCCCTCCCATCGGTCTCTTTGTTGATTTGTTTGAATAGTGTGTTGCCAATGTCTGTGAAGAAGGTCCTCTTGTTCATCAACCAGGAATCTGAGGACGAGAACAGCATTTATATCATTGTCATGTTGTACGGGCAAACAATCTTTATACAGAGCTGCTCCCACAATCCTTAGCAGCGTATCACCAACAATGTTAGAACTATGACTATGGTAACACATATCCCCATTGGATTGCTTGATTGCGCTTGGATTGCAGATGGAGATTGTCGGCTCAGTGTGTGTCAAGCCAACCTGTAATTCTGTAAAATAATAAATGAGTACTTTGAGCAATAGCAGGTAGTGAGGAGTAATAGAAAGGTTGAAGTCCCGCCCCTCCCGATGTCCATGGGACCTTATTTCAGAAGAAATATGTTTCGGGAGTCGATCGGGAGAGAGACCGTATCATGAATGAAGATGTAATACAATTTATTAAAAGGTACTTTTGCAAGTCAAGAAAGTCGCATTTTGTTGTCGGTTTCCTGCAGTATCATGAAGTTATGCCAGAAACCGCTCGGTGAACTACATCCCTCGTGTCGTGCCATGTCCTATCGTTCAGAGAGCATATTGAAGATTCAGCAACTAGATTGGCAATTTATCGCATGAATTTTATTCAGAAACAGATTTTTGGTGGACTTTGTTTCGTTAGTCACAGAGTTTTCAGTCACAAACTATAAGATTCTGCAAAGATTGAGGATCTTGTATAGAGTCACTATTTCCAAGACAGACTTGATTCCTGTTGAGGTTATTTCCCACGAACATGAACGAGTCTCAGTTCTCTTTGTCCAGGAAAAGAAACTAACCAAGAGTTGGTTTTTGACGATTACGTCATTGAACCTCACTATCTGCATAAGCCCAGACTAAAACCACCATAATATTCAGACATGTTTGATTTTAACAGAACGTCGAGACGAGGAAAAGACTGAATTCGGGCCGAGTTTTATGACCGTATTAGTCAAGATCACAGGAGCGCACCACAACTCTCGCAGAACTCCATCCATCCAGCCATCCATTTTCTACCGCTTATCCTGTATTTAGGGTCGCGGGGGGGCTGGAGCCGATCCCAGATATCATTGGGCGAAGGCAGGGTACACCCTGGACAGGACGCCAGTCTATCAACATGTAGAGACAGACAACCATTCACTCTCACATTCACACCTACGGGCAGTTTAGAGTCATCAATGAACCTATCCCCATCCTGCATGTCTTTGGACTGTGGGAGGAAGCCGGAGAACCCGGAGAGAACCCACGCTTACACGGGGAGAACATGCAAACTCCACACAGAAGGAACCCGGGCCGACCCGGGAATCGAACCCAGGACCCTCTTGCTGTGAGGCGAGAGTGCTACCCACTACACCACCGTGCAGCCCCTCTCGCAGAACTGGACATTGAAAAAGTATAACAGTGAAATAGTCTGAAAAGTTACCCGTAAATCGTAAAAAAGTGCAGAGGAGACACAGCTCATGCCTTTCAGAAAAGACCGATACTGGAACCATGGAGATGAGCTTAAGCAGATGGATGACATCGTATTCAAGGGTTGATCATCATCCCTACCTCACTGCCTGTGACGTCCTATTTCAGCTCGGTGATGAAAGAGCAGGTTGATGAATTGGTTGGAAAGTGCCCCGACCTCAACACAGACCTTCCAACACTAAGGAGCCCATACGAGAAGCCACCAGCTCCGAGACGGGCACGACAAACAGTCGCTGCCGATCTGTTCACGTGGAGGAGACTTTTACAGCAGGTTTTTCAAGCTTGACAAGCTACGCAGCGCAGCCTCTACTGTGATACACGAAGTGAAAACAGCCTTGCCACACCAGCATACCAGAGGCCTTCAGCACACTCTGTGCTTTCTGTCCAGATTGCCAAAGCACTTCGCATCGCAGAGATCCCTTTCTGAGTCTCCTTGAGGTACTGTACACACCACATAAGTGATGTAGTACATGGATCAGCCATTATTGAATGTCACATGGTGTAATAATGAGCGTAAAGGGCGTAAAAGGTCCACGACGGGCGAGTGGGACATGCGGTGGACGGGTCAAATAACACAAGAATCCCACCCGGGAGACGTTACGTTGTTACGTTATTATTTAAACACAAACCAAGATCTTTTTTCCTTCAACAAATAGTTTTGTTGGCAACACTTGACCAGTTGTTTGCGTTGTGATTTTTCTGCGAGCGTGATACGAGGAAACCTCGAAACCTATTCATGATCGCATTATATAAATACAAAGGTGTGTGTGTGTGTGTGTGTGTGTGTGTGTGTGTGTGTGTGTGTGTGTGTGTGTGTGTGTGTGTGTGTGTGTGTGTGGTGCAGCTTTTATGATTAAGTGAGGTTGGGACATAGCATAAAACAGAACGCCACGTCCCAGATGCCGACGCCATCATAAAACATTTTTATGAGAACCTTTTTTAAAATTATTTTCTTGTGTAACACTTAGATTTACATTATACCCGTGCTTGCATGTGCCTGCCTGTTACCAGAACCAAAACTCCAGTGCCACCAGGTTCCTATAATAGTCTGGTATCACAATAATCCACACCTCAGCTAATGTTGATGCCAAATACATAACTTGGTTCCTCTTCCATGTTTTCATATCCCTTTTTCACTCCGAGTGTTCCTTCTCCAGCTCCTGATAATTATTTAGCTTTTGTTATATTCCTCATCTGATACGGGACGTTGTTGGCTAAACTGAAAATAATGGGACCTGCACATCACTGCTACAGGAACGGGCTGTAGACGGATTACGACATTTTGTGATATTCCTTCTGTGAGTAACCGCAGCATTGGCAAATAATACTTGTACATTTGGTGTCATAAACATCCTCCCATGATGTGTCCCTACATTTTACACACACACACACACACACACACACACACACACTTACACACACTTTAAAGAAGGTATTTTTTATCTAAAACCGTTGGCCGTTGTCCCAGAAACCTCACCTGCAAACAACAATATCACCCTCTTCTAATCTTTCACATAATCGTTCTAATCTTCTCTGATCAGGAAATCTCCGTTCATCAGTTGCCAAGTATATAACAAGTGAAAATTGATAACATTATGTTGCCATAACAGCCTCACCTCTTGAAAGAACGTTGTTGAGCTCAGCCTGCCTCGTCCGTTCGGACCGTGTCTCGTCCTGCACCGAGGACAGACGCACACTCAATCCGAAAGAGGAACGAGGATGCAACCCGTTCTTTTCCTTCCATATTCATTCACAACACCATAATCCCGGGAGTTTTTATTTTTTTATTGCAATACTGTTGCTTGAATGAACATACATTAGTTAATTAAACATACATAAAGTACTCATTTTATAGAAAATTAGACACACATGATCTACATTGAAACACAGTATTCAGGGATAATTTCATCCCACAATAAATAATGTGAAAATTCACAACTATAAACTTGCCGATTAAATGTTATAGGGAAGGTCAATCAACCCAATTTCCTTCTTCTTCACTGGTTTGTTGCGTCAAGACAATTGCATCATGTTTTGTAAGACGTAAGTGATGAACTAGTGACGTTTTTCTGTTTTCTTGTCTTCCATCTGAATTATTTAGCATCTTCCAAGCCCATGTATCTGATTTTATAATAAAGTGAAACAAAATGAAAATTATTTTTACATTGTAAACTCTATTCTTCATCCTTTGGCAATACTCTTATCTAATTACGGTCACGTCGATAGATTTCATTTTAAATTGGAAAAACAGAAAACCGTGTCCAAAACCGAGGAATGTCAATTTCTCTTTCTTTGTAATTTTGCATCCGATCCTTTTTCATCCTCTCCTCTTCTGCTCCCGAGCCATTTGACACAGTCCACACAGAGGCAGGCAGGCCATGACGACCCAGTCGTCGCACACCGAACCCTGGGGAGAAGCAAACCTTCAATTATCTCACACTAAAAAAAATAGATTTAGATTGAGTTTTAGATTTAGAGTGAAGCCAAAAAAAACAAAACAACTTTATGACTTACTTCAATGTGGTATCTGCTGCGCATGCTTGTCCTGAGAGCAATCATGGCACCTGGGAGGAAGGGAAGGCAGCAGCTGTCCCCGTTGTCCTGAGCCACCTTGCAGCCCAGGATGCAGGGGATGAAGGTTGCACAAAGACCTGCGGGAGGTGAGAGACGACGCATTGTCACACTGGGATTCCCGTCAACGCTTCATTTTCTGCTCGCGTCCACAAACGCACAAAGACACTTACAGATGCCGCAGTCTTCACAGCAGTCACAGACATTAGAACTCCAGTCTGAGGATCCGGACGACACCGTGTACTGTGTGACGGAGACCTGAGGCTGGGAGCTGATCACATTAGACTGGAACGCCATCGCTGTATGCGAAGGAATATTACAATCTTGAAAAAACATTTAAAATGCCACTTCACTCATTCAGAAACCCACTCCCTCTCCAGTCCTGTGTCGTCAAAGCGTCTGCAGGTTTTCATTCCAACTGGAGCCAATTAAACATATTTAATAAATAGTCCCAGGGAGGCAATGGATCAACAGAATCATATCAGTGCCATTAATTGGGATGTAAAAACGTCCATAGCAGGGCCTCTCACCTGGTCTCA
Source organism: Eutrigla gurnardus (assembly GCF_963514095.1). NCBI lineage: Eukaryota > Metazoa > Chordata > Actinopteri > Perciformes > Triglidae > Eutrigla > Eutrigla gurnardus. The sequence goes on along the minus strand of NC_139937.1, from coordinate 17,687,002 downwards.
CGTCCGCTTGTTTGTGTGCGGCTCCTGGAAAGTGGTCTCTCGGTGTCGACGGGCTAAATCCACAAACAGGAGGCCAAAGGCACGGCCACAACTCTTATACCCAGTCTGACATCACTCTCCCATCAGAGCCCAGTTTCTGTGCTGATATGGCAGGGCAAACAATGACCACTGGGGCAGGTGCAGTCACCTTGTAAAAGACAAAACCCCAGTGTTTAGTTTTGGGGCGTATCACCTTTTCAAAAGGGTGCACCGAACATGACGAGGTCTTTATCAGCGCGCAGTAATTGAAGAACAAAGTAGGATATAGTGCATATTTGTATTTCAGCGACTTATAAAACCAGGTTTTACCTTCTAGGGCGTGGTGTGTGTGCACATTGTGGGCCCAACGCTATGAATGGGAAGATAATTGTAAAAAAATGAGCTGACCTTCAAGTACAAAAAAAGTTTGAAAAAAGGGTTTTGTACTCTTGTGTTGCAATACGTCTTTTTGACATTAGTACATATTAGAGTCCAGGTGTACACATGAGTATACAAAACACTGGTGAGACACACAAAAGGCCCCATAGTTAGAATACACCTATTTCTTTTTTTCCGTTTAACAAACGATCCACTTTGGATCCCCTTTAACTGTAAACACAGAATACAACACATAGGACAAAAGCAACATCAAAGACGTTTCAAAGTGATTCATAAAAAATCATAAAGCCTAAGATACTCGAAAGGAAATGCAAAGATACCAATGATAACAATACATTAGGTGAGGTTTAGTTTTCAGGTTGACAAAACAATAAATACATAATATAGTTGCAAATATACACAAAGCAACTTTCGTACAACAATAAAATAAAAATGAACAGATGCACATCCATCCATCCATTTTCTACCGCTTATCCTGTATTTAGGGTCACGGGGACAGATGCACATAATTAAATTAAATTGAACACACTAAAAATTGTATGAAACGCAAATAAGATGTAATCCAAATATATTGTAGCTTATCGTACAAATCCTGGCCAGCCCATGATCAACAAAGTAACTACCCTCCTAAATCCCAAATAAATCTCTTCAGATTATGGTTATTGGAGTTTTAGAAGAGTTTATTAATAAGAGAGGGATTGAGGCGTCTGCGGGGTAACTGACCCCAAACTTAATTTACTTTGTCTGTGAATTACTTTTTTTTTTTTTACGGAGAAAAATAATATTTGTTCACACACAGCTCACATGGTGGTGTAGTAACAGTGCTTAACAGTCGTTCCTGTATTTAATCAGCTTTGAATGTGTCATTAATTATCTGTTACGAATGCAACAGTGGCGTCTGTGAGACTCCAGACAATGAGGAAGTAAAATCCATGGGAACAAAACTCAAGAATTAACCCTTTAAACAATATTTAACCATTTGTTAAATCAGTCCCTTTTTTTTTTTTGCAACATATGTAATTCACAGTGTATAGTAGTGTAACGATTCATCATGAAGAATCGATTATCAGTCCTATAGATTCAACTAAATCGATCTGCTGAAATAAATAAATAGAATGAATCGCTTTGGCTTCACCAATAATCGATATAAATGTGTAAAATCTTAATTATGATTGTTTTAAGACTTTTAAGACATTCTCTCCCCTGCCAGCATGTAGCCTATTGAAAAATGTTCAAGATAACGGAGCAATGTTTAAATACATTTTTGTGTTCAGCTTAAAATATTATGCAGGACTACATTTTTATAGAATAAATATGTTTAATAAGTAATTCTGTTGTCTATTTTTTTCACCCTTCAGAAGAATACAGATAGCCTCACTCGCATTATTGCATGTTTATTTCATGGATATAGAATTTTGGTTAAAAGTTACTGAATCGAAAAAAACATCGTCCTTGAATCGAATCTCCAACTTCCTAATCGTTAATCGCTGTGAAGATTCACACCCCTAACACTGTATGTATGTAGCTCTATATATTATGTACAATTTATAAGCTTGCTTGATGACGTGCAAAGAGACCGATACTAGAAATTACACACAGAATCATTACGTGATTGTATTATATTTCTTTAGTAACAATAATATTTCTTTTTCCATCATATTACCGGACACATTCAGTTCATGTAGCCCCACTCAGACGCTGGAGAGGTGTGGCCTTACATCACATTGCAGTTGGTATTATTTGAACATGATACTGTTATGAACAATACTCTGAAAAACACCAGACAAGACCTGACGAGACAGAACGGATGAATCATCTCCAACATGTCATATGAAAGCTGAGAACAATGTGAACTTCCCTCAGATATTATGTTCCTTACAGAGTTAGACCGGTAAATTGGTCATATCAATATGTGGGTGTACATCCACCGATAAGTACAGTCGGACTGCTCGAGGTATTTGAGAAACAGTGTCATTACATAGTTTGTCCACCAGAGAGCACTAGTTCATTCTTGTGCTGTAAAAAGTCCTGTTTTGTATGTATGTAAGTCACCCTGGTGCTTAATAAGCAATACTAGTTTCAGAAGTACTAAAAAAAACAACTAATGTGAGGGATCTGCTATTATTGATTAAAGAAATGACTGTATTTGATACTTTTAAACTCCCCAATATCAGAATCAGCCTCAAAAGTCCATGATTCTTATATTAAGTGGTGTGTTTATCAGTAAAGCACCATGTGGGGCTGCAGGGTTCAGGTCACTTAATCAAGCCACAGGGACATTCACGTGTTCTCTCTCTTTACCTGCCTTCCTTTCTAGGTGTGGAGCACCTGAAGCCAATCAGGATGGACAGGTATAACACCTGAGGGGGGAGACTCGCTCTCTCTTTTGATTTAACTTTGCTTCGAGAGTCTTCACAGCACAGGCGTTTATTCCCTTTTGGGGTTTTTCTTGTTTTTGTTCCCTGAAATGGGTCAGAGATTGGCGGTAATTTAGTTATTGTGTCTTTTGCTTGTTCAGTTTATTCATTTCCTGTTTTGATAGTTCAGGGGTGAAGAGTTGAGCCCATTGCAAGGTTGGCCCAATATCTTCTACACCTTTTTGTTCTGTTTGTCTGGGACCCAAATGGAAACCCCATTTGTTTCTCTGATTTGTATGTTTTATCTTTTTTTTATCTTGATCCTTATCAATAAAATACCTAGATTTTCGGTTAAAAAAATACTTTTTACTGTTTAGGGAGGACGTAAAAGTGCTAATTTGGCCCCTGTTTCCCTTCCACTCCATGTGTGCACCAGATTACACACTGACATGTACACAACCGACCTTAACAATATGCCTCTGTGGTCCATCACACAGACGGGTCGACAGAAGGAAGCCAAACATCGCTGGCGTTGCACAATAATCTGATTTACCAGAAGACCCTCGGTTGAGACAGAAGTAACCGCGAGCGTGTTCAGTTCCTCACATCTAGTTGTTTTCTGAGACAAATCATAAAGTTATACTAAAAAGGGGATTTTGTTCATACATCCTGTCTGTCTCTGGTCTGGTTTATGGAAGTCCGTGACTCATCGCTGCATTTTATATCTCAGCCAGCATTCGAGTGTTTGTGTCTGTGTTCAACAAACTGATCTTTCATTTGAACTTTACCTAAACCTTTCCATTTAAAGAGAGAAACAATAATGTGGACAGGTGTAAACTATCATTTCTTTATTTGTTCAATTTGCTTTACAGAGCATGAAACAGATTCAGGAATTTGATTTAACTTCGTCGTGCATTCTTGCAGACGTTGGTATCAGTTTCTGAGTCTGTTTTTTTCAAAAATCTTCGATCCTCAAATGCATTTTCTGTTGTCTTTTTTTTTTTAAGTGTCTAATGTAATCATATAGTATCCATCAGCCTCTCCGTTTGATCAGATCAATTTGTTGCATATGAATACAGTTCTATATGTTTAACATGGCCAAAGCTTTACAAAGGTCAAGTTTAAAAAGAAAAATCCTTCAAATCAAAACCAGAAACTAGCTTGAAGTATTTTTGAACAACAAATTTTCTTCAGCAATTTTACATTTTAACATTTTTTTTTTTTGTGGATGTGTCAAATTTGTGACGGTCAAAGAATTCTTGAAATACTCTGAAAGTCTGCAGCAAAGTATAACAATAGTCAGTGAGTGTCTGATGCTTAATATCTCAAAGTAAGCAGAACAAAGAAAGGCATAGTGTAATTCCTGCTCACCAAGCACTTTCACTTCTCCTCCATTTGCGGAGGATTGTTTTTGCAAAAGCAGATTTTACGTCAGAATTGTAAACATTAAAACAACATGAACTGAATCTGCAGTTTAATCTAGAAATAGCAGATAGAAAATAGAACATCTTTCCATATAGAGTGCACCAGTCATACTGTCGGTGTGATGGAGCTTTATAGCTGGCTGTAAACGTGACATATTTTACAAATTCCCTGAAACAGTCATCTATTCCCACTATAGCTATGTTTACTTCTGTCTCCGATGTGTGAAGAATCGGTTCCATAAATGACGACTTCTTCTTTCCGACCCTCCCTCATCTGGACGTATGAGGATGAAAACAAAAAAAAAGGATCTTTGTCTGTTGTGATGATGAGTATGCTTCTTGACTGTTGGAGGGTTTAAGGTCTTCTGCTCCTCGTTCGCAACAAATATGGATCAAGTCACGCCGACCACAGAAGATTACTGGGTGAGTGGATCGTTTTTTTTATATATCTTTTACGTGCATCATCGCTCATTGGGAGATGCAAATTTTATTTTATTTTATTGGTTTATTTCAGGGACATTGCACACTGATCAACAGCCAAACTGTAAGTGAGCCAGAGTTAGCCAAAGAGGCTAGTTTTCATCTGTAGTCCCTGGCCAGATTTTCAAAAGGCAACCTAAAATTACAGAGATAAAAAGCATGTATAAGCATTAAAAAACAACATAGTAAGAACAAATTGACAAACAGAGGCAATAGATAATACAAAAAACACCCAGCATACATATGACATTATACCCTGTAGACATTATGTCATTATGCAGCAGGCTAAAAACAGGACAAACACACCTACATAAAAGCACATATACAGCGGCATAGAGCATAAACATGAAAGATAAACATATCGGTTATTTTGTAGAAAACTTAAGGTATTTTCATATTAGTTGCTCAAATGTTGTAGTATCCACAATATTAATCATCAACCCTAAAGTTCCTTATTGATAAAATACTGAGACAGGTTTTAGTTGACATTTAGGCAACTTATAAAATAAGATAATCCTTTATTAATCCCACAGCGGGGACATTTACAGGGTTACAGCAGCAAAGAGGATAAATAACAAAGCAGTGCAAAATACAAATCCATTGTGGTAGGCTAGATGTGATGGATGAATACAAAAAAAACAAGTTAGATTAAGTAATAAAAAAGGCTCTAAATGAGCAAGAGCTGCCACTAGGAAGTATTATATATAATGATAACCTACATGTCAAAAACTGCCTTTGCTGAGGCTCACATGAATTAAAAGGAACTGGACAATGTTCTAGTTTGTGGCACATGAATAATCCCTCCGTTTGAAGAATCTGAGAGAAGTATTTTCCTCTCTTTTCCAGGGGATCGATGAATATGATGGCATCACCTGGTCCCCTGACATGAGCAATAGTCACGCCGCCCCATGCTCTCAGGAGGACAGCTATAGTTTTGCACAGAGGTTCTCCCCTGCTGTCTACAGTCTGGTGTTCCTCCTGGCCTTCGTGGGCAACGTGCTGGTGCTGTGTGTGATCCGCCGCTACCGAAACTCTCAGAGCGGCGGAGCCTGCGCCTTCTCTCTGACGGACACCTTCCTCCTCCACCTGGCCATCTCTGACCTGCTGCTGGCCTTCACCCTGCCCCTGTTTGCAGTGCAGTGGGCTCACCAGTGGGTGTTCGGCCTGGCCGCCTGCAAGATCTCCGGCGCCCTCTTCTCCTTGAACCGCTACAGCGGCATCCTCTTCCTGGCCTGCATCAGCTTTGACCGTTACCTGGCCATCGTCCACGCCGTCAGCTCTGGCTGGAAGCGCAACACCTGCCACGCCCAGATCGCATGTGCCGCCATCTGGGTGGTGTGCCTGGGCCTGAGTGGCGTGGACATTATCTTCAAACAGGTCGTGGAGGTTAACACCCTGGGCAATCAGAAGACGCTGGTGTGCACGGTGTGGTTCACTGACAACTCCACCCAGTGGCAGGTGGGGCTGCGGCTGGTCAGCGTGGTCCTGGGTTTCGGGCTCCCCTTGTTGATCATGCTCTACTGCTACATCCGCATCTTCAGGTCTCTGTGCAACGCCACCCGCCGCCAGAAGCGCAAGTCCCTCCGCCTCATCGTCTCCCTGGTGTCTGTGTTCGTCATCTGCTGGGCGCCGTACAACTGCTTCCAGCTGGCAGACAGTCTGCACCGGCTGGGCGTGGTGGCCGGAGGCTGCCACTTTGGCCACGTGATGGACATCGGGACTCTGATCACGGAAAGCGTGGGGCTGTCCCACTGTGCCCTGAACCCTCTGCTGTATGGTTTTGTGGGGGTGAAGTTCAGGAAGGAGCTGGTCAGAATGTGCAAGGAGCTGCTGGGGCAGAAAGGCATGCTGGGGTTTGAGGGGTTGAGGGCGAGGAGGCTCAGAAGGACCACGGGGTCCAGCTCTGCAGAAAGCGAAATCACCTCCTTCTCTGTCATGGTGTGAAACGTGTGTGTGTGTGTGTGTGTGTGTGTGTGTGTGTGTGTGTGTGTGTGTGTGTGTGTGTGTGTGTGTGTTTCTCAGCAGAAATAAGACTTTGAAAATGTTCTCATGATCTCTATGATCTAGTAATATCTGATTGTTTGTATCGTGCAGCTTGTATCATTAAGTGAGGGTGGGACTTAGAATAAAACACAACGTTCTCAGATGCCGACGCCGTCGTCATATAACATATATATGTTTGTGAGAACTTTTTTTTTTTGTCCATAGGTCAAATCTTGTGTAACACTTAGATTTCTTCATACCCCTAAAAAAAGCCTTGTTCAGCAGTTAAGATGTTGCGACTCCTTCCATGCATCCTTCCACTTACTAGAAATGTCATCAGGTTCACACAGTCATGCAGCTGGCGGCAAAACACGTTTCAGCTTATAAAAAGAGTGAAAATAGTGAAGCAGAAAGTCTCATTTCTTGTTTTATTATGTTTTTTTTTTACATGATCCTGGTCTCTCAGCTGTGTGCTTTCAAACTCAGCGAAAGAGGAAACGGTATAACTCATTTTGAATTGTGCGTGTTGCATCAAAAACCCATCCTCTTTATGATGTACAAAGATTTTGTATATAATAAATACTTTGGAATACAAATATAGTGTCATGTTCATATATGCATCAACATCTCATGTATTTTTTCTCCACTAAATCTGTCTGAAAGCTGTAGTTACTAGTTCAGATTCAAGTAAAAAAAAAGGTTTGGAACCACTTATTTTATCTGTATCATTGTATGTATTTATTTCATAAGCGTATTAATTAATATATCATATTTAATGTATCTTAATCTCAAAACGTACAACTGCAGCTATCACATAAATGTAGTGCAGTAAAAAAAAAAAAAGTGGAATCTTTCCTTGTGAAATTTAGTATATAAACCAGCTTTACATGGAAATCCTCATGTAAAGTAGCCTTGAAGTATCTCATCATTGTAATGTATTATATTACACAGCCATTTGTTTTATACTTGAGCCTATTTTATATAGTAGTATATATAAAGTAGTATTTATTTTTATCTCGATTGAGTAAAACCATGATCCCCTTAAAACTCAGCCTAAAACATGCCCTTCAAACACGCATGTAAAAAGATGTGTTGCGGATTGGAGCAGACTTCCGGTCTTTATCTGTTGTTCTGTTTGGAAACACAACAGCTCCATCTAGTGGACAAAGGCTCTTAGTGCGGCGCACTGTGAGGTTGACGTGCATTGTTTGACTGCTTTGTGTTCCAAGTAATAAAGTCTCCTCCTCTTCATGGTTGCGTCTATCTTTGGTCGCGTCAAGCCTGCCACAGAAAGCGGAAACGCGGAAGTTGGGTAATTCGTCCTACAAAATAAAAGCATCCGTTTCCCACAATAATAACAGCATTGTCAATACGTGCCGTGGCATCTTCGTCATAAAACATGCTTCTCACTCTAAACTCACGCGCGCTGTCTATTTCTCATCCTCCATCTGTCTGGGACTCGTGGACGCTTCCGTTACTTTCATTGCAGCTTTTATTTTGAAAAACCGCTAATTGACCGAATCGGTGGGAGTTTCTTGTGAGTTGGCGGAGTTTGCGATGTGTGGTCCGAGGTGACGTTTGATCAAACAAACCAGTCCAGTGGGGGAATAACGAAAGTGCACGTAAGTGTTGTGTGTGTGTGTCGTCTGTTAGATCCCAGTCTGCGTATCCTTGTTGTAAACACTTCCAGCTGTGAGCGAAGCGCAGCTTTTCTCATCGCCTGCTTCTTTCTTTTCTCCTTCTCCTCCTCCTCCTCCTCCTCCTCCTCCTCCTCCTCCTCCTCCTCCTCCTCCTCCCCGCTGGTGGAGTTTTCGCGGATCCACCCGCAGCTCCGTCTTAAGTGATATTTAAAAGTTTGCGCTTGAATCCGGAGGAAGTTATTCAGAGTAATCCGTCCGACCCGGTTGACCCCGGTGTGAAGAGGTGGGTGCGGGTTGCCGGGTTTGACCTTTTCTTATCTGTCCACAGCGCAGACCGGTTGTTGTCCTCTAATTCAGCTGCTGCAATCCTTCGTGGTATTAATACCACTGTAAGGGGCTCAAAGTCCCCTGATAATACATTTATGATAGTATAACACGTTTGTTCGGACGAGAGACTTGATACATCATGGTGCAGTTCCGAAATGCGTCCTCGCCGCAGCGAATTCTCGCACGTGAAAGCAGCATAATTCATATCTACGAGCGCACGCTTCTTTGATGCGCCTTATCTCAGCAAACGTCTCGTTTCGTGGCGCGTGCGTGCAGATCCACTTCAGTCAGCAGTGAAAATACATAAATACAAAAAATGGACTGTCGCTCACGCCGACTTTGCATAGAATAGCTTCATTGTGTGTGTGTGTGTGTGTGTGTGTGTGTGTGTGTGTGTGTGTGTGTGTGTGTGTGTGTGTGTGTGTGTGCGAGCGCGCGCGTGTGTGTGTGTGTGTGTGTGTGTGCTTGCATGGGGGGGGAACTAGTATTTTCCATTTGTACGCAGTCCACTGCAGCCTCATCCAGTGACGTCACACCATGTGAGTTATGAGTGAGTTCCAGTTTGCATAAAGAGCCCCGACTGGACTTTCCAGGATCCAACTCTCTGTCACACAACTGGCCCTCAAGCAGAGAGAGAGAGAGAGAGTATATAAGCTGTCCTTTCGGTTTCCTGAGTTGAACCCTTTTGCCTCCACAGTGAAGATGAACATGGAAGTGGACCTCGACGGGCTATTTCGCCAGAACGGCACCTACGACTATCTGGACTACGAGTACAAAGAGGACGTTGTGCCGAGAGCCAGTGGAGCGGTGTTGTTCCCGGTCCTGTACTCCCTGGAGCTGGTCGTAGGTCTGCTCGGAAATGGACTACTGCTGGCCGTTCTGGCTCAGAAGAGGCGATCCTGGACTACATCCGATACCTTCGTCCTCCACCTGAGCGTTGCGGACGTCCTGCTGCTGGTCACGCTGCCCTTCTGGGCCGCACAGGCCGCCCAACCACATGGATGGTGCTTCGGGGGTTTTCTCTGCAAGATCAGTGGGGCTTTATTCAATGTAAGTATGTGTGTGTGTGTGTGTGTGTGTGTGTGTGTGTGTGTGTATACATAAATACAACAGGCAGGGACAGGAAAATGAAAGAGAGATCTTGTCAGTGAAGCCGTAAGAAGGCTGTGCTTGGATTTAGTCCATTATTTTCTTCTCAGTCAAGAAGCGGTTCATTACTAACTCCTTTTATTGAGTAAGATATGCCGTGACCTCTGCATATCTGGGAAGAGGAGGGGATCAGAGTAGGGGAGAAGTGAAAGTGAAAGATGGCTGGGCGTTTCCGACTTAGATTAGATCACAGCTCATGTCTTTTTCCTTTTTCCCAGATCAACTTCTACTGTGGCATCTTTCTGCTGTTGTGCATCAGTCTTGATCGCTACCTGTCCATGGCCCGCGCCACCCAGCTGTACTCCCCGGAGAAGCCCAGGTTGGCTCATATCAGCTGCCTGTCCATCTGGCTGGTCTCCCTGATCCTGACCATCCCGGACTGCGTTTTCCTGATGGCGAAGTACGATCCGGCACATGAGGTAACGCTGTGTGAGCACAGCTACTCTCGGGCACTAACTGATTGGAAGCTGGTGTCCCGCCTGCTCCACCACACCCTGGGCTTCTTGCTGCCTGCAGTCGCCCTGATCATCTGCTGCGCCGGCATCCTGCTGCAGCTGCAGCGCAGCTCTGAAAGTGCCCAGACGCGCAGGGCCGCCGCCATCACCCTGACCCTGGTCCTGGTTTTCTTTCTCTGCTGGATGCCATACAACATCACACTCATTGTGGACACCGTGAGAAGCCCCTCGGAGGACCCTGATGGTCTTTCGGGAAACCCTCAACGGTCCCTGAAGGGAGCTCAGATGGTCACATCGGCTCTGGGCTGCACGCACGCCTGCCTCAGGCCTCTGCTCTACCTCGGCCTGTGTAGAAACTTCCGGAAGCGGACCCTGGGCATGTTGAAAGGAGCTACAGTTGAAACTGAAAGCTCGCTGTGGGAGATGGGTGTTGGCGAGCAGGCCCCGCCTGACAAGAATCACGAGGCGGTAGCGCTGAACCAGATGAGCGATCAGGTGCAGTCAGCTCAGTGCTGACTGACGGACAAAAATGGCGTTCCTGTGACTCAGAAGAGAACCGCACAGGGCTCCACCCCCGCGGGAAACTTAGTGTGAGGTCATGTCATGGGTTAAGGCTTTGTGATGAGAAATAGTTATTTATAAACAATGACTCTTTCATGTTGCACTTTAATGCGAAGGTGTCATGGTGGCATATATTCTGTGCTTTTATTTTTTTAAATCACTGTTGCACAACTTTAGCTTGTCACCCTAAATCATGAGTTTTTGTATTCAGTTGTAGATACCTTTATTTTTTATATATATATTTTATATGTATTATTATTATTAGTGTTGAAATCAGACTGTTTTTTAAATATATATTTTTTAGTATAAAAGTGAAAAGAAAATAATTGAAAGAAATGTGTCAATGAACACTTTTCGGTTGTTAACACAATCATCAAAAAGCTAATGCCATAATGCTTGAAAATGTGGGAAAATAACGAGGGAATATAAGCTCTTGTGAAACAATGTAAGAAAAGTATTCCGTCAGTTTTATTGTGGTCTTCCATTAAACAGTCCAACGGAGTTCATAACTTAAACGCTGATGACACAAACTGCCTCATTTTTCATGTTATCCTGAGGCAGTGAATAGCCTGTGGATTCCACAATTACACAATGTGTGTGTGTGTGTGTGTGTGTGTGTGTGTGTGTGTGTGTGTGTGTGTGTGTGTGTGTGTGTGTGTGTGTGTCCGTGTCCAGTACTGTGAGGGATTTTCCCGTCTTTTTGACTTCACTGTTGCAACATGCAGAAAGGCCAAAAAGCAAACTTCCACCATGACACAAAAAGGTAGTGATGTCATCAGTCAGGTGACAGAGGAGGAAGAGGCTGAAACGAAGCTCTCTGTTTGCTGTCATCTAAAGAGAGAGGAGAGGAGTTCGACAAGATGTCGTCTGATTTCAAAGAGCACGGTGCACATAAATCTGTGGTTTCACACGATGATAATACCGTAAACGCCAATAAATGTGATCTGAAATGTATACTTTCACGACTTGTGTGTTGATTTAGAAACTAAATGGACAGAAATTAACACTAAAAACGAAACTGTTTCCCTCCTCTCAGGCCACCGATTTCCTTCCTCTTAACCTTTTTACCGAGCCTGCCGTTTAAGTTTACCCAGAGCCGAAGTCTCATGAGAAATGTGGTCTAGCAGCAGCGACGCGTCAAGTTTATGCCGTTTACTGGTTAGACTTGCATCCGATTCAAGTGTTATTTCCTGTGTCAGCTAGAGCTCCTCACCCCACTGAGTGACGAGCAGGATTCTTCTTAGTTGTGTAATAGGCCTGTTATCAGTACAAACAAATGATGTTGGTCTATCCACAAGTTGACCCCCCCCCCCCTAAAATGTAAAGATGTTGCTTCCATATTGTACAAATGTGAGATAAAAAAAACAACAACCTTAAACTATGTGACTGCAAACAAAAGCAATGCATGTGGACCACACAATGTGTGATGTGTTTGAATGGGCGTGCAGCCAAGCGACCGGCTCTGAAGGACTCTGAGAGTTCATGAACCCGGCCTTCGCTTTGCTCCCTGCCACAGTGACTGAACCAGTAGAGCCGCAGCTTCTGCAGTCAGCTATGTAAACGATAGATACACTGTTTGTTGCTGGAATTTAAACTCCAATTTAAGGGAGGCTCTCTTGTCACGCCACCGGCATATTGTGGTCAAATGTTTGCCTCTCATGTGGAACAAGATGTGTTTGTGGTGTTTTTATAGTAATATTGGCAGTTTTGGAGAAGTCTTAACCAAGTCACAGCATTTCTCCGCTTTTACTTGTCTTTTCCGCTAAAGCCACACGTTTCAGGATGTGCAGCTGCTTTTTTCGTGACATTAGTTTCCTGTCAAAAACATTTAGATCCTCTGAAACCGCTACGTGTGGGTTTGCAGATAACCTGTTGTTAATGCATGACATTTCTGACTGTATCATAAGCGACACCATTTTAGAAAAGTTTATATTTTTAAATGTCTCAGGTGCTCAATAGAGAAAGAAGAGAGAACAGATAGGGGTGTTGCACAATCCAACTTCTCCTAAAGTTGACTTTGTCACGTTTTATGCTGCAAACTATCCTCTAGCAGTATATATATATATATATATATATATATATATATATATATATATATGTTCTATAACATATATATAGGAAAAAAGATGCAAAGATTACAATTTAGACCTACTGTAAATATCTCACAAGTACAGATGACAAGATTTAAAAAATAAATAATAGTGCATGTGTATTAGGATTATACAGAAACAGATAACACATACAGATCATCCCCAGCAATGACACCCTGGCTGACAGTAAGACTAACGCCAGTACGACTAACGCCAGTACGACTAACGCCAGTAAGACTAACGCCAGTACGACTAACGCCAGTAAGACTAACGCCAGTACGACTAACGCCAGTAAGACTAACACCAGTAAGCCTAACACCAGTATGACTAACACCAGTATGACTAACACCAGTAAGCCTAACACCAGTATGACTAACACCAGTAAGACTAACGCCAGTACGATTAACGCCAGTAAGACTAACGCCAGTAAGACTAACGCCAGTACGACTAACGCCAGTACGACTAACGCCAGTAAGACTAACGCCAGTACGACTAACGCCAGTACGACTAACGCCAGTAAGACTAACGCCAGTATGACTAACGCCAGTACGACTAACGCCAGTACGACTAACACCAGTACGACAAACGCCAGTACGACTAACGCCAGTACGACTAACGCCAGTACGACTAACGCCAGTAAGACTAACGCCAGTAAGACTAACGCCAGTACGACTAACGCCAGTACGACTAACACCGTACGTCTAACGCCAGTACGACTAACGCCAGTACGACTAACGCCAGTAAGACTAACGCCAGTACGACTAACGCCAGTAAGACTAACGCCAGTACGACTAACGCCAGTAAGACTAACGCCAGTAAGACTAACGCCAGTACGACTAACGCCAGTAAGACTAACGCCAGTACGACTAACGCCAGTACGACTAACGCCAGTACGACTAACGCCAGTAAGACTAACGCCAGTACGACTAACGCCAGTAAGACTAACGCCAGTACGACTAACGCCAGTACGACTAACGCCAGTAAGACTAACGCCAGTACGACTAACGCCAGTACGACTAACGCCAGTACGACTAACGCCAGTAAGACTAACGCCAGTACGACTAACGCCAGTACGACTAACGCCAGTAAGACTAACGCCAGTACGACTAACGCCAGTAAGACTAACGCCAGTAAGACTAACGCCAGTACGACTAACGCCAGTAAGACTAACGCCAGTACGACTAACGCCAGTACGACTAACGCCAGTAAGACTAACGCCAGTACGACTAACGCCAGTACGACTAACGCCAGTAAGACTAACGCCAGTACGACTAACGCCAGTAAGACTAACGCCAGTAAGACTAACGCCAGTACGACTAACGCCAGTACGACTAACGCCAGTAAGACTAACGCCAGTACGACTAACGCCAGTAAGACTAACGCCAGTAAGACTAACGCCAGTAAGACTAACTTTGGAGTCTGTTAGGCCTGTTGCTGTACGATAATGTAGAAAAGACTCGGGTTTATGATTCAAAATAACATTTTATTCTGTATTTCAACAATCCATATAAAAACATGTAATGCAGCACATAAAATATGTCAGTTAAAAGTTAGGTAAGGTAAAAAATATAATAGTGCAGGATTGCATGTTATGTTTCTAACTTGCAATAAGAAAAAGTAAATGTTGGTCATAACTTCTACTACGAGAAAAATATATTTTTTCTTCTTGGAGATGTTCATATTCAGCTACAAATGCACTTTGAACTACAGGACATTGAAAGAAAAGCGTAGCCTATTAACGGTTAATACGAGAAATGCACAGAAACGCGACTTCCTGTTGGTTCAAAGGAGACAAATTACAGTCAGGGTTTCTACGAGAACATGTAGAAAGCTCTAACGTTCTAAAAATAAAAAATAAAAAATTCTCATACCGTGGGAATAAACTTGTAATCACCCTCTGAAACGTTACAATTTAGCGTGTTTGGACAGAATTGCGTTGCTAGGCAACAGTTTAACCGCACAGATTCTGAACTGGGGGCTTCCAATGGTTCAAGCGTTTCATTGCTCTCACAGTATTTATATCGCACTTTTACAAGCTTGTAAGTCTGCTTGTTAATATCTATTTGTTTTTGTCTCTCAGATCGCGATGGAGTTGGAGGTGTCTGCAGACTCGGACCAAATGGAGCTCCTCCTGCTGGTGCCAACTGATTGAAGTCGGGCACTTGTCTTCAACTTGCAGCCCAGAGACCTCAGGATGTTCAGGAGGTGACGCCGGAACTTCACCCCCACGAAGGCGTACAGGATGGGATTGAGGCTGCAGTGGAGGTAACCCACCGAGGAGGTGATTATCTTGGCTTTCTCCAGAGACGACCTGATCCCGCAGGTGTCGCTGCTGTTGCTGGAGTGGAGTGTATCCACCATGAGTGTGATGTTGTACGGCGTCCAGCAGAGGAAGAACACCAGCACCACGGCCACGATCACCCTGAACGCTTTCTGCTTTTGGAGGCCCTGGGAGCCGCTCCGCAGCCGCAGCAGGATGCAGGAGTAGCAGAAGATCAGGACGATGGAAGGCAGCAGGAAGCCCACCGCGTGGTAGAGCAGGCGTGATGCCAGTCGCCAGGCACCTTCCGCCCCGGATGCAAACCTGTTGTAGTTGCGAACACACTCCACTCTCTCTCGTCTGACACCCTTCACAGCCTCCAGAAAGACCCAGTCGGGGATCGAGAGGACCAACGAGAAGAGCCAGACTGCCAGGCAGCTCACATGAACCACCCAGGGCTTCCTGCGGGAGTACATCTGGGTCGCATGGACGATGGACAGGTAGCGGTCCAGACTGATGCAGGCCAGCAGGAAGATCCCACAGTAGAAGTTGATCTGAGGAAAGGAAGCAGGAACAAAGTGAGAAATCTGTGTATTCACGATGGTGCACTGCAGCGTTAGGGCATCCCTTACCGTGAAAACAGCTCCGGTGATCTTACAGAGGGACGTGCCAAAGGGCCATCCATCAACTCGAGCGGACTGTGCAGCCCAGAAGGGCAGCGTCACCAGCAGCAGGACATCCGCCACTCCCAGGTGAAGGATGAAGGTGTCTGTCACACTCCAGGTCCTCCTGCTCTGAACCAGGACTCCCAGCAGCACTCCGTTTCCCAGGACCCCCACAACAAACGCCACGGAGTACAGAACTGGGATGAACAGCTCCTCAAATCGCCCACCCTCCTCCAGGTCGCATACCTCGTCACAACAGTACTCATCATCGGTGAAATTGTAGTATAAATCATCAAGGTCTTGGAAGATGTCTCTGGGCACATTAATCACACCAACTTCCATTACTGAACTCTGTACAAAGACAAGAGGAAGACAAGGAAATACTATACATTAGTTCGGTTTGAGCGTTTGACATTTGGTTTGCATGTTCTCCGTGTTAGTGTGGGTTCTCTGCGGGTTCTCCGGCTTCCTCCCGCACTCCAAAGACACGGGGAAAGTTTCACTGGTGACCCGTAGGTGTGAGTGTGAGTGTGGATGGTTGTTTGTCGCTGTGACAGGATAGGCTGTCATTGATAATGTCTTCCACACGGTGGTGCTGTTTAGCTTTAAACACATCAATCCATACATCTATTTATTTTTTGTTGTAATATGTAATGCACATTTTTGACAGTTAATTTGAATGCTCAGTGTTATTAAATCAAAGAGCCAACGAGACAGAGTCAGATATACATAAAATAACAATTCAACACACCGACATCTGTCAATCAAAAGAGGATAAATCACCCAGCGTGAAAGATGTGAAGTCTGTCTATTAGACAAAATAACCCTGAACTTAATCAAACATTTTTATATCACTATTATTTATTTATTCATACAGTCCTTGTTAAAACTCTCAAAGCAATATTCTGAATGGAAGTTGTATCTTTGCGAATGACTTTTTGGAGACAATAGTAGAAGTGCATAATAA
Organism: Eutrigla gurnardus; assembly: GCF_963514095.1. Taxonomy (NCBI): domain Eukaryota; kingdom Metazoa; phylum Chordata; class Actinopteri; order Perciformes; family Triglidae; genus Eutrigla; species Eutrigla gurnardus. Next base: position 17,670,227 of record NC_139937.1, on the reverse strand, counting down.
TTTGAAGTTTAAAAGAAGAGCCCTTTTTGTTTCTCTTGTTGTGCAGTAAATGTAAAGGTGAAATACCACCATACCTTTTATTGGCCGTAACAACACAAATCTTAATTTAAAGGCTTTACGGTAAGATACCACATGACTTTGTGCGGATCTACATGATCTCACTTCCCTATTAGCTTGGACACAATTATCACTTTTTCAATCTGGCATATATAGAACTACACATGAGAGGAAGCATTATGTAAATTCAGTTTCAGACTTTGCAACAAGTTTTTTAAATTGGTTTTCAAGAGCAAACAAACAAAAGCAAAATTACACAAGAATAACATCGACATATAGCGCGAAAATATCATAAAATACAAATAAATCAAAGCATAAAAAGAGGAAATGAACATCCAAGTGAGAGAAATGAGTATATATAATATAAATAAATAGAATACTGAAAACAATAATCGTATCACAATGTTAAGTAGCATCTGTAACTTTGGGTAAATTATGATTTGGTCACGGTGAATGATCCAAAAGCCTAATTTGCCTGTAGTTTTATTTCATTGCACGATTCTGCACAAAATGCTGCATATTTTTACTGAATGACACAGTAATGTTAACGCTACGCATGCTTCAAACCACATCAGAGTACAACACTGTGGTCTCTTACTGTGACCTAAAACTGTGAGAACAAACGGCAAACATGAAAGATTCAATTTATCTTTATCAGTGGTTTAAAAGCAGTTGAAATGCATCGATCAAATAAATAAGTATGGTAATAATAATAGTAATAATAAATAATAATAGCAATAGTAATAATAATACATCTTAGTAACAAATTATGTGCATCATCTAAAAGAAATAACTTACTGAATTGTACATTAGTGATATTGTGTCCTCCTGAGAGAGCAGGTTCACAGCAGAAGTGAGCTCGAGAGTTATCCAACGAGAGCAGAGAGGGAAACCACAGAGGACAACCAAAGTCAAGACAAAATGCCCGCCTCCATATGAAAGTTTGAAAACGTTCAGCATACAATGAGGAAAAACACACATCCACTCAGAGAATGTCATGTTTTTAGGGGATATGGAGAGCCATAATAAAGAATACATTTGTAAAAGAATATTAAATACAAGATTCCATGAAATCACAAGTAAAAACAAATGTAAATGTAAAATTTAGTAATAAATACAAAACATTTCTAATAGAATTTCATGACTGCACATTTGGATGAAATAAGATTGCTTCATTAACCTCCAGATTTGTCATGTTTTCACAATGACGGTGGCTTGTCAGACATGAAACCACCAGCGCAGTAGTAACACAGAAACTAAACTACACACTCTAAAAGGATGTAAGCATACCTTAGGAGCCTGTTAAAAGAAAAAAACAAAAGCCGATAAAATATGCAATCCACATGAAGCCAAACCTTAAAAATAATCTGCCTTTACATCAGTTTAAAAGATTCAAGAAATTGATCCAAATTGGATACATCTGATCTTGGATTTCCCTGTGAAACTGCATACAGAAATGAGGTCATGCTGTTCACCTTTATTATCTTACCGACCAATTTACAGGAACAGCTATAGGGTTTTTTTTTTTTTTTTTTTTTGTGGTGTTAGTAGAGAGATATTTTGGCACAGTGTGACTTGAAAATTAAGAATGAAAACGAATGAATGAGGAAGGAATTTCACTTTTGTTAGATAAAAATCTGTCTGTAAATCATATATCACTGTAAAATCTGTCAGTGTGGATATCTATCACACCTTTTTTTCTGCTTCTAAGTGTTGTTCATGTGTGTACGTTAACTGCAAACTCAGCTTCGGGGGCGCTGGCTTTTAAATGTCTGTTTGCCGGCACCCATCTCCAAATGTCTCAGCGTGTTCCTGTTTGTTTCACACCTTTACCGTCCTCTTCTGTTTTGCGGCGTTTATGCAATTCTTGTGGTGAGAAAAACTGATGGAAGTGCAAACATCTGGCCGTGAAAGTCAAACCCCTTACTTTGTCAGCCTACACTCCGAGGCAAACATTGCTCGAAACTAACTGATTTTTTTTTTTTACAGGAAATGTATCCACATGAACACCTGTATGGTTGGGAAAGCGTATTGGACCTGCAGGGTTTAAATCGGGATGATTTGGTATTTGAGAGCGTATGAAGGAGATATGGATACATTGTTTCATGTGGTTTCAGATATTGAAGTGTCTCATTTTGATACCCACGAAAACACAAACATTTTCTACAAAACACACAACGTGTACAGCAGTTGTGTGTGGCGGCTTCTAAGATGTGTTAACCAAAAAACACCGTCGTAGGCCTTTTCCTGTTCTAAGAAGTGTTAACATCCAACACTTTCTCCTCGCAATTTTAAACGGTTCTGCTTTTGTCTACACTCAAGCTTTTTAAGGATATAAATAAATGACATGACTAAAGATTAAGTTTTTTTCACAAGATGTGTTGTAGGTTGGGAGTGTCCCCCTACATTTAAGTTGTTTTCATGCACAAGACAAAACCATGGAGATTTTTACTTGAGGAACTGAAATTATATAAATATACACACAAAAATAGACATTTCCCGTTTTTGAGTCCTACAATCCTGTCCCGAAAGTGTTGGTTATCACGTTTGACTACTATAGTGGCCTTTAGAGCTCAATGGAAATACAAATGAACACTTTCACTAACTTTTCATCCATCCACTCGACAACACACTAAAACATAAATTATAATAACTCAAAATAGCAACCAATCATTTCACACTGCAAGTTGTAATCAGCGAACAAATTCAACAACTAGTGTTGTGTTACCTTCGTTTTCAGGCGGTGGTGTGGTGCGTAGCTTCCAATCATATAACATGAAGAAACTATTTTTGGAATGCATGATACGGTTTTGTGTACCCCTCCTTCCTTTTTGCAGCGGCTGGTTTTGACTCAAAGTGTTGTAACCACATTGTAGGTTAGCATGATGCCATTGACAACAGAATCCAAATACATAGGAGGCCCTGTATCCATGGCAACGGTGATGTTTTCATCATCTCACGATGCACTGGCGTGTTTCAGTCCCGGCACATAACATCTGTTGACAAGCTCCCTGACGACCAGACGGAAAGCAGATAAGACAAAATACGATACAAGAATGTAAAAACACAAACAAAATACGAGCACATTTCATTTTTTTTTTTCCAAATCAATTCATTAATTTGCGACATTGCCCAAAATACACCCACAGCACACGGTTGCTACAGTTTTTAACTGGGTGAATGGTTGTCTAAGTGTCCTTTATGTACTGTATGTTCTTGATTGACTTGTTTTTGATGTGGCAATAAAGTATTGAATTGAGATATTAAAGGGAAACTACCTCGGGTACACTGTCATATCACTCAATCCTACATTTTACAAAGAAACTCTTGGGTTGAGAAACACCGTGAGTGTCAGTTTGGTTTATTTGCCCTCAAGTTCGACAACATTAAGATCACAAAACAGCCGAAGAGAGCCAAACTCCCATACGAAAACAGCTGACGTGAAACTGGGACTGGAAATTTACTTGCAAAAGGGTAGAACCCCCAGCAACTTTGTGGATTTCCTGTGTTTAAATTTTCCACTGTGACTGTCACAATGTTTTCAGCCTTTCTATCTAGTATCACAACGCAAGCATGTATGGTGAAGTAAAAACGGAGGGGCTGATTTAGCTTTAAACGTGATATAAATAGTATCCTCATTTAAAAAAAAAGTGAATTTGTTGTCAAATCTGGTGTCGCTTTGGAGCTGCACCATTGAAGAGAGCTGCACAGAGAAGTCACATGTGTAATATTAAAAGTGTTGAACACTATGGAAATCCATCACTCATACAGAAACTCTATATGCAGGCAATGAGCGGGATGTGAGAGCGAAAGGTCTGTCTATGGTTAGAACAATATGTTTTTCTTTTTTTTTTTCAGTCCAGTGTGGTATTTTAAAGGCATTCTCGTTAGTTTGAACAGTCCAATCTCAACAATCACTGTTTCAGGACGTGCATTTAATCACTGAGCTGATCATGTGAAGCTGAAGATCATTCAAGGGAAATGCAAAACACAGAGTATCAGGGCGAGGGTTGAATGGTGTCCACCACCAGTCACAATGTGGTGTCACATATCCGCACTGTGGCTCCATCTGTTGGATACACTCGTATCATGAACTCCCAGAATAATGTTTTGAATCAGAGGGCAGCATGTGGGCCAGCAGTCAGTGAGATGAGTAAGACGTTTTCAAATGTGAAAACATGGGTTTTAAATAGCCTCCATGTCTGCGGGTCAAATAATGGGATAAAGTGTAACGAGTCATGGTTCACAGAACAAACGGGGGTGAGACGCTGATCACAGCTTTTCATCTCCAGCTTGTTCTTCCTGCTACAGCTGAAAGGCCCTTTTGTTTCCCCAGAACTAAATCTGACAAAACATCCGTTTACAAAACAACATGGAATAATAAGGCATGGGGGGAAACAAGCAAACGTGTGTCAAGAAAGTGTGTCAAGAGAAGATACTGAAATGACAAAAGAAATATGTTTTTAAGAAGTTGTGCAACCAATACTTTTTAGAAACAAGCAGAGGTGGGAATAAATGAAGTACAAATACTTTGTTATTGTACTCTACTTTCAGGTATCTGTATTTCACTTGAGTATTTATTTTTCAGACACATTTTTTTACTCCCCACATTTTAAAACAAATATCTGTACTTTCTACTCCTCACATTTTTCACAACAGGCTTGTTCTTTTAGTTTTGATGCATTTTTCTTATTATTATGACAAAATTCAGCAAGTCTTAAAAAAAAAAATAGTCAGTAGAAATGTACTTCATAGGGATACTTTTTACTTTATACTTTGAGTACATTTCGGAGCCTGTATACTTTATCACTTGTACTTGAGTAACGAAGTTGAATCAGCACTTCTACTTTGGACACCTCTGGGAACAAGTACCGTATACAGTATATACTGTATATTAATCGGGCTGCAACAGTCTGGACGATTTAATCCAGTAGGTGGCAGTAATGCAAATTAAAGGATGTTGGATGAACACCAAAGAAGAAGAAGAAGAAGAAGCCTGTCACTGAAAATACGGAACAGGGGTCGGTAGCGCAGAAACGAGCTAAACCTGATGGTGCAGTTTGAGGAGTTTTCTACTTTCTAAGACGGCGTCTCGATACTATTTTGTATTTTATTTGCTGTTATCCAACCGGTGAGGCTTTATCTGAGCTTATCACGCGGAGCTGCTGTGTTTCCGTGTCCGTCCGTTTGGGGGGTTTCTCAATACCGAAAGTAAAGTGCGGCGGGCCCGCGAGTGAAGCGTTACGTCATGGATGAAGAGATGCCGGACGAGAGTCTCCCTCTCCGGGAGGATTTGACCTGCCCCGTGTGTCAGGGCGTCTTCCGGGACCCGATGCTGCTGCCGTGCACCCACAGCTTCTGCCGGGAGTGTCTGCAGACGAGCTTGAAGTTCAGCAAGCGGTGTCCCGTGTGCAGGGTCGCGGTCGAGGAGCAGCACCAGCCCATCTCCAACCGCGCGCTCAGCAGCGCGTGCGAGACCTTTCTCAAGCACTCGAACTGGCGGCCGAACCGAAAGGGGGTCGACGGGGACACGTGCAACATGCACCTGAAGCCGCTCGAGCTGTACTGCGAGAAGGACGAGGAGCCCGTGTGCGTGGACTGCGTCACCCTGCACAACACGCACAGGCTGTGGTCGCTGAGGGAGGCGGCGCCCATGTGTAAGGTAAAGCAGCCTCCCCAACCTATTCAAAATATTATATTATATTATATTATATTATATTATATTATATTATATTATGTTTTATTATAAAGAAAACTATCTTGATTTCAGTTGTGTATTGAATGAAAGAAGGGTGTCTCCATAAAGTTATAGCAGAACTGTACTAGTTGTACTTGTTATGTTTCAGTACAAGTTATACAATGTACTTTATTGTTGTAAGCCAGTAGTCAATAGTTGAGAAGTGAAAATAGAGCCTGGTTTATTTATTATACAAGTACAGGACATAAAAATACATTAAAAAAGTATTTATCCTTTTATTTATGCAGGGAGATCTCTTGATTAATTAAGATAATTTGATTGTTTATCACAAAAAAACGTGTTAAATGTGATACAATTACAAATATTTGTTTCTGAACGAGATGTGAAGTGATCTGAGTATGTTAAAGAGCTGTTTTGAGAGTATAAAGCAGCCTTATATAACAATCTGTTTTCTTTCGGTTGCTCCGTGTTCTGCCGTTTCGCCCTGCAGAAGGAGCTGAGCTTTAAAGTCAAGATTTTTGAAAAGAAAGTGGAGTCCTACAAAAAAATGACACGTGAACTCGGCAACGCAGTGGAGTACATCAAGGTAAAGTTACCGTCACGGTGGTCATATTATATTTATCTGTGTAGAATCATTTAAACTGTTTTTTTTATTTTACAAGCTGAGAAAACTGTCCCATTGCACTTCAGTCCGTGAACCAGATGCCTCTGGTTTCATCCCGTCTGGGCCTGATCTTGACTTTTGACCTCTATAGAGGAAAGCCCTCCCCACAGGGATCTGTTTAGTCATTTCCCACTGACATTGACTAACAATGAGAGACTGGAGTATAATGCACACTCCTACGTATTTGAAAGGAGTATTTACCTTTCACACTGAGAGTGTGAGATGGCTCGACAAGACCCTCCAGGAAGACACAGTAAAAGGCATATAACACACCAGCGACTGCACTTATCTTAGTTCATGCATGTACGTACTCTAGATATGTCGCCTCTCTTCTCTTAACGCAGTACCAAGCCGGGCAGGCAGAGCAGCAGATCAAGGCGGAGTTTGAGAGGCTCCACAAGGTGCTCGTCGCAGAGGAAGCTCTGCGTCTGAAAGCCCTGGCTACTGAGGAGGAGCAGAAGATCGCTGCCATAAAGGAGCTGATCGACGACACCAACAAGGACATCGAGGCTTTGAACAAGCTCAGTGACACTCTGAAGAAAGAGATGGGCGACGAAGATCTAACCCTCCTTCAGGTAAGACGAGGCCGGTCGTCCCCACAGTGATGAGACTTGTAAGACTGTACCTAATCATTACACTAATCTCATTACTCTCTGTTGTGTTTTAGAATTTCCAGAAGTTAAAAAGAGAGTAAGTAACGGTAGCAATCACAAATATCCACAAATACGACAGATGAAGTACATTTGACGACGGATAAATTCCTATTAACCTCACGTTTTGTCGTCTTTGCTTTAGAGCCCAGTGGACTCGTGAAGAACGTCACTACCCTTACGACTCCATTTTGAACATGGGCAAGCATGTTGGTGCTTTGAGCTTCAACATCTGGAAGAGCATACAAGCCCAAGTCAAATACAGTGAGTACATTGCTCTGGGAGTTGAGAATGGCCTGTGTTTTTAAAGAGGACCTATTATGCTCCTTTTTGGTGCACACTTTTATTTCAGGTTATGAACAGAAGGAATAGTTTTAATGCTCAAGCAGCTCTTTTCATCCTCTCTCTGAAACGCTCTGTTTAAGGGGAGGGGAAAAAGCAAACCCAGAAAAGAAACAGAACCCTGACTTAATATTGACAAAAACACCACCTTCCTCAGTTATTAAACATGTATGTGACCGAATAAATGTTACCAATATATCATAGTCGTGTCTTGTCTCGTCCTGTCCGCAGATCCAGTTGTGTTGAACCCGAACACAGCCTCTCCATGGCTGTCCTTGAATGCCGACCTGTCCAATGTGAAGGAAAGCCCCGAGCGGCTGACTGTGCCTGACAACCCGGAGCGCTTTGATCCCTGCGTGTTTGTCCTGGGTGCTGAAGGTTACACCTCTGGGAAACACCGATGGGACGTCATTGTTGGTGACAACCCCAAGTGGATTGTGGGAGTGTGCAAAGAGTCAGTGCCCCGTAAAAAGAAGTTCACGATCTCTACGAACCGTGGCGTGTGGTCCATAGGACTGAGCAAAGGGACGTACACCGTCTCAACTCCTGAGCGCACAGAGCTGGAGGTGCAGCAGCGTCCTGAAAGGATCCGCATTAAGCTGAATATGGATAAGGGAGAGGTGTCATTCTGGGATGGGGGAACAGCAAAGCACCTTGTCACTTTGAATCACAAGTTTGATGAGAAGGTGTATCCTATTTTTGGCCCGGGGCTTCATAGTACACCTATGACTCTGGCTCCAGGAAAAATAGCTGTACACACCTCATGATGGGCTGATCGGATACAGAGGGATGGATGTTGACCTAAAGATGTATGATTGAAAATAAGAGTAATTGTCAAATATAAACCCGTTTCAAAGGTAAAATTAACTTAACGACACTTAATCAGTCGAACAGGGATTCACTGCGATTCATAGCAAGTAAAAGATTCAAATCTGCCCATGAGAAGAGATGAAACAATAGAATTGGGGGAAGCGATCAGAATTAGATTAACATGTTGAATCGTATTACTAAAATAATATAAAAGACATTGCATTGCATTAAATGAAAGTTTGCCTTAGCTGGAGGAGACTGTAGTGACCAGTCTTTGGTCATCACTATACGGACAGACAATAATACATTTCGTGATTTATTATTGCCCTGGAGGAGATCTGTGACATCCAGATATTTATATCTGAGAGGTCAATAAAGAAAAGTGGAATGTGAATATAATAATCTAAGTTGCTTGCTTCACTTGCTTTCAGGAATCAACTGCCACAACACTTGTGAAATGCACTTTTTAAGAAATTGAACTTATTTTCTTTGATTCTGCACAAATATTGCAGTCTAAAAAATTATCTGAATCTGTGTGGATTTCTTGGTTTAATGCTAATTGTATTTAATCACTCGCAACACAAAAAGTGTGACCTGGAAGGAGTCCTGCTCAGCGGGACACAGCTTAGACAATTGGATATCTTACTACTACTCTGCTCAATCTATATATATATATGCAGAAATCTGAATTTTCTTTCTCTATATGAACACTCCTTCAATAAAATACAGTAATATCAAAAGTGTTTGTTTTATTATTTATTATTTTATTTAACTATATACAGTATATATATATATATATATAGTTAAATAAAATTATATATATATAGTTAAATTATATATATATATATATATAGTTAAATAAAATTATATATATATATATATATAGTTAAATGATATATATATATATATATATATATATATATATATATATATATATATAGTTATATATATATATATATATAGTTAAATAAAATAAAATATATATATATATTATTTAACTATATATATATATATATTATTTTATTTAACTATATATATATATATATATATATATAACTTTGTACTATGTATCTAAGTTGTCATTCATCATAATGTTTCCTACATTATTGGTGCGTGGTAGATATCCAGATGTGTAAACGTTGTATCTCACCCCCGCTATCCAGATGTGTAAACGTTGTATCTCACCCCCGCTGGATGGCAGTGGTGGTACATGCCACTTGCGGCGCTGTCTTTTGTGTTGGCAACCAGTGAGCGTTCCTGCTAGCCAGCCATAAACACCAAAACAACGGGCATCTGATATATGGACCGCAGGATTAGGGTCGATACCGTTAAAAGGTCTCGTTGTTTCCTGAAACGAACGAGTTTTTAGAAACATAATTTCTCAATTGCATATTAATGAATTTGTCTCAATGACTTTTTCCTGGTAGATTTGCAGCCACTGATGATTGCGCATCTGGATTTAGTCGAGCCGCAGCTAGCTAGCGAACAAGCTAAGCGAGCAAACCACTGTGTTGTGGCCGCAGTCAGTGCCGTCCTCTGCATTGATTCCGAGGCAGTAGCTACTAGCTAAGCTAATCAGCTAGCTGTCAATCGTGAGCACTTACTGTGAGTTAGCTCATGTGGTAGCTAGCGTTAAAGGGTCACCGAAAATGTAAATTATCATGGCGCCAAAGAGACGGGAACTGGTGAGTAATATATATATATTATATATATAATAATGTAAATAAAATGTGACGTTACAAACTAGCCAGCTAACGGCCTCTGGCAGTTAACGGTGTTCGGCTTCCGTTAGCTTAGCTTAGCTTAGCGACCCTATACGTTAGTTGTGTTGTGATAGCCTGCGGTGAGCCCCTTGTTGCTAATACGAGTTGTTTTTCTTTGGCTAGTTGGATGTAAGACAATTAATATACGCCCCGTTATTGCATAGCATTCTTTGTGTACATGATGCTAATGTACATGCGTTGTAACGGAACTGTTAACGATATGTTTGTGGATAGGTTCGGTGCACTGGCAACGTTAGAGGGCTAACAAACGTTATGTGCATAATATATATATATATATATATATATATATATATATATATATATATATATATATGTGTATATATATATATATTAATCATCAAAATCATTGTTTTCTTCAGAGGCTGCCTCAATGTGCTTCAAGCATTGTAGTACTGTGTGTCTGCTCTGCAGTGTGAATTGCATTGCAGTTTACATTAGGGTCATGTAAACTCCAACTGGAATGTTGCAGAAAAAAGAGAACTATATAAATGGACTGTGAGGGTCATATGAAGTTGTTCGTGGGACCACCAGGCTACATGATTCTTGTGTGGTAGATCAACTGGGAGATCCAACTGAAATTTAAAAGATTTGTCCACTTTTGCTGCATGATGCTGATGCTGCTGCTGCACCCTAAACCCACCCCAGATTATTCCTTTCACCCGTTTGCCTCCCATTACTCAGGCACTGCCAGTGATGGCCTTCCCCCTCCCTGTCTCCTTCATCCTGGTGGTTCTGCTGTTGGCTGAGCCGCCGGCGTGCCAGGCAGGGGACTGCAAGGGCCACAGGCAGGTGTTGAGGGGCCCACCCGGCTACGTCACAGATGGACCAGGAAACTACTCCGTCAATGGGAACTGCGAGTGGCTTATCAAAGGTATGATGAGCCATGTTGTTATTGTCTTGTGCATGGGGAGAATTGATGATTAAACACATAACTTGCAGCCAATAGACTGTCAAGGTAATCTAACTGATATTTCCCACCTTTTTATGTATTCCAGCTCCCACCCAAAGTCACGGCATAGTCTTAAATTTCACCTTCATGGACACAGAGTGTACCTATGATTACCTGTTTGTGTACGATGGGGACTCCTACCAGAGCCCTCTCCTAGCCAGCGTCAGCGGCAACACTCTGCCTCAACCCATTGAAGCCAAGTCTGGCAAGGTAACCTATTAAGATATGATGAAAGAAGCTCCGAAGCATTATAACAACGGCAAATCAATTCCTTGTGTCTGTTGATTTATTTTCTTGTTCCAGATGCTACTCCATCTCTTCAGCGACGCTAACTACAACCTCCTGGGCTTCAATGCAACTTACACCTTCTCGGTGTGCCCTGGAGCCTGTGGTGGTCATGGCCGCTGTGATTCCTCCACATCGAAGTGCCACTGCCATCAGGGTTGGGGAGGACCAGCTTGTACAACCCCTCTGTGCTCCCAGGCTTGTTCTGTGAATGGCCAGTGTGACAAGGTAAGAGTAGGGATGGGGAAGGAAGTGATCAGTCTTCAACCATCACTCATCCTTCCCTGAGTAAGCTTTAATTATGTCTGTCAGTTGTGCAGTTTATTAAAACATTGATTATTGGTCTGAAATTATGCCTGTTCTCCCATGGTTTGTTCTCAGAAAGGAGAGCGCTGTCTGTGTAACCCAGGGTTCCTGGGTCACAGCTGCCAGCTTAGTTTCCATAACGACACCGGGGCAGGGCAGTGGTGGCGCGTGAGTGAGGGAGACTCCTACACTCCGCTCAGGACGGGTTCTGCTGGCGTGTATCTCTCCTCCACTGGAGCCATGTACTTGTTTGGCGGTGAGGGTCAAATGCTCTTAATTTGTTGTTTTAATATCTAGTGAACAACCCATCTCCCATCCTGTTAATTTAAGATGTAGCTGCACTTTTACTCCTCTCTAGTATTTTAAATTAAATCTCAATGATTAATGACATCAGTGTATATTGATTTATTGCTTCTTTTCCCCCAGGGTTTGACCTGAACAGAGCTCTCGGTGACTTGATCAAATATAACTTCACATCCAACCAATGGGAAAGCAGGTCTTATGGTCATTCTCCTGTGAGTGGTTTGTAGATAAATACATACATTTTTTGCTTCCTGCTGCTTTTGCACCTGATGTACTGTTTCCATGCAAGGGGCCTGGTTTCTATCATCCTTCTGCAGTAACCTGAACTTTTATGTCATATAAACAAGAAACCTGGTTTCCTTAATCAGGATAAGGTATATCGAGAAACCCTGTCAACAATACAGCTTATATTCTGCTGGAAAACCCTTATTTCTTGACAGAGGAAAACATAATTTTTCATAACAGGAAAGTGAGTTTGCCAAAAAAAATGCAATCCCAAGTTCACTGAAAATATTCCAAATATGGTTAACCATATGCTAGGACAGATATTGGATTACTGACAGTGCATGGTATACTCCAATTTCTTGATCTCTCCAATTTGCCTCTTTTGTGACAGATTGAATATCAATGCTCCCATTTATTATTTTACGTTTCCTTTTCATTGTCCTGCATGAACCGGTTGCCTCTCCTATGTCGTCAGGTGGCTCGTCATTCCCACACGGCAGTCGAGTGGATGGGTTTTATGGTTATCTTTGGAGGAGAGCTAGCCAACGGTTCCTTGGCCAGTGATGTCTGGATGTACCGGCCTCTCCAGGATGACTGGCAACAGCACGGATTTTCAAATTCGCGTGGGTCTCCTAAACTGGCCAATCACGCTGCAGCTGTAGTAGACAATTATCTCTATGTGTTTGGAGGTGAGTTTCACATTATATTGTTACTTGGCAGTGTTTGGATTGGCATGCATATAACCCTTGAGATATACATCGTACTTAAGCAGCATCTTTCCTTTTTCCCAGGTCGCACCGAGGACGATATGTTTTCATCCTCTCTGTATCGGTTCGGCCTGCATGGCTCTGGACTGTGGGAGACTGTTCAGCCCACTGGTGGGAAGCCCCCAGCCACTGCTGGCCATTCCATGGTGTTCCACAGCCCATCCAGGACACTGCTGGTCTACGGAGGCCACAGGCCTACAACAGCCAGGTACACACCCTCTTCTGCATACTGGATACAATACCACACACAGAGCCAGCATTTTGTACACTTTTTTATTTTGGATTGTCACTGCAGAAGAGGAACAGTTCACTGCCTAGTTTTGGAGCGTAACTCTATTTGTTTGGGGATTGCACGTGTAATATATTTGTCTATTTCTGTTCACATCAGGTGAATTGTAAACTTTCTGTCCCATTGGATTTGATGTTCCTGTAGGAAAACTTGTTACATTTAGCACTCCACAGATAAAGATAAGAATGGTGGAGAGGTAGAAATCTGCAACATGCTGACAATAATCCAACAAGTGAGTAAAAACATATTCAGCATCATTATAGATGCTAAAAATACACTTGTTTTATGTTTTTCTAAGGTTTAGTGTGAGGGTGAACAACACCGACGTGTTCCACGTGGAGAAGCGGTTTTGGACATCCTTCCGTTCTCGTTTCCCGGCAACCGGCCCCAGAGAGAGAGCTTTCCACTCAGCCACCGTCATTGGAAACTACATGGTTGTCTACGGTAAGCATTAAAAAAAAAATAGCAGGCATGGTTCACTTTAATCAGTCCTGTCCCGTGTTTATTTATCCATTTCGTCCTGCTTCTCTCTTGCAGGCGGGAATGTGCATATTCATTACCAAGAGGAGAAGTGCTATGATGAGGAGATCTTCTTCTACCATCTGGGCTGTCACCAATGGGTGTCTGCTGGGGAGAGATGGTCACTCAGTGAGTTCCCGTAGACTCTTACACACAGGCCAGTTTTCATCTACAGCTTTGTGTCTTGGTGGTTGTTACTTAAGCGTCTGCACGTATTTCCTGACAAAACTTAGATTTTTTTTTTCTAAGGAGGGGATTCTGTGAGGGGGCGTTATTCGCATGTTGCTGCTGTGATGGAGGGTCGAGTGCTACTGGTTGCTGGTGGTTACAGTGGCGTTGCCCGTGGAGACCTGGTGGCTTACAAAGTTCCGTTGTTTGTCAGTAGCGATCAAGGTGACAGGGTGAGTGTCATAAAACAAGAGAACTCAAAGTCATATCATGGAAGAAAGACAAAGAAAACGTGTTTTTGGATTATTAAATATTTGTTGTTGTGTATGTGTTGCCTTATTAGGACGCTGTTTGCGCTGAGGCACTAGACGAAAGTATGTGCCTTAAGAACCCAGAGTGCAGCTGGTGTGAAGGTCGCTGTCGAGAGTACCAGCCCACTAATCCGGTAACACTCTGTCTTTGATTTTGTCCTTGACTTCATACAATTGTAGAGTAGAATATATTATTGTCATATCCATTCCCACAAAGCACCCAAAACATTGCTGTCACGTCGATGTATCTGTATGAATATCTGTCGGTATTACCAGTGCAATTTATAGACCCTCTCTTTTGTCTTCACAGTGTGGCAGTAATGGCTGCCTGGGCCTGGCTCGCTTCCTGTCGGATTGCCAGTCCTGTCTGGTGTTCAGCGGCACTCCAGCGTCTCTGGCCCGTGCCCCTGGTGAATTTGGCTGGTGTGTTCAGAATGAGTCCTGCCTACCAGTGTCAGGTGAGACCCAAGGAGGGAGGAAGGAGGGCAGAAGAGACAAAAAAAAAAGCACAGTGACACGATTACACCCAGTTGAGATTGGACAAGCCAGTCAGGACATGATTTGACTCGCCTGTCCAGTCCCATACAACCTTTGGTGCGGTGAGGTCGTGTCTTTTTACTCTTCTTGAACACACGTCACACAGAAGTCACAGATCAGACTCTCTTCAGTACAATAGAACCCTTTAGGAAAACTGCTGTATTATGAGATTGCAGGAGGTCAGATGTGTTCCTTGTGTGCTGACCTCTCCCTCTCGGTCTCGCAGAGCGAAGTGCGTGCCGTGTGGACCAGATCTCAGGGGCGTACGGCTGGTGGGGGGAGCGTACCCTTTTCCTAACCTCCCTCCACTCCTGTCGCACCGAGAACTATGTCCCGGGACTGCACCTGCTCACCTTCCAGCACCCCCGCAACGACTCCCAGCCTGACAAGGTACGGAGTCCAAATCTTAATGTGCTCGTTGTGGTTGTAACTACTTCCCTCTCTGCCTATACTTATTCCTCCTTCCTTCCTCCAACATTGCATTGGCTACACTGCAGTTCTCAAATCTCAATCATTGTTTCTGTTTTATGGGTCATTTCTTGGCTTTTCAACCTCTTGACTCCCAGTTCTCACTGTTCTTTTTCACCGAGAAGATTCTTGTTTCAAGTAGTTTGTCAAACTTGTGGAGCAGTTTGTAGAGACTAGTGCTTCTGTTGATGCGTTTCCACTTCCATCCATCCTCCACTGTCCTCCATCCTCCTCACCTCTTCACCAGGTGTCCATCCTCCGCAGCACCACCATCATCCTTAGCCCCACCACAGAAATGGACGTAGCCCTGCAGTTCAGGGGCTTCGTCCACCCGTTGTGGGGCGCCCCTCCACCTGCACCCCCTCCCACTGAGACCGTCTCCATGTGGGCTCGCATCCAGAGGCTCCACTTTGAGGCTCGTATGGCTTCAGGGCCAAACTCCAGCCAACTGGTGAGGGAACGGTTTTTTATTTTTCAGTTATTTTGGCAATAGTGTAATAATAATGGAATGGAATGTGAACAAATATTACCATAGATGTGTACTTTTTCTAAATTAAAATTTGCTTCCTTAAAATGCTTATGGAATCCATGTTCTTAACGTCCATTTTTCTTTACTCATCTCTGTCTCTCTATGCATCTTTAAACAATCGGAGCAGGAAGTGGTGGGTCGATGGGCAGCCCAGCAGGAGAAGGAGTTGAAGCTACTGGCTCGCACAGATGGCAGTAGACTGTTCTCTAACCTGACCAGGGGCAACCATTACCTTGTTCAGGCGGAGGGCTACCTTAACAACTCAGGCTCAGGGCAGACCAGTGAGATGGCCCTCATATGGAACAGAACATTGCCTGGAGGGAGTGTGAGTTACTAGAAATTACATTTCTGCCATTTTCTGCTCTATGAGTTTCATTCAGTCATGAGACAAAAGCTGAACCTCTTCTACCCATAACTTGCCCTCCCTTTAGGAGATCTCCTTCCTTTTCCTGGAGCCGTATCGCTCAAGTTCCTGCTCGGCGTACATGTCCTGTCTGGCCTGTCTGTCCGACCAGTCTTGCGGCTGGTGCCCATCTTTGTCCCGCTGCCTGCTGCGAGACAGCGCAGACCTCGAGCCCTGCCCCGAAGCAGAGAAAGTGGATGACAAGGAAAAGGGTCAGCGCCATCTGCTGTTGGCACCCCAACACTGCACCCTGTGTGAAGAGTACAGAGACTGCTCAGCTTGTACTCAGGTACATCACAGATAACATCTCATTTTAACATAGGCTGTATGCAGCTCATATTATATAACTGAAATTGGGAGCTGCTGTATTTTTGACTGCCAAGCTGACTTTGGCCTGCAGGACCCTTTTTGTGAGTGGCAGATAAACGCGAGTAAGAAAGGCGACTACCAGTGCAGTCGACGGGGGAGACTAGATGGATCCATACGTGACCCAAGGGGGTGCCCTAAAGTCTGCAACCAGTGAGTTTAAAAGCTATATTTACACGGGGAAATACAGATTATAAATGTTTTCAACAAGAACCATTAACTCACTGTTATTGTCCATCCCATCTGGACATCGTTTTGTCTTCCAAAGGAGAAAGACGTGCGGTGAGTGCCTCTCGAACTCCAGCCAGTGTGCATGGTGTGAGTCGGCCCAGGCCTGCTTCTATTTTGCCGCCTACCTCACAAAATACCCCTATGGAGAGTGCAGGGACTGGTACGACAGGTAAAATGAGGACTCTTTTGTGCTTTAATTTTTACACACAATAATTATTCGCAGTTACACATACAGTTAGATGCTTTCTTGTTTTGGTGATTTCAACTTGAACACATGCAGCTCTACACTCACATCAATTTTAGCAATTATGTAACTTTTGTCAGTGAATTGAAATTAACCTGAAATTAGTAATCTAATATTCTCATTCCTTTATTCTCTTACTCTACAGTGTTCATTCGATTCCCCAGTGTAAGCAATGTTCAGCTTTAAACATGTGCACAGACTGTCTGAGAACATTCCAGTGTGGCTGGTGTGGTGACTACAACAATCCCACAATAGGAAAGTAAGTATGGGGAACACATAACTAACTAATACTAGGACAATTACACTCTACGGAGAATGAACATACAGGACCAACACACCTGATTTGAATAATTGATTGCTGATATGTTAATAGTCCTTGTCTTTTGTGATTTTCATGAATTCCACTTATCTTTTTAGATGTTTGAGAGGAGACTGGGGGGGAATGGATGACCCCTCGGTGTATAACTGCAGCGTGGCTGTGGCTGAAGCACGGGCTGCAAAGTAATATCTCTTGTTATACTTTCATGAATGTATGACGTTTGCATATATATTTTCTCTCGTAGGACTAGAGCTTTTGTGATATGATTAATTTTATATTTAATATATTGTGAATGGAATGTTTCTCACAGGTTGTAAATCATTTGTGCACTCTTTATAAGGGTCCTTAACTTGTTGTTCACAATACAGTTATTTTAAGTTAAATAGGACAAAATCCATGTGCAAGACTCATCAATAAATAAAATCCACCAGTGCTTTTTGTTTCTGAATGATGGCTGGGTTTTTATTTCTGAAACCTTTGCATACCTTTCAGTGTCTGCCCAAACTAAAGCAGAACTTCTTCATAGAGCCATGACTTAGTGGGTGGATGGATATATGTATATAGTATACCTGTCCAACCTCACATCTCCCTCTTTTTTTTTTTTTTTGCTCTTCCAGCCCTGAGCCCCAGACCTCGGCCCCACCGCGGCCACTGGAAATGGAGATGGAGCTGGAGCACTTTGATGGCGAAGAGCAAGATGCGATCTGGTCCTACCCCACCTGCCCTGATATAGAGGAATGCCGGCTGGGTCTCCACAACTGTCACCTCTTTGCCACTTGCATCAACACTCCCACCTCCTATGAGTGCCACTGTGAGAGGGGGTACACCGGGGATGGCACACTGCACTGCAACCAGACGTAAGATGTTTTCCTCTGTCGATTCATCTTTACACTCTCTTAACCCAAAAAAAACATCTTCACCTTTCCCATTTTGTCATCATGATTGTTTTTGTATGTCTGGGAAGAAGGACATTTTGACCCCGTCGTATTTTACTCCCTCCCCACAGGTGCTACAATGAGTGCCGTGAGGGCCAATGTAGTGGCAGCCCACGGTTTGAGTGTGAATGTTCCCTTGGCTGGACGTCTGACCCCGCCACTCTGGTCCTCAGTGGCGTTGAATGTGACGTGGACTGCGGCTGCAACTTCCATTCCACCTGTATTACTGCACCTGGGATCTGTGATGAATGCCAGGGTGAATAATATATATAAATGCACCAGGCATATTTCTGGGGTTAAATCACACTCACAGTTTGTACATTTTGCTCTGCTGAAATTCTGCGTTTGTCTTTCAGATTGGACTACAGGTCCCCACTGTGAGCACTGCCATCCAGGTAGCTTTGGCTCAGCTCTGGCTGGTGGTGGCGGCTGTGTGCAGTGTGAGTGTAACGGCCATGGCGACCCTCTCCGAGGATACTGTCACAACCAGACAGGCCAGTGCTACTGCACCCACAACACTCAGGGATCACACTGCGAGTCCTGCCTGCCTGGTTATTACGGAGACCCCAGGTAATGTCATCTTCATCTTAAACCTTGAGTAATGTGCACTTTTTTTCTGAACTGATTGAAGCCATTCAAAATTAAATTATGATTAATAAGATAAAAAGCAGAAACTGTGGAAACAGTGAAATCTTTGGTTCATTTTTGTATTTTCATGACAACTTGTTTGACATCTCACAGGAACAATGGCACATGCTACCGCCAGTGTCAGGGCCGCTCCGTGCTGCTCTCTTCCACCTCTTCTTCTGCCATGCCTCTCTCCTCGTCTCTGGGATGGCGAAGTGGCACAGAGGGCAAAGGAGGACTTTCACATTGCCTGTGGGTCCTGTCTGTGACCGAGAACCTGGCCCCTTGTCTCCCCAGACAGCTGTGTCCACCTGTAGCCCTCACTCTACACCCAGACTCCCATACGTATTGTAAAGTGAGTACAAACATGACACAAGTAAACTTTGTCAGTGTTCATCTCTCTGTATAACCGTCTCCCTTACATTCCCTACGTTTTGTTCTGCAGAGCTCCTATGTCTATGTGTTTGATGGCCTCCCGCGTTTCCTGGCCAACGGAGTTGTTCATTCAGATCACAACTTGATCGGGGCATTTTGTGGCACCACAAGGACTCAGCCTATCACTGTGGAGGCCACTTCAGGTAAAAATCCATATATTTGTTCAGTAATAAAACATTTTCCTGGGGAAATCTGTGAATGTTGAGCTATTATAAGGGCCCCTGTTGGCCCCCACACATCCCTGTAAACATATTAACCACTTACTTAACCACTTATCTGCCATACTGTCAACCTTTGAAACATATTATACAAATTCAGAATCGAATTATATGAACTAATGAAGTAATAGTGGACATGCAACAAACCGTGGTAGAAAGCACTATATTGTCTTTTCTCTTTTACTACCAGGTGTGATCTCTGTCTACTTTGAGGCCAACGTCTCCTCAAACAAACCTCAAGGCTTCAACGCATCGTTCTGGGTGCGCCGTTGCCAGCAGAACTCTGATGAGGGTGACGAGAGTTCCCCCGTGTGTCCCGGTGAAGCCCAGTGCCATGGGGGACTCTGTCGGTGCCCTCCGGGATATGGTGGACCCCACTGTGACCGACCCATGTGCCCTCAGGATTGTGGAATAGCAGAAGGAAGAGGAGCGTGTAATATAGTAAGTGTTGTGATCATTGATATTAAGAAGTTTACATTTATATTCCAAGTTGCACTTTGGGCACAGGGATCTCTTATTTCTGGGAACAGATGTGTATTTTATCCAAGGTTAAGTTTATTGTTTTGATTATGTACAATTGGCACCAAAACAAATGTAGTTTTTTCCCACCTGTACACACAAGAAAAAAAGATTTAAAAAAAATGTCTGCCGAGGAATAAAGCTACTCTGAAGTGATTGTGAATTAATAACAAATTAAATTGTGTCCTAAATGTATTGCTTAGTATTGGAGTACCATAAACTGTAGTTTGATAATAGCTGCCATTTGAATAGTTGTGATATGTTCAGGATAATATTCAGCTATAAAACAATGTGTCTTGGTAATAATAGTCATGTTAAAATTCTTTCTAGATTGCTTACCAACATATTCTGTTTGTCTCAGTCTCTGGGAGTGTGTGTGTGTTCGGACAGCTGGGCTGGCTCCGACTGCTCTGTTCATCGGGACTCCAATAGCCTGGTCTGGGAAACCCTGCTGGACACACAACTGACCGTGGTACGGACAGAGCATCAACAGTCAGAAATGATTCAGCATGCACAATTTGTGAATCACCAAACACACATTCATACGTGCCGTTGCTCCACAGAACCAGGCCCACAGGTTCCTCCACAGGATGGGACACTCTCTGGTGTCTGGACCACAGGGCAACCTCTGGATGTACGGAGGACTGTCTCTGACAGAGGGCGTTCTTCGGAACGTCTACAGGTAGGCCATGTAACCTCAGCCTTTTTTAAGGTGGTATTTTAGTGTATGTATATGGCATACGTCTGTCTATGTGTGCATAATATTGCATTTTGTCCCTGATTGGTTTAGATATTCTGTGTCTGAGCGCCGTTGGACCCAAATGTTGACGAGCTCTGTCGAGGAAGGCTCGACTCCGAGCCCTCGCTATCACCATGCCTCCGCACTGCTGACCAGTCACGATTCTGGCTCTGGCAGCCACGGCGACAGTCACGACCTAATGTTGGTGGCAGGCGGCGTCACTCAAAACGGTGTTGCCATGGATACCTGGACTCTCAATCTCACCAGTTTAGTCTGGAGAGAACACAAGGTTAGGGTTTAATTTATCCTGGAAATACAACGCATCTGAAAAATCAGTGTTTTTTTACCAAATAAAACGTTCTTCCGACTCTGACAGAACACAGTGCTGCCCTCACTGGCGGGCCACACTTTGACTGTACGCCGAGACTCCTCGGTCCTGCTGATTGGTGGTTACTCTCCGGAAAATGGCTTCAACCACCATCTGCTGGAGTTCAGCCCCCATACTGGAAACTGGACCATTGTCCCCCACACTGGCACACCACCGACAGGTTTTTGAGGCCTTTTGGGTTTTTTTTATGGGTTGGAACCCTCTGTCAGTAACTTATTGTCTGATACACCACATATATAAGTGTAAAATAGTTTATTTTTTAGTCAATCCCACAGAGAAAATGTGTGAAAGTAAACAACTTTTCTTTTGCACTAAAACCCATTTTGCCTTATGTATTCTGTATTCTTCAATCAGGTTTGTATGGCCACTCAGCAGTCTACCATGAGCAGACTGATGCCATCTATGTCTTTGGAGGCTACCGCTTTCACGTGGAGACAGTGGAGCCTTCAGGCGAGCTCTACAGTCTGTACTACCCGAACCTCACATGGTCTCTGCTGGTTCCCTCACAGGGTAATAAGGTAAGAGGCCAACGCCATCTTACAGGCTCAGTAAATTAGACGAGCCAAGCATTAATCCTCATCGTTCCTCTGCATATAGATAACTTATCAATTCTTGCTGTATCATCTCTTTGCTCTGCAGCCCCTGTCCCGCTTTTTCCACGCTGCAGCCATGATCAAAGACACCATGGTCATTGTCGGGGGACGGACGGAAGAAGAAGACTACAGTAACTCCGTGTCTCTGTACCAAATCAATTGTAACACCTGGATACATCCAGGTGAGCATCTTAATGTCTTTCTGCATATTCAATTAAGCTCAAATCCTAATTTAACATACCATAACCATAACTGCTGTTTATCTCTTTCCTTCAGTCTCAGTTGTAGGAGATCCCGTGAATAGATCAGTGTCTCTTGCCATGACGAGCTGGGGTGGCCGTCTCTTTCTATCAGGAGGCTTCAATGGTGTCACTCTGGGCAGACTCCTTACCCTGTCTGTGCCCTCTGACCCCTGTGCACTGCTGCCCACACCAGAGGCCTGCAACACCACAACGGGCAGCTGTGTCTGGTGTCGAGGAGCCTGTGCTTCCTCTGATACCGCTGAGAGGTGACACCTTGGCTTAAAGCAGCTTGAGCTTGAAGTTACTATATGTGCAGTTCTGAAAATAAAACGTACATTTCTCTCCTCCCTCTGCATCAGAATGGGCTGCTTCACTGGCCAGTCCCCCTGTTCCCCAACCCCTCGTCAGGCAGACCAGTGTCGCAGATTGAAGACCTGCAGTGAATGCCTCGCTCGACACCCGAAAACATTCTCCAGTCCATCACAGGTAACATACAACGCCCCTAGTCCAACACAGTCAGCTTGAGGAGAGGTGGCTACTTTCTATCCACTGAAATCTGTTCTCTTACTGAATTTCCCAGCCTGCTCTACTGTGTAAGTGGTGCACAAACTGTCCAGAGGGGGCCTGTATCAGCAACTCCGTTAGCTGTACATCTGAACACGACTGTCGGATCAACCAGAGAGAGATTTTCCTGTCCAGCAACTGCACTGAGACCAGCTGTGAGGCTTCTGACTGCCCCAAGTGTACTGCTTCCGGAAAATGCATGTGGACCCGCCAGTTCAAACGCACAGGTACGGGCAATAGTGTGGAAGAACATTGAAGAAATTCATGATTTCCACAAGGCTTTTTTTTTTTAATGTTTTTTTTTATTTCAGTCGAAATCTGAAAATTAATCAAAAATAAACACTAGCAATGTATGTGATTCAGTTATTATGCTGAATGATTAATTTGGTGATAATTGTGCGGCTCTGTATTTTTATTTTTGTTTTTTTTGCTGTTCTTTGGTAATCCAAGTTTAGGGCATTTTTTTTTCATGAAATGTTTCACTAAAAATAGTTGATTGTGTTGATTTCATTTGTACTTGTTGGCCAGCTCAAGAAACACAGTGTGTGTTACCGTAACTATGCTGATGACACACTCTATATTTCCGTATTCCCCAATGATCTGAGCCCTATTGATGCATTGATCAGAATGTAACGAGGATATTGATTACTGGATGTCTAGCCATTTTTACAGCTTAACCCTGACAAGAAGGAATTCCTGGTTATTGGGGCAAAGGCTCACAGACTGGAAATCTCTTTTAAATTGTCACAATTGTCTCAGAGCCACATTAACCCCATAGTTAAAACTGGATTTGATCATTTAAGAAATATTGTCAAGATAGAGAGCTTTCTTTTCCAGGAAGATGCTAAAAAACTGGTCCATGCTTTTTCCCCCCCAGTCGGCTAGACTACTGTAATGCTGTAATCACAGGATTACCGAAAAAGCATCTAAATCGCCTGCAGCAGGAAATACGTCCATATAAATATGTCTGTGCTGAGGTCATTACATTGGCTTCCAGTAAATTTTAGAATTGATTTAAACGTTTAATGATCCTTTTTTAAGGCCCTACATGGTCTGTATATCTCTCTGACATGCTTGTGAGCTACGGACCAGCCGAACCCCTCAGGTCATCTGGAACAGGCCATCTGGTTATTCCCCAGGTCTCCACAAAAACTGCTGAAAGTGTCTTTAGCTTTTATGCTCCAAGCCGCTGGAGCATCCTTCCCATTCATGTTAGGTGTGCTCCACCACTATTATCCTTTAAAATCAAAATGAAAACCTGTTTAGCTGCACCTTTCAGTAGTCTGGTAGACAGTCTTAATTGTTTTTTTTATTTTGTTCTTGTTTTTTTATTGGTTTTATCCTACATGTCACAATTTTGATTGATTTTTATTTTAGTATTTTTTATTTTAATTCAACTATCTTAGAAATGCTGACCTCGAAAAAGTCTTCATCTTGATTTTATATACCGGTGTGTGTGTGTGTGTGTGTGTTTGTGTGTATATATACCGGTATATATTTCTTTATGGCTTTAATTCACGTGTGTAATGTCTGTTGTAATTTGTCATTATTCATGTCCAAAGTTGCTCACATGTTCATTGTGCTTCCACCTGGAATGAAATGTGCTACAGAAATAAAGTTAGCTTGCTTTGATTTCCGCAGGTGAGACGAGGCGCATCCTGAGTGTCAACCCCACCTACGACTGGACTTGTTTCAGCTATGCCCTGCTCAACGTCTCCCCCATGCAGGTGGAGTCTTCTCCCCCTATGCCATGCCCTCCACCCTGCCACAGTCTCAATAACTGCAGCCTCTGTCTGGGCTCCCGGGGCTCTGATGGGGGCTGGCAGCACTGTGTGTGGAGCATGGCTCTGCAGCAGGTGAGTGCCCTGCTTTGAGCTCCACGGAGTGTTTTGTGAGTTATTATAGTAAAGCGTGTTCATACACAGTTAACCTCTCTCTCTCCTTCCTCCAGTGCATGAGCCCGTCGTTTGTGCCCCTGCGTTGTGAGGCGGGTCAGTGTGGTCGTCTGCTCTCTGGGGGGGACTCTTGCTCTCCCCAATGCTCCCAGCTCACCCAGTGCTCCCAGTGCATTGCCAGGCCTCAGTGTGGTTGGTGTGCCACTCGGGGGGGCAATGGGGCTGGACGCTGCCTCCAAGGAGGACTTGATGGTGAGCAATATCTTCAGTTGAAGTTTGGAGAGTTAGCAGTCCAGTTTTTAACTTAATTAATCTGTTTTTCTTCTATTTACCTTCTTCCATTCCTGTCTCCCAGGTGTGAGTGAGGGCGTTTGCCCCCTGAGAAACAGCAGCTGGTCCTTCCTCCACTGTCCAGAGGAGGATGAATGTGCCAATGACCATCACCACTGTAACAGCACCCAGGACTGCCACGACAAACCCCAGGGATATCACTGCACCTGCAAAGAGGGTTACATACTCAGCAGGTAAGATCAGGAGTTAACATTTATGACTTGGGCACTGAATACACAAGGACAGATGAAAAAAATACTGTGTAGCTTTTTATACTGTACAGGTTTATCAAAATCACTTCTTTCTTCTCCTGTACAGTGTTTCTGGTCAGTGTGAGCCAGTGTGTGCACAAGGCTGTGTGAACGGGACCTGCACGTCGCCGGGAGTTTGCCAGTGTCATTTTGGATTCGTGGGGGAGAACTGCTCCTCTCAGTGCAGCTGCAACAAACACAGCAACTGCGCTGGTGTCAGCAAACCAGATGTTTGCCTCCAGTGCCACAATAACACCATAGTACGTGCTTTGCAGTAACAGATGTACATACCTGAAATGTCGCCTCCATGTCCACTACTGATGGTTTATTTTCTGTCTGTTTGCAGGGTAAGCACTGTGAGAAGTGTAAGCCTCTGTTTGTGGGCTCTGCTAAGGGGGGTGGTACCTGTCGTCCGTGTCGGGAGTTTTGCAAGGGAAACAGTGCTGTGTGTTTGTCCGGAGATGAACATAAGAAGGCCCTTGAGAACCCACAGCTCTACCCTCTGGACCCCAACAGCGTACGTGTCTGCTGTGGCCTTCTCCTGGTTATATGTAAAAACAAATACACCAGCAGTGTGATTACTCTGGTATCTTGGATCCATCTCTCTTTGTACTTTTATTAGATTCAGAACTGGGTGTCCGAGGGTCCCACGGAAGAGCAAGCTGTCTGTGTAAATTGCCAGAACAACAGCGTGGGGGACAAGTGTGAGAGTTGTCTCAGTGGCTTCTTCCTGCTGCAGGGCAAGTGTGAGAAGTAAGTAATGTTTTCTGCTCAGCAGTCAATGGATTCCCAGGCTCTGACCATTTATATGTTATGATTTTAAATGTGTAAAAATGCCTTTTACTGCATCTCCACAATCTCCACTATATTTGTAATGGGGAGTTATATCGTAAAATGTATCAATTTACATTAGTAAAAAGTAAAGAATTTATGTTTGGATTTGCTCTTTTTCGTTGCAGGTGTCAGTGTAATGGCCATGCAGACACGTGTAACGAACACGATGGTACAGGATGCCCCTGCCAAAACAACACAGAGACGTCCTCCTGTCTCAGCAGCCCTCAAAGTGACCGGAAAGACTGCTACAGGCAACAGGTATGTACAGGGTTGGGGCGATAAGGGCCAGATCCAGAGATAGTAATTTCATATCTTGATAATGATACAAATCCCAATATAGCATGTTTTTGTAATAACTGTGTGAATTATATACCGTAAATCCTCTAATATAGGCCTTTATTTACTCAAGCGCATCGCGGCCTAGGCCTTTATTGGAAGGAGGCCAGAATTAGAGACAGGCCCCTATTTCTATTTGAGCAAAACGGACTACCAGTAGAATGAATAAAAACAAGATTTTGTGTCTATTTGAACCTATAAAATAGTAGGTGCTCCGCAGCTGCCATATTACGGTAAATAACGTCTACTGCTTGCCAGTACTGCACGCTTGGTGGGCTGCCACTAGGAGGATGATTGACAGGCGCTCTCCTTCATACAATCACGCACCCTTCATGGCTGCACCTGATTGGACGATCGCTTTCACAGCTGTTCGCTTCCGGATTTCAAACCGACCAACATGGCGGCTCGTTTGGAAACGTTCTCTTATTTTACGACAATAGTTGACCGAAACGTGTTTCTGAAAACATTTTATGCGAGAAATAAGCTATGCAGTTGCTGAATCTGTCTTTATTTTAGTTCGACAACGGTCAGTTTAAAAGATTGATTGCAGGGGTTCTTACATACCGTAAATCCTCTAATATAGCCTCAGCCAAAATCTTCGCGACGCGAAGGCATTGCAAGCCTGACAATGAATGGGAAGCGTGGAAATAACGCTGCCTGTCGACACTTGCCCCGGCCTCCTTTAGAGACCGGCCGTTATTTACCTCCGCCGACAGCGAGACCGGCCAATGTTAGAGACCGGCCGGTAATAGAATACAGGCCAGTATTAGAGGATTTACGGTACTTGACAAATGGCAAAATGAACAACTCTTTTGAGTGAAATCTGTTGTGCTCTTCTATTTAGTGTGCCAAGTGCAAAGACTCCTTCAATGGCACCCCAGTGAATGGGCGTCAGTGCTACCGTCAGTTCAACGTGGACACCGAGTGCTGCTTTGACCCCACGTCCCAGACCAACTGCTTCCACGATCCCACCATTCGCAACCTGCCCAAGGGGCGCACTGTGTTTTTCTCTGCGCAGCCGAAGTTCACCAATGTGGACATTCGCGTCACCATCGATGTGACCTTTGGCGAGGTGGAGGTGTATGTGTCCAACTCTCATGACATCTTCATTGTGGACGTAGACCGATACACAGGGATTCACACCATCCGGATCGAGGAGGAACCAGCGACTCGAGGGACAACAGCTGGTGTAGATAAGGATTCACCTCCGTCCCCTATCAAGGTGTTTGCCAATGCTTCGTCCAGTCTCGGGGGTCCTGTGCTCTCCCACAACCCAATGCAGCTGCAAGCAAAAGCCCCAGGGGTGGAGAGAGAGATTACAGAGGAGCGGGCCGAAGGACTCATCACTTACATCACCGTGTGGAAACCACAGACGGTGCTGATTGTCCGTGGCGTTCGAGATCGTGTTGTCATCACCTTCCCCCATGAGGTGCACTCCCTGAAATCCAGCCGCTTCTACATCGCTCTGAGAGGTGTGGGAACTGCTGAGAGACTGGGAGAATCCCAGGGCCTGTTGTTTCTGCGACAAGACCAAGCCCACATCGATCTTTTTGTCTTCTTCTCCGTTTTCTTCTCCTGCTTTTTTCTCTTCCTGTCTGTCTGCGTCCTGCTATGGAAGGTTAAGCAGTTCCTGGACTTCCGTCGGGAGCAGCGTCGCCACATCCAGGAGATGACCAAGATGGCGTCGAGGCCCTTTGCTAAACTCACCATATACTTTGAGCCGGAGGAGCCTCAGCTCATCTACCTACCTTCAGCCGGTGGAGGGGTGGGGGGCAGCACTGTATCGCTTGCACACGCCCGCACAGGCAAGCTGGGTGGAGTGGTGGTGGGCCAGAGGGGCAGGGCAGGAGCCGTCTCCTACAAACACGACCCGGGCTCCGGACCTACAGCCCACCACCACCAGCACCTCACCCTGGGTGGAGGGGGCAACGGTGGCCAGCACCTGCCCCTGCACTACTTGAACACCCACCACTATGCCAGCACCACATCTGGCAACCCGGCTTCACATCATCACCACCCATCCACGTACAGCGGCTACCAGCACTTTTGCCGCTCTGACCCCTTCCTCTCTCAGCTCATGGGCTTCTCTTATTCCACGTTTAAGGTAGGACCCATCACCCTAGAACCCACAGATGATGGCATGGCCGGGGTGGCCACCGTCCTCTTCCAGCTGCCTGGGGGGGTCTTGGCTCCAAACCGTGCCTGTCTGGGCTCTGCACTGGTTACTCTGCGTCAGAACCTGCAAGAATACTGTGGCCACGGCAGTGGAGGGGGGCACCCGGGGGCGGGAGCAGGGCGCAAGGGGCTGCTAGGGCATCAACACCTGACCACTATGGCTATGTAGGGAAGCAACAGTATAATTTAAAGAGGACAGAGATGGGATAAATCTGTAAAGTGTTTGATATATGATGCATTCATTTTTTGGAAGCTGCAAATCCAAAAGAAAGAGTTATAACGGAGTCCGTCAACGTGAGCGTTTTGAACAGATGTACATACACTGTATAATTAAGTGTCTTTTATTGTATTATGTATTGCTGTAATGTACTTTAGTGCTTCACATGACCAAGCCAACTGTCTGTAGACTGCACTACAACCGCTATATGTATCAACAAAACAATGTTGCATCCTGTCTGTGATCACTAAGAGGTATGAGCACACTCAGCGGTCAGTCTCATACGAGGACTGAAGCTGGACTGTTGCCAAAATTGTCCTCACTGAGGTGTGAAATATACAGCCGCTCTCTTTGGAACCAACATGTGCTTTATGCCCCAAAAAGTGACAATCAGAATTGCCATTGAGAACAAAGACTTTATAAGTGGTTCAGCAAAATGTGCAGGACTTTGATTGTCAGCTCAGCACAGGTAAAAAAGTCCAAGTTGCTTGCGGAATGGTTTTTATATCATAGTGGATATGAGCGATTTATAATTGTAACTCGGTCTATGGCAGGCTTCTAAACTACTTGCTTATCTTGAACATGACACCCGAGTATGTTTTTGCATATTCATCACCTGCTCTGTTACACTTTTATTTGTGTTTTTTCTCATCCGCCTTCACTTCTTGCCTTGTCTGTGAGTCGACTGGCTTACACTTCATAAGTGACATTAACGATAACGTTTTACTTTTTGTTTCATTAATTGTTTTTGTAAAAAAAAAAAAAAAAAATGAAGGATAATGTTCTAAATATAAGTATTCAGTTCCTGAGTCTATAATAAGTTAATGACGCAAAAGGACTCGTCCATAAAAATGAAGAAATGATTTGTCCTTTTAAAGCATTTGATTACATTTTGTCGACATAAATGTATGTTGGTGTTTGGCTAGTTTTGCTGGACTGCTTTTTTTCAGGCAACTTGTCTGCTTAGATGATTGTATTAGCCAATCATAGCTACAATTTGATTTAAAAAATTGGATGTAGAAAAAAATTACATTATGGGAAATGTTACACTATAGAAAATACGATGACAATGGAAAGAGTTCTCCCGGTGAGAGATTTTGAGAAGACTTGACAGCATTTTTATTTGCAATGAGACTGAATTACGTGTTCACTGGTTGGTTTTGTCATTTGTTCTCCCTTTTTGTTTCCTTTTTGCACTGCATGGAGGCCATGAGCCCCATTATTCATGTGAAACACTATGAGGGGAAGTCGTCCAATTTCAGCTGGCACAAACTGTCATGGATGAGCTCAGAGCGATGCTGCTTGCTTCTTATCGAATGAACAAAATCACGACACGGCATCGTTAAGCAAACTAAGTTCAAATAAATACTGTCACTATTTATAACGGCCCTCCACAAAGAAGCATTAATACTGTTTTGTTTTTGTCTTGTATCTTTCTGTATGTTCTTTTTTTAAACATATTTTTGTACATAACTTTTGTTGTTTGTTTTTTGTTTTTCAAAGAAGGGAACGATGTTGTACAGAAGATTGCGTCAAGATTTTCTGTCCTGAGTCGGCTGGAATAAAGTCTGTGTAACATGACTGAGTTTGTTTTGTACAGAAGAGAAAATCATGCAATATTAGTGCAGTATTTGTTGATTAAAGATGGGGCATCAGACTGAGAAAATTAACGTTTATTATGGGGATGCTTACAGAAATGATGCTACAGTAACACATTTTTTATTTTACATAAAATTAAGTTATTCAAATAAATAATTAATAAATACCACAGCAGATGTCAGGTGATGTTTGGATGTGTCTCAGACATTCTTGACCTCATATTGGTTATATAGTTGTGTACATGGGATTTGCGCAAACAATTCAATTTAATTATGTCTGTCAAGCTTACTTTAAATAAAATAATTAATTTTGAAAAAATCTCAATTTAGCTCTTCTCAATAAAATAAAAGTAACATGTGAGTGCATTTATTGTCTTTGTTCAGTTTATATTTAGTGTATTTGTTGTGTGTTATATGTAGATATTTATTTTGGAATGGCCAGTTTAAAATCAGGCTAACACTGGTCCGTTCGTGATCGATTTGCATCGTCCCCTAGGATAAATAAATAAATAGTCACTGTCACTTTAATTACATCGTGGGGCTGTACGTCACTGGACTGAGCTGGTTGGTCACAGCCGAAGGAAGTGTGCTGCTCTTCCTGTTATTAGCACGAACGTTTACACGCCAATGTAGCCAGTAAGTGTAAACGCTAGCTTAAATATTAAAACGCTGTTTTGGCCGAATCGCCTACATTTCAATGGTAAGTCTTTCTCTCCACCGCAGACAGGAGCTGAATGTGACTGACAGCTGCCGAGCTTCAAGAAAACGGCAGTAAACGGACCCACGGTGCTAGCACGGCTGCTATGCTAATGCTGCCGTTGGTGTAGCTTAGCTATGATGCTAACGCTAGAAAACAGAAAGATGCCCGACATTGATAAGATTAACGTTCGTTCTTGTATTGCTTATGTTGCCTTGTATGTATTTTTTTTTTTTTTTTTTGCCTTCCAAGATATTCACCTCAACGATGTGCTCCTCTGCTCCACAGCACACTGAAGCGACGAGACCTTTCACGGTGACATGAAAATGAAATCTGCCAAGAAGTCTTTGCTAAACAAAGCAAAGAGAGGGGAGAAACGACCAGATGTGGACAGAGTTGAGACTCAGGATGAATTACAGCTGGAGGGGGAGGAAGGCTCCGACGAAGTGTGCACTAATGGAGGCGTTATCAGCATCCAAATCAAGGAGGAACCACTGTCAGAGGAGATCAGTGAGGAGCACGTTAGAGACTCATCAAGCTGTCTTGACACCAAGCCTGACATCATGACATCCAGGTCAGATGTTCACCCTCAACAAGAATGCATCAAGGAGGAGTGTGACTCGCACCATCAGCCAGAATATGAAGGCACTGAAGCTGCTGTCAAGGAGGAGTCCGAGTCATGGATTAAAGAGGAGATGGCCGAGGGGGAGGAGGATGAGGAGGAGGCAGCGATGGGCAACATCCAGGAAGATTATGGAGAGGGAGAGGGGGTCTGCACAGGTAGGAACAATTTGCTTTAGTTAAGAGTTACTTTTCACTAATACATAGAGGCTATCAGATCAATTATCAATTTTCAGCTTTAAAAAGCATCATCAGTGTAATAGTACTCGACCGATGGGAAATATTTTGTCATGTTTTAATATCTTTAATTACTAGAACTCTCACATTTAACTTCAATTCTTTTGTTTTCCAATAACATAGTTAAACTAGTGTGTTTTACCTTTTTGTCTGCTGTTTTGCACCTACATTTATATTCACCTTTTTACATAAATGCATCTCAGTATCCAGAAATATGGTGGAAAGTGTGCATTTTTAATATCTGCAGTAGTAGTAGTAGGTTTAAATTGTTTGTCCAGCAGGGAAGTGTAAAATCATAATCTCCTTTTTATTAATGCACTCTGCTTTCTGTGTGTGTCTTCCTCTCCTACTTAGAGTCATCATCTAACTTCTATCCATGTCCTCACTGCACTGTTTCCTTCACTGACTTGGACTTCTTGGAGAAGCATGTCAAGTGGGTCCATCAGAAACAGTATCTTGCCAAGCTGAAAAAATGCCTGTCAAGCCGCACACTGAACCTGATCCCTAAACACGCCTGCACTGTCTGCAGCAGCACCTTTAACTCTAAAGTACACCTTAGGCTTCATGTGCGTGAAGCCCACCCTTCTGCCCCTTCCCGCAGACTTCACACCTGTCCAACCTGTGCTCGCAGCTTCCAGTACCTGAAGAATCTCAAGAACCACTGTCAGCGATGGCACAAAATGTCTGTGGTTACCAGAGGAGGGCATCTCAGCTGCGCCGACTGCGGGAAGAGTTTCAAAGCTACATGGGGTCAAGGGCCTCATTTGTGTCATGAACCACATGACTCGGAATCCGAGGATAAGCCAATCTGTCTGGATGTTGGTGTGCAGTGTCCAGAATGTGGCAAGAAGATGGGCACACCTCAAAGCCTGCAGGATCACATGCGCACCCATACGGGTGACCGCCCGTTTGTCTGCAAGGACTGTGGCAGGAGGTTTGTGGAGCGCAGCGGTTGGCGGCAACACATGAAAATACACACAGGGGAGAAGCCGTACAAATGTCAGGTGTGCGGGAAGGCCTTTTTAAGATCGCACCACCTCAAGTGCCACTTAACCACACACTCCGGCAAGAAGGAATATTCCTGCTCTGAATGTGGAAAGGAGTTTGGATTCAAATCGAGTCTGGATCTCCACCTGAGGACGCATTCCAGTGAGAAACCCTTCCACTGCAATGTGTGCGGGAAGAATTTTAACACGCAGAGAAACTTAAGGGTTCACACTAAACTCCACAACAATGAGAAAGCTCACCAGTGCGGCGACTGTGGGCTGAAGATCGGAGATCTTGGTGCTTTGAAAATACACCTGCGGACGCACACGGGAGAAAGGCCTTACCACTGCACAGTTTGCGGCAATAGGTTCATCCGCCTTGCACATCTGCGAAACCACCAACGCACCCACACTGGTGAGAGACCCTACAAATGCACTGAATGTGACAAGAGTTTCACTCAGTCTGGCGACCTTGTGAAGCATAAGAGGATACACTCTGGGGAAAAGCCCTTTGAATGCCCGGAGTGCCACAATCGTTACACCTCCTCTGGGGATCTGGGTAAGCACAGGAGGAGTCACACAAACCTGCGTCCCTACACATGTCAAGAATGTGAAAAAAGCTTCCGCTTGTCAGGCCATTTGAAAACTCACATGTTAACGCACACAGGGGAGAAGCCATATTCCTGCCCCAACTGCCTCCGCAGGTTTGCTCGCTCTCACCATCTTTCTGGGCACGTGGCTAAATGTCGCTGAGCTTTCATAAGAGGACTGTAAATAAGTGAGGCTAACTTGAAGTGGTAATGGTGGAAGCTGTATCCAGTCTTCTGTTTTTTTTCATGGATGTGTTAAAATTCATGTCTATATGTCATTATTTATATGAACTTTCTGTAACCCTCTTGACTCTGATGACTGTTGTAATTTATAAGGAAAAGTGAATTGAACACACGACTCATTTTTGTTGTTGTTGTTTGGAACATTTTTCAAACACTGTATTCCACCCTTGTATGATTTTTGTGCAGGGTAAGTCGAAACTGGTTTCTGGAATACTATTTAATGGAAGCAACATGGTATGGGGCGTTCAGTGGGACCTGCACATAATGGATATTTTGGTTTTCTTCACATAATGGATTACTGCTGTAGTATTTGTACAAACATAATAAATTATTTGATGAATGCATGAACACTGTGTGATGCTACTCTACTGTGTGTTAAATTATTGGGAGAGTCCAGGTTATTTGAGGCATTTGTGCAAAATGAAAAAAGGCCCAGAGTGACAGAAACTGAAAAATTGGCTTGTAAAAATGCTAAAATAATTTGTACGTTTCACGTTATATTTGGCATAGGACTGATACATTTTGGTTGGTAACACTGAAGAGTAAAACGGGTTGTTTGGAAATGTATTTAGTCAAATTCTGCTTCATGAAACTGTGATCGCATGGTGATTTTTTTTTTTCCCTCTCCATTTTTACATTAAACATAAATGTTTCCTAGGGAAAGCATGTGGTTGTTTGTTGGTCTTGTAGGTATGAATTTACCGAGCTGTAATAAGTGTATAGCAACCATAATAGTGTTTTTCAACTTTGGGTTCTGGAGCTGATCAGTTTGCTAACTTTTAATAGAACATTAATGGTGTATTTTTGTGTATATCTTCTATGTTTTTGAAACAGACGAGTCCCAAAAATCACAACTTCGTAGTGTCTGTGATCATTAAAAACCGTTGGATGTACAGATGACGTTAAATCTTTACTAAGTTGCGTGCTACTCTTATTTGTTTACACTGTAGCCAACTTAGCGTTGATGTGAGGCACGGTGTATCCCGGCGGGGCGGGGTCATCCTTTAATCATTGCGTTTAACGTATAAGCTCCGCCCGCGTGTGGGGCAGGCGGACACATCGGCGGCCGTCCTTATTTTAGCGGGCAGAGCTCGCGCGCGTGTAACTTCGCCGTATGCGCACTCATCCGGCGCAGTTTGTGTGTGTGTCGCCACAAAGTTAGCTAGCAGTTCGCCGGTCGTTAAATTGCGCGGGTTTTTTAAAAATTCATTTAACGAATACGTTTTGTGAGACTTTTAAACATTTAAAACATCAGCGACTGTTTGTAACTTGAGCTGAAACTCATTCCGGGGCTTCTCCGACGCAAACGCAAGTTAAGCTAACGTAGCTAACAACAAACATTTAGCCCTAACGGTGAATGGACGCCGAAAGTTAGCTTAAACTCCGCCCGAGCAACGGCAAAATACACGGCTCCTAAGTAAGTCAAGTTTTCTTACATCCTTTGGTAAATGTTTTAACGTAAGTTGACCAAGTGGTTTCAGTGTTCAGGAGTTTACTGTTTGATATCCAAGGGAAGTTATGGTATACATTACGTTACTGTCACTCACACACCATTTGATGTTAATAAACTGACTTATTTTCAAAACAACTTGCCCTCTCTACAGTATATTAGATATACAAAATTAAAAAAGAACACAGGAAACTGCTCTTACAAATGAACGGGATAAAATATACCGGTATATATAACGTACATCCATTATTGACAGACAAGTCTAAGTCTCCTTTTTGTATTTCCGAGTATGTGTTTGTGCGTGATGTGTTTACTGTCAAATGGACTCCGCAGTTTGTCATATAATCAATAATCTTCTTTGTATTGATAATGAATGCGGGGGCTAAAACACAATTAACACGCATTGAAGACGGGCCTTCATAACTGCATGTACTGTCTCGTAGAAACAATCAAGTGATCTTAGCAAAAGTACCCTCATCACACTTATACTTCACTTATATGCATTGAATTCCAGTGGTATTCAAGCAGTTTCTGCAAGATACATTCAAAAGAAGATGAACCTAAAATCACAACAGACAGTTAAGAGATTTATTCCCGTTGTATTTTTTTTTTGTGATTGCATGGACCTTCAGTCTAACATTGCCAGTAATGTAATGATCTACTTGTGACAATACAATGACAGATAAAACGTGGTCAAACTCATTGCAAAAAAAGACGTTTTAAATGAAATTTCCTAAAATATACTGTAAAAGAAAATCGCAAATAAGCGTATGTTCTTATAGTAGTAAGTATTTTGACAGACTTTCATTGGCCTCTGCTTTGTCTACCTAGATTTCTTCTACGCTTAAGAGGAAGGCAACAAGCAAGTAAAATGACTCGGTCTACTAAGACGGGATTTCAGCACCCTGAAAAGACTGCACACACCAAGGACAGACCACATGAGCTAGGTAAGAGGAAGATCCACTCATTCAAAGGGGACCAGGTTGCCTTAGAAAGACTGATGCCCATACCAGGGTATGAGGAACAATATTGTTGGCCAACTGAATAATCTGTTCTCCCAATCAAACTACCAAAAAGAGGAGAGGACACTAAAGACAAAATTAATTTTCCCATATTAACATCATGGTCAGGTCTGCAAAAAAAAAAAGGACAAGGACTACAAACGCTGCTCTGCACAAAGTAGAGAAGAGTTGAAAAATGAACAGGAGAGCATGAGCTGGAATTATTTGATCTATTAACAAGTCAAAGAGGAGCCAGCAGACCCTGAGACACATGAAATCTGCCATATAAGAAAGTTTGGGAATGAGGGAATTTGAAGGCCCGGAGGCATTTGTTAAAGAAGAGACTGAGCAATGCTTAACTGGACACTAGGAGACACCATCAGCCAAGGCAGTGGGAAGCAACACGACAAGCCATTATTTATTAAAGTCCTCCTTGGTGCAGTGAGATGCTTCACTGAAGAGTGTTTTAAGCTTATTTTTTACTCATTAGAATAGGATCTTCATCTTTGCTTGGGCCAGTACAGATTTGTTTTGAGGATTGCAATTGTTTTGACAAGTTTAATTTATTATTAAATCTTACATGGATGTCTTCCGTGTTTGAAAAAACCTGAAATATTGTCATATTGGTAACTACATTTTAAAAAATATGGTTCACTGTTTTGTACATTCACCAAATCAGATCAGAGTAACAAAAAAAAAAAAAAAAGACAAAATCTGGCCCACAATTGAGCAATTTCCACTTTGCTTTATCTGCTGCTGAAATAAACAGTCAATTTCTGCATTCCACTTTATTAAAAATCTAAAATGAATTACTGAAGCATTTTTCAGGGTTTAAGTACCTCATCACTTCACATCACACATAATTTAATCAAATAGCTTTTATATACCAAAACATGTTTGCAAGTTTTGCTGTTTTTTTGTGTGTGTGTGGATGGGGGATGTGCTTTATATCTTGTATTTGACCATTTATTAATGAATTAAATGATACTAAATTCTGTCAAGGCTTTTAAATACCAAGTTATTCACTGCAGCACTCTTTATCTCTCCAGCATTGTCTCTGCAGCACAGTAAGTTTCACAGTAGTCCATACTGCATAACCTTCTTCACTGAGTGTGGTTACCTGCAGCAGAATTTCAGGTATCATTGCCTCACTTGTACTATAGCAAGACAAATGTCCTCTAGATATCAGTCCTCAAAGTACTCTCCAGTGTTTATCTGTCCTCAGTGCACTGCGACTTTCCAGACTTTGATGCAGCTCACAGTCCATCATGTTCACGAGCAAACAAACAGACCCATTTACAATCTGGGGAAAGCGTTTTTCTGTGTAGAATGTGGCGAGAGCCTCATCATGAATTACACCAGGAGATTCATCAAAAGATGCACTGATGGGGTTCCAGCTAGTCAGGTACTGAGACACATGCACAGCAACATACTGGAAAAAGGCCTTATCACCGGGGACCACTTGTACAACCATCAACTCCCTCACACTGATGAGAGGACGCGTAAATGTGACTGGTGTGAGGCGAGCTTCGTGTCATCTGGAGACAGATATAAGAGAAGACACTCGAGGAAGACACAGTCAGTGCACTGTTTGTAATCTGAGGTTTATCTGTAAATGGTTGCTTAATATGCTTAAGTGTGATCCACTCTGATGCATGTATGCAGAATTGTTTTTCTTTTTAATG
This sequence comes from Eutrigla gurnardus, assembly GCF_963514095.1. Lineage (NCBI taxonomy): Eukaryota > Metazoa > Chordata > Actinopteri > Perciformes > Triglidae > Eutrigla > Eutrigla gurnardus. The sequence goes on along the minus strand of NC_139937.1, from coordinate 17,632,597 downwards.
GTGCTTACTGCTTGCAAAACGTGATGCACTACATATACCAAGAAATCATGTTTTGTTATGTCGCATATATGAATATCGTAGTGTTTTGTTAATGAAAGTTTATTTTTATACAGCAGTAGGGTAATCTGTGAGATACAAGCAAAATGTAGTTTACACGCTACTTTTTATTCTGAACATTACCAATACACAATACTTAATGGAGGTATTTGTTGTGTAGAAGAAATTATATACTACTAACAAACAAAACATACTTGGATATTCCACAATAGAGAAAAAATCCAGGGGCCCTCTCAAAAGAAACAAAGAATATCCCAAACATGACAGAACTCCATGAGGATTTTTATAATAAAGAGCACAAAAAACATTATTGGAAAGATTATTGCCTGTTTAGTGTTTCAGATTACCTTTGAAATACATATTAGTCTCACTGTGTGTTTTGCCTTTTACTCCCTGTTTGGATCAGAATATATCTCTGCCTCTACGAGGGCAGTCAGAGGAAAACCGTGCTCACACATTCAGTTACACCCAGGATATGCATCACTAGGACAAGGGCCACAACCAAACCTGTGTCGGTCAATTCGGAGGGAATTGGTCTATTATTTTTATGTCCGCAATTACGAGGACAGAGCAGTAACTACGACTCCAGAGCAGATAACAAAGATATATTTAGGAGTAAATAATATTGACTGTACCTTTGTTTAAAGCTGGAATCAATACTTCTTAAAGCGTGTCCATTTTTCATTTAGCCGCGTCATGTCTGTGCGGAGGAGGGGCAGAGAGATGAATGGGTGGATTCTCTAATTCCCCCTGTTGCAGTTATCATAATTGTTGAACAACCACGGTTTTTAAAGATCTGGCTCGAGGAGAGGCAGGCCACACAAAGAAAGTTAATAGATTTTGAAAATTGAGATAGATTGCACAGCAGCCGTTTTTGGAATGTTCCATCGGCGTGGCAGGCAGATGGACAAATATGATCCGGGGAACGAGGAGGTGGGGGAGACGCTGCAGCACACAGACGCAGGGCGGCATCCTGACAAATAAAGGTGTTACCGCTTACCCTTTCCATGCAGTGTGCGTGTATCTCAACATCTGGCAGGTGATAGCCGGATACATCACAGTTTGAGGCCTAAATCAGCTTTAGAGCAGATGAGTCGGCCGATGAATCTCCCTGAAAGGCCCTAGTGAAGCAGCAGTTCCTCTCTTGAGGCACCAGGGGGAAATGGATAGCTGTAGAAAAGATGCTTCGGGGAATAGGCGAGCTCAGGAAATGTATTTTGGTCAGAAGTTTGGGCAATTTGTTAGAACTATGATATGGAATGTGCCTGTGGTCAGCATTGCTTATATATGTTTTTTTGTCCCTTTTGTAAAGCATCCCATCATACCATCTCCATCATAAACAGTGTTGTTCCAGCTGATAGTGCTCCCTGTGTAAGACCTCTGACCCTGTCATTTGTCTGTGGACGATGGCTTTTAGATCCTCCTTAAGGATGTTTTACAGCAGTGATTTATCCAGAGGGGCCTACATTTGTTTCCATCCGTTTTGATACCGGCCATTGTTTTCACATTTGATGCATTCAGGCTTTTCTCTGCTCCTCAGAAATGTTCTCATATCCAATTTTCGCCTTTCCCGCGTCCAATTTTCCCTAATATTCAGATGATTATGGCATGATGCTTTCCTTCCCTTCTTTTCAGCGTTCAGTGCTCTTTTCCTCTCCTGCTCCTATTTTCCCCTTATTCTCTTTCACTCTCCTCCTTAGAATCTGACATACAGCTACATGATATGAATGTTTCCACTAACATAATGTTTAATCAGCTCAGATATAGATGCACCTTGATGGCTGAGAGTCTCCTGCAAATCGTCCACAAATCGAAACCTAAAAACCGTACATTTATTTAGCTTTCCCTGTACCAAAACATTTTCAATCTGCCCCCTTTGACAGACAGTCGGTAGTGTTTTAGGTTGCAGTCTGAGAATTGAATTACCCCATATTGAATCTTATAAAAGTCCAGTTGAGAGGATTTTCTTTTTGTGATGTAATTTGAGCTATCCAATTTTCCTTGTATTTACTGTCTATATTTTTGTCAATTTGGCAGTGGAACACATTTTGTGCGTTGGCGCTGGATGTCACCGGTGTCGTCACGCTACGGTGGTTTTGGTGTTGGCTGGCCTCGGAGGTCAGTGTGTGGGAAGAGATGGTGGCTCTGCAGGGCTTTGCAGCGGCTCTTGGCCTGTCCCTTTGGGCTCCGGCAGGCCCACATCCACTCCTCTTATTCATGAAGGGGTCAACACACGGGTCAAAACACACCGTTTGACTCCCCGCAACACACTGGTGTGTGTGGGCGTAGATGAAACTGGGTATTTTGTGGGCCTTTGGTAAGCTGCAGATGGTAGCGGCTCTTACTTCTCTCCCTCTCAAATGTGCCTAAAAGCATGGCTCACACAAAGGAAGGAGAGAGAGAACGCCATTAAATTGCGTTGCATTGAGTGCTGAGAGTGGGCTGCCGAGTTGCACATAAAGGGATGGAAAAGACGCTGTTTATTCCCTATTAGTATCACCACATTGACAAGTTGGTCAAGAGGTGAGGAAGATTTCTCTCTCACTCAACCGCCTCGAATGTATTTACTGAGGAACTATGCTGGTCAGGACTAACATGTTCCCTACCAAGCCAGCTGCTCTCGTGGTGACTCCCGGAGTGGATCTCTTGACCACGGCCTCCCTCCTCCTTTCATCCCACTGTAACCTCTTGCTCTCTCTGTCTCTTTAGTGGAGGGATAGAGATGTGGAGGGCGAGAGAGACTGACAGTGTGCGCTCCCCTGCTCAGTAAATATGAACTGCACCCAGCAGACAGACTCATTCATCACAGGGGAAAGAGGGGGGAAAAGGGGGTGGAGAGGCAGGGTGGATGGATACAGAAAGGACTAAGAGAAATGTCCAAAAGACAGAGAGAGTGAGGAAGGAAGAGGAGGAAGAAGAGAGGTGGGAGGAATAGGAAGCAGATGGAAAGAGGATGAAAGAAAGGAAAGTGTTCTGGGTGAAACGAGTGGGAGAAAGAGATAACGGGCTGAAAAGGGGAAGAGATGGATGATTGAGGGAGGAATAAAGGAAGGCGGATGTGCATGGGGAGGAGAAACCTCAAGCATGTGAAAACTGATGAAATATCAGAGGACATTTTATATCTCATCACCTAGAGATCTTGTGATCGCTGCCCCATCTTGTTGTGTGAGCAACATTAGTTTTGCTGCCCTACAGTCAGGAAGCTTACGTCTCACTCTGACATTGTTGCTTTTCACAGCTTAACCTTGAATATGTACTATAGGATCTGAGGCTCAATTGTTTTTGCACAAGTGCCAAATAGGCATGAGATGAGAAAATGTGTTGGTGGTTTTAATTTATATTTAAATTAAATTTGCATTAATGGCTACGTTTTTGGAGTTATTATAGAATCTCACGAAAACACACAAAAAAAAGAAATTTCTTATTATAGTAACAATTTTGGGGACTAAAACCTACAGTGCCCATGTCCATTGTAATTGCAACAGCAGGCTGACTTTTTTGTACAACAATGGAGTTCTTTGTCACAGTGGGAAAAGCCACATATACCAGGCTTTGGCAACACAATCACTGTTAGGAGGATAAATTCAATGTTGTGTTGATGTTTTCATTGGGATAATAAGAATATAGAATTTCACCAGACCTAGTCTGCATTATACATATCAGCATAATCAAAACACTGTACAGTTTATTCTGCAGAAATGTCTAAACAAATCTAATAATGTATAATAAACTTTATTTGTATAGCACATAAGTAGTACTTTGACAGACAAAGCAAAATCACATACAGCTATATCCGCATCTTTGAGATAGTGAAAGATAGGACATAATAATAATATAACATTGGACAAATGCACCAGACTTCCTAAAAATAAATAAATGCATACATATTAATTTCAATAAAATAAACCAACAATGTTGTATTTGTTTTTTTGTGTGTTTTTTAGGATTTTTATTTTTTACTTTGGCATCTCCTAATAGTCTCAAAACTGAAGCTGTGGCCCACAGCAACACACAAGATGTATTTGATTATTGAGATAGCTACATGCAGTAGTTACTGTGTATTGGCTATTGACTCGTCCCCAGTGGCAAGAAAATCTGTTTCGTGTTTTTTATTTATTTATTTATTTTTTAGAGTCTTAGTCGAAGAGATTGGTCACAAAGATGAACATTGAAACTGCAGCTTCTGTTCTTTGAGCTATGATATGCTTCTTCTGAACACTAACAAAAATGATCTCTCCAGTTTGTCCAGTATCGCTCTGTCAAATACTCTGTAAATCATATATTTTGGTAGAAGTGCCCTTCTCCTGCCATCACTTACAACTGTCTTAGAAATATACTTTTGTTTTACTAAAGTCTTGAATCTTCTAAATGCATGCCATACCAAATGCAAGGAGACAAAAACAACAACAAACTATTTCTTGAAAATCCCAGAGTCCTTTGCCCTTTCCGGTCCGTGTCCTCAATTTCCAACAACTTCCCCCTCTTCACTCCCACCAAAACCACCTCCTCTCCATCTTTTTCCACTCCGCAGAAAGACAGGAGAGAGGGAAGATGATGTGTGACAGATGCCATATTTCGACTTTCTGTCAGGGAGATTAATATTGACACAGTGTGTTTTTTACCAGGGGCTTCTTGAATGTGTGTGTTGGGCTTTGATTTCATTATCCTCCGCTCAGCCACTTTTTTCTTTAGAATCAGACAATAACAGATGTGGTGACTGAAATAGAGACACTGATATTGGAGGGGCTGAGTGAACAAGTCACATCGCCGGGTGGGTCGGCCATCAGTCCTGTTTGCTGTGGAAGTGTAAACCCCCCAAGGATACCCAAAGATCCTTCAATGTTAATACCCCTTCACTGGACTGGTCCGTGAGCTGCTGTAAATAGTGTTTATAGTTGTTGCCACATGTTTTTTTGTAAATATGTTTGTTTGTTCATTTTAGGCTACTTGTACATTAATTTAATTATTTTTACAGTCTGTGTGTTTTTTGATTGGTTTAAATCCAAAGTGGTATAAATACATTGACTCACTATCACCTCTCAAGGTTTTAGTGGTATTACATGACGGGACGGGGTTAGCTGTTAGCATTTCAGTAGATATCTCGACAACACAATAGACTTTTTTTGAAGTAGCACCCACCTTTTCACATTCTGTTGATAATGATAGTTAATTTGTTATTTTGAATCTTTATTTTATTAATGCATTGTATCCAAGATATTTATTGAGCGGGACATTCCTCAGTTGTTAGTGCTCCCTGGTGGACAATTTATGTAATATCATCCCTGTTTCTAAATAACCTCAAGTACACTCACCGGCCACTTTATTAGGTACACCTGTCCAACTGCTCGTTAACGCAAATTTCTAATCAGCCAATCACATGGCAGCAGCTCAATGCATTTAGGCATGTAGACATGGTCAAGACGATCTGCTGCAGTTCAAACCAAGCATCAGAATGGGGAAGAAAGGAGATTTAGGTGACTTTGAACGTGGCATGGTTGTTGGTGCGTGGCATGGTTGTTGGTTCCGAAAAAGAGAAAATATCCAGTGAGCGGCAGTTCTGTGGGCCCAAATGCCTTGTTGATGCCAGAGGTCAGAGGAGATTGGCCAGACTGGTTGGAGCTGATAGAAAGGCAACAGTAACTCAAATAACCACTCGTTACAACCGAGGTATGCAGAAGAGCATCTCTGAACACACAACACATGGAACCTTGAGGCGGATGGGCTACAGCAGCAGAAGACCACACCGGGTGCCACTCCTGTCAGCTAAGAACAGGAAACTGAGGCTACAATTCGCACAGGCTCACCAAAATTGGACGATAGAAGATTGGAAAAACGTTGCCTGGTCTGATGAGTCTCGATTTCTGCTGCAACATTCGGATGGTAGGGTCAGAATTTGGCGTCAACAACATGAAAGCATCCATCTTGCCTTGTATCAACGGTTCAGGCTGCTGGTGGTGGTGTAATGGTGTGGGGGATATTTTCTTGGCACACTTTGGGCCCATTAGTACCAATTGAGCATCGTGTCAACGCCACAGCCTACCAGAGTATTGTTGCTGACCATGTCCATCCCTTTATGACCACAGTGTACCCATCTTCTGATGGCTACTTCCAGCAGGATGCCATGTCATAAAGCACCAATCATCTCAGACTGGTTTCTTGAACATGACAATGAGTTCACTGTAATCAAATGGCCTCCACAGTCACCAGATCTCAATCCAATAGAGCACCTTTGGGATGTGGTGGAACGGGAGATTCGCATCATGGATGTGCAGCCGACAAATCTGCAGCAACTGCATGATGCTGTCATGTCAATATGGACCGAACTCTCTGAGGAATGTTTCCAGTACCTTGGTGAATCTATGCCACGAAGGATTAAGGCAGTTCTGAAGGCAAAAGGGGGTCCAACCCGGTACTAGCCAGGTGTACCTAATAAAGTGGCCGGTGAGTGTATATCTTTGGGAAAATTGTGCTGCAATATATGATTGGTGGACGTATACGGGGATACAGATCTAACAATAAGATAATATCAGTGGATATTTCTTAAATGAATAATTTCTGCTTCGACCAGTTATTTCATTAAAAATCTGCTTAGAAATGATTGCTTCATTAATGAGGGATGCACAATATATCTAGAACCAATATATGATTTGCTATTAAATAAGAAATTATGTTATTGACATTATGATAATGGAATTTCAGCTGATAATTATGTCTGATAACGTGGAACCTTTTATGCAATAGCTGTGGACAAGTGATAGGGTAAAGTCAGTTATTCTAAACTGAATCAAATGTTTTTGTAGTTTATACATGCTTGTTAAGGTGAGAAGAAGAACTGCAGTGATTAAAAAAAAAGCCCATTAAAAAAGCTTTGGTTGTATTGTTGCGCACAAGGTTTTATAATTAAATAATTAAAAAGTAAATTGTTTAGCCACATTGTTGCAATTGCAGGAGTATTATCAGTTACTGTGTCGGTATCGGCATACTCACTTCTGATACATTGAGTACATAATGCATCTTTACTCAAGTTAAAGTTTGAATGTAAGACTTTCACTTGTGCTTCTTTTCCTAAAGGATCCAAATACATGGGAGTATTTGAACTGGCATTTTGGTCATTGTGATTTATGGAGCTTATAAATGTTGACTTTTGTGGTCTTAAGCTTGTATTATAGTAGGATACAATCGTATATATATATTTTTTTTTACTATCCAAGCAAAATAATAGTCAAATATCAAAACATTACCAATAAATGCAATTTAAAAATGTGTGGTAGAATGAAAGAAAAGGCTAGATGAACTTATAGATTCTACAGTCTAATACAATCTAATTGATTCAAATGTAATTCCTTTGTTGATCTGAGCCAATCTACAAGTGGCTTCAGGTCTCTGGGCCAAAGCTCGCCGGCCTTCATCTCCAACTTGTAAGCCTCTGAGAACTTTCTGACGCTTATCGAAGCATTTCTGAGGTGGATACAAGAGATGGATCCTACAGCTTCCTGATTTAGTAATTTCAAAGCGCGGGGCTTGCTGTTAGTGGGAGAATAAAATCAATAGGCCTCTCTGGAGAGGGAGTATAGCTTGTAGTCCTATGATATGAGAGAGGATTCGAAACAGGAAACACAGCCGATGGAGGAGGAAATAGGGAGGAGCAAAGCAGATTCAGCGAATAAACAAATAGAAAGCAAAGCAGGAGAGATAATGCAAGAAGGAGACAAGAGACCGATGGGGAAACAGTTGTCGCCAGAGACTTTTATTGACTTTCCCCCCCTCCTCCTCTGTCCACGTGACTACCAGATAAATTCACACACAGAGGGAGAAGGGTAGTGAGGAGAGAGAGAGAGAGAGAAATGAGAAAATAAATTACTCTGGAAAGATATGACGATAGGCTACACGCGGCTTTAAATCTAAAAGGGAATTCGCGACACACTCGACCAATTTGTCACTGTGCTTTTTGCCTCTTTTCATTTCTTTTTTTTGCTACTTTTCCCCCTATTATTTTTCACCCCTCAATACCCCGATGCCCCTAATTTACCTCACTTTTCCTGTGTAGGCCTGTCCAATTCTTCACTCCATGTTTTCCAAATCTTTTCTTCAGGATCCACACATAGCGGTGATGTTGTGACGTTGTCATGTGAGGATATAGGATGTTTTATTTTATTTCTTAATTTTCCTAACCTACCTGTCATCAAAAGGTGTTTCCAACATGTACAAGTCTTTATGTATCAGTTTGCAATTTATGTTAAATCCATAAATCCATCCACCTCAGCTCCTCTTTCAATAGATTTCCCTTCATCTGTAACTACAATCAGATTTGCGCCTCCTCCTCCTCTGCAAACATGGGTCTATCAAAATCCGAGAGAAAGGAGGAAATTAGATGCATCGTAAAAAAAAAAAGAAAAAAAAGAATGAGCGTGCCCATGGTAAAGGATGTCTGGAAAATAGGTGGAAGAATGGAATGGAAAAGAGAAAAGAAAGAAAACGCAGACTTAAAGTATACCCCCTCTCTTTTATTTAATTTAGACGCCAGGCGAAAATCGATCCTGCCATTCGATACGCAATCCGAATCAAGGCGAATTAAGCGGGCGGAAATTAACTCTGAAAATATTTTTGATGGAGTGGCTTGTAGTCTCTCGGCCAAATGGACTGCAAAGTGGAACAAATGACAGGGGCCTAGTGGTGGAGACAGCGCCGCTCCATCTTCCATTAGGCCGTAATGGGATAGGTCCAGCCCCCTAGCTCGACTCGGCTGCATTAATCAAAACAGCCGCTATATGAAGATTTATGGTTCTCCACTCCAGCGAAGCCGGAGCCGGAGCCAGTTCTCTGTGCGTATGTTTGAAGAAGGGGGTCGGGAGTCTCTCTCTCTTTCTCCCTCTCTCGCTCTCCCTCTCTCTATCACTCTCTCTCCCTATCCATCCTACAGACTTTGCCCCTACCTGTGGGCCTAAACACGAGCACCTTTTAATCCAGAGAGTGTGTAATCGCATCTTGTCATTTTTTGTCAGCCGTGTCAAACCCTGGTTCTTTTGTTGACACGGTAATACACCTGCGATAGCCGGTCTATATGCATATGAGCGTGGTACTTAATCAAACATTATGTTAAGTGATGTGGTGGGAAATAAAAGATGACCTTCAGGCAACATAAGACAAACCATAAACAAAAAGTCAGACATTTATAACCCTTTCTCCTTTTAAAAGATCTGTATTTTATAACCCATATTATGTGTTTTGATTTGTTGTTTTATAGTTTTTCAGTGTTTTTTTTGGGGGGGGGGGGGGGATGTCATCCTGAGCAACTTCTCTCTGAATCTTCGAGCTGTATGGTTTGCCTGTCGTCACCTCTCGCCCATCCAACGTAACAAGCAGCAGACAAACAAAATGGGCATCCTCTGGCGTTCAGTAGTGAGACTTAAGATTACAGCCTGTATCGCTGCAGCTCCTCTCTCCGAGGCAGCCCATTAGCAGCGTATAGACCGGCGGGTAGGCCGCTGCTGTGACGAGCCAAAGGGACAGACAGAGGGAGACAGTGTGACGGAGAAGAGTGTGGCGGCTCAAGTAGATTGGAGCTGGGATCCATCCAAAAAACTTCAGCCAAGTTTTGATGAGATGAGACTTGATCGGACCCACTGCTGAGAGACCCCGTTTGACTCTCTCTTTGCGTGCGTGCGTGTGAGGATGGATGAACTCTCCCCAATAGATGGATCACACCTCTATCTATTCACACACACTATTCTCTATTACCTAACTTTCACAGCTCTTTCCTATTCTCCCCTCCCTTAACCCCTGTATCTTGTCAGTGTTTTCCCCATTATTTGTGTCCCCTCTCTTTCTCCTCCATCTAGCTCCCTATCTTATTTCACTTCACTCTCTATATTCCCTCATTCCCCATCCTATGGCCTCTAACTCTCCCATGCGGATAAGCAAACCAGCATGGAGACATCTCTATATCCATCTATCTATCTCTCCTTTCCTTTTGCCCTCCCCTCTTTTCCCCTTTTCCTTTCTTCTCCCTCTTTTCCTTGCGAGCAAAGGGGAAGCTCGCTGCCAGTTTCAGTCTGCCAAAGGGTTTATTTAAATTAGAAACGCTTCAATCTCCTCACTCCCGCCTTTCCATTCTCTCTCTCTCGCACACTCACTCTCTCTCCACCCTCTCTCTCGTCCGCCCTCTCTCTCTCTCTCTGTCTCCCTTATTCACTTTCTGTTGGATGAGGGTGACTCCCACCTTTCCTCGCTGACGGCCTCTCGGGTCCCGTCAATGCCAGGCAACTTTGTTTTGTAGATGGAAGTGGTGGAAAGCGGGGTTGGAAGGAGAGAGGAAACGAGGGAGAGGAAAAGTAGAGGTGGGAGAGTGGGAGTTGGAGAGGGGTCAGGGGAGACCTGTTAGTCGGTGTACTTTAGTTCCTTCTTCCTCTCACGGCTCATTCCACCCAGATTAGGACCTGTAAATGGCTTTAGGCTACCTCACCTGGATTTGGATCTCCCCTTCTCACAGGAATACAGGCAAACTATTACCTTTTACTCTCTCATTATCACACACACAGAGCTATCATGCCCTCAAAGGCCTCACCCCTCCCACTTTTGTTTATTTCGGATCATTTCTTCCCACACCTGCTCAGTGTTTGTCCCCTAATTGTGGCCTCATATCTCCTCCACTGTGACCAGGAAGGGTCAGTCATCACACCTAATCATCTCCTCTTTTAACAGTGACCCATCTCCCTGATAAGTCTTCTATCCTCCCTCCTCAGACCCCCATTCCCACCCCACCTACCCCTCCTCCTCACCCATTAACGCACAATTATTTTGGAGGGCCGACACGGGCGAGGGGGAGGAAACGAGGTGTGGAGAACACAGAGAGACTGTGTCTCTAATGGCTGAGTGACACCAGACGAGCTCATAGATCATGGAGATTATTAATACCACTGTTAAACACCCCATTCAGGGGCCGCCACCATCCGCACACACACAACCAACCAAAGTGTGCACACATTCCCAGACCCCCATCATAGCTCATTCCCAGCACACATCTTCATATGAGCTGTCATTCATGCTTGGTAAATCGGCACCAATTTCATTTGAGTCATTTAAACAATGGCGGGTGCTCATTACAGCATGTGGTTGAGGGGTAGAATCAGATTTACAATTACAACTCTCATTGGCAGTGTAGGCTATTATTCACGAGGTCGTTTCCTTATGACTCGCCTCCTGCAATCTTTCTAATGACGGTAATTCCAGGTTTGATCCGATTATCCGTGTATACAGTGAGGTGAGAGATTCTCTGTGACTTGCTAGTAATGACCAGGGAAATGTGGCCTTTATATGGCAGTGGGGGCCCATCTAGGGAGAGCAGATTGAAAGGCAGGCAGGCCCGGCGTGTGTGTGTGTGTGTGTGTGTGCATCAATGACCTGTCCGTTTAACCGTTGGGGTTCTGGGGAGATGGCAGGGGGAGCAAGGCGTCCCCGGAGAGCAGGGTCTGGGGAAATCACACTCTCACTTTCACCAAACAACCTGGAGGCTGCATGGCAGCTGGCAGCAGCAGCCAATACACACACTCCCACTCCCCATATCCTAGTTTATATGCAAAGAGACTCCTAAACACACTGGATCTGTGATGCATGGCCTGCGTTAAAAAAAAAAAAAATCTGAATTCAGCGAGAATCACACATCTAGCTTCTATAAACAGCCACATGATCTGTTACATTAGAGAAGGGAACAGAATTTCGTCCGTTATTGAAAATATTCTTTGCTTGTTTTGTAGAGCGCTTGAATTCATTTTTATCACATCACCAACTTCCAAACATACAACAACTAAATGTGTTTCTATTAAAAGCAGGCTTTAAAAGCTTACTTTAGTGTTCTACTGCTCCATTAGCTGATCTCAGGTCTCCCTGTGAGCTCTGCTAGTGCCAGCTCATTGATTCCTTAACTAATCACTCTAATTAAAATGCCTTTTATTCATTCAATGGTTTACATGGCAGCCTACTACTTGCATTTAAGGATCAATTGCCACACAAATAAACAGAAATATTTGTCAACAATTTGCCTCCTGATTTTGTACAGATATATCTTTTTACAACTCACACTTAAAGTAAACGGGATTATTCTGGTTTGAGCAACTTCGCCGTGTAGCTGCCAGGCCGACTGCTCCCTAAAATACTTTGTCACCTGAGGAAATTGGTTTCCTGTTAATGCTGTATATTATAAGTTGGTCTCTTTGTCCATGAATGATTCAGACAGAAATAATTTACACCCTCATTATTTGGACAAATTAGAACAGTATAGTCATTAAATAATAATAAAAAAAATACTCCAAAAGAATTATACGTTGTCTCAAGCTGTCTCATTTTGATGGATGCATGTTTGTGACTCGTTCCGCCTAGAAACTCCTACAACATTTCTTTCCTGATAATATGTCAATTTATCAGCAGAGATTTTTATGTTAATTTCCTCCCCCCCCCCTTCCCCTAAAATAAAGTATCTCACTCCCAAATGATCTCGAACTAATTAAGCAAGCGTTAATTAAAAATTCGAGAGAGGATGAACGTGGTAGAATTGTTATGGAAACGTTGAAGTTAATCAAGCTTTCGAATTATTGATAACATCCTTAGAACAGTGATCGATCGGGAAGACATTAAGTGGCAAAAATAAAACAGCCGTATTCAGACGTGATGGGTGCCCGTGTGTGCGTAAAGCAATGTGCAAAAACAATTAGGTCTATAATACATAATATTAGTCTGCATGACAAATAGGATACATTTTGTGTCATTCCAAACTGGCCGTGGCGCGTGCGTGCGGGCGTGCGTGCGCGGGGGATCTCTTTATCACGCAATCGTCATTAATCAAATGTGTGCGTTCGCTGCATTGTAAGCTCCAAGAGACCGAGATATTGACGTCTCTTGATATGAATATTTCCCCTGTTCGCACGGCGTTGGCCTATTTTAAAAGCAGCGTGCTTCCCCCCGCGTGTTTACATGTTTCTCCCCGGCCCGCGCGTCTGTTTACGTGGGTGTCAAGAGCCTGTGTGGCATGTACTTACAAGGCGCTTCATCATCCCAACAGCGATACGAGCAATTCACCCATAAAGTGGGTCTTTCGCCCATAAATAATATTCAAGTCGCTCTATTGTTAAGTGAAAAGTTGACTGGTGTTTGATTTTTTTTCTTATTTTTTTTCTCCTCTTCTTCTTTTCTGCGGCGACCTCGGGTTAGGACTCATACATCACGGGATGACAGCTATAGAAAGGCCCTAAATTAGCAACTAAATCGAATATTGATCAGCTATGTGCGGCCCTGCGAGTCGCGCCTCCTTGCCGTTTTTTTCCAGAGAGAGAGAGAGAGAGGGAGAGACGGGAGGGGAGGGGGTGTTTGGGTGAGTGGGGGGTGAACACGAGAGATAGAGGGGGGAGGAGGAGGAGGGGGGCGGTGAAAGGTGCTTCTCTCTCCTCTCTTTCTCTCTGTTTGAGCTTAAGTGTTTGTGTGTATTTTATTGCCTTATTGCTTTGGAACTGAAGTAAAAGCGTCTCTCTTGAATGTGGATGTTTGTTTTTTTTATGTTGTTTTCCTTCAGATTCATAAGCAAATGAGGCAACAACACGACAGGGCCCACTAATCCGTGTGTCTCTCAAGGAGCAAGCAGACTACAGATCCGTTCATTTCACGCTTTAGCTGTCCATCCATCTCGGTTACTCAGAACCGTCATATCTGCCCCGTTTCCCCCCAGCAAAGCCGAGGCTCCTTATTGTTTACATAAAGTTCAAATGAAGTCCCTCATTACCCACTCGCCTATTGGCTCCTGTTTATGGATCATTGGCTGTGTTGGCGCTGTTGCATCGACTTCCCCCTTATCCCCGCAGCTGGGACGAGTGGGAGGTCGGCGGCGCGCACATGCTCTCGCAGCGGGGACGCGTTTGATGAAACGATCAAGAGGCTCTCTCTCTCTGTCTCTCTCTCTCTCTGACTCTCTCTCGGGAAGCGTTGTGTGTCCGGGGCGGCGGTGAACCAAGCCCAAGGCCGGGGGGAGTGGGTGGTCAAGGTTGCGCCGGGTCAGTGAGATTAGCCCCGGCGTGCTCTATAACAAAGAGCCGGATCGTCAGGTGCCGCAAAGTCTGGATCAAAGTATCGGGTGTAGGACAAGTGGGCCGTAAAACAGGGATGAGCAGCGGATTACAGCGGGCTAATCGGAAAGGATGCTTTCAGTCCATTAAGGGTTTCTCAAGTAATGCTCAGGGTTTCTTAGTAGTTGTTGACCGAGACTTTGAATTCAGTTATATCGTATACTTTTAGGGGTGGGTGCCTCGGCGTTTTTACACAAAATGTTTTGGGTAATTTGTATGCAGTGGTTAGGGTTAGTATTGTCAGGTTAATGTACTTTACATTTTAAATAGAACTATTCATCATGTAGGAGAACTGTTATTTATTGGATTAGACCTATCACTGATGTGATGTAAGAAACAAGAAAAAACAATAGCTTTTGCATGCGAGGTAAAGTAATCTGTAACAATGCATTAAATGTATTTTTCAAGAAAATAATGTTAGGTCACGTTACTTACCAAACACTAAGTGGCTGGGTGTATAGGTCAAAAATATTTCTGATTATATTATACTGGTATTATGTGTTCTCTCCCTTCATCTAGTCGTATACAGCCATAGGTTTTATTTGCATTACACACTACAGTATGTCCCTGAGGAACATCCCATGGTGTTTTTGTCTCGCTGTCCAGGGTGCTGAATTTGCCCAAGGCATCCAGCCTCAGTGCAGGGACATCTGTTCGCTGTCCAGGGTGCTGAAACTATCCCCATCGCAACCTTTTTAGTTTTCAGTCAATGGGAAGGCAACCAAACTGTCTTTTTATTACTTTGTAGGCCTCCCTAAGCCAAATGTATTGTATTTATCAATCATTTTGCCAGTATTAGATCACTAAATAAAATTAATATAACTGAAACCATAATGTATCCTGACGGGGCTTCCCAAACTTTGTCAAATTAACAAGCCCCAAATTAGCACATATTCCCAAATGACAAGTTAGTCATCCAGCCCCGGGAGGTTTAGGGTCAAGACATGCTTTAATACATATTATATAATATTTATAGGTCTACTGTTTAATCAAGAACGCAAAACCTCTTATCAAAATCAGCACATCCATGCTTTGCTATAGCACTTTTTCATTGTGATGGCGTGGAGTGAGTAGAATAAGAAATGTAGCTACTTCAGCTGCTGCTGGAGAGCTCCGGTGCTTGACAGTGTAATTATATCGAACAATTATTAAGTATCCTAATCGAGTAGGAAGACAGAGAGCTACAGAGTCAGTCAGATGAAGTTAAGTTTATCAGAGAGAGAACGCACCCCTCCCTCCTTCACGTGCCTCTCGGGCTACTAGCAGCTCTTCAGAACTCTGCTCGAGGACATTCCGGGAACCATCTGTTTCCGGCAGAGCACCGGGCGCGGGGCATGCAGGAAGTGAGGCTCACAAATTTGCGAGGAAAGGTGGTTGTCTGCCAATGTGCTTGTTGTGAAATATCGCCCTCCCCCCTCCGCTTGAATTCCTATCTGTCGTGTAATACCTAACAGGAGAAATGAAGTGTTGCCGAAACCGAACGGAACGCCGCACTAATAACTCTGTGTGAGGAGTGTCCAATTAGTGTACTTTTTGTAGAGATATATCACTGATGAAGGGATTGGGAAACTGGTTGTGGTACAATTCACTATGCCTGTTCATCCCATCATAATACGCTATTAATGGCAGTTAAGGCTGGCCCATGCAAACACATAACAGGTGTTCAGAGGTGTGTGTCTGTGTGCAGGTGGGGGGGAGGGTGAAGAGAGTTAGTGTCAAGGTAAACTGGCAGAGAGACAAACCAATCTCCACTTCTCGGATGGGAAGTGCCTTGGGGAGGATATGATCTTTCTACTCTTTCAGTTCTAGTTGTCTTCTTTTAAATTTAGATTAGATAAATTCATTCATAAATCCATTCACAGGTGGGACGCAGGAGATTTTATTTGGGTCGCCGGATGAATTTGTAGGATTTCTTCCACTTTTATTTAACATTTATATCTGCAGTACACATTAGAGCCACACGAGGGAGCCTTAATGTTTTTGTTGTTCTGATAATTGCAGTACTTCTACTATGAGAGGCTAGCATACATTCTGTTTGATTTTCTGATGAGAGGAAAAACCTGTTTAGCTTGTTAACTCCCCCTAAATGTATAACTGATGAGACGAAATTCAAAGAATGGGACATCCTGTCAATTATGCCTAAATGCATTTTATTTGATTTATCTACACTTAACTAATATCTTTTTCAATAACGCATGCATAAAACAAAGTTGTGATTTATCAAATGCGTTTTTAAAAAGCGAGTACAAGAAGTTTGGGAAACAATGGTTTAAAGATCATTGTCATAATCTTGGTGATAATGTACGTGGATTTTTGTCCGATTGAGAAATATGATGAGATCTCCCACTTTAGGGTGCAGGTTGTTTCCCACCCATGCAAAGAGATCATACACAGATGCATCACCTGAGACCAAAAGAATCCACAGACGCTTCACAGTGAGTGGAAAGTGTTAACAGGATCATAGCCTGAGGCGAAGGAAAGAGGACTCTATTCATGTGAGAAGGACATTATCTTTCTCCATTGTATATGTGGTTTTCCCTATTGTATTTACTGCTTTTTAATAATATAATTTGTTACGGGTGGCTGCAGGAGAGCTTTGAGAAATGTTTTTAAATTGCACACAAGCGGTATTCTTGTTTGACTTTATAGACATTTAAAAAATATTTTTCAGATCCCCATCGGACAGAGCAGAAATAAAAAATAATTTCCAGTATTTCCATTTTGACTTTTCTCTGAGTTTATAAACCACAGGATTTTGACATAATTAAATTAAATTATGGAGCAGGACTTCATCTTTAAATACCTCGATCACAAATACAAACACTGCTACAAAGGTGTATCATGTTACATTTGATGCCAATTAACAGCTGTCAGCTATGAAACAGGTCTGGCAATTATCGCTTTGATCTGTGAGTTTTCAAAGTAACACGAGGCAACTAGCAGACTTTTTTATTATAGTAAGTTATTTTGGGAAACATTTGCGAACTGTATCACTCAAAAAATCTCCAATTTTATTTAATCCATTGAGAGCAAAAGTCTTGAAAATCTGCACAAATGTTAACAAAATAACCACAAGGTAAAATTAAATCCATACGACATACAATTTATACCGCTTTAGCAATTACTCTTAATTGCCAAGCAATCTTTATATAACCTACGTTTTTACTACAAAGTCTTTGATGAGGAAATGTTGGCTATTTTTTTCTAACCCCTGTATTTGGTCACGAGTATTATGTACGTTTCTCTTTGCTGTATTGCAGAGTCTCGGAGAAGAATGTTATCACATTTGGAGAGTGATATTGATTAATGAGAACCTTTTTGTCACACACCAAAGCTACGGGAGACTGATCACCGAAGATCAAAACAAAGGAGAGAGCCAGCTAACGGCAAACAAGGAGGAACAATAAGTACAACTGACAATGCTAGACACAGTGTTGTTCGCCAGAACATGACTGGAGAGATAACGAATAAAGGGGGGGAAGAAACAAAATCTTACAAAGTGAAGCAGAAAAGTACCAAGGAGAAGGATGGTGACCCTAAGTCGCAGAAACAGGGGGATGGAAAGGACAGAAAAAGGAAAGGAGGAATGAGGGATAATTACATTAGAAAGAAGAGAGGGCTAAAAGGAAGGAAATGATTAGAGGAGAAGGGACTGATATCCGATAGAGAAGGAGAGATGGAGGAGGGGATGGGCGGGAGAGGAGGGCTCACTTACCGCCCGCTGTTCAATATATACTGACACTCTCTGTGTCAATACACAAACATGCTGTGTGTGTGTGTGTGTGTGTGTGTGTGTGTGTGTGTGTGTGTGTGTGTGTGTGTGTGTGTGTGTGTGTGTGTGTGTGTGTGTGTGTGTGTGTGTGTGTGTGTGTTGGTAGAGCTCTGTTAATCCTAGTCTAGCGTCCTATCTCATTTGTCCCCTCCGCGGTCTCAGAGGATCGTTCATGTCAATCTCACTCATTCCCTGCGTCGCAGTTCGTCTTGAACTTCCACGTTGCCTTCTTCAGTCTTTATTAGAATTGATCTGATTATCTACAATTGCTATTTAAAAAAAAAAAAAACATTTTTCATAGTATTAACATGTTTCATCCATGGCTATTTACATTATCCTTAACTGAATACCTTTTACTTCACAACCAAACTATCATGTCTTGTTTAGTCATCTGAAACACAAACACTCTTTGTTCTTTCTCCCTGGTATTTGCCTCTGTGCTTCTTCGTCTTTCACCTTGTATTCATCTTGCCTCAAAGTTAGACTATCTCACCACATATCTCTCGCGCCTCGCCATCTATCAACTGCCTTCCCCTTCTCTCTCTCTCCTCTTCTCCCTCCCTCCCTCTTTCCAGGCGGCCTACCTTTTGTCATTGACCCCTGCCCTGGGTGTCTGGGCATTGACTGGTTCTCTCCGTGTCACTGGAGCTCCCTGTCAATACTTACCAGGTTTGGCCACCCTCTGTGCTGTGGTCAGAGAGTGGGGGAGAGAGGGAGATACACGAGATGCTCCACAGCACCGGGAGATAAAATAAAAATGAATGAGAGGGAGAGTAAAACAAGAAAGGACGGAGAAGAAAATGATGGAGGGAGGCAGTGTGTGAAGCAGCTGGTCAGCAACCGTTTCACTTTAGTGGAGCCTTCTTGGTTTTTTTAGCATGTGAAGCTTTACGGTCATTGTATGAGATCGTGAACAGTGTAACGCCACCATTAGCTGCCCTAGATTTACGCAGCCATCACATGCAGTTCTTTATTTCGGCTTCTACCTCTTTTACTTGACTAAATATTGAGGGGAAAAAAGGGCAGAAACTGACACTTTTGCACATAAGCTAATGGTAACTGTTCAGAACTTTTCGCCAAGCATACACCATTTGTACTACATTTCTGTTTCAGCCACATAAACTCTAAACCTCATCTACGACAATTTGATACACAAACGTTTTAAATTATAATGATTCCAGAATATACTGTAGCTCATGAGAAATTAAAGGGAACATTACAGGAGCTGTTGTCTTCTGCACAAATGAGATCTTGCTGTTAATGTTTTTCATTATGCAGTGTATATCTCTCCTTTTCAATGCATTTAATGTATTTATTCGTAAGGGCTATGCAGTATAATACAGTCACAAATATAACTATAACTATATAAATCTGTGCACACATATTTATTTTATATTAGTTTTTAAGTATAAGCAGTTGGTCAAGCTTATGTACTAGCAATGCATGCAAACACCTCACTACTACACTCCATGTATCATAATTCCAAGTAATCTATAAACTTTAGATACAGAAAAATATGGTCTGCTTTAGCTGGTGTTACTTTGTTATGGATTAATTATGTAGGAGGCGCTCTCAAAAACGTACAAAATGGTCAGAAGGGCATTATTTTTTGTAGGGCATTATGAATGTGTCGCAGCTGCTAACAGTGTTCGACGGTTTTTGAGGCGTACACGTGCAAAATCAAAGCAGAAGAGCATGACGACAGATTTAGGATGAGTGTGCTGATAGCTATGTGATTCATACTTATTGATAACCATGGATATATTGGCTATTCTTCAGTGTATGCTCAGGTAAACGATAAAAAGTAGATATGAGAACCGCGGTCATGTTTCAGCCTGTCGTTATAGATGGCCTTCTGTACATCCTCATCCAGAATTCATACGGTATCATTTATAAACTCAGTGTGAGCGTCACTCCCTATTTTACAGTCTACTCCATCTGCACCACGCTCGGCCTCCCGTTCCCTCTTTCCCCTCTTTCGTCTTTACTCTTTTCATTTCCTCTAATCTCTCACTCTCTCTTGCTCTACCTCCGTGTCACTTTGATTTCCCTATCCACTGGCCTGTGGGATGTGTGCGTGCGTGTGTGCATGCATGCGTGTGTGTGTGTGTGTGTGTGTGTGTGTGTGTGTGTGTGTGTGTGTGTGTGTGTGTGTGTGTGTGTGTGTGTGTGTGTGTGTGTGTGTGTGTGTGTGTGTGTGTGTGTGTGTGTGTGTGAGAATGAGCAAGAAAGAAACCGCGTGTGTGAGCATGTGTGTTGTCTGTTAAGAGAGCATGACTTAATTGTGGAAAGCAGTGACAACTGTCAGTGCGTCACATCCATACTTTAACGCATCAGTTTAGAAGTTTGGAATTACAAGGTTTGTCTCATGCAATCCATGGACAATTTTTTTTACTTTGGTTGCAGGCGTCCCAATGCATTCTCTGCTTTGTTTGAACTATATTTTGATGGATATCAGCATGAGGCTGTTCATGCATATGGTTGTCTAAGTATACGATCGTGTGTATGACTGTGTCCAAACATGCATGTGCGCTTGCCAAGTGTACGTTTCATGAATATGTCTGTGGATGTGGATGTGTGTGTGCGCAGACGCCTCTGCGTCTGGGCTGCAGCCTGGATGGACCCATCTATATGAAAGTAGACAGTGTGTGCGTGGAGAGCAGGGGAGTGAGAAGGACGTAGCGGCGGTTGGGAGGGGGGGAGAGGCAGCGCCAGGCCGAGGGGCCCCCCTCTTGTAGACAGTTTGACTGATGACATGCATTAAACAGTTAATCTGTCTGATTGAATGTTTGCTTCCTCCAAATTGAAACATTAAACAACAAGGCGAGAGAGAGAGGGAGGGGAGAGCCCGAAGAGGGGAGAGGGATATGGCTTCATCTATTGCCCAAATCATGCAAAGCATGAGACTGGAATATATAATACTGTCCTGTGAGCTTGAGAGAGGGGGAGCGAGAGGAGGAGAGAGATTGGAAGGGACAGAGAGAGCAGTGTGAATGAGGAGAAAGAGAAAACGAGTAAGGGAGAGAGATGAGAATGGAAAGGCTCTGGGTAGGTGGAAGGGACGAGAGGAGAGGAGGGTTAGTGGGGGGGGGGGGGAGGAAAAGAGAGAAAGGGATCAGTGAGATGGAGAGGATACAGGAGAATAGGCCCATAGAGAGAAGCTCTGCAGAGCCAAAGTTCTCTTTAGCTGACAGTCAGACGGAGACAAAAAGCAAAGATTAAGCAGCATCAGTTTAGAAGGATTATGTCGGTATTATAAAGACAGGAACACTTTAACAATTAGTGCAACGTTCTCTCCTTTGAACCTCACACAGATTCAGCCTCAAACCAACTTCTGTTATTCAAGCCGAAGTCATTTATCTAATTGTTGGCTTCATGTGCAACACGTTCTCACTCCGATACGTCAAATAACGAAGCTTGGGTGAGCGTCGGCGTCGGGCGCCAAGGAGCACTGACCAAGCTGCATTATTTGCTGCCTTGGCAGCGAGAGCGGGTTGTTACGTTCCAGACAGGAAGAGAGGAGGCAGTTGTCACTATTTCCTAACCGGGTTTTACTTCCTGGGGTCATGACCCCTCTCACTGAGTCTG
The DNA here is from genome assembly GCF_963514095.1 of Eutrigla gurnardus. Lineage (NCBI taxonomy): Eukaryota > Metazoa > Chordata > Actinopteri > Perciformes > Triglidae > Eutrigla > Eutrigla gurnardus. Next base: position 17,611,072 of record NC_139937.1, on the reverse strand, counting down.
GAACCTCCTTATGTTGTCAGCTCTCTCCCAGTGGTGCTGACACAGAAAGCAAGGTGCACCCTTTTAGACTTCATCATTATGTGCTCACAGATGACATGCATCTACTGATACATTTAGCAGTATGTTTTGCCCTCAGCCCGAGGAAAACACGACCATGATACACACCCACCCATAATCACAGTATTTCATTCTTGATCAACTCGTTCTAATGTTGAAGTGTTCGTTTTTTAGACATATTGTGGCATCAGAGTCTAAGCTTTAAGTCCCCAAACTGGAACAGTGGCTCCAGCAGCTTTCAGGAACAACACCGGAGATCTCCAAGGAAACATCAGACCGTATATATATATATATATATATATATATATATATATACGGTCTGGTGTATGCATTCATATATATATATATATATATATATATATATATATATATATATATATATATATATATATGTGTGAATGCATGAGCCAAAGGAGACGGACAGATAAACGATAGGTTATCTTTTAAAAGAGAAGAAATGCTGGTGGTAGATTGGGAGAAATTGGGTGACCCCTGGCTGGTAATGTGATGTGTCATTTAGCCTCAGCCCGACCCTGTCCCCTCCCAGGGTTCACAACCGTCACCATGCTCAAAATGGGCTTCCTTTCCCTTTGTCTCAAGTGCATATTCTCCTCCTCAAAATGACCATCATTTTCTCCCCCGGCTGTTTTGGCCCTGCTCTAAGACTGAGGTATAATTGCACAAACAGGTCTTATAGAGCACATAAGCTTAAAGCCACTTTACCGCCCAACAGTCGGAGCAGAAGTAGAGACAGAAAAAGAGAAAAAAAAAATACAACGGGAGAAGATGAAAACATTAATGGATAGGTTGCAGGATGGACAGATAAATTGATAGATCTTTTAGAGAAGGTCAAACTTCTGTGCCCACACGTGGGACCATCATGAAGAGAAGAGAAATTGATTGCCGCTCACAAAGGCGCTGAAATGACTAGAGAAATTATTTTGCGGGCAATGAACATTCTAGGAGGTGGGGGGAGAAAGTGCAAACCTTTCTCACTAGGTACAAAATGGCTCAAGCAGACTGCTGTCAAGTGGAGTTGTCGGTGAGAAAGCTTATAGAGTTGATCCTCTGGTAGATCACCGTCAAGCCAGCAGAGAGGATGTGCGTGTTTGTTCTGTACGTGATTGCATGCGTGTGTGTGAAGAACAAAGCGGTGTGAGATCTGAAAATTATTTTTGTGTAATCCAAAAAGAAAATTAATTTGCACACCTTTTGTAATAATTTTCTGATCTGATCGGCAGGAAGACTTTATTTGGAAATGACCACTGTGGTTAAAGGTGGTTATGTTTAGACACAGATACTACTTGGGTTTTGCAATAATGGTGGTCATGGTGGGAAGAAGTAATGGTAATTCCTACAGCTGCTAGCAGTCTTTGTCACTTGAACATAAACAAATGCTGTTGTTGGGAATTTGCTGAAACAACTGCTGTTTTTGTTGGAAGGACAGTCTCCTGAATCAAATCCAATGGTAGATGGTGTTGTCTAGATCGTGAAGGCATGTTTGTTATTTGGGACTAAATAAACACATCTTGCCTTGAATAGTTTCACAAGTCTTTGGTCACTTGTCTTTTCTGGCTGTGAATTTACATTATTTACAGTATTTATACATTTCTGACCCACATTAGCTTCAGATCATCTTTGGAACATATTTTTTTTGCAACGCAGGACGAATGATTTCAATGTACATATATGGCTTCTTAGTGTTGTAATGTATTTAGATGGACAATCCTAACCAAACCTTAATGTTGCTTGAATTCCAGATCTCTTTATTGGTACAGAATTAACACAGTGAAACCCGTCAGTTGTTTTGCTGGTTTGCTGTCTTTAAAGCTCTTTCTTCACACTTCCTGTCATCAGTGTCTGTCACCAAGGCCCCTGGTGTCTTCACAAGCGCTTCTCGCTCTTCGAATTACTCCACCACTGGTGCATTAAACACCACCCTCATGGGGGTTTAAATGCAAAACGATAAACAAACTGCCCCCGAGAGACTTTAACTAAATGAGCTTCTATCACATTACAAGAGTCACAGTACTTTAGCATTCCACAATCCCGCCCCAAAATATACAACAATAACGAATGCATCTCGCTCTCTCTTGGGTTTGTGCTAAGCACCAATCAACATATACTTAATTTGATGAGTGATAAGTAGTGGTCCTTTGACACATGAAGCCTTGTATGCGCCAACTTATCCTTGCACTTTAAAAACCTATTAATTCCTTTCCAGATAAACAAATCTTTCTTTTTCTACATCTATCCCCCATCACTAAAATGAGCGATCCTCCCGTTTTTCATGACAATGAGGCCCCTTCTTCCTCCCCATCCCTAATGACACTCGGATTGATAGAGGCCTCCAAAAGCAGCCCAACAAATGGCCCGGCATCAGGACCGGAGGAATGGAGTACAGTGGCAGATATGTAGATCGGGGGGCGCAGACAGAGATGGATCAGGGAGCCTACGTGTGGATAAACAGCGTGAGGTTGATTGCTAGCACAGAGAGGGGCGATTACTGTGAATCCGCACGCTAATCATAATGAATCACTTACTTATTAACTGTTAATTATGGCACGCAAATACATCCCATGCAGGCGAGCGAGCAGGGAGGCAGGCAGCGGTGCCTGCCGCCGTTCTGGGGGGAGGCGAGGAGGCCACATTAATTTATTCTTATTTATTAATTTCCCTAATTAAAACAACAAGGCTGTGGAATAGAAGTGTTTTCTTTCGGGGAAACAAATGAAGGCCCTCGGAAAGCGGTATGAAACCAGGCGTGGCGCGGTGTAAACATTAAATCATGTGAAGTGATGGTGCTTGTTCAGCTGTTCATTATTAGAATAGCTTTATCCAATTGGGCTGCCCCCTCTTACCCCTTTTCTTTGTTATTATATCACCCAGCAGCCCCTCTTCTGTCATCAGGAGCACACACAGAACACGTGTAGGCTACTCTGGTGATGTGGCTGGCAGATTTCAGCATCATTATTCAGTAACTGGTTTAGTTGCACACTCAGTATCACAATAAGCCACAGTCCCTCCTTGAACGCATCCTCCTGAAATGCCATAAAATCAGACAGAAACGCCCCATCTTCTCCCATTTGATTTTCAGATCCATGTTTATACCTCCTCTCCACTACAGTACAGGCCTTTTACTGGAGCTAAACTGCTCATTTTCTCAAATCCACTCATCTCTCTCCTCCCTCCTTTCCCCACAATGCCTTCTCTCAATATCCTGATCCCTTTCACTCTCTCTTAGTCCCGGAGTGGCCCACCTGAGCGGGCGGGGCGCGGTAATGGCGTTAATGCCCGGTAATACGAGCCAGATATTATAATCTCAACACTGTCACATTGCGTTAGCCGCGGGAGACTGACGTGTCAATGCCACGGCGAGCAGGTGACGCGTGGGGCTCAGGAAGCGTGGCCCGGTAATCGCCCAATGCAGACACATTTATTTTAGAGTTGAATATTTTCATCACGCTGTTTTTGCCGCAGCGCAGCGGCTATTCAGAGGGAAACTTGTGTCAGACGGCCGGTCAGGAAAGAGGCGCTTTTTCTCTAAACCATGGTGGTGTGAACTTTAAAACAAAGCCATAAATGATCAGATTCTCCCTTGTCATCCATTATTATTAGATGGTGACATTTGTAATACACATTTAGGACTTCTATCTTGGTGTCAGCGCCTTTTTAAAAGGCCAATCAAACTTTTGACCGTATAAATTTCACATATATGATCAACAACATCGGAAAACATTATAAACTCAGATTCAGTTGCTATTATGAGTTCATTCATGTATTCAGTGACCTCTTAATCACTTTGAAATTGAAAGTAGGATTCAAAATCCTCTTTATTGGTCAAGTATGTCGACTCCAGTAGCTCCCAGTATAAACATTGTAACTTGATCTGTAAAAGGACGATACAGATGCAGACGTACAGCTAAGCAAACATGCAAGGCTTACAAATATAAGTGTGTATCCGATTTTTGTAATGAGGTTATATTTTCTGACAGTGTTTCACATTCAGCGTGTACTGCAGAAATACGACACATGGCATTGTATCACTGCAGCTGATTTACAGCTTAGACTGTGGCGAGGCCGTGTGAGTCCTTTAAGAGTCTCTTTTCACCTGACCTTAATGCCTTTGAATTGTGGGAGGAAAATGGGGTCCCTAGAGGAAACCCATGTGCCATGGCGAGAACAAACAACCTCCACAAGAGATTGAAAGCCAACACTTTCTTGTTTTGAGATAACGCCGTTAACCACAGCATTTTGGGGATTTTCCTATGGAGTTTGACTTCCAGCACACTGAACTTGTTATTTGGACGAAACCAGTCCGACGAACTTAATTTGTATTTCGGACGCACGCTTGCTTGTTAGACGTCTGTGATCCTGCATTTGCATCTAAAAACCAGGACCAAGCTATATCAAAAAGGACCTAACTAACTCATGCCGTACAGGACCTTATGCCTGCCGACGTTCTTATTCTGTCTGTAGGCCGACCTCTAAATCATTTTTGGCCTTTTTGCGAAAGTAACGGCAAAAAGAAAACGCTCCCTCCCTCACGCGGCTGTCCCCAGTTACGCTCTCGTGGGTGCAACGGCTCGTCAGTGATTTATGCTTGTGTGTAATTGAGTGTTAATAAAAAGTGTGTCCGGAGCGCATGTAATTGTGTGTTTTCAGGACCCACCATGTGTGAGCTTGTGTGTAATTGGGTGTTATCGATGTTGTGAGTGTATGTCGGGGTTGAAAGAGCGACTGGACAGGTTACGGCGTGATTGCAGTTTGGAGAATGCCTTTTAAAAGTACACACATTTTTATTTGATGTTTTATCTTCAAGGCATTCTTTTTTTTTTATATTTAATTGTCTGATTTTAATTTGGTGTGCTCAATTAAGTTACAGGATTAGTTATAGCCATCGTTAACGCCATGAATCTTTATTTTGTGTTTGTTTATTCGGCATGAGACTATAACATTAGCAACGGTGTTCACAAACCTGGAGAAGTGGATTTGTTGACTAAGAAAATCAGTGAATGTTTTATTTCACATATTAGGAGTTTAGTGTATTAAGAATAGCACATGTATTAATCGTATGTTGTTTGGCTATTGATAACATTGAGCAACGTGGGCGTGAAAGATGTTTTTCACTTTCGTCTTATTTTCTGCTTTTCTGTGCGGGCTACATTTGTGTATGTGTTTAGCGTTGCTGTAACATAATAAGTGAGCGTGTGTGAAGGGCGCGTGTATGTGATAGTGATGGCAGTGTATAGAATAGGTGTGTGTGGTGTGGGTGCTGTTTAATTGATGCGGGCTGGCCATCGATCCCTCCCGCCCAGCCTAATGAAGGCCTGATTGGTTTGTGAGGGCTGGCTGGTTCTGCTTAGCTGCCTCTGCCTGCTGCCCCGGCTTCACACACTATAATACACACACACTCAATTCAACATCATTCTTCTCTTTCTCCCTCGGCCTCATGCTTTGTCTCTGTCTCCCACTTTACATTTCTGCTCTGACTTTTTTTGTCTTACTGTCTATGACTCTCTCTCTCTAGCACTTTCTCTCTTTTACTCTTTAGTGGTGCGTCCATTCTCTGGCTCGAATCCTAAAATGACATCTCGATTCCCCATAATTTATAGCAGAGGGCTACACTTACTGATAATTCATTTTTATTTATTTTTATTTCAACACCCAGTGTTCCCTTAATTATAAAAACCTTCTGTGCTCAAACTTGACACAAGCTTTTTTTAAATCATTTTAAAAAAACTTCGGGGCTGAAGTGTCGACACAGTGAGTGAAATTATGCTGACGTATTCCCGGCGTGTAGCTACCGGAGCGTCTTGTAGAACACGTGAATCCTCCCTCGCTCTCGCTGACGTGATTTGTGTCCCGTTTCTCGTCTCCATCACTGTCTCGGTGGGGTTGGTGTCTCTGCCTGCCTTTATCTGTCAACCAGCAGTCCAGTCACTCAGTCAGATGTCACACAGCTTCTCCTGTCATGGCAGTGCCCATAAAGCTCAGCTCACTACAGACACAGGTATTACACCGCCCTGTTAATGGCTTTGTCAGATGGCCTTTTCACTGAGGCAGACATGAAGAAGACAGACAGCGGACTGCTATCAGTCTGTAGGTGTGTAGGTGTGTGTGTTTGTGTGTGTGTGTACATGTGTAAGTTTTAGTCACAGGCATCAAGACTCGGTCCAGGAAATAAAAGGCCACCCAAGTATCCGCCACGGTCATGTATCAGCAAAATTCCTGTGAGTGGCTTTCCAGTCGGGCAGCATAGCAGTCGTTCCAATCCGTCACTGTCCGTCATACGGACCAAGTACTCAATAATCTGCCAGAAGTGTTATTTTATAGGAAAATTGTTATTGGCAAAATCCTGAAAAATTCTTGTAATTGAAAATGTACATCTCTGCGATATGGTGCCATGATGTCATTGGCAAATATATTGCGTACACACAGAATATGCACAATGTGTGTGTTTGTCAGTGTCACTTTTGTGTAAAATCCAGATACATATGAACATTTCCTTCAATAGGTGATTGCCAAAAAGGGATAACCAATGTAACTATTAATACAACGTTGGATATAATAAATACGGGGGGACCAGAAGCGGTGAGGACTAAGCCGTGAATCATAAGCGTTATTTTCAGATTGTTTCATGGTGATTACGTTCTAAAGCACAAATAAACACATACACACTTCCTCACAAACCTGTGGGCAGGTGCCGGGTTTTTATAGAGTGCAGCCAGGGGCATGCTTCATCCTGCTGAGGGCTGTCTGCTCTCTCTGTGTCAGGCCCGTAAGGTATGTGAGCCTAAGTAGGCCTATACTAAGCGGTGTGAAGCAAGTATTCATAAAAGCATCTTGGATTTCTGTCATTTGAAATGTATAAGAATGAAACACTAATGCACTTCACTACTAAACCGCTATAATAAATATTTTAGGCATTTTTGTTGAAGTATTGATGCGGATCATGTTGACCAATTTTCTCTTTTCATGTGTTTTGAGGTTGAGGCTTATTGTTTATTTTTCTCGCTGTCAAACCCATGAAACCCACCACTGTTATTTTAATGTTTTTTAACTTCCTCACCCTGTCTGTGCATGAGTCCGATGACCATATATAAATCTTCATTAGGAACACTAACAGTTAGATCCAAGAAAAAGGTTCAGTAATAACCCAACAGCTTGAAACTATAGCTTTTAGCAAACATAACGTAGCACTTTGGTTAGAGACTATTTCCAGCTGCGGATTAGTAAAGATATGACTTTATCATACCAGGGATTGACTTAAAATATGCTACAATTCCTGTGATTATCATAAAGGTCGTGTCACCAGTGCGACCGTGCCTCTCAATGCTCTTTTGCACGGAAGAAGAAGCTATGTGCGGCTACACAGAAAAATCTTGATAGTGGGATCAATCCATTGATGCTTTTGGTCTTTTATTTGGGATTTGTTGATGATAAGAAAAATATAGAATATTGACAGCAGGATCCTTTAGGGACAGCGGGGGGCCTCACAACAGTATAAAAGAGCAGACAGCGGCGCACTTATTCTACACGGTCTGTATAAAAGTTTGACGTACTCTGTAACTGTGCACATTTCAGCAGTTGCCGGAGCAGAAGGATGTAGAGAGCGACCAACAGAGCATTGATCAAACTGCATTTCAACCTGTGGCGCATCTTTATTTCACATCTCTCCGTCGTCGGTACAGTAGCCCACACCTCTGGCCCTCGTATACCACAAGCCTTCACCTCACCAGCCTTCACCAACAAATACACAACAGCATACACTGTGATAAGTGGTGTGTGTTTACAGCTTGTTCATTTCCACTCTCCAACTCTCAGCAGAGGAAAAGAACGGGTGAGAGTGGGGAGAGAAGAGAAAAAAGGAAAGAGAAGGGGAGAAACGATGGAGAGAGAGGGGCTATCGGAAAGGAGAGGGAGGGCTTGTGGGGAGTGTTTTTGTCCTGGAGAGAAATAGCCCTCTAGGTTGTAATTGGAGGCAGAGAGAGAGGGAGAGAAAGAGAGCGAGGGAGAGGAGGGAGGAAGAGACAGGAGAAATTGCTTGGCTAGGGCTGTGTGGGATGATAGTGTTTTTGACAGGTAAATAAGGCTGTGATTGTCGACAGTTACACTGCACCTCGCTGACCCTCGCACACACCGGCCTCCTCCATCTATATTTCACTCTGACACACATGCTGACTCTCTGCCTCGCCCTACCGACACACACACATTCACGTGCACGTACACGCACAGAAACACACCGACGGTGTTGTTACCATAACTTACGGTTTGTTAATATGTCATAAAACGCACCGCTTCACAGTGCCTTTTCATCTCAAGCTTTCACCAACTTCCTTCCTATGTTATTGACTGAACACTCACCTGCAACTTCTGTTTTAATGAGGATTTTTTTTTTAAAAGCATCTCACACACATTTTTACAGTCCGTTAAAAACACTCGAATGACGGCACAATGGCTAGACTTTTACCGTGTAACAATGTGTGTGAAATGCAGCATTTATTCCTTCTTCATCTCTGGAGTTTCATAACATACAGAACTCAGAGATAATTCAACGCTTCCATGACACAGTTGTAACAAAAGTAGAGCTATAGGCGCTTCACAAATGTGGTCGGTTTTAACGCCAAACCATTGCATTGTGCAGATGTTTGTTATCTTGCCCCCCCTCAACATATAGAATCTTCTCCCAATCTTTCTGTTTTTGTATGTTTATATGGAGACGACAGACAGACAGCTTCTGTCTCTGCACCACCGCAAGTACTATCTCTTCTTCCTATCCCCTTTCCCCTTCCTTCCATCTTCCCATTCTCTTTTATCAAGTCAACAGCCGTCTCCCCCTCCCCTCCCGCCTGCCCTTGCCTCCTGCCCCCCTCCCCTCCCTCCACCCTTCCCTCTCTCTCTCTCTCCCTCTCTCACTTCAATCTCAAGTGTTTTCAATTTTATTCTAGAGTGGAATTAACTACCCCCGATGTCAAATTGCCGACGAAATCGATAATAATATCTTTACAAAAGAGGATATTCCAGTCTCTCGCGTCGGCTTTTGAAAAATGGAAAATTTAGCCGAGATTGATTCATTAGTTGACACGTTATAGGACGGTATAAGTATTGATCGCGGCCTGTCATGTCCCATCTCGGCTAATCGAAGCTGAGGCGCTCTGTCGATGGGCGCATTTTTCATAATTCCGTCGCCGGGGAGAGAGAGCAGCCGGCAGAGGCGACTGCAAGGCACAGAGAGAAAGGGAGGAGAGTATAGGGGGGGCAGAAGAAAGATAGACGGGGGGAGAGAGATGACTTGGGGGGGAATAGGTAGGGGGCAAAGAGTGGAAGAGCGAGAAATAGAGTGAAAAAGAGGCATGGGGTAAAAAAAAAAAAAAAAGGGAGGGGAGCGGTTTTTGTGTGTCTGTGCGTGTGAGTGTGCGCGCAGCCTCGCCGTGTGTCCGTACAGCTTCTCCAGCCCAGAGGCCTCGGGGTGAGGCAGAGAGGGAGCCACGGGGAAGAGAGGCTGTGTTAATGGTGCAGGTATTGGGGCGTAGATAATTAATGCATTAACTAATTAAAGTCAAACGGGGGAGATAACGAGGCAGAGGGAAGTCTAAGGGAAAGGGAAAAGACGGCGGGATGGAGGGAGGAGAATTAGGGCGACAACGGGGGAAGAAAGGTTTTAATAGCGAGCGGGGAGATGCGGAGAGGTGTGAAAAAGGGAGAGATGAGAAGGGAGGATGAGGGAGACCGAGAGGGAGGTGTTGGGTGGCGGAGGGAGGGGGGCTCGTGGAGCACGCAGGGGGTTGGGGTGGGGTGGGGTGGGGGGGGTGAAATAAATAGAAATTGAATGGCTTGGGTGCGAGCAGAGAGAAGTTCTGAGGCGGAAAAAAATATAAAGAGGAGTGAGAGAAGACACAACGACAATGATGGAGAAACTTTTGATAGTTGTGCAATTCGTTTGGAAAGTTGGCAATGGCGTGCTCAGGACTTCTAAGTCCAACATAATGCCACTCCTCTGGCAGTCTTGTCACGAGTTGCACAAATCCAGGGGGCCCGTCAATCAACAAAAGGGAGGTTGTTGCAACGGAATGGAGTCTACCTGTTTGTCTTTTGGTCCAAAGTCTGACCCCCCCCCCTCCCCAGACGCTATTGTTCCCTGTTGGATACAGAGCACTAGATTATAGTGCATCATATTGCACAAGGAGCCACACACGTTTTGAAATAAAGGTGCATTTGTGTACCGCACAGAAAAATCCTGCAAGATGTCAACAACAACAACAAAAAACCTCAATATAGTCTGGTAATGCGTGAGCACTTTTATGTTTTCGACTATCTTCAGACCCGCCAAATTATAGCTCACCATATTTTACAGTCCCAAATAAAATGCCAAGACTCCATTCATCCATCATAAAGTAAGGCCGTAAAAGGGAAGTATACAGTCCAGTAGGAGACGAGAGCTTTTCATAGAGTTTAGTGGATCTCACAGGAGCTCATGTTTGTGCTGTTGTATAACAACACATACCCAAAAGGATGCCATCTGTCATGTTTCTTCAGTTTGGTTGGTTGTGACAAATGTACATGTCTTTTTTTTTGTTCTCTGCATAACAGAACATCAAATTATAGCTCACCATAACCATCGCCGGACATGAATTCATCCATGAGAAAAAGGAAACCGTGCCATGAAGGAAAACCAAACCAGAGGCTCCCAAAGAACCAATGGATGACAGCAGCTCACCCATTTACATGCAGCCTGTCAGGTTGGTTATGTGCTCCTTTTAAAACACACAGCACATTTTAATAATACAACGCTGGGTCAATAAGTGTCTTTATGAGCATGTTGTGTTGAAAATGACACGTCAATTGTCAGAGTGAAGCTGAAGCATGCAGTGTGCCAGCGGACGAGTGTGTGCGCTCTCACATCCAAGGCAAAGCATCGTGAATCTCAATCCCATAATTGATTTTGATAAACTAACATGCATGGTGTGAGGAAGTCCTCTTGCATTGGGAGAGAAAATGTGGAATGCGTCTGAGAGGCCACCTCCCCCAAATCAGCAATGATAAAAGTGGAGCTGAAATGGGTTGTGGGCTGGAATCAAGAGAAATGAGATACACCAAATTAGAAGAGATTGGCTTGATGGACTTGGATTAGAAGGAAAAGAGGTATATAGGGAGGGGATGACGAGAAAAGGAGGAGAGTGAGGGAGTGAGTGAGTGCATATGTGGAAGATGGGGAGAAATGGAGGGGAGGGGGGGTCTCGGTACTTGGCAGTCTCTGGGTATCTCAGGTTCTCTCCGGCCGGGAAAGCGGTCGATATTTAATTGTTATTGCTAGCATGGAACGCACGGAAGCGGGGCCTGTACGAAAATTTCTCATTTATTTGGTATTCTTGTTTTCTCTCCTTTTCCTCCTTCCACCCGCTGCCCCTCTTTGCGGGGTGAGGTGGAGGAAAGTGAGGGGAGGTGCGTGTGTGGGGGGGAGGGGGGAGGTGGGAAGGGGGGGGGGGGGGGGTCTCTTGTGCGCGCTGGGGGCGAATGGAGAAAGGGGATGAGATCCTTGGATCAAATCTGAAGGGAGGAAAAACACAGCGTCCTCCTCTCCCCCAAGTTTAGTTTCTGTCCCCAGACACATCATATCCACCCTCGTTCACCTGCACGCTGCCCCCCCCACCCCCACCCTTCACTCCATCTACCCCCACCTGCCCAAAATGAAAAATCCGTCATTTTCATCAAACGTCCAACCAAATATTATCAACACTCCATTCCCAGAGATCGAATCTTATTTAGGGGGTGACGGGATTCGCCATCTGTTTTCAGAATTTCATTCCTCCTGAACTTTATTTTCCCCCCTCGACTTTGGACAAAATTATAACCCGATCGATCCGCTTTCTGGCCACCACCCGTCTACATATATTTTCCTTCTGCGGTCTCCTTCGCTGTGCGGGTCAATTTTCTGTCTCAGCGTCCGCGGGAACACGTGCGCAACACAGTCTGCCGCTGATAGAAACTTAAACGCAGTCGGGCTGATGTGAGGTGGAGGTTCAGGCTCAGCACCTTCTCTTTTTTCCTCCCCCCTCTCGCTCTCTCTCGCTCTCTCTCTCTCCCATCCTGACATCCCTCCCGGCGCCCGGATCTCTCCCCTCACACCTGCCTGTTTCTCCCTGCTTTCCCTTTTTTTGTGTGTGGGTAGAATGCTTATGTAAACTACATCATAGCAGTTTTGGACAGTATACCGGTGACAGCGGAGTCCCTTTTTATTCCCGTCAACTTTTTTGTTGCTCCGAGGACAACTTTTCTCTCGCTAGTCCTGCGCGCTGCTTCCCCCCCCATCTCTCTCTCGCTGTCTCTCCCCCTCTCTCTCTCTCCCCCCCCTCCGCCTACGTGCGGTGCTCACTCACAGTGCCACTCTGTGTAACTCTTCACCAATGTAGTTTAAATGCAGGAGGAAGGATGCGCGGTCCGATCTGTTAAATTGGCCAGATTACCATCAGTCCTCTGCGCACGTCGACAGGATTCCCAACAACCCATGTGGGGAGCTGGCGGTCAAGTCAATGAAGGTGCATCGGTGAAGGTAAGCACCCTACTTCCCTATTCTGTTACGGCCAAGTGGCATTAATAATTGAGAAACGCGTCAGATATATACGATCCTCGTGAGGAATATAATGCACTTTGGTGAGCGCGAAACACGCGCACCTCCTGCAGAAATTGATTGATGGAGGCTGTGAACGCTCGTGCGCCGGAGTTGTCGAACAGCGCGCAATACGCAGTAGGGTCTCCCCTCCAAATAGATCGGCAACAATCCCCCCCTCCCTCCCCCTCCCCAAAAAAAGGGTTTCTGCTTTAAAATGAAAACGAGTTGGTGCGATGAATTTGTGATTTGTATCCAACTGCGGCTTCAGGGACCGAGACGTTCGAGCTGATGCACAAATGTGAGATGAAAAGTGTAAAAGAGCGGTCGGGGAAGTGGAACACGGACTTGGGGAATGACTAGATTCTCCTCCAAAAAAAAGTTGTCAAAGTCAAAACGGGCGTGCACATGCGCGTGCGCAGGGTCCTGTTCTAATATTTCATGACTCGTAGCTATATCGTGGGTTAATCTTTAAAATCCGACTGTGTATGCGTAAAGGTGACCATACCCATGCATGTTATGTGAATGGACAGACTTCATTATTAACTAGTAAATCATCATTATAGCTGCTATTTTCTTCTTAAACAACAAGAATATAAATGCATATGTTGCAGCTTTCTACCACGTGTATGGTTTGTATGTGGCCAAGCATAACAGATATGCTCATATTTAGCTTGCAAATGCTGTGATAAAAGGGAATTTCACTCAGTTTAAGATCTCACCATCATATTCTCGTGGCCTGCGGTGGTCTGCTCAGTTTTTTTTGTGATTATGAAGAGCTCCAGAGAGAGCAGTAAGACTCTAATCTTTGATGTCCAGCTGATATATACACTCTGGAGCTCTTGCTTTGATACGGAATAGGAGGCTGACTCTGTGAACTCATGCGATGTATGGTGGAGTTTGTAGGTCTATACAAGCTTTATGTTATCTTCGTGATTTCAGTTTGAAAACGATGCAGTTCAAGAGGTCAAAGTCACATGGGCTCTTCCACCACACACATGGATAAGATCCCTTGCGTCAATCGCCGTCTAGATATTTTTGCACCATCGAGAACTTCAACGTTTTTTTTCCAAAATCACAAACAGACAAATCTTCAATTTATTTTTAGATATCTTTCATTTTGTAAAACTGCTTCTCCCTTACGATGGTTCCTCTAAGGTGTCCAAAAAAAACCTGGACACTATCAGCATGACCTTTTCATTGATTTTAAATTCATGTCACAAGGTCAAAAACATCGCCTGTAAAACGGAGATGGCTCCTGCTGAGTTTCTCATTTATAGATCAAAACACCAAAATGTGCAGCATGAAATCATAATGCTCTAGATATGCTGGCAAATGAGGAAAAAGTTGTGTGTCAAGTCAAATGGCAGTTGGTGACAATGCAGCACCACTGCCGTTGTTTTCAACTGCATAGGTGCAAAACCGTTTTTGGGAATAGTCTTGACAAATGCGAGTAAACCCAAAGATGAGCTTAGCATATAGATGGATTGTAGTTTTGATTCGTACTCATTTGGTCACTATGACTTATTTCCGGCTCTTGTTTTGCAGCTTCAACTGAAACGCTTCCTTTTCAAAGGCCACAGTGATTTGTCAAATGCCATCCATATTTCGGTGGCATGCATCCTGTAATTCTTTGACATCATTCATGAACTATTGCGTTTCTTAAATATGCCTATCTCAATGAATCTACAGTGAAACTGATGAGTAGCCTGTTGTTATATTCCCTTTCTTTTAGACAGTTAAATGCAGAGAAACCAACTTTACCAGTTTGTCTTAAATGGTAAATGCTGTAGCATAAAGCACCCATCTTGGCAAACACCCACGTTGACTGGATTATCTCACGTTGGCTCGGACTACGTTAATGTAGATCTACATTTTCAAATAACATAACTCAGTATTGAATTTCTGTGTTTTTCTCCTTCTTTTGTAATTGAAATGGAGCCGAGTAGTAAGATCTTGTCAATCTAAATATCTCCCGCTATTATGGAGAGTCGACTGGGGCATGTTTGGATTTCCTGGGGTCGAAGAACTCACGTCTAGTCTGTAACGCTTGAACCCGACACGTTTTTTGTTTTTTTTCCCTACATGGCCATGCCAATACCCAAGCAGTTTCCACTTCTTCCTGAAAGAACTTTTCCATTGACACTGATAATGTGTTAATCAATACGGTAGTTTTGTGCTTATTTTAAACCGCATTATATCCGGGCTCTCTGCATGAATCAAGACTCGGCGAAGGCCCACTGCAAGGGAGCGTCCCTGCATTGATTAGGTATTAGCTTCACCACCTCCAACGCCCAGCCACTTGTTTGCCAATGGTGCTCCGTTTCGGAGGTATTCAAACGATCACTAAGCATGGGAGCCAATATTTATAGAGGCTTTAACAGGTTCATTATAGTCAGTGGGGATGGTTCCTCCGAGGGATGAAGCACTCATAAAGGGCCCAGCGGAGTATGTCCTCATCCACTGAGCGTTTGACAGTACAGTCAATGACTCCAATCATTCCTCATCTGCTTTATGGCCACAGCGACGTTTATAGCTGTTATGGGGTTAAAATAAAAGTATTAATGGATGCGAAGGGCAGGGGCTCTATTCAGCAGGGTGATGCATTTAATCAAGGGTCACTCTGTGTAAAGTCCATAATCCACTCGCTGACATTTAGTGCCACCCCAGGGTTTTGCTTGTATACAGACGCTGTTGTTTCAAGGGAGGCGACGGAATGAAATGCACTTATTTCTCTTATTGTAACATGAAAAAAGTAGTCCCCGCACACAGTTTGTTAACAGACACATCCATTGCATAATTTAGTCCAAATGTTTTGACCCAATGCACCTATCTATAAGACTTTCTGATGTGCAAGACATTAGAGAAAGGAGTAAGCTTGGCTTAATCATGCATTACTGTTTCTGTACAATTATAATACTTCCTTTCTCATGCAGAACCTGGACTGTGTTTCAGCTTGTCTGCACTGTTCCACGTTTACAGTCAAACTTCAACATCACTAAATCCTGCATAAAATGCTCACATTACAGTACGATGACGTGCAAGCAGCGCTGAAATGTAGATTCTCCTTTCTATATTGGTGCACGTTTCCTCTTTCAGTGCACTGGCTTTTGGTGTCCACTCATGATTGTGCCCTACAGTGTCTCCTTCAGCCCTGTTGAGCTTCTGTTTGAATTGCGTCTCTTGCTAAAACTAACTATTTGCGTTGCCCACTTTCCTTCTGCCACCTTCCCATCTACGGCTGCACCCAGCTTTCCTTTGAGACGGCGCGCCCCCTGTTTTGGAGTCACTGACCCCCCTCGGCTCTCTCCTCTCCCTGCCCCGTCTCCCACTTAACCCCATATTTCACAGCTGAACTACGGCTAATTTCCCCCCAGTCCTCCGAACAGCGCTCTCTCTACTGCTGGAGCACGCTTAATTACCCACAATTAAAGCCAAATGCTAACGAGAAAATTGCTCTGTTATGAAATGACTTCAAAAGAACCGGAGTAAGTAGAATGGATTGGAGGAAAAGTTGGGTATAGCCTCGGGTGGCAGGGAAGAGCTTCTGTGCTGTGTTTTCCCCTCGAGCTGTCTCAGTGGAAGGCAGTGAGCAAAGACTCTGCTGGCAACACCCAAAGCTGTAGACTACAATATTCAACAGCTCCACTCAAGTGTTGGTACTGAGAAAGCACAACTATTCACTTTAGTAATGGAATCGGTAATTGGAAGCTTTGTTGTGAGAGGGGGAAAGACTTTGCTTTCCTGTTTGATCCCTTTTAATCAGCGCAGTTATATAGATATGCAGTATATATTAATTAGCATTTTATATATGTCACTTAAACCGACGTTTCATGACTACACAGAAATAATGGCAGTGACTGTAGCTGGTGTGACGAATGGATTTTGAATAGATGGGGCCGCACGCTGTATGATATGAAATCATGGTTAGTTTCCAAGATGATGCTTATTACATTCCATGTATTGAAAGTGTCTGTAATCACTGTACATGCCATGCTAGGCGAAGACACGTCACACCTGCTTTTGATGGATTTATGTTGTACAATATACGACCCCTTTCAGTTTCCAGTGACCATTTTTTTGGCAACGCACATACAGAATTATAATTTTACATTAGCGACACAATCCAAGTTTAAAGGCTTAAAAATTCACCCACAGGTAAAACAACAGCAAAAAGTACATGTTCTCACTTACCTTGCAGTGGATGTTTTGTTTGAATTTGTCAGTTGGTTGGTTTTGAGATATTTGTTGAGGAATTTTCTTTAATCTTTAATCAGGCTCAGGGTCTACAGCCACGCTAGTGTCTGAATGTTGTTACTATATATACGTGCTTTCAGCTCAACGCAAACGTTAGCATTCAAGCAAGCTCACAATAGCAATGCTAACATCAATTAGCGTTCAACACAACAGCTGAAGCCGATTCAAATACAAATTTAAATTTTTACTCGATCGTTGCGCCGATGATTATACCGACTTTGCAAGTCGTGCTTTGAGGTTGCCACACATGAAAATGCATGATATGAGATGATAGGCGGAAATGTGATGTCTGATTGGCGCCACCAGTCCAGACGCTCCGACATTTAATTAGCTTTCGCTGCGACTTCGAACACATTCTCGTAACGTTAACAGCATTGTCTCGCCGAATTGAGACACCCAGATGTTCGAGTGTATCGGGCGCAATATACCTGACCACAAACCCCTTTCCCAGTCACAGAGGAATGAGCCAAGCCTCCTCCTCCCCCCCCCTCACCCCTCCTCTCCCCCCCCCCCAACCCAATCCAATCTACAGCCGGCACGATGAAACAAATAAACACTAATTCGGATTATTTACGTCCAGTTTACACCACATGACGCACGGTATGAGAGGGAGAAAAAGGGCTATATGGTGGGTGGATAATTGTAACAGTGGTAGTAATAAGTGCAGCGGCTACAGTGATAACAATTAGATTTGATTTCATTTGAGAATGCCTCCACAGCTGCTCCCCACTCACCCCCTTAACCCCCTTCTTCCCCTTTTTCCCTTCCCCCCCTCCTCTCCCTCCCCTCGCTCCTCTCCCCCTAGATTAAAGTGGGTGTGTTAATTCCGTGGTGTAGCGATCGAACAGCTCTGGCAACAATGGGAAATGGGCTATTGATCAGAACAGCTCAGATTAAGACTAGGCAGTGGAGCTCTTTCTTGCTCTCTTTCCCCTCCTTTTCTCTCCATTTCCCATCTTCTTCGGCCTGTCTTCCTGTCTGTCCTGCTTGTGTCATCCCCCCCCCCCCCCCCATGCTCTCTCTCTTGTCTTTCACACCCACAAAGAAGAAGGAGTGTTTGCATGTATAAGAGAGTCTAAGAGTCTATGAGGATTTCCTTGTCCTTCCTCCCTGTCCCTCCTCCCTTGCTCTCGCTGGTTACCCACTCCTAATTTCTGTGCCGACAAGGCGATTCCCTTAAAACATTCCATTTATTGCTTCATCAAATCTAAAAGATGCATAGAGACTGACAACAAGTATACAGTTGCCTCGAGCGGAAATATAATGCAGGGAACGGGAGCCCCTTACCAGTTCACTCTGCTGCAAATTGACATCCGTTCACATGAGATTTTATATCAATCAGTCACAGCGAGGCTGTGTTGTGCCACAATTAAAATCCGTCCTATCAGAACAGCTCACATACCAAAATTAGCTGTCATAAGCGGGCTGCGGGACAGAACACATTGGATTTGCATTGAATAGACATAAAACATACCAAATGTAAGGAGACAGCAAATCCATACAGTGAAAAGTGAGCTAAGAATCCCCTGCTCTACTTATATTAATTAACTCAGTCAATGGGGATGTGATAGGTCAGTTATTCATCCTCTTCCAACGCCTCCCCACTCTGTCACGTATACCTCCCAGGTGTCAGAGGCACAGATGCTCCAGCTGCTGAGGAGGGATCAGAAGGAGGGGGGCCGCGGACGTTAGAAAGCGCTGGTCTGAGATCAGTGTTTATAGGTTACTGCCACGTTTCAGCGTGTCTGCTTCTAGTTTTGCCCTTTTGGATTTTAGAGGTGACAGGCACCAATGCAACAGACACTGCATACATGTGCAAATACTGTCATGCACCAGCAGCATGCACACACACACACACACACACACACACACACCAGTGGCCACATCAATATTGCCATGACCCTCGGGGGACTCGCTGTATTGGCAAAGCTTTCATCTGCTGAGTGTGTGAGCGTCTGATACTCCCTGCTCCATGACACACACACACACACGCTCAAGCTTGACATACAGTAAGAACCAAACAGCCATGCACACAAAGAAAATACACAAAGCTTACACCCGGTGCAACTTTGGTCGGGTGTGAACCCAAAAAATCCTGGAGAGGAGTGGAGAAAATGTCAGCTGGA
Source organism: Eutrigla gurnardus (assembly GCF_963514095.1). Classification (NCBI taxonomy): domain Eukaryota; kingdom Metazoa; phylum Chordata; class Actinopteri; order Perciformes; family Triglidae; genus Eutrigla; species Eutrigla gurnardus. The sequence goes on along the minus strand of NC_139937.1, from coordinate 17,592,022 downwards.
GGGGTTAACAAGCGGTGAAGGCTGAGATCAGCAGTCGACACTAGAGGGTGATAAAGAGGTGCACGGGTTGTGTGTGTGGTGATGAATGTGCGCGGCTGTGGATGTGACCATGGACCAATATTGCGCCATGCATTCAACGTTTTTTGGCTTCCAACAGTTTTGTGTAGCACACCCAAGGATATTGAATTTACAATAAAAACAGAAAAGAACAGCAAATTATTCCATCTGAGATGCTGGAAGCGGCAAACGTTTGGCCATGAAAAAAAACCCAAACAAACAAGAAAATCAGTAATCAAAATTGTTGCTAATTGATTTTCCCAGTAATTGATGAGGTCATTAATCATTTAATTCCAGTCAACAGTGAAAATACTTATTACCAGCATGCCGTTCCTTCTGCTCAGCACTAAAAACCAGAGATACCAAAAAACAATCGCCTCCCTAAAGCTGCTTCTTTTTTTTTAATCTCCAACATCTGGTCACTGTGGATGTGACCTTGACCCCTTTAGCAGCGGGTGCATGTCATGCTATCAGAACCAGAATTTGACCTTGTTCCACTGTAAGAGTCGGTCAGAGTAACTTCAACTGGATACCCGGCACACAACGCGGCACGCTCTTCTTCCTAACAGCTTCAATCCCTTTCCCCCTCCTCATCCTTCTATCCCTCGGCTCGCCTCCCCTTTTGATTCCCTTGTCATAGACTACGGCTCTCTGCACTCAAGTGAGCTCCATAGGTTTACCTAATTGATTATTAAGTTGCTGATTAAGGATCAATTAAATAATTAAAGTTTGTTAAGGGCAGAGTCGATTCACGGGCACTGTGTGTGTGTGTGTGTGTTTGTGTGTGTGTGTGTGTGTGTGTGTGTGTGTGTGTGTGTGTGTGTGTGTGTGTGTGTGTGTGTGTGTGTGTGTGTGTGCGCGTTCGACACATGCAGATAGTCGATAGTGATGCTATTGAAGACAGATAATGTGTCAACGTAATGTGGATTTTGCTGCAGGGACAGCAGGGGAAAATGTTGACAACAACAGTGAATTTCTCGTCTGCTGAAACCAAGCTGGCATGGAGCTCATTTTGGCTTTTTAGATTTTTTTATATTCATGGAAGAAAAAGATGATGGCATTTTACTCCACGTAAAACAAGAGGAAATTGCTGTGATTCCTCCCATTCCGGACTTTAATCCAGTTTTAGGTGGAGAGGTCATAGAGAATACTGTCAGGAACATCAGCAACTCCTTCGTGTGACCGCTTCCTTTGCTTCCTCGTGGGATTGTTGATTCAAGTTGAGCAACTCCTGGGGGTCAAGGTTGTTGGCGACTCCTTGGTGGCCAGGAGGGGAGATGGAGAGGCTCTACTTGTAGTGGCAGAGGGAGTCCTAAAAGAATAACGCACACACACACACACACACACACACAGACACCTCCTATATGAGACACAGCAGCGGAAACGGGTCGAATCCTACTTCAAATTCTCTTTCCTCTCGGCTTGTCGACCGGGGAAAACAAACCGACCCGAGGCACAGCGAATGGGGATTTACTAATTAACTACTTACACACACACACATAGGGAGAGAGAGAGCGAGAGAGAGAGAGAAGACAGAGACACACACCTCCTCTCCTCCCTCCTCCCCCTCCCTCCCTCCCTCCCTCCTCTGCTCTCCTCCCCGGGTTCAGGTTGGGAGTAGTGCTGCCTCTCCGGTCGCTGCTGGCTCGCTGCGCCGTCAGAGTGAATGCGTGTGGATAGACCGGTCGCACTTCAGCCTGTGAGAGCTTTAACAGCACTGCGTGAAAAAAAAAAAAAAACGGAGGTATGTTGTCCGCTTTCTACATTGTATCACATATAATATGTATCTCTTTTTAAATTTTGGATCTAAATTGGGGATTTTTTTTCCCACCAGGAAAAAAAAAAGTTGTGATTGTTGTGTTTTTTAAAATGTGGCTCGATATTTGTGCTGTTTGATAATTGAATGGTGTTGCTGTAGCGGGTGTTTTGTCTGTATTGCTGTCGCTTTGAGGATTACGTTGTCCAAAAACAACAACACAACAAAAGTTGAACTGTGCTGTCAGTGTTCGGAAGCGTGAATCTTTGTGTCTTTAGCTCACGTCTTCTTTTCGGAAACTTTGCGCAAGTTGAGGTCCGTTTCGCAAGCAAGCGCACAGCGGGGGAGAGGGGAAATAAATCTGCTGGTTTTGGGGGTGCAGTTGTGAAAGTGTCGGCTCCGCGGGAGCACTTTGATGCGTTCAGCTGTCGGCGTTGGCCCGGATTAGCCTTTAAGTGTCTCTATTTGTTAAGGCGTCCAGCCCTCACCTCCACACCGCCGTATCAATCAGTCAATTAAACAGCCACTCACACGGCGAGCTGCACGAGACCTCAGCCGGCGCATCTCCCCTCCCCCCCCCTCTCCCTGCGTGTGCGCGTGCGTGTGTATGCGCGCGTGTGTGTGAGAGAGTGACCCCGTTTAATTTACCTTTTATAAACATGTTAGTGTGTGTGTGTGTGTGTGTGTGTGTGTGTGTGTGTGTGTGTGTGTGTGTGTGTGTGTGATATTTTTTGGGTGCTTTTCTATTTTGTGTCACTCTGCTCGTGCTCTTGTTCTCAGATTTGGGAGGAATTACACCTGTGGATATTTTTTTATATTAATCTTTATTTGTCCCTTCATTCATTAACAGTTTAACTCATTCCACCAAATAGTTTCTTCTAATTTCTCGACTTGGATTTTGGAATCAGGTTCAAGTTCACCCTCCTTTTCTCGAGGAGCCTGACTTCTTAAAAGAATTTCCTCGCCAACATTTTTAATTTTTCTACTTCATAATCCCAGGTCTACACAAAAGCACGTTTCCCTCGTCTCCATCCCAAACAGAAAATATAGATATTTTTTTTAAATCAGCCAAGCAGCTCCAACTCTTGTGACCATCCGCCAATGTGTTCACCAAAGGAAAATGCAGGAGTGATGCCGATGATTTGTATGTGTGTTCTCAGACTCGCATGGGAGTTTGTTTCAGAAGTGGGCGCATCGATACAGTGCGAGCCAAACTTGAAAATATATATATATATTTTGGGGAATAATCTTTATGCGGATTGGCTGGTCGCTCCTCGCCTTTTTATTTTTATTTATTTTTATTTTTTTAGGTGTTTACCCCCGTACAACTTTGATGCATATTTATGCGCGCCGTGGGTGTACTCCATCAATTATTTGTGCCAGTATATTCCAGATAAACAGTGTTTGTAAATCAATACATGCATGTAACTATTGCAGATTAAGAGATCGATCAATGGATCCACGCTAACCCCAACCAATGTTTTTTTTTTTTCTGGCGTCAATTATTCACATCTAAGTCTACACAACACCCGCCTGCCTCAACAAAGTTTTTATGCTGCGTGCGCGTGTTTGTGATAGAAAAAGTGAAGTAAGGCTTAAACATAATTTGTTTAATTTAACATTAACAGCAAATGCAAAACACACAATCATAATAATAATTAGAACGATAATTGACTCCCATCGATTCTGAATGTATTTGTTTTAAATAACTACAGGGAATAAATCAAATAATACTGAAATACACTCTTTCTTTTTCTTTTCTTATTATTTGTTTTACTTCTGCTGTTTCAGGCTAACTTCCCACATCTCTCTCTGCTTCAGCGTGTTGCTCTGAACGCGTCGCTGTGTTTCCTGTGTGTGAAGTTTCAGGCCAACGTGTTGAGCGTCTCCTCTCCAGCCTCGTCTCTGAGCTCAGGCCGCTTTAATTGGATTATTTCCCTGGTTTTGTGCCGCTTCTCGCCGGCCGTCTCATCCGTCTCCGCTGTCAATATATGGTGGAAATATTTCCGACATTAAGTGGCATTTGGGGAAATTTCTCCCCTCGTCACTCACCCTCCCCTCCTTCATCTTTCACCTCTGCACGGCTGGCTTTGAACTCGTTAACCCGTCCAATTACATTTGTTCTAATATCAGCGCTTTAATGCTGCTGCTGCTATTTAGTCAGATATTCTAAGTATCTCCCCAGCCACGGATAACACATCCCTGCTTAATCAATTTGCAGGGATAATTACCATCATAATAATAGTAATAACAATAAAAGTAATTACAATAATAATCGATGACATTATGTAGACTTGCTCTCATACAATAAGCTGATCCAACTTATTTTCGTTTGGAAGTAATATTATTATTATCGTTATTTATTTATTGTATTATTAATATTGTTATATAAATATTATTAGATCGAATAAATCTGCTCTCAAGAGTTTATTTCTCAAAGAATCCTGGTTGGAATTTAAAACTCCACCTTTTCCACTTATATTATTATTATTATAGTAGATTCTGACCACAATCCTTTTATAATTTAATTAGCTCACATTAATGTATTTTATTTAATTTAATAATACAATATTTCATTTAATAGAATAATAAAAACCTAGTTATGTTGCCGTTCTGTCCGTAATTCACTTCTTACTCACTCGCCGCCATTTCCACCAAAACTAATGTATAAATACGTTTTTTATATCCGTGCAACTGTTCTTTTGCTTTATTTTTAAACGATTATTGGAATAGTAATCTTATATTAATTTCCTATTTTATAGATCTTACCCGAGTTTTTCATTTTAGGTCAAATCTATTCTTTGAATCAACTTTTCGAGTCTTTGGTGAGGAATTACGATTTTGGATGTGACCTCCATTAATTTCTCTTTTCATCGTTTCCCCCCTTTTTTCTTTACTTTCCTCGTTTTGGTAATTGACTATTGGCTTTCTTTTATTCATCAAGGCGGCCGACTTATGGGGGGCTCTCACCTCTCCTCATCTCCATCTCATCCCCATCTCGGAAAAAGAAACTCCTGACTGATGCGAGAGGCGGGTTTTGATTTTTTAAAAATGCTCTCATCCTTAATGTGTTGTCATCTGGAAAGCAATTTCGTATGATCAAAGTGCGGCTAGTTAGTGCGGTCAATATCCTTTCCAGCGAGCTTCTCATATATTGATAACAAGACAGCAGAGCCTCTCGCTGCGCTGCATTCGGGGCCTCTGTGTCCGCGCTGCGTGCCGATAAACCCGGACACACCCCGTCTCGGCAAAACGAGCTATGACCTCACATTTACATGACATAATACAGCAAAATTATAAAGTCACGCTGGGGGAATTTGTTGGAATGTCTTGGGGACTGGATGCCACCAAGTGCGATACAGTCATTTACAAATAAGTGCGCACAGTTGAAGTCATTACGGTAGTGATTTTTCTGATACTGCATGTCTTCCTCTCAGTTACTGTACGTCAGTAAAGAGTAAATACGCTGATTGATCTGTGGTCGATGTGGCAGCAGTGCTCCTGCGGGAAAACGACTCCCAGGATCGGCTCCACTCGGATGGATCCACGCGGCACCCGTACCACAGACGCGTCTTTTTGTGTGTCCGAAATTAGAATTTTAGAGTTTTCTTTCTTTCCTTTTTTTTTTAGTGACGAATTCGTGCAGTGCGACAGCGGCACTTCCCCCCTCTCGCTTCCTCCCTCCCGGGTCGGATCAACAAGCGCAGCGGCGACAAACTCCAGTCCAGTCCGAGAGACGGTGATCGGGCTTCGGCCTCAGGTTCATCTCTGAGGCGGGGCGACGCGGAAGTCCAGGTATGTGAACTTCAGAACTCGGTCTCCCTTTGCCTTCCTTCTCTCTCTCTTTCTTCTTCTTTTTTTTTTTTGTTAAAAAACTGCTTATTGTCAAATGAAGTCACATAAGGTCAAGATGTTTGGGAGTCAGTTGTGTGTTGCTGATTTAAAATTGAATATGAAGTGTGTCCACGATATGGAGATACAAAATATGACTTGCAGATGGCATATTTAAAAATATATTATGAACAAAGATTTTCTTGGTTGATCAGACGCTTTTCATCAGCTTTGGATTCAGCTTTTTTTTAAACTCCTCTTTCTTGCTTATAAAAATGTGCAGTGAAGCAGCACAAACCTGTCTGTAAATAATCAAAGGTGTCCAATGCGCCATGCAATAGCCTTTGGCCATTACAATCGCATGCAAGACGCTCCTCCAGCCGCCCAATATGTGAACGCTTCCTCCGGCTCCTCTGCTCCCTCTTAATCCTTCCTGTCTGATATTAGCCCCTCGGCGCACCTTAAAATCTGTGTTTCATTATTCAACATGCGTTGCTGTTTGGCCGTAGACACTTCTACCTGTTACACTCCAAGCCTATAGGGCAATTGAAGGACTCCTCTGTATCTCCCTCACCATCTCCAAGCCTCTGTCCTGCTCCCCCCCTCCCTCTCCCTCGCCCCCTCACCCGTGGCCCTCGCACCCCTGTCGTCTCTCGCTGCCACACCTGGTAACTACAAACTTGTACACAATAATAACAGCCAGATGTATCCATCTATCTCTCTATCTAGCCTGTCGGCAGTTAGTGGAGTGGCTGAGAGACTTGCAGGCGTGAAAAGGTCAGTTAATCAATGGCGCACAATTTGACAAATCCCAGCGACTCTTATCATCCTCAGGGGCGTTTAGGGCCGAAAGGAGGACCACCGAGATAAATGCTTAATCCTGACTGCACTGAGAGAGAGAGAGAATGTGAGAGAGGACAGATAGAGGAGTGCTGTGTAGCAGCATGCAAAGATGGACATGCAAAGGGGTCAGGAGGTGGAGGGAGGCTTTGAAAGGAGTTGGCGAGTGGAGAGAAATGTGTGCAAGGAGGGGACGTGGAAGTGGCTCAGAGCAAAGCTGGAAGGTGAACAAACGTGGCAGCGTTTGGAAATGACGGATTCTCCTTTTCTCTGTCATAATAATAAAAAAAAAAAAGGGACGACTTCGTGGCTCTCAGATCATCGAATTCGCCTCCGGCTCGACAAGCCGCGCACATGCACATGCCTTCTGGGTTGACACAGAAATCCTGGTTTACTCTCAGTTCTGGCTCTGCTGCCGTGTGCAAAGTTGAGAAAAACCTGAGGAAAACAAAGGTGTATGAGTGGTTGAATTCTCCTGTGGCATGTTAGCCCGCCTGCAGCAGTGTGCAACCAAGAGGAAAATGAGCTTTTGTCCAGAAGGCTGGCCTCTTTTTTTCTTTTCTTTTTTTTTTCCTCTCTCTCTCTGTTTTTTTGAACTGCAGGGGTTTGGAAGGTGGCACAATTTGTTTGCCCTTATACCTTCAACGAGGATCACTTCGGTATGACATGGCGGCGGTTGTTTTGTATTGAATTGTACTGCGGCTCTTCTGTGGTTTTATTGGCATTAATCTCATTTAAGTTAATGATCAAAATGGTGTCATTGTCACCAAAAGTGATCTCTTGAATGTGTGCGCTTTAAGTCGGTGTGGCTTCTTTCACATGGGTGCGAGGGAGCTGCTTGAGCGGCTCCACAGACAGACGCTCATGTCCTTTATCTCCATCTCAATACAAGTTCAGTGTAATTCAATTGAGATTAGTTGCACTGGCATGACAGCAGATCCCTAGTATTGCCAAAGCACTTAGGAGGCAATGACAGGACCACATCGACGTGCGCTAACACATACACACCACCCTGTGACTGGCCAACCTTGTAGGGGGAGACAAACAGGGAAGAGAGAGACAAAGTAGGGAATGAAGAGACCGAGTGACAGCCAAGTCAAAGATGTTTTGGCAAAATCTCAGAATGACGAAGTTAAAGAATGATAGAAAGTTGTCGAAAGAGTGTGAAAAGAAGAGGGGGTGATGAAGGGACCCGGATGACGAGCAGAGCTGAAGCATGACAGCGCATCCAAAAAGATGAAAGAGTGATTGACTCATAGGGAGTGTGATGGAGTGATTGGAGGTGAAATGCAGGAAGGAGGTGGTAGAGGAGGTGAAAGAAAGCAAGCGGGGACAAAAGGGCCGAGGACAGAAAAAGAGAGGGACAAAAGATAAAAGGAGCAAGAGAGGATAAAATGTTTAAGAGTGATGTATGTGAAGAGGGGAGAGGAAGAGATTTACTAGAGGAGAGATTAAGTCAAGTTGTCCCCGGTCAGTCATTAATCCGATTTAAGAGCAATTAAGGTGAGACTGATTCCTTCCTAGAGAGAAAGAAATAGATGGAGAGGCTGAAGAGAGGGGGGGAGAAAGAGAGGAGACAGCTGGGAAGAGAAGAAAAGAGAGTGATTGAAAGAGAAAAGGTAGAAAATAAAACAGGTGTCTGAACTCTGAATTATAATATAATTACAAATTACGACATGGATAAGATATGACTGATAACGATCACCCTATATGTAAAAGAAGTTAGGGCGAGAGGTGAAATATATGTTTCAAAATGGTGGTGCATAAGGATTTGGCTGTGGTTTTTCTTCGTACACACCGGTATGCTTTGAATAACAGGCGTTTCCCTGGGAGATCAGGATCACACAGAACTAACTCCTGACACTGTTGACAGAGGCTTAATGTGAAAGCAACCAACCAGGACCTCCAGTCTGCATGTTGGAGCTCCGCTACCTGTGAGATTATTCCCCCGAGAGCGGACGAGAAGTTGTGAAGTTGAGTTTAAGGTGAAAGCGCGGAGGCCGCTTCCCTCTCGTCGACACGAAACACGGGGGTAGAGAGGAGAAGCAGAGCGAGGGACGAAGTGAAGACGAATCTCCTTTGAATGAAAATGAAAAAAAGAAAGAACAGAAGCAATGATGGTAGCCTCCCCTCCCTCCCTCCTTCCTCCTCCTCCTACTCCAACAAACCCCTCCAATCCCTGCTCGGTGTGCTCTGTTGTTCCAGATGTGTATCAGGGGTCTCGGGGTCGACAGAGGGGTCCCTCCACCGCTGTAGCATTTCTATGTCTATTGGGAGATGGTGGTCCCGATAGCTCGGCCGTCTGACACGTACACAGCAGTACATAAATCAAACACACACATACACGCTCTCCCTCCATTTATCTCCCACTCAAGCGGTGCGGTGATAGCAGCCAACTCTGCATAGAGTCAGAGAGAGGGAGAGGTTGTGGTCCGTCTTGTTAAGTGGGAAAGTAATGGGTAGCTGTGAAAGGTTTACTTCTGTTGCTGCCATCTCCATTGTTCTGGCCTTCCCAGTGGTTGTGCCTCCTTTTGTTTGTTGTGCGTGAACAGCATATAGCACACTCGACTGCGTCCATAATTGCCGTTCCACATAACTGCTGGACAAGAGTGTGTTATTATGAAGCCCGTTAAGGCAAAGAATGGAGCAAATTGACGGCCGGGGGTGAAGATGTTTGTTGTACGACATTTTAAGGCATCTGATTGGAAATGATTTGGCGTGATTTCATTCGCTTACACCCATGCTGAATACATTTGTTGTTGGTTTTTTAAAAGCAGCTCACCATTATAGAAAATGACCTTCCCTCGCATCGACACATCTCCTTTTTTTTTTTTTTTTTTTACTTCATTTTCATCCTGGCTTTTATCCCATAAAGAATCTGTCTGTTTTTTTGAGGCTCATCCATTGCAGTTTCTGTGTACCAATCTGGAGCCCATCACAAGTCCCAGATTGAGAGGCCATTTGGCTGCTGTTGACAGGAGGGAGCAGCTATTGACAGGGCCCTGCCGGGGAGGCGTGTTCCAGGCCCCACGTCCAAAGCGTTTGTGGCGTTTAATACACTGTAGCAGTGGTCTTCCCAGCCCTCACCCTGCATGCTACTGCCATAGGGATCAATATGCACTGGGTTAGAGAGAAATGGACCATCTGATGCACACTCAGAGAGGGGGATGAGTGGAAAACGAGTGAGAGAGACAGAAACAGCAGGGAGGGGTGGGGTAGCAAGGGATTTAAAGGGAAAAAAGAGAGGAACCGGCTTGAAAGAGGAGAAGAGATGGCGAGACCAAAAGGAGGTGAAGAGAGGAAATGATAAGAGGCACGGTTTAAAACACATGGAGGCAGAGCGCTGCCCGGCACAGAGATAGATGGCAAAGGAGAGAAAGTGGTCAGCGCTTGAAAGAGACATTCAGCGGGGAGAGAAAACAGATTGGAGTGAACGGCGATAGACACTGAAAAAGAGGAAGACTCTAGACACCGGGGAGGATACACACAGGAAAGGAAAAAAGACATAAGGGAAGAGAAGAGTGGGAGATAGGAAGGGAGAGGGGGTGCTAGACGAAAAGGAGGGGGAAGAAAAACAGAGAGAGAGAGAGGGGTGCGGGGGACGGATGAGGAGGAAGGGAGGGGAGGGGGGTAAAATTTCCATCAGGTTTTCAATTGGGGCGGATCAATAGTGTATTAGAGCTCACCTTGACCCCGTCTCTCCCCCTTCTCCCCGGCCCAGCACACAGGCCAAGCTTCTCTCCCTCACAGCAGGGGACAGAGAGGGGGAGAGATTGCATTACGGCCTCCCTTTCTTGGACCAAAGTGGCAGAAAATGGCACAATAAAAGCAAAAGCGAATAGAAAGAAAGAGGAAAACTAAGTCGCGGCAGGCAGAAACGGAGAAAGTGGGAGATGAGGAGTAAGAGAGAGTGGAGCGAGCGGGAGGAGACGCCAGCGGGTGATGTTTGGACGGAGATCTTTCTGAGAGAGGAAACCGGCTGGGTGCCGAGGTGTGTGTGCATGTAGACTTGACTTGTTTGTATCACCACAACACACCCAAAAGGGCAGGTCGCTACCGAAATACGTCGTCCACGCGAAACACAATGCATACTACGATAGGCACTGTATGAGCTTGATTGGTTCTCTGTATTGTAGCTCACACATTGTCCTATAGGTGTCGGCTTTCTACTGTTGTGTCTCCATGTACAGGCTGTTTTTATTCACTGATCTTACCTACAAAAAGATATGTAATCCATACACAACCCGCATAATGGTGAGCCCGGATGTGCAGGCCGACAAAGGAGGCCAACAAACAAATACAGGACTTTCACCCAGGAGACCACTGTTTGTGTCCCGTGTGAAACCAAGTCACGGTTGACTTATTTTGCATTTGTTGCGTAACTTTGGTAGTTAACTAATGCCGCCGATGTCAATTACGTAACAAACTTATTTATTTCACATAAGAATTGTGCTTATTTTAACTCAAACCACAATATTTTCTTCAACCGAGTGGTTTTGTTGCCCATTTGTGTTGCTGGACATTCGCAGGACTATGAAATACTACTTAAGTTTCTGGCCACCAGGTGAATGTCAGTCCAGTATTCACAGGCCTTTTTGCTACGTTTTGGTCTCCACCAGCACCTGACAAAAATCTACAGTTCCATGCTAGTGGGGCACCATACATTATGCCAGCATATTTTATTTTATTTGCTTATGGTTTTGTTTGACTCAACCTTGCAGTCTATTTGTGAAACAAAACAATGAACTGAGTTGGCTGTCTAGCCTACACTTATTCAATGTTTGTCAAAAATATCATAAAAGCTGCCATTTATTTTGTAGTTTTCAAAATCATCACTGCAAAAACTATAATTTCCAAAAGCATGTGATGGAAATCTTCAGCTTTTGTTTTATTTCTATGACCTGCCTTGAGAATAAGTTGCACACAAAGACTCAGACATGTAGACAACCACCCACCCACACACACACACACACACACACACACACACACACACACACACATCGCGCTGGTAGGACACTCTCCATCACTGGAGGACAGCAAGATGTGAAGCTGTTTGAGGAGGACAGAGGGGGCAGAGCGCGTTGATGGGGGGAGAGGTTGAATAAAAAAAATTGATCTGTGAATTTAGCATTTAGACACAGTTTATAAAGCGATATAGAGGGGAGGCACAGGAGCAGAGGGGACTGTGCGGGGGAGGACACTTAACTTTACAATAGGTCAGCTCTACCTGTTTGACTAACTGTAACCCTGACCGTCCTGCCTTGCTGAGCCGTGCATACACCCCACCGAAAAAAACCCCAACACAAAATACGATTTTTAGATCCTCCTCTCAACGATCCGTCTTTGGGCAAGCGTGTGATGTAGCTGTTTAGACAGGAGCTTGTTTGTAAAAGCGCAGACCTACTAGCAGCACCATCCTCATCTCTTCCCCACATTTCCTAATGCTGTTCCTATTGTCACCCATCCACACTCGGGTGCACATGCACACGCCAAGACAGCCGACAAGCAACACACAAATACACACGCGTGCGCACCCTATCTCTGACACACACACACAGTAACACACAAACTCTGTCCCACTCGCTGAGGGGGAGAAAAGGGAAGAAAAAAAAGGAGAGAAAAAAGAAATCGATCGCCGGGGATAGCGGTGCGCGTCGGAGAATCGTATCTTGTCAAAATAATATATTACCCTCATCCCCGCCTGATCGATGCGGTGGATTAGGGACGGAGGGCTCCCTCTTTCCCCTCCTCTCTCCCTCTCTTCCTCCTCGGTGCTTGGTGCAGTTTAATATTTACCTCCGTGAAAGAGCGGCCGCGACGGCTCTCAGCCCTAATTGATTCCGACACATGGGGCTCTGTGCTCAGGCTGCGGATGAGAGAGGGAGGGCCGGCTGGAATGCAGAGGGAGAGAAGAGAAAGAAGAAAAGAGAGGAACAAACAAGAAAAGGAAGGAAGGAGGGATGGAGAAGGAGCTGCGGGGTTGAGACAACAGTGTAAACAGCAAAATAGTGGAAAATGTGGTGAATGCATGCGTTTTTTCAAGGCGGGGGGGGGCAGACAAAAGATGTCTGTAAGGAAAGAGAAATAAGCTGCAGGAAGAAAGTGAAGGGCAAAAGTGAAAAGGCCAAGCTAAAGTATTCTGTTTTAAAGAAGTGGATGGATAAAGTTTACAGGGGCGATGGAGAGACAGAGTGACGGATGAACTAAAGCAAGACCGCGGAGGTCAGAGGAGATACAGTCTGAAAGGTGTAAGATGGAGATAGGAGAGCTTAGGGGTGGAGAGGGATGGTGATGCACAAATAGAGGGGGGAGAGGGACGAATGGAAAGGATAGCGGAGAGGAAATGAATCAGGAAGACTGAGGGGAAATGGAGAGGAGTAGGTGGAAATGGGACGGCGGGCGTAAACGGCTCCGGGAGAGCAGGAAGAGAAACGGGAGGGATGAGGGCCGAGGAGAGCAAATGAGAGGGGATTAAGAGAGCGACATGAAGACGGATAGAAACGGAGGAGTGAAACATGACGGGCGCGATGTAGAGCACCAATAAAAACCGGAGAACGGGGAGAAAAGAAATAGGGGGGATGATGGAAAAAAGAGCCCGCCGCAGAGGTGACAGAATGATATCAGGTGGGATAGACAGAAAACAGGAGTGATAGCGGAGCAAGAGGCGGGAGGGTAGAGAGGGACCATATTTTCCGTTGAAGGAACTGGCCTGTCATGCTGTTCCGCCGGCGCAGAGCAGCTCTATAAAATACAGGGAGCAGGCGGGTCGTGTCGGGTGACTTATGTGTATATCTAGGCTTTGTCAATATTTCTTTCTGTCTTCCTTCCTCTGTGCTCCCCCTATTGCCTCCTCGCTCCCGTGCTCTTCTTTCTCCGACTCCAATTGTGCCGCCGCTCCTTTCTCTACGTGTGTGTTTGTCTCAGTTAAGTGCTCACTTCTTCTTCTTCTTCTTCTTCTTCACGGCAGCCTCGTTCATCCTCCGTCCCTCTTTTCCTCCGTCGAGCGGGTGCAGGTGTAAAGAAGGTAGTGGGAAGTCTTCTGCACCTCCTCAGCTAAAACGCGACTGCGGCGCGATGACTAGAGGACTTGGCAAGCTCGCGTCCCCCGCTGATTCTCCATAATGAGACAATGCAGTCGGGGTGATGAGCCTTGCAGTTAAATTGACATCACTGATAGAGCGCCAACACAAATATTCTCATTGATGTTCGTATTGGGGAAGTCTGTCTCCAGCCCCAAAAGCAAGCAGACAGCCACTGGTGTTCCCCACCTATCACACGTAGTCCCCTGTTTTCCCAGTTTCTCTTCTGCATGAGTGCATGTATGAATGAATGCATGTGTTTGTGTACATCTCTCTGTATGCACACTCCTCGAGTCAGTCTTTGCCCCGATACAGAAGCACCGGGTGGTAGGCTGATTTATTCATGTGGTCCCAGGGAGGATTGCACCTCCTCTTCCTCATTTGGCATGGTTTAGTATCCTGAGCACAGGCCTGCGGAGACCGGGTCCATGGGGGGGCCAGACATCCTGCAGATACACTGCCCCGGTCTACAACTGGTGGACACTCACAAATTGCCCTGCTCTACATTTCATGTATATTCATTAATAAAAAGCACGTCCAAAACTTTCTGAGAACACTTCTGTCTCGCCAAACGTGCGAGGCTGCTGCAGTATTGCGCGGGTTTTAGTTGAGCTGATGCCTCGACCACATGTACTTCCAAGCCCCGCTCGGGTCCAGGTGCCACTTAGGTCTTGAAATCTGTGCTACGAGAGAGAAAGCAATAGGTTTTTGGATTACATAGTGGTATAAAGGTATAAATCGAACTGTCTCCACTAGTGATTGTGATACGGATCCACTTTGAGCTGCCACCGTGAGTCCATGACAACCGAGTGTTGCCGCGAGAGAGGAAACCAAGACACAGGACATAGAAGTTGCACTCGAATGAAACCCAACTTATTTACAGAACAAGCAGAAAATTCACAATCCATCTTCCATGACTTCCTTTGTCTCTGATCTATTGTTTTTTCCTTCCCGCTGTCTCTCTCCTCTCTCTCTCTCTCTCTCTCTGTCGCTGCGTCTGTTCTTTATTTACACCTCTCCCCGTCTCTGCAGTGGCTCAGGGAGCGGTAACAGAAGTGTCACTTGTCATTATTGGTCTAATTCAGTAATCCGTCATCGTGCACTCACTGTATGCAGCGCATTATATGCCGGCACAGCAGGTGTACTACGCACTGAGGTGGAGATTCGATTTGACACGCACGCAGGCGAGAGGGCCGACGGGGGCCGACGGGGCCGACGGGCACTGAGAGTGTGTGTGTGTCTGTGTGTGTGTGTGTGTCTGTGTGTGTAAGAGAGAAAGTAAAAGATGGAAACGGACAGAAAGATGGTGAGATTGAATTGTGTGTGTGTGTGTGTGTGTGTGTGTGTGTGTGTGTGTGTGTGTGTGTGTGTGTGTGTGTGTGTGTGTGTGTGTGTGTGTGTGTGTGATATATGACTTCCAAAAGGTCTTTGTGATGGAAACAAACAGACGTCCTATTAAAAGACAGTAGGAATCATTAACAGTCACAACAGAAGGTAGTCAGAGTCACATTGGCTTTAAGTCTGTGCTCATTGGACTCCGATCACTTTTACTTTGTGGTTTGTGCCAGTATGGTTTGCTTTACTTTTCACCCTCACCCTACAGCCCTTCTACTTCTTGGGGCACATTTAATAATGTTTTCTTTTCTGCCTTTATTTGACAGCTTTAATAGAGAGATGTCGGAACATGAGGAGAGGGAGAGAGAGGGGCGATGACATTCAACAAAAGGGACATTTGTGTTTATGTGGTCAGCATCTTAAAACCCTTAAGCCACCAGGACGCCCGCGCTCTTTATTATTAGATCATACGGAGACACCGATAATAATGGACTAAAGGGAAAGTAATAATAGACACCCTTAAGGGATGGAAGTAGGTTTCACTGGCCAGGTGTCAACCAAGGTTTCTCTCTACACACTCATCATTCTACAAACACAATGTAAATCTGTGCCAGGTTTTATCCAACCCGGTATGAATCCACAAACAGGAATCCGCACCGATCTGCAGTGGGCCTCTTGCAGAAGTTCTGTGTCGAAGCGCCATTGGTAGACCCATCGGTGATCCCAAAGCTCGTGACCTCGACGTGAGATTAATAATGATTAATCCACAAAAAGTTATGAGAAATTGTAACGTGTTAGTTAGAGTTGGAGGTGGTGAGGTTATTTCATTTTTAATTCTTAGTTAAGATGTGGCTGTGGTTCAGGTTTTGGTAAGAACCCAGAAGGGTTGGCTCCATTAGAGTGATCCCCGAGGGCAGTACGTATTTTATCTTCTGCCTCTGTTTGTTTATTTATAAACATCATATCTGTTTACGCAAATATTGCTCAATACATCGGTCTACCGTTGATATGCCAGTTGTTATGGCACCTTTGTGTTACCAAACAATATTCTTGCACTGAGCAGTATTGCAGCTCTGGGGGTTGATATTAAATCTCCCCGCACCTCTGGCGTCGTAGTTCAGTCTCACTACCCAGGCCTATATCCAGCACACCATAATGACTTCATCCTCCTATTTCATAACATTATTTAGGTCAATCGTTCATACTTAATTTGTGGTCTAGATTGAATCCTAATTACCTGTCATGATGTCACTGTGATTATTTGTTCCATTTGAAGGCATTTTGTCGTACAAATGCTTTCTTCGTGGCTGCTGTATGACACCAATTAATCATAATCCACGTCTGGGAAATTCAGAGGAACAGGCTTGTCATTTGTTCTCTATTATTGATGGCACCTTTTGAGCAGCAGCAGTCTCCGGCTCAAAGGTCAACACTTGGTACGTTTGGTGTTCAACAAAGCTGAATTTTCCCCTCGTGTCCCGTAATATTGATTGCATACATTGTGGTAGGGGTGATCCCCAGTCAAACATGAACGGTTCATTTGAGAAAAGATTCGAAAAGCAGAAACATTTTTTTGCCAATAATGTCGATCTCCGCCGGGGTCTCAGGCGGTGCCAGAAGTGTTTCCCAGGTCTTTTAGTTTTTTTGTTTTGTCTGAAAAAGTGTGAGAGGGTTTAAAGGATGTGATGTCGGAGCTTCCCCTCCTCTCCTTATCAATGGCAATTTGTATGTGAGCGCTCCCCGCTGTATAGTCCCAGTGGGCGCGGAGGATTTCATCACGGTCTTAACCCCACAAGGCTACAAATCCGGTTACCACTGTAAGTGTTTTAAACTGTTTAAACCATCCGAATGCTCCACGCCGAGGCCGTGTTCGAGTCCCGCCCAGACCGCAACCGAGCCGCACGAGCCTTAACTGCGTTTGCTTTAGGTTTTTTTTTTTCCCCTAGCATTTTATTTTTGCTTCATATAACACCTGCCATTTCCACCGGTTCATCAAACTGCAGCTCTAAGCCGACTCCGAGGGGATTCGCTACGATTGGTTTGTGATAGTCTCAAGTTTTTACTGCTGGCTTTATTGATTCATTTTCATCAGTCCTTTTTTTCATTAACAACAAGTTAGCAAAATATAAAGACACTTTTATGTGATTTGACTATCTGCCAACTTTCTCTCTGTCCATCGTTTTTATTTTTTACAATGGAATCACTTTGTGTAATCCCCGGATGACTTCTGTTTTAATATAAACTACAATCAGTATTATAGGTTTATTGTAATATTCATAATAATCAATACAGCACCTAGACTAAAGGCGTACCCCTTAGGCTTTAATTATATCATATTTGTGATTCCATAATTACAATTAGCATAATGAACAGGTCGATTGATTATGCATGAGCCCAGTTGTCCAAAACACAAAAATGGCTCCACTGGTGAATAAAAATGCATTGAAATGAAGTGCAACTTAAAATGACTATTACTCTTGAGAAAGTGTTCCAAAGTTCAAATGAGAATGAGGACCAATTATTGTAAGAAGGTGAAGACATTGAATTAATTAATCAGCCTTCAGCCCAATCAGAGACAGCTTTAATCTAAAAACATGAGACTGTTGCTCAGAATCCTCACGCCTCGTTTCTTTAAGACCACATCTTCCAACGAGATTTTTCCCCTCAAATATCGCGATAACAGAGTTACTTTAGACTCTTAGTAGCGTATTACCTGCTAATATTAGTTCCTTATAATAACGCTGAAATTGGATGAATTTGCGCACAGACTACAGTGATCTGTAACGCGTCACAAAAGTATCCCCGTCCATCAACTGAAAGCAGAGAAGTCAGCCGAACTTTAACGAAAACACTTTTTCTATAGAAGCTCCTAATTTGAATGATTAGTGTGCGTAAAACTGCGGACTTTCCAGTCCAGCGCCTTGTTGGATCTCTCTTTACGCACATTGACGAACAAAAACACCGTTTAAAAAAAGCTGCATGTATTTAACATAAATAATAATAATATCAATATATCCTGCTAGAAACATCAGGCCACTAATTGATTTTAAAGCGCACTGAAAGAGACTCCGATATGGATTTTTCATCTATCGCGGTTGGTCGCCTGATGTGATCACCGACTGCAGCTTTATTTTCCATTTTATGATCAGAGGCGATCAATGCCGCTCAATACCCCTCCTCCTCCTCTCTCATCCCTTAAGTGCCATAATGTGTCCACCCTGAAAGGCCTATCGCCGTCTTCAGCGTGATTATATATATTTCATATTAATAATCTGAGGTTATTTGTGGCATACAGCATCCAAAAAAATGACGTGTGTGTAATTATGCGGTTAATAAATGATGATATCGTAAATAAAGGAGAAAGTGGGAGGAAAAGGGGGAGTTGAGGGGATGGAAAAAGAAACTAAGTTGGAAAAAAAGAGGGATGAGGAGGGAAGGAAGGAAGGGACGATGGAAGGAAGGGACGTCGTTTGAATTATTACCCTGTATGTGCCTGAGTGGACACGAGACAGAGAGCAAGGGGGCGATATGGCGAGTTGTTGAAGAAAAGATGAGAGTCGAGCCCGAAGGTGGGGGAGAGCAGGGAGGGAGGGAGGGTGGGTGAGGTGAGGGCTGATGATGAATGGACGGAGAACAGGGATGAGAGACGGAGCAGCATGAAAGAGTACACACGGTGCGCGGTCCCGCTCCGAGGATGATGAAACGTTAATTAAAGTAAACGAGCTACCTGAGCTCTCCGGCTAACCCCCTGTC
This sequence comes from Eutrigla gurnardus, assembly GCF_963514095.1. Taxonomy (NCBI): domain Eukaryota; kingdom Metazoa; phylum Chordata; class Actinopteri; order Perciformes; family Triglidae; genus Eutrigla; species Eutrigla gurnardus. The sequence goes on along the minus strand of NC_139937.1, from coordinate 17,573,371 downwards.
ACACTCTGTCAGGAGACAGAAAGAGGGGGAGGAGGGGGGAGGGACATTTGACTGAACAGCAGAGAAGTTGGGTAATCCAGCTGTGGCTTTAGTTCAAGGTTGACTGCTGTCACCCTTTTTTTACAGGCACGTGCAGATATCCCCGGATCACATATCTTATATATATATATTAGGATATTTTTGGGCGGGGGTCAGACTTTTATCATGGTATCCCTCCGCTTGTTTGAAACGACTTTCTAGTGCAGCATCTTACACGATCGTCCTTTGATCTGTCTGTTGCAGTTTCAACTTATGGGAACTTTTTTATGTAAACATTTTGAAATGGATTTATCACTATCAGTAATTCCAATACAAACCAAAAAAAAAGTAGTCCCTAATTTCACAATCACCCCTTTTCCCGCCGCGTGTTCCTCGGTTTCTCGGCCAAGATCACCTTTGTTTCCCTTTTTTTTTTTTTTTTAATGCTCATATTCATTCAATTAATCTGGCCTCTAATTTGTTTATATATTTATTTACCCGGTCTCGCTATCACTCTCTCCCTTTTTTTCATCTCTCTCCAACGATTATCCTGGCGTCTAATTAGAAATCGATGCAGCTGGGCCGGCGGGTATTTGCAATGTGTTTGTGGACGCTGAGAACAATTCCCCGGACTGAAAAGACTGAGAGAAGAAAAGAGAGAGAGAGGAAGAGGAAACGCTACACTGCACTGCGATATATGCACACACACACACACACACACATTCTGACAACCGACTTTATTGCTTGAAGCTATTCTTCTTTCTAAAAAGGCGGCTACGTTAAAAAGGGAGAGAGAGAGTAAGAATGGAAGGAAAGGAAAAATGAAAAGAGCACCATTTTAACGACTGACGCGAGGGATTTCTGCAGAATTGTTGAGGAGTGTTTCCCCGTCTTTTAGGAAAACAAACAAATCTCGAAGTGGAAAAGCACTTTAAATGTGATGGCCTGCATCTAACCCCGGACCGGAGGAGCCACATTCATCAGCAAGTTAAAACGTGCGCTTGCATATTATAACTTTCTGATGAAATGCAAATTATTATTATTAGTAGTATTAGAATTATGAATTATAATAATAATTACAAGTATTATTCTTATTAATTACAGCTGTTATTTGTAATTATTATAATAATCATTATTATAATGCATATTAGAAGACATAAACAGTCTGAAATGTATTGTTTTGAAGCTGTTTTGTTTGTGTTATTTCGCGACCATTATTTTTTCCACGTGTCTCTTGAAATACCTGCAGATATAAAGGGAAGTTCCAAAGTTTTAAACAAATTATGCTGCACCTAAAGCACTTCTTCTTCTCCTTCTCCTCCTTCTTCTTCTTCTTCGGTCATTATTACCGTCGTGTCTGTCTGACGCTCGTGCCGGAGCCGGACTCGCCTCCTCTCCGCCGCCGCGCCCCCGTGGAGACTAGTCGGTGTAGAAGCGGCGGTTTAGCGCCATTACCGGAGCCAATCGAACCTAACCGGTTTAGCAGCTGACAGATGACAAAAAGAAAGTGTTCCAACCAAGTGGAGAGAAAAAAAAGAAGAAATGTAGGAGGAATAAGAGCCTCGCACTTTTTTTTTATTAGTTCAGCTTTACACCACGGTGTGTTTACCGTCTGTGCTCTTTTATTGGCTCAATCCATAATCTGTTTTCAGACGCTGTTTCTCTCTGTTTTCTGTGTTCATCATCCCAAACGAGATGCATCTCTCTCCCTCTGTGTGTGCGTGTGTGTGACTACCAGCATGGAAGTGTCATATCGGGAAACGGAGTGTTGGAGTGTCATACCCCCCCCCCAGCACCACCCCTCCACCCCCATGATGAGGGAAACTGAATAACTTGCTTTTTCTCCTTGTTGCTTCACATTTCATCAACCCCTGTGACGCTTTATTTGTGCCAAAACCATCAGTCTGGGCTCCCTGGCTTGTGTGTGCTTTTGCATGCGAGTGTCTGTGTGTCTTTGTTGCTCCGTGCAGAATAGCAGTTAGTCATATTTGAGGCTCCATCCTTGCATTTTCTGTCAAGTCTGTCTTTCCATCCTGCACGCTCATTAAACGTCCCTTACACACTCAGACACACACACACACACACACACACTCTCCCTCTCTTTCTCTCGGTCTCCCTCCCTCCCTCCCTCTCCTTCTTCTTCTTCTTCTTCCTCCGCGCCTCACGCTCCCCTTGCCCGTGGCTATATGATCGTGAAAAATGTGTTTACAAAACTCGCTCTCTCGCAGATCAAACCGTACGGACGAATCAAAGACTTTGGAGGAGAGAGGCAGAGAAGAAGGGAGAGAGAGAGAGAAAGATAGAGAGAGAAGGGGAACGAGCAGAGGGTGTGTAGAGGCCTTATAATTTTAAAATTCTCTGTGTGTTATTCCCTTTTTTTTTCTCCTCCTCTTGTGTTTGTGTGTGTGTGTTGATGTCTGCCCGTATCTCCTTTGGTAATACAATATCTTTAAGGCCCCCAAAACAACTATCTGTGTCTCACAGTTAAACATGAGATAATGCAATATTGATGTCTCCTTGTCTTTTCTATAACGCAATACTGGGCCCATTCTGGCTGGACACACTAACGTGGGCCGATAGTGCCCTTGCACTTAAAAGAATTACTGTGATCCTGTAATAAATTTTAGAGGGATGCAACACAAATACGAAGTCCCAAAAGGAATACTGGGTTAGTGAAACCAGAGTGAGTTAAAAAAAAATACTCCCAAAGTAGAGTCGGGTCACATTTCAGACCAAGTATTCAGCACAAGATGCACAACAAGTCCAGATGGGGGTCGCTGTCGCTTTAAGTTTCTTTGTAAGTCTTTGTGTCCTCGAAGGGGGACCAGAGTCTGGCTCACGATTATGTGGATTAGGAGTTTATTACACGGGATAATACAAATTGCAATGCATTCATTTTTCACAGCTATGAACAGGCTGTAGTAATTGTACTAGTGAGGTTTATGGTTTGTTTCTTCTTATGTTCCAACTTTTTAGTTCCGTCTTTTAAAGTATTTTATAATGATCAGCTGTTGACTAAGATTAGAAACAATAATGGACTTAATCCCTGACATTAACAAATACCTTTAAACAAAACAAATGCAAAAAAGGAAGCAGTATTCTCAAAAGCACGTAATCTTATATGGAGCATGGAGAAAAAAGTGATGTTTTAATATTTGTGAGATAAGTGCAATGTGAATGTGAAGGTCACTGCTATGTCCCGGTCTAGTGCTCACATGCTCGTGGCAACTTTTGGCATTCAACGTAAAGATATTTCTTATTTTAGGTAAAAAGAAGCTGCATGAGGATGCATGTCGTCCATGAACGAAGCTTGATGTTTTTATGAGAAGAGAGTGTCTGAAATAATTAGAAAAGGACAGGATGAAGGCATAAAAAAAAGACAAACAGTAGGACACAAGAGGATAAGAAGAAGAGTGCCAGTTAGAAGCTGGGGAAGGGGTGAAGGGTGAGGAGAGGAGAGGAGAGGGAGGGGGGCAGACAGACAGGCTGGGGGAGCGATTATAGCAGGGTTTATGTATGAGCTATTGATTGAGTCGGTGGTGACTTCTTGAGTGGTTAATTCGGGAAGTGAGAGCGATAGAGAGAGTAACTCACTGACCAGAGAGGGGAGGGTGGGCGAAGGGGGGATAAAGAGGGAGATAGAGACAGCGTGAATGGGAGAGAGAGAGAGAGAGAGAGGTGCATTTCCTCGATAAAAGGAAAACAAGACACTATTTTGCAAGGGATTATGTTGTGTTTTTTAGTGACTAATAAGGGCACTATTAACCCTTGTTTTTTTTTGTTCAAATCTTTATTTCTTGCTGTTTAAGGGGCCACAGACCTCACTGCTGTGTTAGAATAATAATACTTATGTACCCAGGCTTGCACATACAAGTGAAATGACAATAAAACATGTTTAGCCCATGTATTTGCAATGTAGACTTTGCCTGAACAAATATATTTGTTTTTGTTTGCCAAAAAGTAGTTCACAGACAAAGGCGTGCACAATGTATTACTTCTATCTGGGGTCAATTAGACACCAGGGGGGGTCAAACCATAGACTGTATACGGATCAAAGTCATCGTTAGACCTTTTAAGAACAAATTATTAAAACTCCAATGACAGAAATCCCAGATTTGTGTTAACAATCAGCGATGTAGTAGCACATGGAAACCCATTGTGTTTATGTTCTGCAGCTGGGGGTCTCCCAGATGAATGTCATTCCTTCATCAGTTTGAAATCAGCTGTTCTCATGAAATTGAGTCAATAACGCTTCAAGGTTACATAATAATGTATGATAACGGGGACCCTAAACAGGAATCACACTGTTGCTGTACAAGAAAATGATCATGATCTTAAAACCTCTACTGTCATCACTACTTTGTTGCCAAGAGACATGCATTCACACTTTCCTTTTAAATGACATCATAGAACTCTCTATCAACCTCCGTTCACATCCTAAACAAACTCTCCATTGGCTCTATTTTAGTGAACAGTTTTGTTTCCTTTTTCAAACGGCTCTTCCCCAGACATTTGCCACCACCTCTTCTTCCTCTCTGCTTCTCACACACAAACAGGCACACACACACACTCACGCGCATGCGCACGCCTCTCTGGTCTCTATAGACGTGAAGTTCAGCCCATAGGACACTCATCTGCTCGCTGGAAACAACAGATGGTTTCCTTGTTCTCACTGTATCACCTTGTCTGAGGAAGTCAAAATCAAGAGCAACAACTTGGACTGGGAAGAAGGGTGGTGTGTGCGCGCGCGCGTGCACGTGTACACGCGCGTTTCTGTGGTGTGAGGAACAGTGTGAAGGATCTGTGTTATAGCCTATGGATGTATTGGTTGTTATTCTAAATGGGTCTGATGCATATTCACCTGTAGTTTCGTTAGTGATGCATCTCTCATTGTTTTGCTGGTAGGATATCCTGCAGTCAAATTCCTAAATTCCGCGCGCGTGCGTAGGCTACGTGTTTTTTTGCTTAAACGTGTGAGTGTGCGTGCATGCATGAGTGTGTGTGTGCGTGTGTGTGAAGGTCAGCTCGCCGGCGCAGTTTCTTTTCCTATTTCTCTTCCCTCTCGCGCAGGTTTTGATCTCTCAGCCGCGAGATCAAAGGCGCTCTCTGGCTATTAGTCAGCGCGAGCCATTGATCCCTCATCGATCCACGCGAGACACAGCCGCCCCGTGAACACCGCGCGAGGCTCCCCAAAGCTCCTCCCGCGCGTCCGGAGAGAGAGCGAGAGAGAGAGAGAGAGAAAGCGAGCGGGAGTGAAGGAGGACGTAAAAGAGTGAGGTGTGTGTGTGTGTGTGTGTGTGTGTGTGTGTGTGTGTGTGTGTGTGTGTGTGTGTGTGTGTGTGTGCGCGCGTCTGCGTGCGTGCGTGTGTGTTTTTCTACTGGCGCGGGCAGAGCCGAACTCGAGCTTTTTCTTTGCCGCGGGACATGAAACAATGAGGCTCGAGCCGGTTTTAATAAAGCGCGCTTTCCCTCCTTTCAACTCTGGCGCGAGGCGGACGAGCCGGCAGCGGAGAGCGATCGATAATTAATGACGATGAATAATTTAACCCTATCGATTGATACTTTTTTCTTCATCCTTTTCCCCCCTTCTTTTCCTTATTTTCTTAAGGCCGCCGTTCCATAGCGCGCTGATACCGTTTCACGCGCTCACATCCTCGTCTCCACTCACCTCCTCCTAAACTTGTTGGAGTTCTCCACCTTTCATGAAAGCCTTACAGAAACAGCTTTCATATTTATGCTACAGCAGCCCATTTATGACCTGAGCAGCCTCATCTTCACCGGCTGTAGGAATCTTTAAAGCTCCGAACCTAATTTGCATGAATACAAGTGTACTTTACAGGATAAGGGAGGTAAACAAAAACAAACATTATCTTATTGTCAACAACATGTCTCCATTGTGACATTAACCTCCAGTGTTGTCCCAGAACTTATGAAAAACACATAAATGAGCAGCACAATGATCACGTTCCTTCCTTATAATGAACAGTTTATTTCAAATCCCTCTTTTTGTCATGACCACTGTAGGACACCACGTGTTTTATCAATCCGCAGCTGAAAATAGTCCCCAACAAATGCAGAATTTGCTCCACCTTGAGCATCCTTTTGCTAAAAAAAAAGAAAGAAAAGTGCTCAGATGTTGTAAGAAATATCTTGAATTTGTACCGGTTGACATCAATGCATGGTCGGTCTATTCATGGGATTTGTTGTCAAGTAAAATATATATATGTAATATAACGTCAGACTTATTCTTTAAGCCTTGAAACTATTATTGGATCAATGTAGTTTTTGGGAAGCATTTTAGCTATTATGGACAATTCTCAGTTGTCATATGGCTGGAATTTGTATAGCAGTTTTATGACAGATTATCCATTTTAAACATGCGTTGGCCTCACAATCATTACACCTGCTGGTACATTTACGTCTCCAGCCGAATTTCACTGAATGACATTTTGGTCAGGCGGTTCTGTCAGGTGATAGCCGCCTCTCGGTGTGAAGGACTCAGCATTAGCTTTGCCCCTGCAGTGTGGAGTAAATGGGTGCTCTGTGGGAGAACGAGGAGAGTCACCGAGCCTCAGTACTCCTGTTACTATACATCTCGCTTAAATACTCCGACAGTACTGCACTGCTCTCTGTTCCTGTTCATTCAACGGTGTTGCATCCCAAAAGTTATATGTGGCCAGTATACTGTCAGGTCATGCAGCTCTTTGACTCTTAAACTGTACAAATTAGTCTTATAGAGTTTTCAGCAACAGCTGTTTTGCTGTCATTTCGAGCGATTTGATTTATTTATGGATCTGAAAATCATAGTTCAAGGGAAAAAATGTAAGTGAGAACACTTAAACAATAGAACCTTAAATAGAACTGCCTTATCCAGTCTATTCCCATGCCATTGTTGATTGTATACATCCCACAGATAGTCTTGCCAGAAAAAAACCAAAGCCCTATTTTTTGCAATATTTATACAAATCAGTGAACTGCAAGAAATTCTACGTTTTAAAGTTTAAAAAAAAGAGTCTATAATGCAATTATACATCATTCCTTTATACATTCTGTATGTTTTGAGGTAGGTTAAATATTATTTTAACAGAGATAAATCATCCATTATACTTTATGCTTGACCAATTAAAAAATGTTATTTCAGAATTTAGATGAGAGATTTAGCTAAATCCGAGGAGTTACAGGCCACCGTTCTCTTTAACATTTGGATGGACAGGTTCTTTTTCCGTCTTCCTGACCAACCCTCCCCCCTCCTCTCCTCCCCTCCTCCTTCTCTCCCCTATCTCTCTCTCTCCCTCTCTCCCCTCCTCGTTCCTCCTCTCTCCTTCCTTCCATCTCCTCTAACAAACCCATAGCAGAGTCCCTCTGTTCTTCCACCCTGAGGCTGACCAGTGTGTCAGAGCTAACCAGGGAGAGGAACAGAGAGAGAGGGAGAGACAGAGATAGCGGGAGAGAGGCAAGTATAGAGGAAGGGAGAGAGAGAGGGTTCAGTTGGGCCTTTTTCAGGGGCAACCAAAAAAAGGAAGATGAGACAGATGTACAGAGCTCGTTTCATCTAGTGGAAAAAGAAAGCGGGAGAGGCCAGACTCTTCATGCCTCGTATTTTTCTATCTTTTTATATCGTGACCCGTCACTCTTTCCTTCTTTAGACAGCACTGGAGATATAATGTTGCCTGAATGTCAGGCTTGCCCCCCTTCCTCCGTCTACCCAAGTCACTCCGCAGAATTTCAAAACATATTTGGTACTACAGTGTATTCCGCACACTGTTTCCTCTTCAGTCCCGTCAGTGGCCTACTGACCTCGGCTTCACAAGTATAACAGTTCTGCTGACGGGCCCCGGTCTTATAGATTACCAGCCTTGTTGCAAACTTGCATCAGTGTGAATTCATCCATCCAGTTCTGGAAAGAAGATGTTATGTTCCAAAATACCCGTCCAAATATTGAACTCTTCCAAACTACCGAAAAATCACATTTTGACTCTAGTATTAAGTTGCCAGAAGATAGGACTGAGCCGAACGTTGCATCAGCTTTGTAGATAAAAGTAATTACTTCAATTCCACATGACTTGCCGCATGTTTTTAGAAGACTCTTAAACCCGTAATTAATAGGGTTTTTTACTTCTTTTTCTATCATTTCTGCAGGCTTATTCCAATCAGTGAAAATCATGTGACATTATATGACTCTGCAATATCAATTAAAATATGCCTCCAATAAACGAGCATAAAACAAAAGAAGTTACAAAGTGCTTAATAGACATGAGATGAACGTGCAGATAATTATCACCCAATCCCCTCAGCTATACTCGGTGTGTGGAAAACGCTTGAAAACACACAGTGCACTACTTACCCAGCAATAACGTACAGACAGACAAAGTTAGCAGCTATAGGTTGTGAAGAAAGTGAAATATTTTACAGTTAAATAACCATATAATTTGCTCAGGAGTTGGTGGAGGGGTCTAAAAGGGAGTAAATAATAGACTTAAATTGAACAAAGTGACCAGAATCGCTCTAAATTAATTATAATGTTCATCTGCAAGATGAGTAAAAAAAAGCAAATGTGAGCTAATGGCGCTCATATTTGATGTTTCCATTGTTCCCACAAGGCCAAGTATTGCAGGTTTATAGACTGACATTTAAAGTTGCTCACGGGTTTGGCCTTTCTGAGACTTCTGCGTGTTTGTTTGAAAGTCGAGCAAAAGCTCTCAGCCTTGACCCAACGTGCTGTAAGTGTGTGAGTCCGTGCATCTCTGTCCTAAAGACACGGGAAAAACAAACTGTCCCTTAAAACGAGCACACTCTTTCAACACACCGCATTATCAAAAAGCCTCTGACTCATCAACACAGCAGAGGGTTTGCAGCGGGAAAGTGTGTGTGTGTGTGTGTGTGTGTGTGTGTGTGTGTGTGTGTGTGTGTGTGTGTGTGTGTGTGTGTGTGTGTGTGTGTGTGTGTGTGTGTGTGTGCGCGCGTGTGTGCGCGCGTGTGTGCGTGTGCTAAAAAACCAGTGTGGGCCGAAAACACTCTCCAACATGTGGAGGAGCACAACTGCGGCGAAGGTGCTTTTTGTCAACGTGTGACTGTTGCTGCAGTAACTCGCTACCCCCCCCTATTGTATGTATTTACCTTTGTCATCGGTAACTGTGTGATCCATCATCCAGACTGGGTTTTTATAGGTGGCCCTTTTGTGGGAGAGAGGTCCTTTTGTTTGGACGGTGGCATTTGTGTTGCATCTGTGTGATTGTCTGCACATAAATCTGCACTCAATCAGCACCCTCTTTAGTAAACAAAGTGCATTCTTTCAGCTCGCTGAGACGTGTGTTAGTGTGTCTATATTGATTCAGTCAATATCTATGGGCTCCATGTCTTATTTTGTGTGCTGCTTCACACTGTGTGTGTGTGTGTGTGTGTGTGTGTGTGTGTGTGTGTGTGTGTGTGTGTGTGTGTGTGTGTGTGTGTGTGTGTGTGTCGGCTACCTGAATACCTGTGTATTTATGGCATATCTGCTTGAGCCTGTGTTTACTGTGCATGTACAATCCATTACAATCTGTGAGCATCTGTATCTTGACAGTCTGTGCATGCGTGTGTGTGTGTGTGTGTGTAAGAGTGTGTGTGCGTACGAGGAACAGTATTCCCTGGGCTGCTAGTTATAATGTTTCTGGGGGTGATGGGGGGAACTTGAAAGCCCTGCGCTGCCCAAATCAAAACTAACAAGGAAATGATGGGGGCTCCTTTATCTCCTCTCTGGCCTGGGGGGCCGAGGGGGGCGAGAACGGGAGACTGGGGAGGGAGGAGGAGGAGGGAGGGAGGGAGGGAGGTAGGAGGAGGAGGGGGGGGGCTGCCTAGCTTCCTCTTTGATTTGTAAAAAATGCATTACCTCCGAAATCAAACGGAAAATTACTGTGCCGAAGCAAAACACACAGAGCAGGAGAGAGGGAGAGAAGAGGAGACGGGTGGGGCAGAGCGTGGATAGGTGTGTGTGAATAGAAAAGGAGGTGGGAAAGAGGAAAAGGAGGATTCACCTGTATAGTTACGCTGTTAGATCGGGAAAAGGGAGGATGGATATAGATGTAGGCGGCGTGTAGGTGGTGTGAGAGGTAGCCGGAGAGACCCTGACAGATGGGAGCACACATATATATTATCCTCGGAAAGAGACGAGCCGCGTACACGCCGTGGACGACGAGAACATGGCGAATAAAACAGATGATGCAGTATTGATGACCCGTAGCCCACAGGGAAGAGGGAACTTATAGATTACTACCTCAAACACAAAGAATAGCTTATTTTATAAACTCGTATGTCCGCCTGGGCCTACGCTCAGATGTGCTGTCGAGTTTTAAGGGAAGGATGGAGTCGTTCCTAATTGTGCGAAGGGCCAATGTGCGTTTTGATGTCTGATTAGAGTTCTGTGCATGAAAACAAGCAGCTTTTCTTTTTCTTTTTTGTGAAGACGTGACTCATAGCTGTTATTTGGACCCCGGTGAAACTTTGACTCATTATGGGAAAGTGAGTGCAGGCAGAGACACAAGGCCAATAGAAAGAGAGGAGAAATGATAACGTGAGTGAGATAGGATGAATGCCAGCTCTATATCTGAAGACAGAAGGAGCGGCTTGAAAACAAGAAAGATGAAGAGAGGGAGGAGAGAATGAGAGCGGCCACAATCCAAAGGCTAGAAGCAGGGTGAGAGCGGGCGAGCGAGAGAGAGAGAAGGATAGAGAGAGTCGGTCAGAGAGACAGAAATGCCTGGAGTTAGCAACAATAATTTATACAAACACACCTTAATAATTCACGTTCCATTTCAATGCTGGAGGGAAAATCCAAAATTCACAGAGCATAATTAAATAGAGGCAGAGAGTGAAGGCAGAGATAGAGAGGCCAGCATTAAAGATACCAGTGTAGCAGCAGGGCATCTCTTCCATCTGAGCTTTGTAAAACAACCCTGATGAAACTGTGATATCCAAACGAGATCCCATCTCCTAGTCCCCGCGCTCGTCATGGAAACGCTGAAATCTCCTCACCACCTCCTGTCAGCGGACGTCTACATGCATTTCTTTAGGAGACGTTATCGTGCGCGCGTTATTGTTGCCGATGCGTTCACCTGTTTCGCATATAAAAAAAAGCAGCAACGCGATGCAATGGGACGGATTGAAAATCAACAGTTTGTTCAAGGTTTTCATGCACACCTGTGGTGCGTTCACAGGTGTGGTGCTCAGTCCGGTTTGCATAAGAGAATGGCGCAAGTTTGCAGTCGATATTAAAAGGGGAAATTAAAATATCTATATTATCACCGACATGGACTAGTTTACATGTATTTGTCGACATGGTCACATAATATAGCCTGAATCTGATTTCAGGTTGTTGTTTTTTTTTAAATAATATTTTAAAAACACAATAATTAATGTGGTGAAATTAGTTGAAATTACTGTAATTAAGTACAATTTTGAAGTTGCAGCTAGGTGAAACAAATGCGTCTAATGCAACAGTCATAGAATAAATCCCACCTTCATAGAGGTTCTATTTTTTGTGGTGCTGTTGAAAATGTACTGAGAGCTGTTTTTCATTCACGTAACATTCCTCTCATAGACTGATAAACCTACCAGTGTCTGTAACTAACCTGAATATAACATTGCACATAGCTCTGTGACTTAATGTGTATTTTCTTTTTATTTCATTTTAATACCTCCACCAAGGAATAGCCAAGCCATATTATATATTAATATGTCCTATTTTTAATGTATAATTTGGCTCTTAACTTGGTTTTCAGAGATCTATTTAATTCCTCCTGTTCATAAATACACTATAGGGATGTCCACCATGTTGCATCAGACACAGCCTCAGGTGGCCACACAAGATCACATCCATCAAACACCTGATCTCTACCAAAGACATATGAAACATAACCTTGCCATATTTTCGATTTAAGGTACGTTTTTGAACTCCTATTGCGCCCTTAGACCCTTACGCAACACCTTCAGCTCACCTCCATTTTCAACAAAGTTTACACTCTCAAACTTCAACTTCAACACGCTGCTTGTTTTTCTCTAGCTCTTCATACATGTGTAATTTTTTCCCGTGTTCTCTCTGCTTGGTTCCAGGTGTTGTGGAGGTATGGACTGTAACTGCGTCAGTGATCTGCTGCTCCCCCCGGTGCCCGCACTATGGACGCCAGGTCAGTCCCACCACCAAGCTCTCGCAAGGGGTATAATTTTTTATTTTTTTATTGACTAGTTCCTTCTAAAATCACGTATTTTGTAAAATCACGACTCGTGCATGCGCAGAAATCTCAAAACATGCCTCTAAATCTATCTACAGGTCACGTGTGTGAATTGAGCCAAAACAAGCAAATTTGGTTATGATAAAAACCGAACCATCGTTATGAAAATCAAAGCGATGCATGTTCAAATTCAGCTCCAAATTAACCACACACACACACATTCATTTTCTGGTAGTAATCGATTGTATATCCAATCTTTTTACAAGGTTAGTTCATGCCAGATTCACTTTGGGATGGGTCAAAAAGCTAGTTAACTCCGTCTATGATGTGCATAGAGTTTGCCCGAGCGGCATCAATCAGATCTCTCCCAGCGAGCTGTCATCATCCCACTGACCAATCTGTTGAAGCTAGAGGGCATTAGCACAGACTAACATTGCTCTAGGCACGTGCTGTGATATTAAACACATCATCCCTCACCACCATCACCCATCAGTCATCCGGACAGCGATCCCCCCCGGCATGCAGCGGGACAAATGGCAGGCCCTAACCTCATCCTCCCCTCTTTCCTGCTCCCTCTGCCCAGGGATCGCGTTCCCAGACTGGGCCTACAAGCCCGAGTCGAGCCCCGGGTCCAGACAGATCCAGCTGTGGCACTTCATCCTGGAGCTTCTGCAGAAGGAGGAGTATCACGGGGTGATTGCGTGGCAGGGGGACTACGGAGAGTTTGTGATCAAGGATCCGGACGAGGTGGCTCGGCTGTGGGGGATGAGGAAGTGCAAGCCTCACATGAACTACGACAAGCTGAGCAGGGCGCTGAGGTACGTGTGTGTGCACGCGGCGCTGAATGTCAAGCAATAACGCTGTCAGCGCCAGATAAATCGAGATGTTTATCACACGTTTACATAAATTGTTTACCCTTGTTTGGCTGAAGCCGTACTTATGTCTCTCTTTTTCATGTCGGTTTAATAGAAAGATAAAGGTGGGACTTTTCCAGGGGAACGTCAATAACCGCAATTTCTCCTTATCTGTGGACATCCTAATGGAAAGTTCACCATTGAACTGCCAAATAAAAAATTCAATAGGGATTTCAAAATTAAGCCCCAGTCTGAAATTGCTTGAACTTCTTTCGGAGTGGAGAAACTGCTCGTTGCACCGAACTTGCCGAAGGTGATTCAAATAATAGCGTTCAGACTCAGTACCTTCAGCAGTTTAACCCCCCCCCCCCCCCCCCAACCGCACACCGTTTTCTCATGCAAATACTAACTACCCCGACTGGCTCTCTTACCCCCTCCCCTCCTCTTTCCTTTGGCCTCTTGTTAATGGGGGCTGTCGTCAGACTCTAATTGTTATGAATTGGCTGGGGCCACAATTAGCCTTCTTAATTAGCCTCACTTAATTGCTCAATTAAGGGCCACGGCACAATTGCCACGCAAAGCAAAACACGTACACATCATTGCACCGGGCGCAGCCACTGTGGCTACATGCTGATACTTACATGCTGCTGCGTTGGTTGGTATCGTGCATCTGCATAATGAGGCGTCGCTCACATCGCTATTTAATGCTGAGCTGGTCTAATGCATTCTGTATTTGGTGCACTCGCCGTGGTCACTTTTAAAACAAGGAGAGCGCTCAAAGAAGCGCCCCCCCCCCTGAGATTTCAACTCTCGATAAGACATCCGCAGGTTTTTCATGTTTTGCGGCCCCCGGAGCCCCACCACCCCAACGCCTTTACCTGAGCCCAGATGGCCTCCCATGTTTTTGCATTTACTCTTGATCAATCTTGCATCCTGGCAGGCTGTACATTGTGACACCTCAGTGGGTGGCACAGGAAACGGGCATGACGATGGCTCTACATGCCCAGCGGGAGACACCTGAGGTCGTTACCATGGAGACGTCTTTGTAAATGCGCGTTTCTGTTAGTGGCAGCTTCTCAGTGTCAGCTATATTTACACATCACCTGGGTTGGAGAGCATGTTTCAGAGTTCAAAATGCCCCTGACGAATAAATAAATATGACATCCAAACCTAACATTTAGTCAATTATTTCCCCTTCAACAGTGACAAATTTGTGTTTCCTGATTTATTTATTTTTTCCCTAACCAATATTTTTCCACATGATGATAATGTTTTTATTTACTTGTATATAATATTAAATCATTTGTTTTGCATTGATATAGTGCACGATGAAGGGAGGATTTACTTTTGTTGTTTTTATTCTAATGTTGACTGTAAAGGCCCTCCTGAAGAGATTCTGCTTTTTGGCTTTTTGTCTGTTAACCGCTGAATAAAATTTCCCTTTTAAAGAACCATATTGTATTGAATCAATGCAGTCAGACATGAATTGATTTGAGTAAGGAGGAGATGAATAAAAACAGTGGGAAATCAGCAAAGCCCTGCACCTACAGTGCTGGAGTTGTTTACTTATTCGTTTCCGTTAGCGATGAGACACAAAACCTTGATGCGAGCATTATATTAATCCTTGCCTCCTCTTTTCCTCTTCCTCTTCCTCTTCCTTTTTCCTTTATCCCTTATCCACCCCCCTGCTCCATCTCTCCTTCGATATCCTCTCCTCCTCCTCCTCCTCCTCCTCTGCAGGTATTACTACAACAAGCGCATTTTGCACAAAACCAAAGGGAAGCGTTTCACCTACAAGTTCAACTTCAGTAAGGTGGTGTTGGTGAACTACCCCATCCTGGACATGGCCAACTCTCCCTTCTTTCTGGCCCAGAACCACTTCAACGGGGGCTCCACGGCACCGGAGTGCACCCCAGAGGTACGAACGGTAGGCTGGGGGGGGGCTTGGCCTTTTATAAGATGAACGTCTGACACATTTGATAAATCAGACTAAAAACTATATTTGCTTTATTTGTCTTTATATAGGTAATTAATTTCATTTAAATATGCAGGGAATTAAAAACAAACTGGAACAAATAAAAACAAAGCATTAGCGAGACACGGCGCTCTACTCGTTAATTTAGTGTTAAAAGTAATCTGATTCAGGTGAATCCATTTCTCTCTAGTGATCTTTGCTGTTGTATTTCGAAGGCCCCTGCTGTGCGTTCACTTTTTACAAGAGAATGGGTGGTAATCATCGCGCCCATCTTTTATTCACCGTCTCTAATGGAGATCATAATAGAATACTTATTGTTTGCCCAGAGAGATTGTAAAACATTGCATTGAGATAAATGCAAAAACACAGAAAGCAAAATAAAAGTCCTAATTTATTACTGGTACTTTAAATTAATATGATATTTAGAGAAAATAGAACAGATGTGTTAAAGACATTATGGACACATTTATAATATAATTTTTGTTAGGTACCACTGTGCAGATAAGTAACAACCAATGTCCTAGAAAGTGCCCGTAACTTGAAAGTACAGTAAGACTCATTCATCATTTGTCTGCGGTACCCTTAAGATGGGATAAGGAGACTCTGAAGGAGACAATGGAGGAGGGGGGGGCGGTTTTAACTTGTCCTTAAAACAAAAGAAGACGTTATCCCCTCCTTCTCTCATCCGTCTCCGATGGTGTATCCATCTGTCATCGATTGGAAAATGAAAGAAATAGAAAGCAAAGGGGTCGCGTCAGATCAGATCAATGGCGGGTCATTAATGCGGTTTGTTAAGCAACGCAGATCTCGCAGCTTGGGAGTACAGTCTCGCCTTTCAAACTTGGGGCTGTGGGGTGACAGATACTATTGATCCAAAGGCCTGCTAAGGGGGAGAGAAAAATCCCCCTTTGTCCCCTTGATTCCCGAGATTCAACTGTTCCATTTATTTTACCTTGCCTCTCCTTCACATACTTTACAGAGGGAAAACACACACACACACACACACAGTTGCCCTACATCCTGAATAGATGTCATTCTCTCAGATCTCAGTCCTACTCGTCCTGTGTCCCTTCATGCAGGACGAAGGCCCACAATCCCTCTCTCTCCCCGTCATTTATCCTTTGTGCCCACAATCTTAATCGCTGGTCTCCATTTGACTCTGTACTCTTCCTGCCTTTGAGTCTCTGAGCCGCCGCGTCCTCCTACCTCCCGTTTTAACCCGAGTCCCACGACACCCCTTTTTATCCTGTCCTTGCCGCGACTCTGTCACTGTTTGCATCACGCTCTGCGGGGCGCTGCTGTCAACACATGACTTTCCACCGCCGCCGCGCCATCACGTTGGATTTGTGGCAGTAACGTTTGCTCTATTTGAGACGCACACTGACTAATTTAATTATTTCCCCCCCCTCTCTCTCTCTTCTTTGTCTCAGGCCATACAGTCCCTGTTTCCTCGTTTGCCAGACTCTGGCAGGGGAACGTCCCTGTTTGATCGAGGGGCCGCGCCGCCGGGGCCCGAAGGAGACAAGCTGAGACTGGATGCATTCCCCTTCCTCAGTTCAGGTGAGCCAACAAAAATATATATATATAAAAAAAAATAGGAATCTTTCGTATCCCAGAGACAAAGCCTTTTTCGTGAGGAGAAAGACGGCCTGTGCAGAGTGAGGCGCTATAGGCAGCCGACAGAGCTTCTTAAACAAAGGGAGGTGGAGAAGGGAGAGCAGGGAGAGCAATGAGGATATGGGGAGGCATGAACATTTATTGTTAAAGGAAATAAGAGATGGCTGTCCCATCGCAGCCCGCGGTGAGGCTATGCTTCGGGGTGAGAGAGGCCAGGTTAGCTGGTGAATTATGCATTTGGGCGGTGGTAAGAAACGAGGTGAAAGCTGGAGTTATCATCCACCTTTTTCAGCGCGATTCGCCGCATTCGTCCTCTTCTTTCTCTGCAACGCGAGCGTCGGTGAACGCAGCGCTGACTCGCGTGTCTTCCTATTATATATTATCCGTTTATAGTTTAATGCACCTGCTTTGTACTTCTACACTCTGCATCAGAATGTGTACGAATGTGCAGAGCTAGAGAAGCAGTGTGTAAACAAATGTACTCACACACACACACACACATATGCACTCCTCATCACACAACCTTCCAACCCCCCCCCACCCCCACCACTCTGTTTGTCCTCAGGTCCTATTCCCCCCTTTTTCTCTTCTCACCCTCCTCTCCCTCCCATGTGTCCCTGCTGTCCTAATCCCTTCCCAGGCAGGAAGGCCCTAATTGAGGGTGCAGGCTTCAGTTTGTGGCCTGTGGGCGCCCATTACTGTGTTTTCATAAGCAAGTGAGGCCTGCCTGACTGATTCAATATTCATGTGTCTGCCAGCTACTCCTGGCCCAGCACGCAGAGACTTCACCACTGTCAAATTAGCCCTGCATAGTAAATAACAGAGTGAGAGAGAGAGAGAGAGAGAGAGAGAGGGTGAGCGAGGGAGGCTGAGAGAGGTGGAGGGTGCAGCAGGGAGAGAGAGAATCTTTGAGTTGGTTGTCAGTTGGAAGGAAGTACAGTAGGTGGAAAGGCAACGCTTTTGTTTGTTCATTAAAATTGAATTCCAGCATCACCTCTGATTTATGCCCTCGTTCTGTTATCAAGTGATGCTCGCAAGGAAACGGAATTCCAACGTGATGCCGTATTTAATTTGTGACATATTAAGGTTTTTGCTTAATGTGAAATCATACGGAGACACGTCGACAGTTTCCTTCCTGTCGGTTCCTTAACCTCTGGAAGCACACGGTCCGTGCCGATGCATTCTTTATATCTCAGCTGTGTTTTTCAACCAGCAGGACTTTCACCACCGTGATCATATGTGCCATCTCCTTTTAAAAAAAACACATAATAAATGCGTAATACGGTGTTTTGGAAGACTGCTTGATTAGTTTATTCACTGCAGTGCAGGATCTTTGTGTTCACATCTGGTTTTCCGGAGTGTGAAGTGGGTGTGCGACTCAGTACTGGCATGCATAAATGAACCATCAGGTTTTTTTTTTTTTTTGTTGTTGTTGTTGAAAGCAGCCGTGCCAGAATTGGCCCCCGTGGCTTCTGATTAGAATTGCTAATGCCGATGAGCATAATTAGTGAACATTCTTGGATGTTGTATGTCAAGAAACCTTTGGCCCTTCTGAGAGTTAACCTCCATGTCTGGATTTTCTCTGTCCTAGGTGCCCCGTGCTACACCAAACCCCCGTCCCTGCTGGGCCCGTACCCTCGCAACCCGCCCTTTGACTACCCCTGGGGCTTCAACCCCTACCTCCCAGGGGCCTTCTCCCTCAATAACTGCCCCAAACTGCCCCCTGGCTCCCTCTACCCCTCCCAGTTTTACCCCAACCCTTTGCAGAGCAGCCTTTCCCAGCTGCCTCACAACTTCTCCTCCCTTCTTCCCCCGGGGGAGGCAGGTGGGGGTGAGAGGGGAGCAGCGGGGCAAACCGGAGGGACAAACGGCACGGCGGGTGGTCAGCCAGTCAGACTCTGCCTGCCACCGTACCCCGGGAGCCTGTCACTGGGTCGGACGGACGTTGGCAACGGGGCGGAAAGGGAGAGGGCGGAGGCCAATCCTCCAGGCGCAGGGCTGAGTCTGGGCCTGGGTCTGGGTCTGGGTCTGGGCCTGGGCGCCCTCGGCCTGTCAGCCGGGACTGGGACGGGCCGGCAGAGCCCCACGGAGAGGAGGGGAGGCGTGAAGCAGGACCCGGAGTCGGACTCGGACCTGGAGATCACAGATCTGAGCGACTGCAGCTCGGACAACGAGAACGAGCACGAGTTCGGCATCAGGAAGGAATCCAGCCTAGCGAACCGATCACAGATAGTGCTGGATGGAAAGAAAGGGAGCGCGCTGCCACCCGTCTCCTCTCTCCCCCCGACAGTGTCCCCGCGGCCTGTGAAGAGCCTGATGCCCGTCAGTCCCCCACCCCCGTCCCTGCCTCCGTCACTTTCCCCCTCCGCAGCTCTGCATGAAAGACACAGGGAGACAGAGACTCTCAAAATGATACGCAGCTAATACATCTCCTCCCGGATCCACCATCTTGCCAGTCTGAGCTCTGATAACTCTCTTTTTCTCTCCTTTCTCTTCTCGGAGACACTTTTCTGCTTTAAATTGTAGACCCCCCCCCCTAACCCCAACCCCTCTTGGCAGATCCTTCCTCCAGGAAAGGCAGTTCTGTTATTTGCTGTGGAATAACTGTTTCCCTGTTTGCTGTGGAAGTTTTAAACTTACCTACAGTCCATTACACAAGTCCATGTTAGGATATTACAACGTACAGTTTTTAGGGTATGAGCTGTCTGTATCACCGTCCTGTCCTTTCTGTTTTGATCCCTCACACCAAATGACGGCTCCATGATGCGTAGGCTTGTTTTACGCGTTGCCAGCAGTACAATCTGCTGTCTGCGGCTGAACTACGATAGAAGCGCGGCCAGGTGGTAAATTGCAACGCCTGCCTCGACAAACATTAACGAAACAGCATCCCTATATTAACGGAACAGAACAACAAATAATGCTCAGATCGATCCAATTTTTACAGATTTGTCCTGTAATTCTTGAGATTTGGACTCTACATGTGGAATCGCTATCATTCTTGAGACGTGGTCAAATACTGCCACCTAGTGGTCCTTTTCGGTCTCCTTCAATGAAATCATCTTACCTCCGTAATCCTGTGAGTGAAATTGTTGCCCTGGAGTTTATGTTGCACTTACTTTTCTATGATATCGTTTCCTGCGGGGTTAATTTAAATGTTGAAAATCCATATTTCTAATAGTTACCTGTGATAGTCTGTGAATATTTCTTTTGTCCTGTGGTTCAAGTATTTCCTGCACATTTTCTAACAAAAAAAAAAAAAAAAAAGGACAGAAAAAGAGAGCAGAGGGAGCTGGGCCAACCGAGAAATTTGTATGAATATTTCACTGTATATATTTTATTATGGTGTACATTTAATTATTATTCACTATGATAAGATTTAGCTGTATTGTTGTGATTTAATTCAGTATTTAAACATGTTGGAAAAATTATAAGCTTAGGTGTAAGTTTAAATTATTAATGGCAGAAGATCTGCACTCTGAAGATGTTTTTCTATGATGAGGACAGAGTTCACACTGGGAGTTGTCTCTGATTTTCTCGACCCCCAATTAATTGTGCCCTTTGGTCATTTTTGCCAGATGCCCAACGTACGAACCCTTTGGGTTCACAAATACACCAGTAGACTTATTTTTATAGTTAGCATTCGCCCAGTGTAACGTACTGTAATTAGTCAAATGTGAATAATTTGTCTTTGCATTTTCTTTTTTTTTAAATCCTCCCACGAAAAATCTGTTTTGATTATTTTTCAATCAGTGCTTTTTGTCCGTGCCAGCAGCGGGGCAATCGGTTTTGCTTGAGGAAAAAAATGAAATATTCAAAAACTGTTTGCTCTACCCAGATCTAATGACCAACATCCTGCCTCCGGCCTGTTTCTCAGCACAGAGTGGACACTAAATCATATTGTACAGCTTCATAAGCCTTTCTAGCCTATGGTTTGTCAAACAGTGGCGGTATATGATCAGTTGTGAAAGCTCTATTGTAAAGTTAATGTAAAGCTCTATGTTCGTTGAGTTGCTACAGGAAAGACCTCCCGTCACCGACTAACAGCTGTAAATACGGTTTCCTTCGTGTGCGTATGTGTGTGTACACATCCAACAATGACAATGCAGTGGTTTTCCCTGTCATCACTCTTTGTTTTACTGTAAAGAGGAAAAAAGAAGAAAAAAGATGAATATCTTCAAAAGCAATAAACATTATTCTGGATAGTGGACTGTTGTTGACTGTGTTTGTTTGAATGGATTCATTGTGCGACGTCGAGCGGCTGAAAGTGAGGCGGCTCTAGATTTCTGTCATAATGTTGGAAATTAATTTCATGCTCTCCGTCACATTTATAACTTTATAAAACAATCATATTATTTCGGGACACCACGGCATATTTAAATATTTGGAATAAAACTACATTTCTATTTGATCACTTTATGTCTCCTAGCTGGTAAATGATAATATATATAATTCAAATTTTAATTTTGTGCTTAGTTTTGACAAGAAATACAAAGTTATTAAACTGATACAAATGTATGTGATTCTCAAGAAAGAGCTACATTATGAAGGAAATTGATTTAATCATAGCAAAATTATTTGGATCTCAGTTAATTGGATTAACAAAAGCATTACATTTATAATCAGACGATAATATAAAAATATTGTAATTGCTGACGGTGTTGTTTAATTAATAATAATTTGGTTAATTAGTAACTATTTTCCTGATTTACTTCTTAATACAACAATTTGGTTAAAATTGACACTTTCTTTTTACACAATAATAATCATAATAGTCTGAGACATCATGAGGAACTTGTCTATATATATATATATACCTTTTTCATTTTCATACCCAAATGTTGACTATCAAAAACTCTGATGGACATAATTTATGGGCTAGTATTTGAATACTATTACATTTGATTATAGGATTATTCCATTTGTCCAAACGTCACTGCAAACCTCTCACCGCCAATCAGGAAATCATCCTTTGAATGCAAATCCAAGCTGAAGTCACAGTGACGACACACTTCAAAGGTCCAAACACATATTTTAAGTCGAGGCCGTGACCGAGGAATGTATGCACAACCTCACAGAAACGACCTGATGTCCTCAACTGTCGATCTTAAATCGCCACTCAAGGTGTGTGAATAAATCAAGGTTATGACCATGAGACGAGCAACGAGGAGGCATTGACCACCTGACGGGGAAGCAGACAGAGAGCAGGAAGTGACAAGGTCCTCGTGTCGTTGCAGTTCATCCTCCTATACAGTCCTACATGCCTCCTTTAATACCAGCATAAACCGTTCAGAACTGTTTCAACTCGTGATGCAAAATAAACATAAAGCTTCAAATAAAGCCAACTTTGGACAGGAAGTCAATTTGAAGATTTACAATATAAATGGAGCTTCAATAAATAGAAATATAGTTTTATGTCATTAAGAGTTTTTATAAACTTTATTTTTACGCCATTTTAAAACAAATATATGTACTTTCTACTCCTCACATTTTCAAAACTTGTTGCTTTAGTTTTAATGCACTTGAGGGGAATTATCGATTCTTTTTTCTTATGAATATGATGCAAGATTCAGCCAGTAGAAATGTCCTTCATAGAGATTTTTTTGCTTTTTACTTTATACTTTGAGTACACTTCAGAGCCTGTACTTTCTTGAATCAGTACTTCTACTTCTACTCTTTGGAACACAAGTATCTGTACTTCTACTTGAGTATTCAATGTGTGTAATTTGGACAAATTGTGAGGTCAGTCCAGTAGGTGAAACAGTAGATGTGAAGGGGACCCGCTCATGTGTGCGTTTGTCCGCTAGGTGGCGCAAGGAGGCCAGAAGAGAAGCGGGGCGACCTGAGCAAAGTTTGACCTGAGCAATCAACTCTGTCAACAGTTGCTTTGATTTCACTCCTTTACGGTCTGTAATCTATTGTTGAGTGTGCATTATAGTTCATAGTAATAGTGATAATTAGAGATATAAAGGAGCACAAAGGGGAAACCATTTATGGAGGTTGTTTAGGAGATACAGAATAATTGAGTAATATAGAAAGAAAACAAATGATATCTGATTAATACTCGTGATAGTTTTATGCAAAAGGCTTCCTCTGAGTTCGTGTAGGAATAATAATGGCTAATAATGAACCAAACATCAAAAGCAGTTGTGTTGTAAAGTGCAAATAACATGAACATCACTTCGATGTAACACAAATATCTGGTGAAGTATTTGTGGTGTAGCCTAGTTTTGATTGTTTTCTCTAAAAAAAAAAAGGCCTACAAACCATGTAAAAACCAAACTCGTGTTATTATAAAATATTCATATCCAGTATATCACAGGGTGGGGACGAGTTAGTGTGTAACACAGTGCGGAAACAAGCCGTTTTTTTTTTTTAAACCAAACAAATACATAAAAACTTTTTAAAAAAACAAGCTGTAAAACACAAATAAGCAACAAGCAGTTTTAAAGTGTTGAAAAAAAAACACACATTGTGATGGATTATTTTGAAACGACAGAATCTCTCGCTACTTTGTATCCGCCGTCTGCTGATCACCCTGTGCCTTTTTTTTTTTTTTTGAAGTGTACTTCCGCGTACAATGTTTTTTTCCCCCACTGACACACACGGCAACTTTGGAACAGGAAACCTATTAGACGCTTCGGCCGCTGCTTTCTCTCTATTCACGGGTGAGTTTATTATCCCAACATCATAACGCGGATGTGACAAAGAGTACAACTTTGAAGGCGTTTGTGTTTGGGGGGGTCGTTTTTAAAAAATAAAAATAAAAGTCTCCGCGGTGGGTTTTGTTTCACGGAGACAAACCGAGCCGCCGTCCCGCAGACCGAGCTGCGGGACGGCGGAGGGCTCGGCTCCGCTCGGCTCGGCTCGGCTCTGGATTAAAACACGAGCCGATGACGGTTTTTATTTCACACTGAATGTAGCGTCTCGTTATCGGGACCCCTCGAGTATGTGTGTGTGTGCGCGCGCGTGTGTGCGCGTGCGCATGTGTGTGTCAGGAGCGGTTGTGCGGGTGTAACAACTTCAGGCAGCAGCAGCGTGTGAATTTTCGGGCAAAACCACCTCGGATTTTACGACTTTACGTTCAGGTTCTTCTAAAGAACTACAAATATTAGCAGACAGTTCATAGCTGGTGACCTTGTGAGGTTTCTTTTCTGAATTCTCCTCCTTTCCAACAGTATCCTGACATTTATCATACAGGGAGAGTACAGTGGTGGTTTCTCATGAGGGAAATATAGATATAAAACATGCTTCTGTGTTGTTTTCTTGTCAAACAAAGGTATCTTTACATCATCCGTGCCTCTTGTTTTCCCTCTTGGTTACATTGTTTTGTGCACACTAGGAAAGAAGGTCATGTATGACACCATCCCTCCTGGTTGACCCCCTCCCTCCTCTGTTTCCCCACTCACTCCTCTCAGCCTATAGAGTGGCGGTTCAGTCCAGACAGTGTTCACTAATTAGTGTCTGCATACAATTGATTATCCATGCTGCTTTATTTATTTTTTTTGCCTCGTGAAACGGAGGACGTCGCCTGTGCAGAACGGGCTTCCTGTGCTCACAGGAAACTGCAATTACTGTGCACGTTGTCGCGGCTTCGTTATCTCGTGCAGTCATTAGCTGGAGATCTAAGGTGGCAGCAGCAGCAGCAGCAGCAGCAGCAGCAGCAGCGTGGGTCGTGGGTCGTGCTTGCCAGTAAGCCGTGATGTTTCCATTAATCCTCCTTATTTCCATGTTGCCAGTCTGACGTATTCGTGCCTCCACTCACTTTCACTCCTGCAGGGCTGTGAGCTCTGTAACAAACTCACGATTCCAGTGAAATTTAGTAGGTTGGCTAATTATTGGAGTGTGTGTGTGTGTGTGTGTGTGTGTGTGTGTGTTGAGGGCGTCGCAGCTGGCGGTTTCCGAGACTGTGATGCGTTCACAGCCAGACGCTGCACCCCAGAGGCCTCATGTGAAGCAGGGCCCTGCCACTTCCTGTTTCACTCTGCTCGGCTAGAGGAGCACGGCACTTGTCATCTCTCTCTCTCTCTCTCTCTCTCTCTCCCTCTCTCTCTCTCTCTCTCTCTCTCTCTCTCTCTCTCTCTCTCTCCACGTTTTTACAAGTGCAGGCTTGTCTGAAGCCTAAAGGCTACCTTCTCTTTCTTTTAAAGGAATGTTGGCTATTTAACCTGAGTTGCCGTGCCACGTCTCTCTCTCTCTCTCTCTCTCTCTCTCTCCCTCTCTCTCTCTCTCTCTCTCTCTCTCTCTCTCCCTCTCCCCCTCCGTCTCTCACCCACATCCAACCGTCTCTCAGAGGGCACGGATGAACGGCGGGTAGGGCTACGGTGAAGCGTTGGCGTTGTCCTCTGTGAGACATACCCAACAACTGGAAGGACAGGTAGTGGCACCCATGGTGGAACAGCCGAGGGGGGGGGGGGGGGGGGGGGGGGGGGGGTCCTGAGGGCCTGGAGCTGTGTTACATGGCAGCCTTATAATTTACTGTAGTCGGGCTCGGACTTCAAAGGCAACACTGGTATTCTTCCCTGGCTGAAGGCAGCAGATAATGAGAGACAGAGCGGACCGGGCCGCTCTTATTCTCTCTTTCTTTTGAAAATCTGACTGATTCCTCCTGAAGAGGTGAAGTTACAGGTGTGTGTGTGTGTGTGTGTGTGTGTGTGTGTGTGTGTGTGTGTGTGTGTGTGTGTGTGTGTGTGTGTGTGTGTGTGTGTGTGTGTGTGTGTGTGTGTGTGTGTGTGTGTGTGCGTTCACAGGAAGGCGGTCACGCTACACGGAGCATGTGACTCCACCTGAAACCACAGCTGACCTCCTCAGCACGGAGCAAGGTGTCGCTGAGTACATGTGAATGGATGACATGTAGGCATGCAGACAGGTGCCTGTCTCACCTCGTTGGCAGGACATTTCTGTTCCTTTTTAATATTGTTTGATCGGGTTGCCGTCGGCGATCTCCAGGTCGGGGTTGTAAATCATTAAGTGGGATCCGTGTGACGACGTACCTCGGTATTCACGCGATGATTACCTGGATTAACAGGATTTTTATCTGTGATGGTTTCCTGCAGCATCAAAAAGACAAACGATACTGACAGACAGTTTCTAGAAAGAAAAGGTGGAGATAACACTGTTGATGATGACTCACTGTGTTTCATGTTTGCTGCAGTTTCAGGTCCTGGTTTTGTTTATGCTGGATCAGTGTCACGCTGTCGTGGCTTACTGGGACTCTTGGACGGAGCCGTTGTTGATGTTATTCGTAACACACACCCGCGCCTTTTCTACCATGATGGGGGGGGGGGGGGGAGGCGTATGATGATAGCAACGAGAGAGAAAAATCCCCATAAATTGTATTTTTTTTGTCATTTTAAGACCATTTAATGTCACTGATGTACTGATAGTAGCGTTATAATGCAAGTACAGACAAGAGGACAGAAGCAGCACAGCCAGAAATGTGTCAACATAGTGTGTGTGTGTGTGTGTGTGTGTGTGTGTGTGTGTGTGTGTGTGTGTGTGTGTGTGTGTGTGTGTGTGTGTGTGTGTGTGTGTGTGTGTGTGTGTGTGTGTGTGTGTGTGTGTGTGTGTGTGTGTGTGTGTCGGCTGTAAAAAAATGCCTTGGCTCTGCGCCCAAGTCTCATAATGGTCGGGGAAAACCCTGCAGTAAAAGCAACGGGCGATATCGAGGTCACCGACCATAATGGAGATCATGTCCATGTTTTCTACGATTAGCCGATAAGGTAATTATCGTGCCGGGCCGACTACAACAACTCCTCCCTTTTATAATAGACGCTAATAGACACAACAGTTTACGCTGCAGTGAGCTCTATATCACCGCTGTGTCATTTGACATCATCGGTGACTCATGTTTGCATCTAGAATCATGGAATTGAAAAGTGTGTGCATGTCGTGGACAATTACCAGTGGAGTTATTGGTAGGATTGTATAATATAGATTATATTGGAATGTAAAATTAAATATACTGTAATAGGAGATCTTTATCTAGTGTTTCATTGAGTTTGGATCGAACGCTTGATTGGTCTAAATGAAAGCAGTAGAGTTCAAGATATCCCGACTTCACTATGGGTCAAGCTCAGGAATCATTTCATCCCATAATGCTCCTCATGCATGCTTTCATTAGACCCTCCCTGTCCGCCCACTGTCTTTGTCATTCCAATGCCAGGTTCTGCCTACACGATATATTTCTTCAGTTACCATGGTCACCAGCCGATCAATCACAACGTATTCCACGATGGCCGTGATGTCACTGGGAAGGAGGAGCTTGGAAACGACTTCCAGGAAGGCGAATGTAAACAAGCAACGGCGGTGCTTATGTGAATGGCTGCATTGTGTTTAAGGGGGGAAAAAACTTAAAAACAACATCACTCCTCTTTCACGTCGCCAGGTTTACAGTTGTGTGTTGGAACTGTGTTCTGTGCTCCTATTGGTCGAAGTCCAGGTCATGAGAGAACGCGTCGTAGAAGATTAGAAAACATAGGATTTCAGCGTTGATCACGATAAAAAAAAAAACAATTAGTCTTGGAAAAATAAAGATAATCCCACTATGACTTCATCAGGGTAATAAATATATAAATATATGGAATTACAGAACTACCCTCCTGCACTGACTCGTTCTGCCCGTTGGTCAGAGCGGTTTTAATGCAGGCAAAACATTGATTGTTGTCTTCATGTGTTCATTTCACCATGAAGCTGACGCACAACTGTGTGTTCGTCATACTTCGGCTCATTTACAGGGAAGCGATTCTTAGTTAAAGCAGCTCAGTCACGTGTGTTCACCTGCCGATCTGTCACTGTGTGTGTGTGTGTGTGTGTGTGTGTGTGTGTGTGTGTGTGTGTGTGTGTGTGTGTGTGTGTGTGTGTGTGTGTGTGTGTGTGTGTGTGTGTGTGTGTGTGTGTGTGTGTGTGTGTGTGTGTGTCAGTGTGTGTGTGTGTGTGTGTGTGTGTCAGTGTGTGTGTGTGTGTGTGTGTGACTCCATCAGAGGCCAAAATGAATGCAGCCAATTGTCCGCTGTCAGACTTAATGATGAGAGAAGTTTGGGTAAGTTGAACCAGGGCTACAGCAGCTTGTTCCCAGCAGTCCTTATAAAAAAAAAAAAAGGTAGCGAATGGAAAGAGTTACATCCATCTGTCCAAGTGTGAGTCAGAGAGATGGCGGCTGGCTGGAAAGCTGATGTGACGGAGTGAGTGAGTGAGAGCGGAGAATGAGCTCTTTCATTTGAGGCTCGGTGTTTGAAAAAGGCAAGACTGGACTCACAGTTGTTTACTCTGGAGGAGTGAGAGATGGGGGGTCTGCCGGGGTGAAAGGTCCTCC
Source organism: Eutrigla gurnardus (assembly GCF_963514095.1). Classification (NCBI taxonomy): domain Eukaryota; kingdom Metazoa; phylum Chordata; class Actinopteri; order Perciformes; family Triglidae; genus Eutrigla; species Eutrigla gurnardus. Next base: position 17,545,390 of record NC_139937.1, on the reverse strand, counting down.
AGTCTGAGTGTTTCTGCAGACAGAGACTGTGTGTCAGCAGCACTCAGGCCTTTACAAACAAAAAGCAATCTTACGTTTGGCATATTGTAGGAGACATCGCAGCACGAAGGACACTTGACAATAATCCTTTTTGCGATTTCAACTTTTTTAATTTGATTTATTATTGGTTCATGGCTGACTACATTTCTGTCTCAAGTGTATTTGCTTTCTTTTTCATTATTGAAAAAAAAATGCCCCAAATGTCCCTTTTTCCAGCTTTGCAATTGTGAAGATGGTGAAGTTCATTATTCGTGGTCGTTGAACAGTTTGGAGCAAACCAAGCAATTTGAAAACGTTGCTTTGGGAAATTGTAAACTGGCATTTTTGACTATTTTCTCCGAGGCCTGGAACTGAACTCGTCTCTGTGAAGCGTATCGACACATAATCATAGAGCCTATTTGTAAAGCAGTCGCTGGCTCATACTGATAATTATGACAGTGTGTCAGGGCCATGGGTGGATAATAAAAAACTTGACATTTCGAAGATTAAAGTCATATATTTATGAGGAAAAAACTTGAATATTTTGAAATTAGAGTGGTAGATTTCCGAGAAAGAGCTCATAAAAATTTGTGAGATTATGAAGTCATACATTTTTGAGGGAAAAAAACCTGGAAAAATAGTGAAGTGCAAAGCCGCGGCCACGCAAGCCACCGTCTGAACGCTGTTGCTCCTCGTGGACGGCTAATCTCTGAGGGAGGCGCAGGTCCCGACAGATGCATACACTTTATCTACTGTGTTCTGTGTTATTTCGCTGACATCGGTGTAGATACTTCATCCTCATGTCAGACCTGTTGAACGTTTTTATTTTGCCAATAGGATATCAGATAAATCTTAAAGATTGCCGTTTCTCGGATCAATCTCGGACCGATGACCTCTGAGCGAGACGAAGGTCCTGAAAGATACATGGAGACGTTTACTTTCATCTTCTCTCCACGCTCTTTTATGAACATAAATAATACTAATATTGTAGAAGTTCAGGAAAGTAGAGGCCTACTTTTATTTCAGCACGACTAACATTAGAAACCAGCTGTTGAGAAGACGTCCAAAAACGGTGTTACCATGGTTTCCATTATAAAGGATAATTGTAAATATCACGAGTGACTTGAAGAAGCGGTCTAGCTAGCTATCAAAACATTTAAAAAAAAGAAAAGAAAAAAAAATATATATAGGGGTGAGTATTGGCAAGAACCTCACGATACGATATGTATCGCGATACATTGGTCACGATACGATACGTATCACGATATTGCGATATAAATAAAGATGAAAACACAAGTACCTGTATATGTACATCAGATGGTATTGATCAGAGGACAAATTGAGTCAAAACTATTTCATTCAAAACAGCCTCTTCATTTTATTATTTCCCAAGAAAATTCACTGGAATAAATATTGAAAATAAAATGAAAAAGGATAAAGTACTGCATTCACAACGATATTGTATTGGGCGGCAAAGTATCGCGATATATTGCTGTATCGATATTTTTACCCACCCCTAATACATATATACAGGATACAAAAATGTGTTTATTTATTCATCCTTTATTGATGCAGGGAGACCTTTTATGATTTCTGATCATCTTATATAACATTATATGGGATGTTTTATCAGCTCATTTGCCTCATCCTGAGTGTTACATAATCACAGTTGGAGTCATTATTTCATTGATAATAATCAGCACAGAGAGCCGTTTGGGATGAAGCTTGAATGATTACTCGATGCCTCATTAATAAGTCGATCCTGAGGGAGAGAGAGAGAGGAATGTTCTGTATCTGGACGGCGAACCTTTGGCACGAGGTCAGCATCGGGAACCAAGGTGTGCTCGCGTGCAAAAAGTCCAGAGGCATGTATTTTTTGTTTTTCGGCCTCAAAGACTTTGATTCTGGGAGCGGCCTGAATCCCTTCCAACAAATGTTCAGCGTCTGCTTGTTGTTGCCGCCGCTTTGTTTGGTCTCCCGTCAAAGTCCGGCAGCCAATGAACGCACGGACATGAGCGGAGTGCAGTCTTCGTCACAAAAATGCCAAATCGGGTTGTTTCTGTGTTTTGGCTCGAGCAATTAAAACACACACACACACATGGAAGCAGTTAGGCCAAGCTGGAGGTTTACTGCGAGCTGCCAATCCATGCCAGTCGATACACGACTGTTTCCATGAGGCCAATGACCTCTATACGGGGACGGGGAGGGGGGTGGGGTTGGCAGTTTGTTGAGGCAGGAGAGTGAAGTATACTTTGGCTCCGAGACAGAAAATGAAGAGGAAGGTGTGTGTTGGTCTCTGTTTGTGCATGAACGAGGGGGGAGGCTTGTTTGTTTGGGATACCTTGTTTAACATCGTCCTTAAAAATGCTGGGATGTTGAGGAGGAGGGGGGGGGGTTGTTCAGCATCATTAAAAACCTCTGGCAGCAATGTCTGCTCCACTGAAATCATACGAGGAGAAGGTCAGGGATTCTCTGTATCAAAAGTAAAATCGCAGGAAGAAAAGGTCACTTAAAACAGAAACAGAGGGACTCAACAATAGGATTCTGTTCGGACGACATGGAAGGCAATGAAAAGGCCTGCCTGTGTTTTCCCGGCGCTGTTGGCCATAATCTTATTTTAGCCGCTACGTAATGGTCGTTAAATTACATAATTGGCCCTTGTCTGCCGGCCATGAATGCACTGGCTGTCTTGGAGCGATCGCATAAGGGGCCGCTTTATTTTGAAGCTAAAGGTGGAGGAGACGAGGGAGGGAGGTGAAGAGAGGGAAGGAAAATGAAACAAGATGTAGAGGGATGATTGAAGGGGGAAAAAAAGGATGTGGTCGTCAAAAAGAGGAGGAAAAACAGCATCTTTTTTTTTACACCTTTACCACAGACAAGGCGCTCCCTCTCTCTCTCTTTCTCACACATGATGTCACTTCCTTTGTACACTCACTGTCGCCGGTGTCTCGCCGATCCTGCCCTCCGTAGTGTTCACGCCGCCGCTCCGTTGCCCTTTTACCCGCGTGAACTTCCATGCAGACGTTTTGTCACGGTACGCCTCGTTATCTCGAGACGTCTTATCTCTGCGAGGTGATGAGAGACTTATCGTTAATCGAGCCGGTTTGTAGAATGATTTAAGATGCTCTTGTTGTTGTCGGGTTAATCAGTCGAAAGCAGAAATAATGTGTGTTTTTTTTTAGTGGGACAATAGAAAAGATAATGGTTAAAAGTCTAAGCAGCAGAGGTTGAAATGTCCTGACTTTACCTCGCTAGTATGGGTCAATTACCCATGATGCAACTTCATAGTCTCTTTCATCAGACCCTCTGTGTTTTTCCTCCACATCTCCAGTTTGTAACTCGTGCAAAGGCAAAGCCGTCCCTTTAAACTCTGCCTTTTCTCTCCTGTGACGCCGTTTTTAGGTTACGTTTTCGGTCAGAACCGCGTTCCCACAGGAGACTGTGTGAGTCTGTGGTGGGTGGACCTTGAACCTCTCGTTGGGGTCAGGGGTCGGGCTCCCTCGGGAGATGATTTTGTACGTTTTTACGTGAAATAAATCAGTCTGGTGTAAAATGGGGTCGGATCTTTGGAGAACTTTGTGTTCTTACACATTAATGTGTCAATAATTATACTATTACTACTAATTAAATGGGCCTTTCTGTGTTGGTAGTACTTTTACTTTTGGTGGATAGTACATTTTGATGCTAATACTATTGTACTTTTACTATGAATGCAGGAATTTTAGCCTAACAAGTGTACTTTTACACTTTGGTATTTATAAGTTTTACTTATGTTTATACTTTGGTTAAAAAATCAGAAACAAATGAATGGTAATACTGCAACAAAAATAGGCCACACCCACAAAGTCAGGTGAATGATACGGGTGGGATGCCCACATCGCCGCAGACTGATCCTGGTTGACAGTTGCCGTGACGATGCCGGGCCGTAGACTCGCCCTCCCGAGTCTACGGCCCGGCATCGTCACGGCAACTAGTGGCCCGGTGAAGCTGATACGACCAGAGCCACTGTCAATGTCACTGGAATGTTTTATCCTTTTTAATATTTCTTCTATTCACAGTCTTTTTTTTTCTACCCTTATTCTAATTATTATTATTATTCGTCACACACGTCTTTTAGCACACCCTTAAGAGTATGTGACAAATATAATCAATGTCCTTGAATCTTTGATTTATTCATTTATTGGCTCATGTTTTATTCATTTCTAGTCATTGGGAAGCAAATCACTTGTCCCATAGCATTTTATTTATTACACTGAGTGTAATTTTGTCAGTTTACACTTAAGACACACACACACACACACACACACACACACACACACACACACATACACAGTCTTTCTAGCACATCTAGGCTATATTAAACCTTCCAGTTCTAAAACAGTTCCTATGCACGCTGCATGTTAAATATCAAGACATATACATGCCACTCACACACACACACACACACACACACACACACACACACACACACACACACACACACACACACACACACACACACACACACACGCATGTTCCATACTCAGAAATGCCTCTGGCTCTGTTTTCACTGAGGTGCTAGCTCACTGTCAACTCTGCCAGCTGCAGCCAAAACCATTTGGTCAAGGTTGCCAGTGTTCAGTGTGCATGTTTGTGTGTGTGTGTGTGTGTTAAAGCTCACAACACAACGTGAAGGTGTAGGTCTGAGCTCAAACACCGTTTCTGGATGCTTGTTAGACTTTCCAGAGTTTCTCACACGTCTCTTTCCATTGCCTGTTTTTTTCTTTCCACCGCTGCCTTGTCCTTCATTTCCTGCTGCAGCGTGTCCCCTCTTTTAATTTCTCCTCCACGCTCCCTCTTCCCTTCTCACGAGGCCCCCTTGCTTTCTCTCTCTCTGTTTAGTCTATAAGGACTAACTAGCGTCGTGCTTGTCCTAGTAACTCCTAGAAGTATATCACCACAGTACAGGCGTTAAAGTTGGCTCTATTTAATGTCCTGGTGTTGAATGAAACACCTAGAAGTTCTGCTAAAAGCTTGAAACAATAGTTGTTTAGATACACGTATGGCCTGAATTTTCACATTGAGGACCCTACTTTTATTTCATATATATTTGCCGTAGGGTTTCAGGCTCAAATGCCATCCTGTTGCTAAAAGAAAAAAACCCAAAACCTTTTGTGGTTTTCTATTCAGAATGAAAAGTCTTCAGTCATCCTCCCCTGTTCACACCTTTCTGCGAGTTCCTCATTTGTTCAACTCGGGGTTTCGTTCATGCTGTGCAGGCAACTTCCTTTTCTGTTTCCCTTGTGAACTTCGAGTCGAGCGGCACACGAGGTTTTGTTTGATGCAGTTTAGTCTGTAATATTTCTTCCGTAAAAACACTCGTAGGCTCTTATTTTATCAACCTTTATCCCTCTCAGCCTTTTTTCCTCCTCCTTTCCTCATTCTCTCTCTCTCTTTTCATCTGATAGGTCATACATAGAAATGGCTCTGATAGCTTCCTGAGGAAATTACACCCACTTCCTGTCTGTGTGCCTCCCCGTTTGCCACCTTCCCCCAGTTTTTCTCCTTCTTCTTCTCCTCTGCTCAGGCGCCTCAGGGAGCAGCGGGTGGAGGGAGCAGCGGTGCTGGTAGGAATCCCCCCAGTCTGCTAATGGGGCCTGATGAGGCGGCCAGATAAACAGCAGCACAAACACGGCCAGCTATAGCCATTAGCCGCTGGACTATTTGTGGACGCTGCCCTCATAGTATATAGAGGACAGGACGCAGCCTATTGTGACGCAGTTCAGAGAGAGATCAGTGACCACCTGTGCTTATACAATGAGTCTGTGGCCAGGTGCATGCAGGGATGGATGAGTGAAGCGCTAATTTTAGTGTTTTCACTCCAGGAAGAGGAGTGTTCCTCAGTCAAGTTCAAATGTTTTATTTTACTTTTGTGCTTCCTGCTTGTTTTAGAAAGTGACTAATCAGGTTACTGACTAAGAAGCATCTCTTATAAGTGAAGTCGATATCTGAGCATTATGTGATTAGAGCTGCTGACGGATTATGATGACATACGCTTTTCCTTTTCCATCTTATGTATTGATGAAATGGGTGTGTTTGATTTCCAGTCATGTATCTGGCTGTCCCTGGATCAGATAGTGGTGGACAGTGGTGATGCACATGGCTGACTCAGAGCCCCCGAAATCAGAAAATCTGCTTTTTAGAGGGAAACTTAAAACACCGGCGTGAAGAGCAGTGTTTGACTGTTTGACTGGAGGCCTGTTTGACTTTGTTGGGTGTGGGTGTGGCTGGGTATGGTTGGGTGTGGGTGTGGTTGGGTGTGGGTATGGTTGGGTATGGTTGGGTGTGGGTGTGGTTGGGTGTGGTTGGGTGTGGGTATGGTTGGGTGTGGGTATGGTTGGGTGTGTTTGGGTATGGGTATGGTTGGGTGTGGGTGTGGTTAGGTGTGGGTGTGGTTGGGTGTGGTTGGGTGTGGGTGTGGTTAGGTGTGGGTGTGGTTGGGTGTGGTTGGGTGTGGGTGGGTATGGTCAGAAGTGAGCTTGAGGTCGGAGAAATCCTGTGTCAAGCAGTTATAAAAATAAAGGAGGAACAGACGTAATTGTAAGAATCTTTAATTGAATGTTTCAGAAGCACAAATTATTATTCAAAGGTAGCTTTTATGTAACTTCAGTGTGTCGGCAGGAAGATTCCCATTTAAGTAGATGAAGTCACTGTCCGTTGCCCATGAGCCCACAGATTAACACACACCCATCTATGTTGACATTTTCAAGAAGAAAACACATGTTAATTTATTTATTTGCCAAACAATGCTGTTCATCTACTGTTGGACGTTTGGAGATTGTTTTAACAGATGGAAGAAGACGACAAAAACACACGACAGAAAAAAAAATGTGCTCACTTTTGGGAAAATCCACTAAATGATTAACCTCATGGTTGCTTCTGAAAAAAAATGACACTTTTGTAGTGCCAGTGCATGTAATAAAGTGTAATATCACTTTGGTTGGTCATGATCCTGCTCCACTAAGATGCCCAGGTCGGGGTGAGGTCACAACCTGACTCCGCCTCTCTTCTCGGTCTGAGGGATCTTACTAAAACGGATTGTTTTAGAGGTTTCACAATGGACTTGTTTTTTTTTTTTTTTGCGTCAGAGCTGATGTAACAGTGATTCAGTTATTAACAGTTATTATTAGAACCACAGTGTAACTCTCAGTGATCTGGTGGGAATATTCATGTAAACTCTGATGCTACTTTGTCGAAACGTTCCAAGAGGTCGGATGAAACAGGTGCTGCTTATGTATTAGAGCTCGGCCTGGTCAGAGATGGAGAGGAATGCTGTTGTAAAGACCAGTTGTCTTATGACACACACACACACACACACACACACACACACACACACACACACACGCCGGCAGCTCCCCACAATCACATAGGAATGGCCCCCTCCCACATACGTGCTCAGTCTTAACCCACGCACACACAAAGGCACGTACGCTTGATGGCTATCATTGGATTGATGCCACCTGACACTTAGTTAGTACTGGAATGTGATGGGAGGGGAGGGTTGGGTTGGGTGGAGGGTGGAGGGTGGAGGGGGTCAGCTGCCGACTCTCAGGAGCACGGGAGCTGATCCGGGCACCTCTGGGACACTCTGTCCTCCTGGTCTCTCTTCCTGATTAACTTAGTGTGTGTCGGACCCTCTCATGCCAGCTAATGGAGGTGAGGCGAGGGAGGGTCTGGTTACTGTTGAGGCTCACAGACGGCCTCCATCTGTTGTGTGAACTGTGCCATATGCTGGAATGTACCACTTGGCTCCGTCGGGGCAGAGGAAGCTCCCACTCCTGCTGCCCCTTCACTACTCTCTTGTGCTCTTTAAATGCAGAGCAGAGTTGACCTTCCCTACTTCCCTATGTGTGACCGCAATCCCCCCCCCCCCCCCCCCCCCCCCCCCCTCACCTCGACTTCTCCAATTTATATCTAGAGGTACGAGCGTGCATTTCAGTGACTCAGCAACAGAGGAGCATCCTCTGCTCTTTGCATCATAATGGAAGTTCAACAGTTAACTGAGATGGAAAGAATATATATATATATTTTGTTTTACCATTTTATTTGGGGTTTTCCAACAACATAAAAACAGCCAAAACTACACAAGTTTGCATGTTGAGCCTTCTTCTGAAACAGAAATCATTTACACACGTTTGGACTTCTTTAATCCAGGTCGATCGGGGGAAATGTTGGTGATATGGGTGCAACCTCTAAAATTCAAGAATTTCTCGGTCTTACATGATTGTGAATATAATATTTTAGTCTTAGTTTGGCATTCGCTTGAGCTCTATGATATTGTGAAGGACATATTCACTGTTTTGATATTTGATTTATTATTATTCAAGCAAAGAGGCCGACCTTTACTGTGTTTCAGCTTCTCAGATGTGAGAATTGGTAAAATTGATATCTTTTGAGTTCTGGACTGTTAGTCGGACCAAAAAAAAAAGGTATATGAAGACGCCATTTATACGACATTTTATGAATCGATCAAGAAAATATGAAGCCATGGCTTTCAGGGTCACCTTTGGGAGATGACAGATGTGTACAAAGCACTCCTCCTCCTCATTCACACATCAGCTGTGGCTCGTGTCGTGTCACTTGTCCATCTGTGTAAACAAACACTGCACCGACCCATAACGAGTCCTTATCTGATCCCAGGTCTGGGGACGGAGCGCGGCGTCGGTTGTAAAGCCCGTTTTCCAACAAATAAATATGAAATACATTTGAATTGATGCTCGTTTCCAGATAACGTCGGATAAACCAGCTTTAATCACACAGTTCTCCGTGGAGCTAAACGTGAATCTCCTCTTCCCACCACGAAACGTCTAGACGGCCTTTTACATTCGTCTGTTGTAGCAGCTGTTGTCATGGTGACATAAGGGTTGGCGTGGTCATTTTTGGTAGTTGCATGTGTGTGTTATCCACACATGCAACTAGCCATCAGGCTGTGTGTGTGTGTGTGTGTGTGTGTGTGTGTGTGTGTGTGTGTCTGTCTGTCCATGTAGATGTGTGTGTGTCCATGCAGATGTGTTTGTGTCCATGCAGATGTGTGTGTGTGTGTGTGTGTGTGTGTGTGTGTGTCCATGCAGATGTGTGTCCATGCAGATGTGTGTGTGTGTGTGTGTGTGTGTCCATGCATGTGTGTATGTGTCCATGCAGATGTGTGTGTACATGCAGATGTGTGTGTACATGCAGATGTGTGTGTCCATGCATGTGTGTATGTGTCCATGCAGATGTGTGTGTACATGCAGATGTGTGTCCATGCATGTGTGTATGTGTCCATGCAGATGTGTGTGTGTGTGTGTGTCCATGCATGTGTGTGTGTACATGCAGATGTGTGTGTGTGTCCATGCAGATGTGTGTGTACATGCAGATATGTGTGTGTGTCCATGCAGATGTTTGTGTGTGTGTGTGTGTGTTTCCATGCAGATGTGTGTGTGTGTGTGTGTGTGACTCTGTTTGTCTAACCCCTCCTACTCATGTTGCTCCAACACTGGCCTTTCTCAACCCGCAGCCCACTGGATCTCACCATGAATGAACACATTCTCTGTCCCTCAGTTTCATTCTCCCTCTCTCTCTCTCTCTCTCCTTCTCTCTCTCTCGCTCTCTCTCTCTCTCTTTCCAAGGACTCACCTTGACCTCACCACATTCGTCAGCTCTCCCTCCGACCACACAAACACTCTATTCAGAGACGAGGCGCTCTCGTGAACGCTCACGTTTCCCTCATAAACTCTCACCGCTCGATGAGTTTTCAGTTCCTGATAAAAACGACCGCGTCACGCGTTCACACGTAGAATTAGAACATGTACAAAATCCATCCTTCAGCTCAACCACACTTTAAATGTATCAACAAATCTGAAAGTATTTATTAATTTAAGTTATTAATGCAGCATCAGCAATTCATTTCTCATGTCTTACATTATTCATGTTTTTTTTTTAGATAAAAAGGGTGAGTGATATCACTAAAATCCTCTATTCCAGTATATGTAATTGTATCTCATCATATTGATTTATATATCAGAATGTAGTTGAAAAACAAACTAAATTTAGACATCGCTTTTAGATAAACTAACATAACAGAAAGGTCTGTTTTAGCCTAATTAATTGGATCAAATCTCTTCCAAAATCCCAAATCAAGTTATTTCATCACATGCGATGCAACAATCCCTCAAATCCAATTTTAAGCCATAAAGCTGTTCTGCACAGAGATTTTCCCACATTTGCCTCACAGAACCAGAAATCTGGAAGGTTTAGCTGAATATAAATAGCAGCGCAACATCTCTCGTGACGGCTGACACATATTTATATTCTAGTGTAGTTAAATAAAAACAAACTGGAGTGATGTAAAGCCAACACGGACGGCCACAACAGTGCAATAAAGTAAAAAAGAAGGGGAAAAAGGAAGGCTTAACACATGAAAATGAAAGTATAAAATAATACAGATCTGAATAAACTGCAGCTAACTGGTTGAAGAAGTAGAGAGGACATGAACTCTCCTGAAACAGATGATTCCAGATGTTTTATTCCACATCTCACCTCCGGTCTTCTGCCTCCACTTAAGGATAATTAGTCTGAGATATTGTTAGAAGACACTGAGGATCTCAGACCTTCTGTCGTTTAATGCCGTCGTGCCTTCAGAGGACTCGATACCAGAGCTCTGTGTTGTTTGGGTGTTTTGGGCGTGTATGCATGCAGGGGAAGTGATTTTTTTGAATTTCCCGTTCGTGGATGTCAAAGACGAGCATAAAGCTTTCATTTCTATTGCGTTTTATTTATTTTTTTCCGACCTGGTCATGGTGGGCGATGGAGCGTTTTCCTGCGAGTGTATTATTGAACCCGATAGTTTCCCAGAGGCAACGTTTGGCCTCGTTCCAAGCTGAAATCTGAAAAGGCTCTTTTACAAGCTATGTTAAACACTGAATTATTTCTCTTTGATTTCAACACCTGGACTAAATGTTTTAGTGTGGCCAAGGGGGAATACATACTGTTAATAAGTAAATATTGTTCATATTTCATGCTTCACCTGTATTTTACTTTACGTGGAGCTGATGCTGTATAGCTCATATGAATGGCATCCTGCTTACTTCAGGATTCACACACGTTATGACACATCAGGCCTCTCTCTCTCTCTCTCTCTCTCTCTCTCTCGCTGTGCGGAGGCATGATTGGATGCCGGGAAGTTTTCCTGCTTTCCGCTCGATGTCATATTTCACGAGGAAAAGTTCACGGTGTCCAAACCCTAATCGCTCTTTATGTCTGGCTCTGCTCAGCGGGGCTCGGGACGTCAAAGAGGAAGCCTGCCGGTTCAGAGTACAGCACATAACGTTTGCTAATTGTCCTGTTTTCTTCCCCCCTCTCTCTCTGTCTCTGTCTCTGTCTCTCTCTCATAGCAGGGCGTGTTTGGGGCTCAGCGCTCTAACCCAGCCATGAGCATCATCGGGGCTGAGGATGAGGATTTCGAGAATGATTTGAACGATGTGAGTGGACGAAAGAGTCATTTTATCATTAGATGTTGTCGTTATTTCTCTTTCATATTCATATTCTCTCTCTCTCTCTCTCTCTCTCTCTCTCTCTCTCTCTCTCTCTCTCTCTCTCTCTCTCTCTCTCTCTCTCTCTCTCTCTCTCTCTCTCTCCTCCCAGGTGATGGACGACCAATGCAGACACTTCAACACCATAGACGGGTTGAAGGATCGGCCGACACACCTGCTGGTCTTCATGCAACACGTCATTCTCCAGTTCGACCCCGCTCCGCTGGTGAGAACTGCACCTCCCACAATGCAACACCCCGTCTACGCGGCATATGTTGCAGCCAGGGCTGCGTGCGTGCGTGTGTAGAGTAGAAGTGTGTCAGAGCATCAGAGATTATAGTGTTTAATGTCTTATGAAGTATTATGATTATGACTTTTATTCAAAGAGTGATTTATGATTAAAATGAGTCTCCGTGCAGCTCTTTGTTTGTTTTGTGTCGGCAGCTTGACTTCAAGGTCGGGTGGAATAAAGTGAAATGAGTTTGAGTGCCAGGATATCACACGGGTTGTCAAATACACACATAATTGTGCGTTAGGACCGATGAATGGGTTGATGTGTGTGTCTCCCCTCTCAGCTGTGTTACCTCCACGCTGATCTCTTCAAGAACCTCAGCACCAAAGAGACCAAGAAGCAGTTTGTGGAGTTCTACAACACGTTCTTGGACAAGGGCGCCGTAAGTCCTTCCTTCCAGCCATGATAGTCACAACAAATGAAATGTATTCTCAGCTTAACATAGAACAGGGGTCTTTTTCAGGTCGGGTGCATCTTTAGAACTCCACTGCATGAAGCACCTTATTTTGATGAACTCAGCAGATGTTGCAGATGCTTTATGGCTTGAATTATCACATTTATGTTATGTTATATCCCATAATGACAGCCTTAAGGATGAAATCCCCCCCGTCAGACTCTCTGGATCGTCGCTCTCTTTATTTACGTTCAGCATTTCTGTGATTCTTGGCTTTAGTGAGTTCTGTCAGTTAATCTCTGATTCTTCTTTCACTTCTTCTTTTCTGCTGATTAAATCAGAAATATATCGGCATGAAGACCGCGGCATAGATATGATTCCCTCGCTGTGTTGCATCAACAGGAACTTTCTGCACAGCTGTACGGTTCATGCTGAACTCTGCAGAGAGATTGTTTGCACGTGATTTGTTTGGGAGTGTGCGCATGTGCGTCAGGCCTGCCCCCCTCCCTCCATGTAGCACCCTTTGGTTTCTCCCTGTCACTTTCCATTACCCCTCCCTGCACACACCTGGCCTCTGCTAGATTTCCTGCTCGGATCTCATGCTCCGCACACGTCCGTCAGCTCAGCTGACTCCGTGCTGCACTCGCTGTCATTGGTCCGACCCCGCTGCTTCCTGTCTGGATCGTGGGAAAAAAGCCCTTTCGGGGGACTCATCCTCTCTTAACCTCACTTATTTTTTTTAACACTCTTCATCTTTTATCAACCCAATGACATAAAGTTGGCCCATGCGGTTGTTTTCATGTCTCCCATTTGGAATATGTGTTTCTTTCTGTTGGTTGTTGTTCCATTTCTAATGTTTATACGACCCCTTGTGGTCACATGTGGCAACTGCATGCTCTGTTTAGATTCTTATCGGTTTATAGGGAACCACATTGTTTTGCTTCGGGTCAAAACATAACAAAGAAGGTATTATCCAGATACAGTTGCCAGTTAATTAAGTACACTAAGCCCATACTAGATATTTTGTGGTGCTGTTGAACTGTATAACATTATTCAGGTGTGCTGATATTCAGCCTCCACAACAAATACTGGACATTATAGCTAAGTGTAACTAATGAACTGGAAAATGAATGAAGATCAAAGATAGAAGATTCTATCGTGGATCCAGAATAAGTTAATCGTGGTAAATCTTAATTCTCGTTAAAAAACACACACGTTAAAAATACAGGAACTATCGTGTAATAAAAACAGACTCACTGTTCCTATTTTAAACATACAATTGTTTTTGTTATGATTTATGATTATCATATTTGAGATTGTTTGATTCATTGTTGTTCACTAAAATAAAATGTGTCCATTCGGTGAAGAAATAAAAACATTTGTTTCTTAACGAAAAAGTGATTCCAGAGAATCTAAATTATTTTGACCGGGATAATCGTGACATTTTCATATCGTCCCATCTCTAATGCTCAAATACAAATGCTTAATATCTTATTCACTACTCTTTCCCTCCACAATATAGATTCTCAGAGTGCTACTACCTCCGAATGTGGCCTACGAGTTGGGTACGTTATTTTCTCAGTAGTCTTTATATATCCTTTGCCACATACGCACCCCTCAGTCCCACGCTGTGTCTTCTGTCCTCACTTCTCCCGCCCCCCCTCTTCCCGTAGACCGGACCCGTCCAGACCTGCTCCACGAGGACACCCAAAGGCGTTATGCTCAGGAGGTTCAGAGCCTGCAGGCTGCTGAAGTGGCCAAACAGCTGGAAGACTTCAGGTGAGAACCCCCATCCTGAACTCATGGTCAGGGTCTTCTTCTGCTCAGGGACTAATAATAATATGTGTTTAAGGTCTCATCTCTGCTGTATTTACTCCACAAGGACAATAGGCTGTTATTTCTCAGTTTCTTCTTCCTGTGTGAGTTTCTGAGATTTGAAAGATGTTTCACTTTCAATTACGGTCACATTTTGATCCGAATTGTGGTTTAGAGGAAATCAGAAAACCGGTCGTTTTGTTTTAAGTGCATTAACCTGCAACAACTCCACCCCAACGTTACAACTCATCACAGCCCTCACAGCTTTTTGCAATAGTTTCTACCACGATTTCCTGCTTTCAAGGCAGCATTCAGCTTCAGGTCGTGTTCCCTAAAATGAAAATCACCCACTATTGATTTGAAACGTGCTTTAGATGAGTAATGTATCCAAGAGGAAGCGATTCAGTGTTCATATTTGACACGTTCCTCATACACTTTTTTTCTCGAATCTTCAAATTAAAAGGCCACATGTACACGACTTGTGACTAGAACTCGAGACTTACTTCGGCTCCTTCGCAACTGAAGCCATGTTTTCATTTTATATAACACAAGAAAAGCTCGCTTTGATCTCTCCCTCGTGTGTTCCTGAGATGGTTTTTAACCTGAACTCATAACTCTTCGATTCACTGCTTTGGATTTCGATGTACAAGAAAACGACCCGCTGTGAGATTCCAGACGGCTGAAATGCTGTTTGCATCCAGAAACACAGAATATGCAAATATAAACATCACAGAGAGGATAATGAGAATGTGTTGTCTGTGAATTAAAAGGGTTTCTGTTCTCTTAGAACCGTTGATGAATATGAATATTTTCGGTGCATTCATCTTTATTACGTGTCTGCTCACGGAATCGGGGAACAATAATCAGCATCCTGCATGAATCCTTTGCTTTCAATATTAATCTTGCCAAACCTCTTGCCTCCCTTTTGCACAGGCAGAAGAGGATGATGGGTATGACGCCCAACGAGGCCGAGCTCATCGACGTGGAGAGCCACTATCCCACGGACCGCATCCCGCAGGAGATGAAGGAGAAGTCTGTAGCCGAGAACCTGCTGGACAAGATGGCAGAGACACAGTGAGAGAAACACCTCAAAACGCTCCCATTAGGAAGAGTCGTTGTGCTGTTTTTATCGTCTGCTAAACGCAGAATAGCAATGAGGAAGGAGGAAGTAGAGAAGTTAGCGCTTCAAAAGCTCGGATGGAAAAACTCACCCAGTTGAATAACCGGTAAAATACTTCTGATTATGAGGTCTGGGTGCATAAACACATAAGGAGGGAGGAGAGCTACGAAGCCCAAGGTGTACTTTGCAAATGCAGTGATTTGAAGCTGAAGAATGCACTTTGTAGAAAGTAGATTGAGCCGTTTGAATCAATGCATCAGTGTTGAATGACTGTAGCAGATAAGGTGCCTCAGTGATGATGATGATGAATCATCATTTGCACCTCCAATGTCGGCTCATGCTGTATAATAGTATCTCTGACCGAAAAGCAGGATTTTCTGGGTGAAAAACAACCAGCTTTTTTTTTGTTTTTACCTGGAATTACGCAGCCAGAACTGGCAACTAAAATCCAGGAAATGAAAATGCATTTGTGTTTGCGTTTCCACCACATCCGCAGATCTGTGGAAATCAGGCTAATTAGGCCGATGACTGATTAAAAACAACCCAAAATGCAATTCTCACACAATAGGGAAAAAAACAACTCATGAAGATCTTAAGAAAAAAACAAATATGAATACTCCAGTGTCCTCTCCGCTCCCTGCTGTTCTACCCTTTAAGCTGAGAAGATGATTGGTCTGTCAGATTAAAAACAAGTCCTTATAGTAGGTATATTCAACGTTAGCTGTGCACTTAACCAATCTACTCAAAGAAAAGCTGGAGAAAGACAAGCTCGCTGGGCTCCAGAGCCACGAGAGGGAACCGTGATTGGAAGCGAGCACGAAGAAGGAAACGAGGAGGCAGAGAGGAAAAGATGGAGTCAGCAGTGCCACGCTGGCAGGAAGGCTCTCCCCTGGCATTGTGCCAGCTGGAGGGAGGGGTGGTGGTGGTGGTGGTGGTGGTGGTGTTACACAGCGGAACAGGGAAGGGGAGAGAGAAAGGGCCAGAGGGTTATCGATGCTGCCCCGGACACGGTAAAAGAAGGAAAGCAGGAGATCTGGGGGGAAAGTTAATCTATCCTCGACCCCGTGGCCGACTACAATGTGTTATCCTCTACCAGGAGAGTCAGACGGGGAGAGAGAGGAAGGCCAGCGAGAGGGCAGAAAACTGTCCAACTTCATCTCGTCAGAACAGAGAGAGAGAGAGAAAAATTGCGTGAACATAAATGAAGGGAGATGCACGGAGCAGCGAATATATAACCAGGCTGTCAGTGGAGGAGACACACAGAGCCTGCAGAGCAGTCCGTATCAAAGACACGATAATTCAGCTTCGGACTCACTCGGTTATTAACACACAGTTGGATCTCTATCTCAGCGCACAAGCCAGTCATTCAGCTTCACTCCATTCATCCTCCCTGACAATCATCCCTCTGTTAGCCTCGCACTTCCCACCACAACACGGTGACCTCGCCCCCCAGCTGCTTCTCATTGGTCTTTCTGCTGATGTGAACGAGGCAACCCGACCATCCCATTGGACTATGCAGGAGAATCCCGGGGAAACCCCTCCCACCTTTTTGATTGTTCATACCAAAACATGAGTATCCAATTTCCACAGTCTTGCCTTGGTGTTGCATCAGACAGAAACATGATTAAATAGACGTTTCCGCTGTGCTGGACCATTCGTGACGTTGGATTCCCTTTGCAGGAGAGCGAACCGGAGAGACCAGAAAACACACAGTTTGGAGATAATTATTTGCAGATCTTCAAGATTAGATTTTTTTTTAATCGTTAGCAGACAGAAGTGCAGCTTTTGATGCATCATTTCCTTTTTTGATTATTTTTTTCTTTCTTTTTTGCACATTTTTAGAATATGTTCAATAGCTTCTGCTCTGAGAACAATAACACAAGCGTCAGGTTTGAGTTGGATCAGGAAAAGCTTAGTCACTTCAGGTTCCACCGGCCCAAAACACACTTAATAATCAGTCGAGCAAGAGAACGGGAGAATGCTACTTAAAAAGAAGAGGTGAGCTCGGTGCTGAGAGATGGCTGAGTGTGCTTTCTGCTTTTGTTCCTTTCCGATACTCACGTCACACATGTCTCCTTTCTTTTAGACCGTCAATCGTCTCTGACGAGGAAAAATGGTGAGTTTTATTTTCGTAAAGTTTGAAATATTTACACGAGTGTTCTTTTTTTTTGTTTGTGCACATGGAGCTGATTCCATCGTTGCCTGGGTGTGGTCAAACCACTGGAGTTTTGCATACTGGCTCAAGTGCACCAAATACTCATTAAAACATTTCTTTCAGTTGAGTTTTCGATTGAAAATGCCCTTTTTTTATCCTTTTCAAAAATGGTCGATGCAGTCCATAATAGTATCTTGTAAAAAGACCCTCATGCATTCGCAGCGTTCTACTTTTGATTAATGTTTTGCACGTACGGTGAATTATTGAATCCTGTCATCTTAGTTTTTGTGCTTTTTCCCCTCAATAGTTCTTTGCATTGTATTCAGACAGCATACTCTGTAAAATGGAAAAACTGTTGCTTTGCCTCCAGAGGCTCCGCCCTTCCCCAGTTCTTCAAATTCTCCTCTTAATTTCCCTCAACTCCTCCTTTTGTCTTTCTTGTCTCATATTTTTCTCTCCTCCCCGCTCTCTGTCAACTCCTCCTCCCACTGGACATCTTCAACTCTCCACCTCCCTCTTCACATCCTCATCTTCATCCTCATTCGAGGGACTATCGAATCTCCTTTATATGATGTGAAATATACCATCTATAAGAAGAGTTTAAATAAGTGTGAGAACATTAATAAATAAGTCTTATTAATACCTTTCTCTAACTTCCCCCACAGCCAATCCATCTTTACAGCGGTGGTCTTCTTCATGAAACACCTTGGGGTGAAAACCAGGGCAGTTGACAGCAAGAAGTCCAGAGGAGGCTTCTTCAGGAGACAGCTGGTGAAGGTACGCGTTAGGAAAAACCTCATGAATCCCTGATCCGACAGCTCATTAGATGCACTGCAATGACACCGTTGTGAGGGACGCATTTGTGCTTGTGCAGCATCTTTCATGCTCCTTTCCCGGTCTTATCTCTCCAGAATAAGAAGGATGAATCCACCAAGGCCAAGCCCAGAGGGGTGTTTCCTGGCATCCCCAGCTGGATCGCTGGCAACAGTATGTATCTGCTTTTTGTGTCTCCGCAAACATGATGTATGACTTACTGTGAATGATATTTGAAAGTATTTACAACTTCTAAATGCACACCTTATATACCTCCTTTATATTGACATTCAAACGAACTACATATACCTCTAAATATTGAGTCATCTGGATATGAGAACATGTTGTCCTGCCCTTCTTTCCCGTTGCAGCTGATGTCAAACCTAAGACGGAGGCTGAAGGTACTAGACGTCCAGAGTCCCTTCATATCTGTAGAATGGTCACGTCCCTACTAATCAACCCATACGCATGTCTGCATGTGCCAAATCAAAGTGGGAGGGGATGTGGGTGGGACACCGTGTGGTCGGGTGTGTTTCAGGGTGGTTGTTTGAAGAATTAGCTGTCCTGTATATTTTTCCTAATCACATGAATAATAATCACACTTATCTCGTCTAGAGACTCCGTACTAACCGTCTCGTTTAACGCAGAGGCCCCTGATTGCACCGTACTCATCCCGCCCGTCTCATGAAGTCTCATTTTCACCGACTGAAGCGGTCGTCGGTTCGTGTTTTTTATGCGTCTGCTTTGTCTGAAATCCCCCCCTCCCCCCCTCCCCCCCCCCATCCACCCATTCAGCGGAAAAGGAGAAAGTGAACCCGGAGCGTAAAGGTCCGGCTCCCGGGAGAGGATCTCTGACGGACCCCGCGGCCCCTTCCCTCCCCAGCAGGAAGTCTTGTTCCAGCGGGAGCCCCTCCTCCCTGCCGGGGTTGGAGATCAGCGACGGGTCAGGCAACAACATCAGCGCCATCAACAGCCCCGAGTTGGCACACATCGATGGTAAACCCGCTCCTGCCGTCTCCACCAATTAGAGACTTTTTCTGTCATTGTGTGTTTAATTACTTGGCCACTTAAACGACTCTGTGAGGACATGCTAAGGTGCTCACGGTATAATGTTCTCCATCTCAGCTTAACTTGTTCGCATCCTTCAAATGCATGATTGAATGGTATTTTGACTAATTAATAACAGCTTTTTAAAATGTATTTGTTACTTGATTACCATTAAACGCTAAAAGAAATGGCTGATTAGTCCAGTGACACGCCCAAAGACTGAAGCTTTAATAATTATTGTGTCAAAGATATACTTCATAGATGGTTTATTTAAACATCGATTCTGAATGGATTCATTCACTGAATAAAAGCACCAATTAATTCTCTTTTTAACCGGGAAAAAAAATTCAACACATAACCTTTCATATTTTACTTTCAGGCCTCTCAGGCAATCGCTTAGAGGCTCCAGCCCTGTCAGACGGGGGTGACGTCTCCCCCGTTGGGCTGGGCGGGGGGCTGACCTTGGGGGAGCCCCTCTCACCCCTGGACACTCCCACAGAGGAAAACGTGGAGAAAGAAAGGTGAGGAATGAAGACGGTAATAGAAGTTGCATCAGGTTACAAACTCACTTAATGAGCAGATATACGACATGTACAGGATTGGAGATGATATTAAAATGAGTATCAGACTGTATAGCCGGTGTAAAGAGCGTATAATGAGCAGGGGGGAGGGGGGGTGACATGTCTGACATGCTCAGGCTGAGGGGGCGTGGTAAAACCCCCTCAGCAGTCTGTCCCTGCCGTGTGCAAGCTTTGTGTCGTGCTGCCTGTTGCCCGCTAGCTAACGGAGCCTGCAGGTTTTGAGAAAGGACCCTCGGCAGGTGGACTCGGACCCGGTCTCCCCTTCCAGCCCTCTGCCTTCCCTCTCTCCCTCTCCACTTCCTCTTCCTCACAACCATTCTGTCCGTTTTTTTTGTCTTCCTTTGTGTGCGTCCTCCTGTTGTGCATCTCCTAATGTTTACAACAGAGCTTCATTGCAGTCGTCGTTGCCTACAGGCGTTTGTCGGTGCGGTTCAGACAGGTGCTTGTTGGTCAACGCATTGCTGGTTTCTGACTGAGACGTTTTGGACTTTCTCTGGAAGAAGCCTCTTGGTCCAGTTGCCTGGATTTAAAGCTTTACTCTGAACCTGGATGACTGAGAGTCTTCAGAAATTCTGCTTGTTTGGCGCTGAATTTATGCTGCAACACAATATTTTGTCTAAAGCTTAACATGTGCAGATTAGCTACTACTTCTACACAATGTGGCTCATCTTAATTCTAATAATATTTAGTATTTATAGAGCGCTTTTCAAGATTGCAGACAGATATACTTTTACTATATACTATAATATACTATTGACTTGTCTGTTAGTTTTTGTTGCTCGTCGCCCCGTGTGCTTCTCAAGGTGTCTGTTGTCTATCGTTGGCCAGGGCCCGTCCTTCGTCATGCTTGTCTGCACCGTGCGTGCGGGTTACATGTTGTGCCGCTTTCGGCGTCTTGTTGGGCATGCTACTCCTCCGACAGCGGTTCTACAGCGAGTTCAGTATCTAATCATGTTTGGGGGTGTGTGCATATGCATGTTGTGGTTGCTGCTGTGGCTAATGGGTTCATTTGAAAAGGCCGGTGTGTAACGATGTGGTGTCCCATGTTTTTACAGACGGAAGACAAGGTGGGTGTCAGCGCCTTGACTGAGTCACGGACATGCTTCAGGCCTTATACTGATCACACACACACACACACACTTCACATGTTAGTCCTGCAGCCCTGATACACAAACACGACATGGATAAGTATCTGCTCGTTGAAGGAACTGGAAGAAGCTTTGATTGTTGAGATCAGCTGGATTATTTGATTTTCAGTGGATGTTAATGCACGTTGTGTGTGGATTTGGACAAATGTGGACCAGTAACGTTAGCCTAACTGAAAACTCCTGGTCCAGACTTTAAGTAGAAGCAATGCATGGCTACTTACTTAAAACTCTGTTGTACTTTGGCTCCGAGTAACTCATCGGGAAATCTAGAAAGTGTTGGTGTTCAAGTCCTGCCATGTCTACAGTATATGAAGCATACTCTGTGTTTTTATAGTCTAACCAGTAATATGCATGTCACATGTCATGCATATTCACTTGTCACTCATTTTCTCTCTTTCTCTATCGTTTGTTGATGTTATTCTTCCTCTCGAACCTCATTCATCCTCCTCCCAACCCTCATAACTAACTCAAATGTCTATGCACACTGACTTTCTTCTACTTTTATGATTTTCTCTGCTGGTATCTCCTCATCTCTTTGCCTCTCCTCCTTTTCATCTCCTCACATCCTTCCTTGCGTTTGTCCCCCGCCTTGTTTTTCCGACCCCTCCTTCCTGCTACTCTGTCCATATCTCTCTCCTCATCCCTCTCTCGTCCTCTTCCCAACCTCCCTCCCTTCAGTAGGAAAGTGGCGCGTAGCGAGAGCGCCCGAGTGGACCGGCACTCCTATCGGCGCCGCGGCTCTTCCCGGGCCAAACAGTCTCGCTCCCGTAGTGACGTGGACCTCCAGCCGCCTTCTACCGCACCGGGAACACCTACCCCGCTCAGCCCCCAGCACCTCCATCCGTAAGATGGATGAACCTGCTTTCAATGCCCCCCCCCCCCTCTGGTTGGAAGAGGAGCACAGCGGGGACAGACCGGCCTGTCAAACACCCGACGCTTTAAACGCAGCGGTCCTGAAATGATCAGTTAAACTAAATAATCAGCCAAAATGTGAAGATTTGATGGAATAACTATTAGGTCGATGTTTCAACGACGTTATTAAATGTCCTGTAGACACAAACTAAATGACTCAATCTGACTGACATCCGTCTGATGGTCAATATTGAGTCAGTTAACATCTGTTGACCTGTTCTGTGATTGGCAGGCAGCGAGTAACAGCACTCTCAGTGAAAGGTCAGACATTAAGCTCTTTAGGGGGATGATTATTGACTTACGTCAATGTTGACTATTGGGTAAGCCTGGGATGCCAGCCATTTATTAGGCCGGGGTTTGTTTGCTTGCTGTTAAATAACCGTACGTCCACAATACAATAATCAGTCTGTCTGGATTAAATGATCCCAGTAAGCACATTTATTTCTAATTATAATCCTCACAATGACTGCTGCTGTCATGGTGGAGATCCAGTGGAGTGTGGCTTTCTTGCAAATAAAGCCAGAGATTAGCATAACAAGGGAAAAAAACAATAAGTGCATCATGTGATGGGTACAACAGATAACCAGCGTGGGTTTTTATACTTTCCCATTTCACTATTTCTTACAATGAAGCACTTTGAAGTTTCTCATTACCTGTTATTGTAGGATATCTGTAGTGAGTCAGCTGCTCGAGGATAAGCTACAGGAATAACAACAGAAAGCTGATACATAGCTTATCTGCTAGGTACTCTGTCTAGCCATTTAACATCCCCTGGTGTGCGTTTCCAAATGCGACCAGCTGTTGAAAGCAACCGTTGTTCCTCAGCCAGCGACCTCGATATAGCCACCCTGGGTCATACTTGAATCACATTGCACTGCAGCGACCGGTCTAAATGGATGATTCTGCCCCCCTTCCTCTCCCCGCCTTCCTCAGTTTCGATGGACCAGTGTTACTTCCCGAGGGGCCCGGCCAGTCCCCCACCAGCCCCTCCCCGCAGCTGGAGGAGATGGAGCCCCGGCTCCTGGAGTTTGAGCAGGACCCACCCAACTGGAGGGAGCTGGCTCCCCCCGAAGCCCTGTCCAGCCTCAGCAAGAAGGAGACCAAGAGGCAGGAGGTCATCAATGGTGAGGAGATGAAGTGGTTAGAAGGCTAACGGATACAATGAGGTTGCAGTTAAGGCAACATTTTTTCTCCCTCTCCTTCTCTTTAGAGCTGTTTGCAACCGAGCACGCCCATGTGCGGATGCTTAGCGTCCTCCAGATGATCTTCTCCAAGCCTTTAGAGAGGGAGGAGCTCCTGACCGCCACGGAGCTGTCCGCCATCTTCCCCAACCTGGATGAGATCATTGAAATGCACTGTGAGTGCTGCTTTTTTACAGACTTTCTGTTTGTTTGCGCATGAACTGGGGACGATGGTGCTCTCCCTTCCACACAACAAGCAAAAAGCATTATGTAGTCTGAGCGTGAAGCTGTGCGTATCTGTTGCCAGAGATAACGATACCTGTAAACGCCTACATGACAGGATATACTGTAGCTGGAATAATTCGGATACAATAGAACTGTTTTTTTTTTTACTGTTCTGTAAAGAAGATTTTAAATGTGCTTTTCTTTCTTTGTCCGGCTTCCGGCTGCGAATCCAGATAACTTCTACGAGAACCTGAAGAAACTGCGTACGGATGACAACTTCATAGTCAAATCCATCAGCACCACGGTGCTCAACAGAGTGAGGCTCCGTTATATTTCTGTTTATATCATTAAATGTCTCTTTCTTCTCAGTGTGCGGGGAAAAAACTCCAATGGATACGTGTTGACAATTGTCAGCACTCGTGCCAAATATCTGATTTTGTTATTTTAACAAATGCTGAAAGCTATTCATCTCTATAAAGTCAAATATTGGCTGCAACAGCTACACAGTTTACAGCTCTTTCTCCATCTGTCCGCCTCTTTATTCCGCTCTTTACTTCTGGCGATCACAACACAGTGTCATTGTGTGTTCCAGTTCGGAGGTACCGAGGGGGAGTGGTTCCAGAAACTAACAGCCCGGTCCTGCAGTCACCAGACGTGGGCTTTGGACCAGATCAAGAGCAGACAGAAGAAAGAGCCGCGCTTCAACTCCTTCATACTGGTAAACACAGCCGCCAGCGCACAAACAAACACATGCACACGGGCTGAATATTAAGGGTTTTAACGTTCAGACGGACGTGGACGTACTCGCAGATGTGGTGGTTAATGCAACAGGTCACATCTGTGCTCTCATACGTGTGCTCTCATGCTGAATGTGTTTGAATCCCAGGAGGCAGAGAGTAAACCCCAGTGCCGCAGGCTGCAGCTCAAGGACATCATTCCCATAGAGATGCAGAGGCTGACCAAATACCCATTGCTGCTTGAGAATATTGCCAAGAATACAGGTGTGTATGTGTGTGTGTGTGCATCTCATTTTATATCACAATATTGACAAACTATATATTGTGATTTTTTTCTGTGTTACTATTACTATATATTTTTTTATTTCAGCTCATTCAAAAAAAAAAAAAAAAAAAAAAATCATGAACATTTTAGCTTAAAGGGTTTAGGATTTGGTGACATCTAGAGGTGAGGATGCAGATTGCAGGTAATCTGAGCCGCATTTGGTTTGTCCATTCTGGGCTTCTGTAGAAACATGGCAGACTCTGTGAAGAGAAGCTGATCTCGATACAAACGGCTAATTTTGAGCTAATGAAAGCAAGTGATTATACACACTAATGAAAATAAAGTTATGAATATTCAATTTCTGCTAATAGATCCCCCTAAATCCTGCAGACTGTAGCCTTTAATGCAGTTCTGCTCATCGATTTACAGCATTGCCCACAATCTCCTACTGAATTCACTTATTAAAGGCATATCGACGACAGTTTGGTTTATTTTTACATAGATTCATGGTTTAAATCATTATATTGAATTTCTCATAAATCCTGGTTTGTTAAAAAGAGGGAAATGTGGGATGAAAATTGTTGAAATCGTCCCTCACTAATGTCTGGTGTTGATGTAGATTTGTGTGTTTTATATGGAGATCTGTTTGTGTGAATGTGAAAATGAGGAGTAAATTAAATATATGTTCAAAGCAGAATGCAGAACGTTACTTCGCTAATGCTTTAAACCACATCCATATCAGAACTAATGTAATTACACCCTAGCAAAACATTTAAAGATACTAAATGTCCCTGATTTTATTTGACCCTGTGAAAGCTGCACTTTCCTACACGCCGTGTTTTCTGTCTCTCCCCAGAGGACCCGACAGAGAAGGAGAGGATCCAGCAGAGCGCAGAGTGCTGCAGAAAGATCCTCAACCATGTCAATGAAGAGGTCAAAGTGATGGAGAACCTATTGGTGAGAAACATACAATCCATCACTGGAACACACTGTTCTCGTCGTGATTGAGCACCAATTGGAGTCTGGTAAATTCATTTTGAGACCTCCTGAAGGTCTTCGCTTGTTCGTCGTCTGTCCACTTCTGTGCTGTGTGACCCCGGCTGACCTTCTCCCCCCCCCCTGTCCGCTCTGTTCCCAGACTCTGAAGGACTACCAGCGTAGACTGGACACATCGGGGCTCAAACCCAGCAATGAGCTTTACACGGAATACAAGGTGAGGGTCTTTCAGTGCGTTTGCACACGCTGTTGAACTTAACGCGTGGCATTTTATTTGCAGGAAGTCATGATTCTCCCGCTGTCTTTTCTAGAACATCGACCTGACTCAGAAGAAGATGCTTTATGAAGGCACGGTGACCTGGAGGGTCACCAAGGAGAAGGCACTTGGTAAATAAACGTTGGAAATGATGCTGAACTATTTTGTTAATTAAAATTAAACTGTTTATTATCCTCAATATTTATTTTTAATATTTATTCATTTAAAATAAGGCGGATCACTTAGATTGACGTGTATCTGTTTCCAAGGCAAAAAAACAAACAAACCCTCACTGGTTTATTTTGGGTTATTGAGAAAATGAGTTATGAATACTTCTGTTTTCATTTCCCTTTTTTAAATTTGTAGATTGAAGGTTGCTATAAAAGGAAACCCAGCTGTCGTCTAAGTGATTTTGACTGACTTCCTTCTTTATATTCAGCTAATTTGTTTAGCTTCAAACCTCAATTCAATTTAATCTAATTTATTAATGGATCAATTATATGCAGACACACACACACATGCATACACACACACAAACAAACATGCATACACACACGTGGGATAAGCTTTCTAATCTCTGGAATTAGAATAAAAACATGAATAAATAAATATCTAAATGTACAATCTAAAGCAGTGAATGTAAAAAAACGACCGGCAGAGAGCCTCCCTCCTCTCCTCCCCACCTCACCGTCCCGCTCCCTCTCCTTGCCGTCTCCCAGAGGTGCAGTGTGTGTTGCTCGGCGACCTGCTGGTGCTCCTGCAGAGGCAGGACGACAAGATGGTCCTCAAGTGCCAGGGCAAGAGCAACATCGCCGTGCAGGAGGGCAAGCAGATGCTGAGCCCCATCATCAAGCTGGACTCCGTCTTCCTGCGGGAAGTAGCCACAGGTGAGCCGCGACGTTTCATTATTCACGCGCGGGTGTTACCTTCCATCGTGAGAATCGATATCACTCAACCTTTCCGATTTTCTCCTCGCTGTCAGATCGGAAGGCCTTCTACGTGATTTTTACCTGGGACAGCGGTGCTCAGATCTATGAGCTGGTGGCTCAGTCTGTCGGAGAGAGGAAACTGTAAGTGTTGGAGAAACACACGGATTAATGCCGTTTGTTTTTGTCATTTAAATCCACTGATTTATGTGTGTTTTTTTTTTACAGCTGGACCGATGTGATAAAGTCAGCGGTGGATGATCTGAAGAAGAGCGGAGCGCCCATGAGGTTGGCGTTTACTCCTGGAAGTGGAGGCCCTCCCTTCAGTCCCTCCACGTATGTGTGTGTGTGTGTTACTTGTTTACTCTGTTGAAAGACGCATTCACCGGCTGCCAATCTCAAAATATCGTATTTCTTTTGCCATCTTCTCCCCGTCAGGCTGACCGCCCCTCTGAGCCCGACTGAGAACGGCGGTTTGAAAAGCAGCGGCGGTGAGACTGCAGCGCTTTATCCGTTCCAACACTTTAATAAATAGGACAAATTTGTTATTGTTCCACATTTTGTGAAAAGCTGGAAGCCCAGGCTTGAGCCTCGTGTGTGTCTGCTCGTAGATCGAGATAAGGACAGCTTGACGGATGACAAGTCATCAGACCCCAGGCACAGACTGATTGATTTCCTGTCAGACAAAGGCTTCGACTTGATTGGCCACTCCAACAGCGACCAGGAGAAGGTGGCCAACAGTGCTTTGGATGAAGGTGAACGAGGGCGCTTCTTTTAGAGACGGTTATTTTACACCACCAGTCTTTTCCTTCTCGTTTCGTAGTCGCGTCTTTTCTGATGAAACCTCTGAATGTGTCTCCTGTTAGTCATGTCGCTGAAAAGGCTGTTGGTCGGCAGCATCAGTCTATCGGAAGACTCGCAGACGGATGGAGAGAACGGCGAGGAGCAACCCGAGAGTGGAGAAATGGATAGTTGTCGGTCAACGGGTGAGTTTTGGTCTAAAAGTAAGGAAGTGAAAATTAAAGTTTTAGGCCAGACTTTAAGTTGGCACAACTTCTGAAATGTTAAAGTTATCATAAAGAAGTCCCTCTTTGTTTTTTGACGGTAAAACAAGATACGAGTGTTAATTGTTGACCTTCAGAGATGCTGGTTGGCCCTTTGGACGGAGTCAGGCTAGCTGTTTCCATCCGTTTCCAGTCTTTATGCTAAGCTAAGCTAAGCTAACCATCTCTTAGCTGTAGCTTCATATTTAAAGGAGATATATGAGACTACTATACATCTTCTCATCTAATTATCTGCAAATAAGTGAATGAGTGTATTCTTTTCATCTCTTCGTACTCTGAATGTGGTTTTTATTTGTATTGGATTCTCTTTCACATATTTTGAACACATGCCTGCGGTTAACATTCAAATTAGTTAACATTTATATTTTATTTTATTATTTTATTGGCAAAATACATTTTGTTGTTTTTTTTCCTCTAAAAAAAAATATATTTTGAGACTTATTTCCCTATAAAATGGCATTCCAGAGAAACCACATGACGAGGTTACAGGAACCTGGACAGGAAGCTTAACAATGCACCGTTTTACTGATCATAATTCACTGCACCTCTAAACAAAGCTGACTCGTGAAAAACATCTCAATTGGGTTTTTCCGTCCGCAGAAGAAAGCCAGACGACTGACGGGGGAGCGGAGGAGGAGAACTCTTGTGAAAAAGAAGGCGCTGGGATGAAGACGGAGGAGGAGAGGAGCATCAGTGCGCCCCTGGTGTTGTCCCAGGAGAGGATGGAGGAAGTGTGCAGGAGGCTCCACAGTCTGGAGGAACAGCTAAAGAGACTACAGGTGAGGAGGAGGGGGGGGGGGGGGAGGTGCAGGAAGCGGGTAGAATGACGGGCAGATAAAGAAAAGAGACCGAAGAAAAGATGGGAACTGACTAGAAAAAGACACACGGTTGGACATCAAGTATTTCACTGAGGATAACTTAAGTAAGGAGCGAGCTGCGGTATACTTTGGACAAATGGAGCCAAAATGGCACAAAGGAGAGACTAGAGAATAGAAAAACCATTTAACCACTGCGGTTATTGCTCGGCTGAAAATTGCCTCGTGAAATTGGACTTGGCTGAAAATAGCTATTATGTCCAGCGCCGGGCGATGGGATGTGTCAGAGAAGCAGCGAGGGAGATGAAGAGAGGATGTTAAGAGGAGGATGGTGTGTGTGTGTGTGTTGTGTGTGTTGTGTGTGTGTGTGTGTGTGTGTGTGTGTGTGTGTGTGTGTGTGTGTGTGTGTGTGTGTGTGTGTGTGTGTGAGAGAAAGAGAGTGTCTGTCCTCAGTTCCTAAGGTGATATTGATTTTGTGTGTTGCAGACTGTAGAAGAGGAGCACCACGGGCTGCAGGAGGCCCTTTCCAAGTTCTCACTGGAGGGGGGAAACTTCCAGTGAGACGCCACCACGCCACCTGCTGGCCACTAAGTGAGAACGACTATCACTTTTTAAAGTACTGTTAATATATTTAAAGCGCTCCGGTATAGTTTAAGTAGCATCCTTCGTCATCAACTGCGTACGTTTTACAAAATGTGATTATCTGTTATTTCTTGCACCAAAAAAAAAAGTTAAGTTATTACACTTTCTATAATAATGATGATGATATTATAATAACACTTTATTTCTGAAGCATTTTTCAAAGCAGAGCAACAATGTGCTTTACACGGGGGAACAACTTAAAAAGGATTCAGCACTATAAATGAGATAAAATCAGACCATTTAAAGTGCAAAGAATGAAATAAAATATCCCATAAACAATAAAATAAGATGATCACTTAATTGTAAATTGCATGCAAATATAATAATACTAATTAGAATGCTGTGTACATTCCTGTACACTTCACTTATTATCTGTAGATAAAATGATTAATAAAACTATTTTCCAAAATATATATATATATATTTTTTCGCCCTGAGTGTCTGCAGTCGTTCTGTCATTCCTCCATTAATAAGACGAGCTTTTGTGTAGATTTGTGAGCAGATAAACACTCTGTTGTCATTAGATGATGCCGTTTAGTGGCTTTATGGAACTAAAACTGTAAAAGTGACAAAGAAAATTGGTTTTGAAAAGTGCCCGTCCCATCCCAAGTGGACATTATGCTCTCGTTCATCATCAGGCATACTGTTATCTCACATTCCAATTTTCTCTTGTCCCTTTCTTCTGTCCAGATGTTTTTACTGGTGCTGGTTTGGAGTGCAAGAGTGACTTTCAGAGGCTTCCCTGGAACCGTCTAAACCCTCGTAAAGTCAAGCCTGGACCCGTTGCTGCATTAGGGGGCTTTATGCACAGTGCAGTGGTTCAGTGAAGGATCATGGGAGGAGTGTGTGCATGCGTGTGTGTATCTGTCTGCGTGCATGCTTGGTAGAGAGGTATACAAAGAAAAAGAAAAAACACAGAAAACAACCTACTTTTGAGTGGGAGATTGTTTTTGCAGAGCGGTGCCAAAAAAATAAATAAAAAATGAAGCAATATTTTCTTGCTGTGAGAGAGAGAGATGCTGCCTAACATAATGTAGTGATTGCGATCTGCTGTAACACACATACGCACACCAGAGACGTGCGCGCGCTAGAAAATAATCGACTTTATTGCCAATAGCAGATGTGCAGTGAAGGAGAAATCCTGTGTTTGCCCGCCAGGTTGGCTGTAACCAGGTGGAAGCCTTAAGGGGCCAATGTAGCGTTTGAAGATGTATTGAAATACTACTGCTGATATATAGTGTTATTTCTAGTCTATGCCAAAGTACCACAGAGATGCACTTTTTTTCCAGAACAAACTTAAGTTGAACCCACACTGTTTTTTTTTCTTTTTACAAAAATCTATTTACTCTCTATTCAATGAAGTTGGGCTTCATGTAGGCAGCCCTCGTTATTGAAAAGATTGCATGCACGAGTGTGTGTATGTGTGTTACCAAGTTGTTTTAATGACTGTTATTCACATAGAAACATTTATAAATAGTGGACCTGTAGGTAAACATGCTGTTAATAATGGAGACGTATTTTGTATTTACTGCTTTTATTTATTCCCTCTGAGTTCTGTCGGGTAAAGTGAGTTGCCTCACATGAGTGGAAGTGTTGCAGCACTGGGCCCCCCCCCAAAAAAAAAAAATGTGTTTAGAGAAAAGATGATTCATAAGAAGGCAAACCTAGAACGTGTAACGAAGATCGAGGGTGAAGGTGGAAGCTGCAGGGTCGGGGAGTGTGTTTGGAGGTTTATTTGAAGGCGGCTTGAACCAGACGGTCATGAGATGATGTGTAGGCTAGAATACATGAGATTACCATTTGCCCTCGCTGTATTTAAAAATGTACACACACACACCTACAAACAGTGAGAGCCCAGTGCTGCAGACGTTTTCACGAAAGGTCGTTTTCTTCATTTCTGCAGCGTCACCTTTCCAAAACTTTAAATGGAGTTATAAATGATATTATAGCGTCCCATTTTATTATCAAAAGATTCTATTCTTCCCTGGTAGAAAAACATTTGCATCGAATTGTGTTTCATTTAGCAGTTGATTGTAATTAGGACATCGTTTCGAGGACCAAAGACACAAGAAAGCACCGTTAGATCCTCATACGAGCTGTAATTCTCTTGATGGCGTGCTGTGTCTGTGTAGTAGCGTGTCACTTAGCGCCTGCAGCTGCTGTTTCTCTCTCCCTCCAAACTCCCAACATGCGGCGACTTAAATGAAGAAAAAGCACATAGAATAATGAAGCAATAAAAAAAAACAACCTGGATTTTCGATTCTCTAATAAATGCTGGGATGAAGAGTTCTCGCCTGCCCTCGCCTTATGACCAAAGCTAAACACAATCTGTAGACTTGTGATTTTCTTGCATACACTTCAGTGACTTTTATATGTAAAGTTGGGGGTCATTAAATACCCGTAAAAGCCGGAGTTGACTGCGTTAATCCGACCTGGATATAGAGCTGGACCCGTTCCAGCTTAGAAGAAAAGAGAACCAGGCAACAAGACAGTGACGCTAGATAAGGATACACAGGAAAAAGAGGAAGGAAGGAAGGAAAAGCTGCAGTCGGCTCGGCTCTCACCAGCACTGTGATCACGATCACTTCCTCACATGCATTCTCACCGCTGTTGCCACGACAACGCGCGTCTCCTTTGACCCCGCTGAGTGTGAACTTGGTGCGGATGGTGGATGCCATTAGTCCCTCAAGTGTCTAAATATTCATTCTTTGCTGCCATCCCCCCCGATGTCTTCCTCTTGTAAAATGTACATAGATGTTAGCTTGAAGGAAAAAAAAATGATAGAGAACGCATGAATGAATTGTTTATTAAGCTTGTTTGCTGCATACACACCCTCACTTGTGACAGCATGATCACCTTTTCCTACCGCACAGTTTTTACCATATGTTGTATTTGATTTATTAAACGGGTCGGGGGAGGTTTTTTTTGTTGTTGTTTTTTTCTTCCAAACAACCTTTTGTAATTATGTATGCATTTGACCATAACGGTGAGAGACAGGATGTCTGTAACTCGTCTATGCATGAATGAATTGAACAAATATGCAAATATCGTTACCCGGGATATATTTTTGTTCTTCTTCTGGTGCACGGTAAAGCACAAACCTGCTCTCTGCACTGTGGCTATCCAGCTTACAGCGGCGTTTAAACGGATCAGCTGGACCACTGGTCAGCAGTTGAAACCCAGTTAACACCAGCTTACAGCGATGGCTGAACGACTGCTGCAGACACTCCTCTCTCTCTCCTCCGGATGCTTTTCCTCATGCGTTCTATACACAAACCGCTAGATGTATAGAAACTGTATTTATAGCGTGGTGCCTTGTTTTCGTGTTGTGTTTGGGCTGTTTTTCACGGGAGGACTGTGAAATTGACCTCTCGAGAGTGAGAGACGTGACTAAATACCTAACAGTTATCGAGAGAAACCAGTCCAGGTTTCTGTCTTTGTGTCCGCAAAAGCTATTGCTGTGTTGCAGCAGTAGGTTTTGAGCCCTCCACCAACTCAGCCAGCCAGTGCCCTGTATAGAAAATGACACTGCTGCTTGTCATACAGGCTTCTGCCATCATGTCTATAAACAATGAAATATTGCAAGAACTATACTGTGTATTTGGGTTTTGATTATTTCCTTTTTTTATCGTGTAAGAGGCTCTTTAATGATGTATACTTAAGGAAATTTGTGGTACGTACTGTTTTTTAATTCTTCATTTTTTTAAATAAATTGGGGAAATAAATATATCTGCTTTGCCTTTTTTTTTTACATAATTTATACTGTACTAATGTTAGAATGGCGTGTGAGCCAATGGTTTGTGATCAAGGTTAGTTAGACTCTTTATAAATCCAGGGATTAAGATCCAATGTGTATTAATTTCATATCCCTTTGTATCCTTTTAAAATATACAACGTAAGTATATAGAAAGGGAAATGTTGCCCTCATAATATTCTTCATGAAGAAATGAACATATAATCTATTTTTTAAATCCATACAGATGTTACTTTTACGCAAATGTGGGTGAGTCCGAGTTCATTCAAGCATAAATCCTGACTGAGGAAAAACAAGACACCAGCGTGTTTGCACAACATAGAAGCTCAGACTGGGATCAGTGTTAGATCATCTGGTCCGGGTGTATTTCAGTACATATTTGTATCTTTGGGTGAAACACTTGCCAACACAATGGGGATGGTTACAAACGTTCTGCTCTGCAGCTTCGTCGGTGAGTAACATCCATTTATTCTAAGAAGCCATATTAATTAAAATACTCTACAAACACTTTGTGTTTGTGTAGATTCAATTATCTTCTGGGTTTTGTGGAACATAGGCATGTCCGTATATTAAATAAATGTACTCTATATAATGTTTTCTTCTCTTTTAGCTGTTTTGCTTAATGTTCTGCTTCAGTGAACCACATCTCCAGTCAAAGCAGATGGCCGTGCTATGATGTTGCATGTTTGCCGTGTTCCTTTTGCTTCGTTATGCTGTACATTTACAGTGCGTTCATTTATATTTGTACTCAACTTTTCACAGCTTGTACGCCTTTTGGATAAACAGGTTATCATTGTGATGGGACAATCATAATTACGTTATTTGACTAATGTTGGGTGGAGATCAAATGAACAAATGCTTCTCCCTCCGCAGTGGCTGTTGCTCGGCCCAAGATCATTTTGGAGGCGGACAGGCCCTATTTGAGGGTGCATGTCTTTCACACAGCTGAGCTGGAATGCTGCTACACAACCAGTGATCCTTCTGTGAAGTCAACTTGGACCAAACAAAACCAAACTGCCAACAAAACCAAGGGTCTTTTTACCGTGACGCTTTCGGACCGCGTGGCTAAAGGAAACTTTTCAGTCTCCGGCAAATCATGTGGCACCCTAACCATCGAGCCGGTCGAGCTGGACGACTCTGGACTGTACCAGTGTTGGCTGAACGGCAGTGACGTCAACCTCTTCTCACACGGCACCTACCTGCAGGTCTACAGTGAGTGTTCGTGAGCGTGGTGGCGTGAGATGGAGTCAAGGGAGCTCTAAGAAGTGCTAACACCTCATAAGCCCCAAAATCCTGTTAACGTTAGTCCATCCGAGAGCTGTGCGAGTGGTAGCATCCATTGCATAATCTTTGCATGAGCAGAATGCTCTCATTACAGTCTGCTGCTGCACTGGCCGTTCACTTTAAATAGCCCTGAGAAGAAGAACTGAGATCAAGTTGCAGTCAAGATAATGTTAAGAGGCATTTTGTTCCACACTGAAATGCATCATAATCTCTGTGACAAAACGTCTGTGATGCACGTTAGTTTTGAGATCCCTTAAATAACAACCATCGATGATCATTTTTATACACGCCAGGTTCTTTCTGCTGCTTGCTACAAAAACAGGAAAGAACTTACCTAGTTTGTTTCACCTCTGAACCCTGTCTGAACCCCGTCTGTGTGCCCAGAGCCGCTGGAGAAGACGTTAAACCTCCGCGAAAGCACCAAAAACAAGATCCTGACAGCCGAGGGAGTCTTGCTGCTGCTGTGTGTGATTGTGCCTTCTTTCACCATTCTCCTCAAGGTCAGAAGGTCACATGACACCATTACCATTACCATACCCCTAACTTGTAAGCATTGATGTCGATGCAATGGTTAATTCCCCACATTTCTCAATAATGGCATTGCCATATCATTCACGATATTTCGACCCTATACGTTTCTCATCATTTTCATAGGGCTTTTTGCTTTCCTTTCATGGGAAATTGAACCATTGCACCGCTTTAGCAACTTCTTTTTTTCCCCCCAACAGTCAAATAGACTGAGGGAGCTCGAGAAGAAGAAAGCGATGAGGGAAGAGGAAAACATATATCAGGTAAAAGAGTCGCCTCCTCAAAGACGATAAGCAGGCATGTGAGACACACTTGTGCGAGTCACATTGCTGGAGCAGGATTATGAATATGAATGTTATCCTCTACTAATCAATTTAACATGAATGTGTTTAATTGATGTTTGCTTGATTTCCATCTTTCATTTTATCTAATACGCCAGGGGCTTAATCTGGATGATTGTCAGTCCGCATACGATGAGATTCAACGGTCCCAGGCACATGGCCCGTACCAGGATGTGGGAAACCTTAAGGAGGAAGACGAGCCGATCCAGCTGGAGAAACCCTGAAGAAAAAAGGGGAAAAGATAGAGAAAGGGAAGGAAATAAGGAAGAGATTGAACTTTATGATATCTGGATGATAACGGTTTCCTTCTTTAACACAGCCCGCAGTTATGTTTTCAGCATATGATCACATTTTTGTTTAATTAGCTTGCTTGATTTTAAGATTGAGCATTGACCTTTGGCCATGGCAGCAGCAGTGTATATAAAGAGTCCCACCACAGGATTGGCTCGGTCATGTTGTAACCACGAGTATAGAAAAT
Source organism: Eutrigla gurnardus (assembly GCF_963514095.1). Lineage (NCBI taxonomy): Eukaryota > Metazoa > Chordata > Actinopteri > Perciformes > Triglidae > Eutrigla > Eutrigla gurnardus. Next base: position 17,510,054 of record NC_139937.1, on the reverse strand, counting down.
GTAGGTCAGAAGTGCAAGTTCATTTCGAAGTGACCTCTTTTCTATGTATGGTACATTCTGTTTCTTGTACAAATTATAGGCATTTAAACATTGAAGTGTGCTCCTCAACTTTCACAGACAGCAGGTCTAGAAAAGAATGTTAAATGTCTTTTTGAACACCTATAAAACCTTTATGTTACGTATAAAATTGGAAGCTATCCTTTAGGTTTTCAAAAAAGTGCAGAGGAAATACGCTTCCTCTACAGTTGGTAGCTGTCCTGAGCTTTTGAATGATCTTCCTGTGCAAATGTAGTAACTTTCTCACCCTATAGTCATGGAATTAGGCTAAAAGTTCATGACAAAAGAGTGAGTGGAGCTGGTGATGAGAATATTTTGTTATCAGCTTTAGATTTCTGTTCATTAAAAAAAAAATCACTGCAAAATCACATGACTGGATGCTTTTATGTTTGACAATGTATTTGCTTCTGCCAGAATAAAGTTACATAAAAAAAGACACTTAACCACCTCTAATCTTTTCTGAATGGTCCCACTTTTCTTTAGTTATACAACCTGTACAACCAAACGGGAAAAAAAGGGGTCGAACGCTTATCGACTTTAGAGCGCCGCGATTGGCTACTGGATCACGGCCGCCGTCATTCATTGGTCTGTATTTTTGGCTTGGGGGGCGGGGCCTGCGCGCGCTCGCGGGCAGGTATGGAGAGACATGAGAGGCGGTGCGTAAACAGAGGGAGGCGAAGATGGCGTCGAGCAAGAAGAGCGGCGGCAGCAACAGATTTGAGAAGGGCGTGAATGGGAGACGCTCGTCCAAACACAAAGAGGCTCCAGTGGGTGAGTGTCTCCGTGTGCCGTGCCGACGTCACCGCCTTCCCCCCCCCCCCTTTTTAGTGTCTCATCCTAAAGCAGTCACCAGTCCCGCTAGCCTGCGTTAGCATTCTCTTTAACGTTAGCAAGCGCTAGCCCCAAAACGAACAACTAGGATTTAACGTTAAGCCGCTGGCTCTGTGTCTCAGCTGCTTAGGTCCCATGGTTGTTTTACGACGTCATGACGAGGAGGTACAGATGAAGTCTTTCGTTTGTTCTTTCGAAGTGCTTTCGCTGGCATGTCTGTAGTTAGGAGCATCCCCCCCGGTCATAACTACCGTAACGTCATGTGTACCGTTAGCTGTAGAAGTGGTAGTGAAGTCATCCCCGTAGTAGTAGTAGACTTATACTAAAAATATATCCCCTCATGCTGTATTTATATTCACACTTTCACCTTCTGTGCCATTTAGTTTCAGCCGCTGACTCTGACAGGACCCACCTGAACAGGTACAACCAGGAGGGTGGGAGGGTCCGGTGGGGGGGGGGGTCACTAAATTATCTGTGGTATGCACGAGGAAGCGCGTTGAAGCCGTCATCACTGCGTGGGTGAAGAATGTGCAACCTGGGAAAGAAGGTAGCAGACCCCGTGGATCTGCTGTTGGCCAAACAAACACCCTCTGTTGCCCCATTCCTGCTGTAAACTAGGCCTTAACTGGAACAATTCAATTACTCCCAAAGCACTACTACCTTCAAAAGGCGTCGTTAGCATTAGCACAATAACCCACACAATGGCTGTTTCTTTGCTACTGAAATAAAAAGCTTGCATGCATATTTATTAAGTGCGCGTCTATAATACATGTCGGCCTGTGTAAAGGGATTGGAAGAGTTTTGTTGTATTACGCTCAGTTTTAAGATGACCTGAAGATCACATATGTCATTTTATTTCTCATTAAACACATCTAATTGTATGACTGTAGCCTGTGTCCCATTTGGAGGGGGTATGGAGGCTCATTGTTGCTAGTTTCCTGTTGATCAGTTTTGGCGTGTGTGTGCATGTGTGCGTGTGTGCATGTGTGTGTCTGGGAGAAGGGTCAAAGGCTCCTAAACACGACACTTCAGAGCTCCTGCTGTTAGTGCTTCCTCTTGCCAGAGGAACTGCTCAGAGTTTGCTATTTTTAAAGCTGACTTCCTATAGAAACGACATTTTGTAGAGAATCTGATGTCTGAACGACCGACTAGTTACCATGTCGTAGAGTTTTTCCTCTTTAACACTGTCTCGTCTCAACATATGATGCATGTTGAGACTTTCTCCCTCCATAGATAGGTGAGAACTTGTACTTGTACTTGCTTGTACACTGAGATCCACTTTAAGGAACTGCCCATTGTGTTTTCATATCCGTGAACGCAAGTTTTCCCAGGCTTCACATTTCTCATATCGTGAACGTGTCTGTTTAAAGGCTTGATAAATAGCAATCAGTAGAGAGCCACGTGTTCGAAACAACCTTGACAAGATCAGCGCAGTTAATCATGCCGACACTGAGACGTCGCTCAACGTTAAACTAGACCATGTCTGCGTGGAAGGGACCAGCCTGATTGATTTTGTCACCAGAAAAGTCAACTATATATTTTAATGACAGAAAATCTTCTAAATACAGTAACGTACCATCCACACCATCTCTTTTTCCATCCGTCATAGCCAAACTTTAAGGAATGTGAAGGATATATCAGCATATTAATATTTATTATTCACATATTTAATGTAAGCATGCAGACGAACAAGTAATGAGAACAAAAAAAGTCAGATTTGTTGTCTGTGACTCATATTCCTGGGTGTGTTTGTCTATCTCTTAATTTCTGTAAGTGGGTGAAAGGTCATATCGCACGTCCTTGAGTTATGGGAGTGTCATCAGCCAAGAAAATCGAGTCACATTTTCCCTGAAATAGATGTCCTGAATTACATGTAACAATGTTTTTGTTGTTTTGCATACGTTGTCCATGTTCTACATTCATTTCATTCATCATCTGTCAAACATTATGATTTCCTAACAGTTGGCCCGTGCAGCACAAACAATAAATCTGTACAGAGGTGCTACAGAGACACAAAAGTCAACACCTTTTCACTTTAACTGCTGTCTGCTCGCATTTGACTGGTGACCTTATTAGAAATGTGGAATCAAACCTCGCGAAATGCAATAGATCCAAATCTGAAAAAGTTGTTATCTCATGGTTGTGATCTGCCACTGTCTCTCTGTATGTGATCTGCCAATTAGGTTGGAGGTCACACAGTGAGTTGCAAGCTGAACAGCCAGTAGGAAAATAGCCCACTGTCACAAGGAGAAAGTTAACTGGGACGGAGTTGTTGTCAAACCAGTCGGGAAAACTCCTTCTCCTTCCATCCCTGCCATCACTCCCTCCTTTCTCTTTCTCTCATTCTCGCTGTGTTCTTCTCCATGCTCTCATTGTGGAAGAGAGGAGACTGAGGAGGACAGAGCCTTGAACTCAGCCGGTAAACACTTTTAACTTTTTTTTTTTCTCTTCCAGCTTTTCAATAGCTAGCCTATACCATCAATAACATCCTATGCCAGAAGCAGCCTGTGGGTAGTTTTGTGCAAACACTCAATTCACACTGTATGCGAGCCCCACGGGAGTCATTATATGTCTGTGATGTCGCTGCTATTGGTTGTTGCGCATGACTTATTCATGCACACTCTCATCCATCTTTAATGCGGAGAGACCAGGTGCAATTTTATGGTTGCAATGGGGTTACGTTAACCACTTGTGTCGGCAGCACAGGAAGGGGTGATGCTGAAACAAGTTGCGCAGTACTGACATAGATATTTGGTACACTTGCTGATACACGAAAGGGCCGAGCTGACGAGGCAAGCAGGTGAGTCGTGCTTTTCCTCCCATAGATGGTATATTGACTTAGGTGTAGTGGCAGCTTTATTGTTTCTCTGTTGGAGGTATTATCTGTCAGACAAAGGTTATCGGGCATGTTTGAACTCGGAGTGAGCTCTTGATTAGAATGTACTGCTGGATAAAAATAATTTGGTTTGTTTGCACAGTATTCTCATATGATACGATCCTTAGGTTGAATGTCCACTGGCTTCATTATCATTTAGCAAGTTTTCAGAGCAGCTTATGCTGATCCAGGGGTTTATAAAGTTCATGCTGACCGCACTCTGTCAACATAAGGCCTGTTGGTGTTACCCAGCTTAGAGACGTGTACCCAGAGCTCCAATTAAGAAATGCAATTTTTATTTTGGCTGCTCGCCCAAACCGATTTGATTGCTGTGGCCGGACCGGCCAGCACGCCACGCAGGGTGACTGTATCACCAAGGTAGGCGTTGTGGTCCTCTAAGGCCACACTGCTGCTTGGGTTCATGCAGACACATGAATGTGTATTTATAGATGTTCTTTGTGCATCTCTCTTGCTGATCCACTGACGTAATGAGTTGAAATTTTTGTGCACTTAATGTAAGGTTGCTGTGTTGTCTGGCTCAGAACATTCACAGTCGCTGCGTAATCTTGAGATGGAGCAACAGTCCCAGGATTGTATGTGTGTTATTGTTAGCTTTTTTGAATTGTTTTGACGTGACGCACGCAAGTACTGTAGCTATTTTTATTGATCTTTATGATGAATTTGCGTGATTGATGTTTGCATAATATATTTGCAAAACTCACTCATAAGGTTTTACTCAGGTTTTGTTCATTTTTGATAAACATTCTGCAAGTCCAGCCCATGGCATTAATGGTGGTTAACTATTAATCAATCACCGGAGATCACAAATTGAAAGTTGGCTATATTTCAAGATTATAATTTAAAGTTGGTACTAGCACAATGTAAATTCTGTTTTAATGTGGCAGTCTCCTTGGCGTGACGTTCTCCCAGATATTCTCTTGACATGGTTGAAACGATGTGAAATCATGCCTCGAGCTGCTTTATCAAACTTTATGGGGATATTTAGTACTTGATATTGTAATGGAAAACTGTTCTCCATTGTAGTGCTGCTATGTTCAGTCCACTCATTTGGATCTGCATATTTGTTTCAGTCCGTTTCCATCCCTAGGGCCACACAGCAAATACACACTGGCTTTGCTGTTTACAATTTGGCTTGTGACAGAAACGGAAACAAGGAAAATTAATAAATGGACATGGTAGGCCTACATATTTCTGAGTTTTCATTCATTTCTTTTAAATTACAAAACCCAGCTCTGATTAGGCATATTTTCCAGTGCCAAGAGGAAGGTTAGGCAGTGTGCCTCACACAATTATATGCACTCATCACAATCTGATTCTAAATGTTTTTTATCTGATCAAGTTCGCCTACGATAAGCTCAGCTTGGTCTAGTTTGTATCGCATGTTAGCATCATAGCTAATTCTAGGCTAACAAACTTGTCTTTCTCAGTTCAGCCAACCGAAGAAATAGTCCACTAGCTTTTTTTAAAATCATATATTAACCAGCTATTTATCCCACTTTGGAATTACACGCTATTTAGATGTCCCAGTTTTCACCAGCATTTGTGGATCTTTATGGAGTTGGAGACTGAGCAGATCCCAGCTGACATTGGGCGAAGGCAGGGTACAGCCTGGACAGGTTGCCATGCTATCACAGGGCTGACACATAGAGACAGACAACCATTCATGCTCACATTCACACCTAAGGGCAATTTAGAGTCACCAGTCTACCCAACTTGCGTGTCTTTGGACTGTGGGAGGAAGTCAGAAAACCCAGAGAAAACCCCCTGCTGCAGTGCTGACCACTACACCACCGTGTCACCTCAATTAAAAATCTGTGACCAAACGATTAGCATTTATCCGGATCATGATGCGTGCATTCGTAAAACTGTTTTAGATGTACTCAAATTGCTTGGTATTTGTGTGTAGATTGTAACAAATCATTTTATACACTAGAAAATGGTTTATTTCATGTGTAGATGATCAAATACGCATTTGGGAACCATTGTGAGAATTGGGAATTGAGAATCTAATTTCGCTCCAAAGTAGCCGAGTGCTTAATGGATAATGGTTTGTCAACTGTAAAACGTTTAAGGAGAAACCTTTTGATATGATTCAATAATCCCTTGCCCATGACCTTTGACTGTGACAAATTGGCATTTGATATGGAAAAACGCCCATGAAGAAGGGTGTCTTGTCTTGAAGGGCACGGTTAAAAAAAAACTCAACGAGAAGTGGGGTGAGAGGCGAAGACAGAGGACGGCTGGAGAGATTTTTCATGCAATATGCTTGTGTACTAGAAGTCATCTGGCTGATAAATGTCTCTTCCCAGATGTCGGAGGGGTTGTGATTCCTCACATCAAACTGAAATTACCTCCTCCCGTTACTCTTCCTGAATGGCAGGGAATAGCAGAATAATTGTGCGATAAGGGCGCCATTATGTCTTTGACCCTCAAAACAATATTTCACTTTTGTGAAATATGTTTCATGAGTAGGCAATCTCCGCTCCACATCCCATGATGTTGCTTTGGGGTCCTGTGAAGAAATTGCTGTGCTGTTTTGTTTTGGCTTTATTTTATTATTATATATTTCTTCATTTTTTCTGTATTTCTTTATTACTAGCCACTAGCCTTAGTGGAAGTTTTAATAACAAAAGTTTGAGGAGGGGAGTGTGCTAATTCCAAGGGTGGCTGATGTAATTTGGGACATTCATTAGTTAGATTTTGCACAGCTTAAGATGATTTAACACATCAATAGTCCTTTTAAAAGAAATTTGAAATGATCATGGACTATTATCTCCAATCATGTGCTTCAGAGATACGTTATTTTCTCCCCGTGTCTTCTCCTCACCCAAAATTCTCACTTTCTCATCAGTTAGAAAAGCACCTCTGTCTCTATTACTTTGGTTTCTGCGTGTCCACCAGCCCCTCTCCTCTTTCCTCTGTCTGTCAGCATGCCAGTCACCCTATACAGTAACTACCTGATAGTTTCCAGGCTTAGGTGATGTGGAAACAGAGATCTCAGATGACTTGACAGACGAGCTCTGCCCCCACAGTGGGAGTTCAACAGGGACGTAGCACGAGGTCGGTGTTATGCAGCATTAGGGCAGGGGTATGGGTACACTTGATAAACAAGCTCAGCTGTGTGTTGTCAGCTGTATAACTCCCTTTGGGACTCTTATCTGAGTGGTTTATGTGTTTTTGTCTGTGTATGACTAATCTGTGTTTGTTCCCAGCAGCATGACGTTAGCAAAGGGCCTCTGCCTTCTCCTCCTCCTCCTCTTCCATGCATGTTTTCCTAGATTCCTGTGGATTTTGGCTGCTTAGCGTGGCTTTAGATTATTTAATTTCAAGGCTTGCTTAACACGATTCAATCAATGAGCTTCTATACGCCAGGCTATGGAGGATTAGTTAATAGGAGTAAGAGAACATTGTGTAGGATATGTCCAGTGATATCCCACCTTGTACAGTGTCTACATGCTAATTACAAGTGTGGGTGTGGTGCAGAATAGCGATCAGGGTGCTCCTTTGTGTTGCTTGCAGGACAGTCAAGTTTAACATAATGAACCATCTTTAATTTTATTAATGAAGTATGCATGGGTGAGATGACATAACGGACAGCGAGCCCAGTGGGTGTTATTGTGATGCAAGTCCCAATGTCAGAAATCTGCCTAATGAAAAGAACATGCACATCCTTCCCCACACAATTAATTTATTTTTTGGTTTCCTTGCTCCTCTATCTCACTGCTCTTAGTGATGGACACCAAGGCAGTGTTTGCGGCCCTTTACGACGTGTGCGAAGAGAACGCCGCCTTCTTCTCGGGAGGAGCCAAGGGGTCGCAGGGTGATGCGGCACGGCGGCTGGTGGATACCATGAAGCTGATCCAGGAGCATGCTCGCAGTCTGGAGCCCGTTATCGCGGGCTTTGCTGCGGTTTACCACCATTTTGACTTTGACCCACACATACCTGCCAACGGCTATCGCTCACTGGTCAAGGTAGGCTGTGGGATGTTTTGTGTGCATGAGTCAAGTCTTGGATCTGTGTTCTCATTTCTAACCCGTGCAGAGTATAATAACCTCCATACGGCAATACTTTCTTATCAATATTCTCTCCACACTGTGAGAAACTGCTCACCAGCTTCTCTTTGCCTCGGTATCTCTTTGTTTCAAGGTCAGTCCATTTGTTTTACAGATTGATTTTATGTTTCAAATCAAGTCGGATAATTCCTCCAGCTGCAGAATATCTACCCCTACTGTACCCACTGTACTTTATCTTCTACAGTTATTGATGAAACATCCTGACCTTCAGTGGCTGCAACCCACCATAACCGAAGGAGTCTAGCTGAGAAGCAAATTAATGCTGCTCTGTTTTCTTGCCTCTCGATTTCCACATTTATAATCCGTCTCATTCCCACAGTCCTACTCGGGCTAAACCGTAAGATCCTGGTGAAACTCGTGCTCTCATTCAGGCATGCTGTCATACACAGTTTCTTTTTTCTTCCTTTAAGCTTACCACCCTAATCTTAATTACAATTTAAGCACACCCAGACGACATGGCTCTTTAATGATTTTAAGAACTAGAATTTAATTTGTTATTTGGCAAAATGCTATGCATCCATATTTTAGAAAATAAATATAAAAGTTGCTAGCTCAATAACGCATATATATATATTTTTAAATCCTGTCCTTTTTAATAAACAACTAGTGTTCTCCCACTGGTTGGCCCCCGAAATTTCAGGTGACATGTCCGTTGGGAGAGCGTGACTGTTCGCAGTGGGCTGATTGCCCAGAAATTGCAGCATTCTGGAGAACTGCATTCGCTCTTTGACTCCAGGGAAGTGAAGAAGAGTTCAGTTGTAACATTAGTACGTCCAGCAGCAAGTAGGAGTCAAGGAGCTGCTGCACAGCTTGTTTATTAACATTGTTTTAATAGTGAATCTGTCGCTTCTCAAGTATGCACCAATTTCAACACTGCACGTCTTTGGTAAACCAAGCAATAAACCCGTGAGTGTGAAGTCGCTCCGATGAATGGTTCTCGAGATATGCAGAGGACGTACATGTACACGTACATATAGAAAGCAATTTCTTACTGTATTGTAATTTGTGTTTAATTCCACTTAATTGACCTTGCTTTGCTGATTTTAATTTGGCATATGGAGGAGTTGGCATGGCATGGTAGAGGGCACATTTTGGCCATACATTTTATTGACACATTCTTCATCCTTTTCTAGGTAGTGCGTTGCTGCCTCCTCCACATCATCCAGAAGGGGCGCTACATCACCGCTAACCGCCGCAGCATCTTCTTTCGAGTAGCACACAATGCGGGCGAAATGGAGGCCTACTGCAACGCTCTGTGCCAGCTGCGTGCCCTGCTCTACCTGGCTCAGCGCATGCTCCATGACAACAGCCATGGCAACCTCTTTTTCCAGGATGAAAGTGGCCTCAGCGAGAGCTTTGTCCGCGAGTACTCATCCATGCACAAGGGGTGCTTCTATGGCCGTTGCCTTGGCTTTCAGGTAAGATGAGCTTTGTGGCACGGCGACAAGTAGTGGGAAGAGTGAAGAATGGGGAGGCTTAGAAGCAGCAGTGCCAGAACTGTTTTTTTCTTTTCAAGCGCAAGTAGGACACTTGTAGGAATGAAAGGCAAGCAATGCTTAAATGTGCACAAAGGTACCAGTGAAGGCAAACGGGGATTAGAGGGATATTCTTCTTAAAACACAACAATAAAACTTCTCACAACATTGCAGAGAAACGTACTGGAAAGCAACCTCAAACTGAACAATTCTCACTCAGACATGCAACTGAATGTACCTATCTCCAGTGCTGGTAAAGGTACCCTTACTCTTACTGTCCATGTTCCATTCTGTAGCCTGTAATTGTTTTTTTAAATTTTTGTTATACTATTGGGGATGTCACATAAAAAAATAAAGCTCCCCGAAGTCCCCCTTAGCCTGTCAATCAAACTGGTATTCTATTTTGAAATAGAAGTGACGAGTAGGTGTCGGATGACTAAAGAAAAACAGTGCCAGGGGCTAGTTGGCACCAGCCTAAAGGAATTGACCCTGAAAAGAGAGCAGGAGTGTGCAACGTAAAAAACAGGAGAGGAATAGGGAGCTACAAATGACCTCCGAATCAAATAACCTGTGATTCTGATGGACAGAGGAAGTCAGTCTTCCTCTGTCCACACTCTGTGTTTTTACAAGAGAGGCTAAGCCCTCAGCAGACAGAGGTCATAATCAAACTAAAGGTAACAAATGATGAAACCTCCCTCGTACTGTCTGCATCAATTTATAATGTCTAAGACTCATTTGATATTCTGATATCCCATCATCTATGCAGCTACTTTTATTTTTAATTGTAGTCTATTTCTTGTTTTCAAGTTGGACCCTGGATTAGAATTTAAAGTCTGTTTTTCTCTCTCTTTTTGTCCATGCCTCCAGTTCAGTCCGGCCATTCGGCCCTTTCTCCAGACCATCGCTATCGGCCTTGTGGCCTTTGGAGAGAACTACAGACGCCATCAGTCAGGAATAGGTCAGCATCATCTCGTCTGCAGCTGTACCCTCTCATCACCCAATCACTTAATTCTCATTCATATATCGTACACATTGCACCTCGGCCCCCGACTGCGTACCTTTTTTTTTTTTTGATGTTGTGTGCTTGGATTGTAGATGCTCTTTCATCCTTTTGGAATATTGAGGGTTAGCTGGCGTGCTTCTTTTTATATTTCAGAATGTTTTGAACACGCACACGGTTATGTACAGAGGCAGAGATGGAATAACATGCACCATCATATTCACATTTTGACTGTGCACACACGTCAATATTTAACCATCAAAACACAATCACTGGACTCTCATGGTTTCTTGTGCTCTGTGCTGCGCCACAGTGGAGTCAGGAGGTATTGCACCATATGGTGAGTGTACTGGAACCCCCTCACCCCTTCATCATGGTCTTCTGTAGTGAGCAGTTCTGTATTTAATTTAATTGAAGTCTGAGTGGTGTGGTCATTGTTCCTGAAAGTGCAATCCCTTCCCTTTTCTTTACTGCCCATCCTTGATTTCTTTAAAAGCAGGGTAGAATCTGATTGCCGTGATGAAAGGCTTCTTTTTCAACATTAGAACGAGCACAGTAGACCTGAAATAATTGTAAGGCCATAAGATTATAGCACTTATAGAGTAAAAGCCAATTCGCTCTGTTGAGTGTGACGACTGTTCTCAATTGGGGCCTTATCTCTGAAGTTTGCTGTGCACTCTATTCCTTCTCCACCATCTGCCTTCCAGCCTTTTTCTCCTTCCTTCTTTTGCATTCTCTTTACTTACTGCTCTTCTAATGCTCCCTCAATCCTGCTCTCCTTTCGAAATCACTTTTTTTCGTCCCCATTATTCTGAGCTCTCATTCTGACTCCCTCCTCAACCATGCAAGTACTTCTTTACTTTCAACTCTAGTCCCACTTTTCTTTCTTTCATTACCCTGTATCTGGCGTCTTTTACCCCCACCTTATTGTGTCATCCTTCCTACCTTCCCCAGGTGTCGCAGCCAGCTCTTTCTTTACCTCCGGGAAGTATGCCATCGACCCGGAGTTGAGAGGGGCGGAATTTGAACGCATCACCCAGAACCTGGACGTCCATTTCTGGAAGTCCTTCTGGAATATCACTGAGACTGAAGTCCTGTCGGTGAGCAGACTGTTTATTCTCACACGTTCATAAGACATCTGTAAATCTACAAATGTTGTCACAAATCTAACCCACGCACACAGAGAAGTGCACTGCCCTGCTTTTAAGTGAATATTTCTGTCATTATGCATTTGGCCTATTGGCTGTATGTAATACTAGAGTGGAATTCAATTTATTCAATGGGGTTTATGATTTATTCATCCAGTTTCTCATTCTCTCCGGTGACCTGCCTCGCTCTTTAACTTGTACTCTTCTCTGTCTCTGCCTTTCTGTCTCTATTCCATCGTCTCTCTCCGTCCATCTTTTTCTTTGTTTCGTCCTCCTCCAGAGTCTTGCCAGTATGACATCCACGCAAGTTAAGGTGAACCGGGCTCTCTCCGTGCCCCCCGTGGCCTTTGACCTTCCCCTGACAGCCAACCACAGAGCATCAGTAACCATAGCTCCACCGTCAGCACACATCGGCATCGCGCCCATTCAGATGAGGCTCATCTCCTATGCCTTACATGAAGGACAGGTATCTAAATCATTATTCTGTTCACGCTGTGGTGGCACAGTAGGAAATGCAATAAAAAAAAACGTCATAATGTCAAATTGTATGCAGAACTGGATACCTCCTTTATTTGGTGTGCACTTGTCTTCTTCCTTGTTTCCTGTCTAAGTATCAAGTATGTGTTGTGTGACCTACTTTATGACAGTTTTCATTTACCAGCTCTTTTTAAACCCTCTTGCATATACCAGTCATACATATTTTAAAAATATCCAACAATATGTAATGGCATATCTAATATGTCTCCAAGCTAGAGAAGACAACTACTCCGACTTAATCCCCTTTATTATCTCAATTCTGTCTCTCTGGCTCTATTACATTGTCTAACTGTAGGTATCACTCTCACTTTTTCTTCTCCCTCCCTTATTCTCTCGGGAGACTCCCTCTCTCCACCGGAGCTTCCTCTCCTCCTTTCTTTGTAGCCTATAACCCTTAACCAGACACGCCTATTAACAAACGTTTACGGCTATTGATCACGTTTCAACGAAACAAGTGTTTTCTTTAATTTCTAAAATACAAGCTTGCATCAGCGAAAAGCCTCCCTCTCAGCCGCGACTCCCCCTCCCTCCTCGTTTCTGTTAATGAATGGGAATTAGTGTGCGTCCAGGCAGGCGCAGGAGAGGCTGGCGGCAAGCTAGTTAATCCTTCTCTCAAAGGGGCACTGTTGCTAACACTAGCAATAAAACATATTAACAATATAAACAAGGCTTTGTTTGCAGTATACACATCTGTAGGCAGCGATGAGCGATGCAATGTTGTGTGTCATTTGTATGGGATCTTTTCCTGCTCACTTTGGTCATTCATTCCTCTTCCATCAAATCTGTCTCTCTCAGGACAGCGAGACTCTGCTATCTCTTGCCCGCCCTGAAGGGGGCGCCATCTCTCTGTCTCTGGGGATGAAGACCAAGCGCCTCCCCTCGTCTCCCTGCCTCCTGATCCACTTCCATGGGGGAGGATTCGTGGCCCAGACCTCCAAGTCCCATGAGGTACCCTCCAAATAAACTTTTTCCCCTTCTCCCGTTAATCCAGAAGACCTTTCAGACACTTGACGTCACCCATTGGTTTGTGGGCGACGGATTTGAAGCCACGAGTTCGTCATTTTGGCCGCCACCGTCGTAGTAACAGGAGTTCAGATTGAAATTCGGGAATTAAAAACAGAAAGGGTAGAAGTTGTAAGAGGAAAGTCTGTTTTACTCTTAATTGTGACCATAATTTACTAAATGAATCTAAATGAGCCCTGAAACTAATGATCGAGACCATAAACCAATGTTTACTGAAGTAATAAATTAAAGTGAGGATTTGGCTCATTTCCCCATAGACTTCTATACAATACGATTTTATTTTTGCAACCGGATGAGCAGGTACACCAACATCCACTCATAAGCTTAGGTCTCATGTTTTAAGAATTGGACCTCTCTCCAACAATCACAGTTTTTATTATAGATTTACATAAGTGACGATATATGAAATGGTAGCAGAAGGACGCATGCTTGCTACTACTACTTCTAAGAGCATCTGCTAAACGTAAAATGTAAATGTCCTACATATTTATGAGAGATATTCTAACACAGTTTGTGCCCCCACCTCTCCTGGTTTGTCCTACACTGATCCGGGCATCTGTGACTGCGTGTGGTCTTTATGTGGAATCAGGCTGCTTATCGCTACTATAAGAGAGTGGGTTCTCTGAAATTGCCAAGGACTTGGGCGTCCTGCGTAGCAACCAGAAGATGAGAGGGAGCACTCAGAGGGTGAACAGGGCTGTCATGTTGAATTAAACGGAGAACTGTACAACCCTGCAGAGAAAGATCACCCTGGGGCCGGGCACTAATGGAAGACTTGTCAGACAATCCTTCTCTCTTCTCCTCCTTCTTCTTCAGGGCTTGCCTTTTTTTTTTTTATAACATCCTCCCTCTCAATCTTTCTAATATCTCACAAAAGTCTTTTTTGTTCACTTAGTGTCCATTTTTAACATCTCCTTCCTGCCACATTTGGGCAACGTGTTCCTTCTTTCTCCTATTACTAGGGGCCTTCTGCTCTCTTGATCCCGAGGCACGGTCAAAGAAAAAGAAGAGAGAATTTTAAGATTCTCTGAGGCTGGAGGTCAGGGTTGGTCCCTTTTTGTGCTTCTTGCATGTCCTCTACTCTCATGTCCTTCCCTTGATCCTGTCTGTCTTGTCGTCCGGGCAAGATGGAGAGTTGAACTTCAGTGGCTGGAGCCTTTGGTTCTCTCATTGCCCAATTATGCTGAGATCACAGGAATGGATGTGCTTGCATCTGCAACTTGGGGACCAACCACACACACACACACACACACACACACACACACACACACACACACACACACACACACACACACACACACAATCCCAGTAGAGGTATAAACTTGCAGATTAACTGCTCTGCCTGTCTGCGAAATAAGTGGAACTGCAGCTCCCATTAATTCCTGCTTTGAGAAAAGATCTGGAACCTTTTGAATTGTTGCTTTTCTTGGTGGATTGTGTGTCTGCATGTGTGCATCCACAAGAGAGAGGGAGAGAGAGTGTGACAAGTGTTTCCTGAGTCATTGTGTTAAGTTAAACTGCCTTGGTCCTTAGCTTAACACACACACACACACACACACACACACACTGGTTGGGCCGTCTGTTTTGAGCCCTTAGCTCCCTTTATGCTGGTAGTCAATGTTGTATCTGACTGACAAACCTGTCCATGGACTCCGGCATATATTGACACTCACTGGCAATAATGGCTGTTGTTCACACACACACACGCACGCACACACACACACACACACACAGACACACACACACACACACACACACACACACACACACACACACACACACACACACACACACACACATGCACCTTAGGGCTACCTTTGCTGATTCAAATAAACCCAAACTGCCTTGGTGTGTGATTGAAGTTCCACACTCACTTGTCAGCGTTCTCCTTTTAAAGGAGTCATCACCTGGTTTTATACGTATCCAGCCCCCCTTGGATCGCTTTGGATCAATTCGTAAAACTTATTAGAAAAAAAAAAAAAAAATTTAATCAAACATTGAGCTTGTTCTGACCCTTTTTCGTACCGCGATTTTATCACGCGAGATTACGCGCGAGGTTTTGACTGGTCCGGATGTGCATTGTATAATATGTAATGAGGCGCGCGTTGATTCGCCGCAGGAAGGACAGAGCCGGGGGGGCTTGCCTGCATGCAGACTCCAAAACATAATGGCGGCGCTTCGGCGATTTCAGGTAGCGGACGGGGCGGGGTTGGGTGGTGAAAGAGGGGTGGGCTTATGCAAGTAGCCGCCACGGTGACGTCACCGAAGGCGCAGAATCAAAATCTCGTGCTTTAGGAATGCACACCCTTGTGTGCTATTCCTGTTCGGAAAAAGAGCAGAAGCGAAAAAACGGCGCCACTTTCAAACTCCAGCCTTTCAGGCAAGTTTCAACTGAGGTCAAACACAGATATGCATGTTTTAACAAGAGAAATTGCGATTTCCGGGTGATGACTCCTTTAAGATTTATTGTGACAAGTATAGGGTTTAAAGACAGCACAGCTAACTGCTGGAGCTGCTACTTTTTTTTTTTTTTTTTGCATGCTGAATCACTGGTGGGGGAAAGCAACATGGAAACAGACACACAGTGCTTTTCCTGGCAGTGTGAATGGAGAGCTGTCGCTTTCACCGCCAGCCCTGTCTCGCTACTCAAAAAGGTGTTTCAGAGAAGATAAAGACGAAGGAGAAAAAGGACGAATGCTTTGTGGGAGGAATATTTTGTCACAACAAGTTTTGCTACCTTTCTCACTTTTCAAGGTCGTAAAGTAAAACACTTGCCTTAGGTTTGCACAAGAATAGTAACCACTTAACCTGACTGTAGCAGCAAGAAAAAGAGAAACATTCAATATTCTGACAGCGAGTTGTTTTTGGAGACTATCCCTGTAAGTCCACACCATCCCCTTGTCTTTGTGTGTTTCTTTCTTTATATCCAGCGAACTAGGATTGTAGGCACCTTTTGTTATTACCGTATGAGAAGAAAGGAAATGAAGGTGACTGAGGGCAATGTTCCTTCCAACTTTGTCTAGACCGTAAACCAGAAAGCAGCCAGGAGACATCAGACGAACACATAATTTTCATAACTTTTTTTATCCCTGCTTCTCGGTGCTCACCCCGGTGCGTCTCTCTCCAAACACATTACTTTTTCTCTCTGTCTCCCTTCCTCTGTGTTTTACTGCGACTGCTATCGTTTCTCATAAATTGAAAAAAATGTAATATATTCACTGTGAGACTTTTTTTTTTCATTCATAAATTTACCCCTTCACAACCATGTCTTCTGTCTTGTGCAGCCCTATCTGAAGAGCTGGTCCCAGGACTTAGGTGTCCCCATCCTGTCGGTGGACTACTCTCTGGCCCCTGAGGCCCCCTTCCCAAGGGCCCTGGAGGAGTGTTTCTATGCCTACTGCTGGGCTCTGAGAAACCACCATCTACTAGGTATACACACATCATTGTTTATTTCGCTGTGCTGGCTTTTTTAGCTACGCCGTACATTTTCTGTTTACTTTTTAAAGTAAATGGAAAACGATATGCGGCATGCATTAGGCAGGCTAAATAAAGCTGGCTTATTAGAATTAATGAGCAGAAAGAAAAGGGGTAAAACTTACTCCTTTCAGAGTGATGGTGTCCACTGCCTCTGTAAATCCTCACCTTGGCTTCCCAATTCCCTGTACCTCCTTGAGGAGGATTCATTCATCACTTTGAAAGTAATCACGCTACAGCACAATGCCTCGCGCTACCCGTTGTTTCGCAATATCACGCAATTTGCGAGGCTCAATATTCAGGCAGACAACAAAAGACATCTGGTCGGTTTGGGGTGCATCTGCCCGCTGAGCCACACTGTGTCAAATTAGCAGCGATGGCGGTGCAATATGTTTGCGTTGTAGTACACGAAGACAATATCGCAGCCACGAGACAAGAGCCTCTCAAAGCGGCCACATATGCAGCGTCACGGTGGAGAAAGGAGGTCACTTGATGGCTGCTTTTTCTTGCACCACAGTGGATTTATCATAGTCACAGAAAAATACTGTTTTTTTTTACGTCAGCCATGGCTGGAAGCATTATGGTCCCAGGTTGTCCATCCGTCCCTTCCTTCTGTCCCATTCTCAGAAACGCCTGGAGGGAACTTTTATTACATTTGGCAGAAACTCCCACCTAGACTCAAGGATGAACTGATTAGATTTGGTGGTTTAAAAGTCAAGGTCATTCGGACCTGACAGAACATTTTTTAGCCATAATTCAAGGAGTCATAGAGACAATTTAGATAGAAAGAATCTGCAACCTGCCGATTTGGCAGAGGCGTATAGCCATGAGGAGTAATTATATTTTATTTTGTTGTCCAATGTTCTGTTTCCCCATTGATGTTTTTCTTTGTTTGTGTTTTGGTTTCTTTCCTTTGTCTACCTCCTCTGTCATTACCGTCCTATTTATCTCTCCAGGGTGGACGGGGGAGAAAGTGTGTCTGGCTGGCGACAGCGCGGGAGGCAACTTGTGTGTGACGACGTCGATGCGCGCTGCTGCCTATGGCGTGCGAATGCCAGATGGCCTCGTGGCAGCCTACCCGGCGACCCTGCTGACTGCATGCGCATCGCCCTCCCGGCTGCTAACACTTATGGATCCCCTGCTGCCGCTTAGTGTGCTCTCCAGGTGTCTCAGCGCCTACGCAGGTAAGTGTGTGAGTAAGTGTGTGTGCGTGTGTTACATCAAGTTCTTCTTTTATCTGGTTGAGAAACATGTTTCTGCTGTCAGCCGCTCCACATCTTCTATACACTGAACATAATGGTCTTTGCTGTAGTTGTTTGTAAACAACGATGATGCTGACTGACAGCTAGAAGTGTACGATAAATGATTAGGTTATTAAGTCAACCAATCTATTCTATTCCAGTTATTAGATAATAAAACAACGTATAAAAAGCCCAAAGTGATGTCTTCAAATATCTTGCCATGTCAGGTCAGCAGCTAACACACAATGTACCAGCATTCATGTCGGCACTGCCAATCTTTGTTAGTTAGACAGTAATAATTATCATATTAATCATAAAACTGTTTTGCTCTCATCTTGGATCTCTGTTGTCTCCATTCCTTATGTAGTAGACAATGTGTATAATATGAAAAAAAAAAAATTGTAATCATAAATCTTTATGGATTTTATTCAAGCTGTGTTGCATTGGGTCTGAAAAACCTTCACTCACGACAACTCGACTTATTAGCATATAGATTGTTTTTCATGAGTTGTCATTAATGCATGTAAGAAGCAGGAGAAACTTAAATTTTTTTTGATAAATTGTTGGCTGACAAGAAAAAAAGACGACTGAGGAAGACTAGTAATTAGGCACCTATGCCAAATTACTGAACAAAAACACAAATCAATTTCTATTCACTCCATCTGTCATCACTGTGTATTGGCTATATATATTGTACTATTGAACCCACTTTCATTCTACTATTATATCTTTCCTATTATTGCTTTCTGATCTTCTTTGTTACTCGTACTTATTCAAGAATCAGAAACGCCCTAATCTCTCGTGCTCACCACTCAGACTTCCTCCATGTCTCCGCCTCCAGGCTCCGGGCCGCAGACGGAGGAGCAGGTAGAGAAAGTGAGCACGCTGAGCCTGGTGAGGAGGGACACGGCCCTGCTGCTCAGAGATTTCCGACAGGGAGCCTCCAACTGGATCCACTCGCTGCTCGACTCCAACAGAGCCTCAACCTCCCCCAGCACGAATGCAGAGACGCCACTGGGAGCCACTGGTATGACCATCGCTGTGTGCATGGGTGTGTTTGTGTGTGTGTCAGGGACTTCAACTATGTCTTTGTCTTATTTGTTTGTTTCTTTTCTGTAAAGCCTCTTTGTGTTAGAAAAGTGCTATATAAATTACATTTATTATTATTAGTATTATTATTATTAACTTCCCCAAAGTTCATCTACAGCTCATATTGAGGAGGTTATTGAAACGACCCCCTTTATTCAGCATGCAACCAATCAAGGATCGCTTCATCCCACCTTAACACTCCTGTAGTCCGTTCATATCACTTCACCTCTTTGGAGCAGCAGGGCTCCAGCAGCAAATTGTGATTTCCCTGCTTTCCCTTTAGAAAGGTGACACCCCGCTCAGCTGCTAACCCAAACTAATGATCATGTCATTGGAGGGTGTGCATTGTTAAAAGGCCATCATATCGCTGAGATGGTTCATTATTAGGAGATGGCCGATCAGTAGCGCTTTGTGAAGTGACCGGCCATGACGAATCCTCCAGCTGTGTTTTGACGGCACGAGGTGGGCCCATGATCTCGCCACGAAGGCACTATTTGAATCTCCTCCTCCCACTTCTCCTCTCTCTTCATCCTGATAGATCCCCATTTGCATTCCAGGCTTTTAGCTGTTGGCTGTCAACCAGAGGACATATGATAAGTGGAAACGGTGGAATAAGTGGATGTGTATTACTATTTGTGTATTTTATTTCCTGTCCTCCAGCTGCTATTAACTCGGAGTCTGTATCCTTTTGCACATAATATAACCATTTGGTTAATTAATATCTTTTTTTTGTCTCTTTTTTTGCCAAATGTCTCGTTCATCACTCCATTTCCACCACTCTCCGTCTCGGTTTTTAGGTGGAGTGAGGAAGAGCATTTCAGAGGCGACCATCTCCTCTCCTCACGCCGACCCCCCTGTAGCTTCAGACAACTCGCAGTCCCCCTCCAGGAAATTATCTGTGAAGAGCCAGACTTGCCTGGACTTGGGATCCCACAACAATTCCACTTCTCACAGCTCACCGCTGCTGTCTGAGCGCACTGTACGTCACGCTTGAACATGTTTACATTGAGATTAGCATGCTCCCAGTTGATGCTTTAATCCAGGCGAACATTAAATGTCTAAGGGCTGTTGCTTAAAAGAACACTTAGAGGTTAGTGGGGACGGCTGTGGGGATTTTAACCCGCTATGATGGAAACATATTTTAATGATAATTATTGTACAATTTGCAGGTAAGCGAAAACGCACCAGGCTCTCACCTGCGATCAAGTTATATCTGCTTCCATCCAGCTTGCATTAACATGATTAAGCATCCAGCTGTAGCCTATTTAAGAGGCCGAGCAGTTTATTAGCATGGAGATATTTTGCCCCTCTAATGTTGTGCAACCTGCAGTGATGTGTGTTTCATCTCGATGGACTGAGAGTTTTTTTTTTTTTTTCACTCATGCCTCATAAACAGATTTTGGCTATAAAATGCTGACAGAATATCAAAGCATTTTCGTTAAGTACCAGAAAGGTAGTCCAGATTTTCTTTGCATTTATTTCCACACAGTCAGGCTGGATTAGTGGCTGGCTTGGGGGGAGAAAAGTAGCGAGAAGGGGTGACGCAAGATTTTAAATGTGCTTTTCCTCCTTGAAATGAGAACTGTTCAGCCAAGACTCGGGCGCTACGCCAACATTTTTAGCAAGGACAAAGTGCTCTGTGTGTATTTGTTATCAAGTCTGCCTGTCCACTATTGTATGCCGTTCTCCATATTTCTTTAACATTACCTTCTTCTCACCTCACCTGAATTATTCTTTATCTCTTTTATGCAGCCAGAAGATGTGAATTTCTTCCTCTCCAAGGACGTAGATCCCTCCATGTCCGCGGACCTGTCTTCAGTGGCCATACCGCCCCCTGCTGTAGAGGAGGGATCAGAGCTGGAGCACCCAAGGGAGTTTCCCCTGGGCTTTGAGCCGCTGCGCTCGGAGCAGCCGTCTGAGATGAGGGTGGAGAGCTCTCCAGTGGTCAAGGATCCGTTCTGCTCGCCTCTGCTGGCTCCTGATAGCATGCTCAAAGGGCTGCCACCTGTACACCTAGTGGTAAGATGAAGCAGCAGCCGGAGTGATGACGGGATAATTAAGCTTTACTCCACTTAACTTAACTGTGAAGGAGGGTATTCAGCATCTGGGTGTTAGGTTAGCTGTCTGAGTAAAGTAAAGAGCGTTTGAGTCTTTGCAGCGGTTTACCTTTTGTTTGCATGTGTGAGAAAAGCTGAACGATTTCTTCTCCAAGTTGTAGCAGATAGCAGGGAGGTAAAACACGGCAGCCTCAAATGTTAAGAGCTAGATTACTGAAGACAGTCTACTGTTTTACATCGTTGTATCAGAGTGAGACGGAGTGTGATGGGAGCGACGGGGAGGTTGAAGCCTGCTCTCTCAAGGGTGGTAATATGAAAATGAAGAAGTTGGTGCTGATTTTAAAGTGGCTGGAGTGAGTCAGCGAGAACATAAAGAAAGTGGGGACAAAAGAGACGGGGATGCTTGGCTTCCTTTTCTTCATTCCTTAATTAAGATTCTTGACATGTCTGAAGGGAATCCTAATTTGCTTTTCACCACCCCTCTCCCCTCCCTCTTGCTTCTTCCCTCTCCCCCTCTCAGGCTTGTGCGTTAGACCCCATGCTGGATGACTCCGTGATGTTTGCCAAGCGCTTGCGAAACATCGACCAGCCTGTCACTCTGTGCGTGGTGGACGACCTCCCCCACGGCTTCCTCAGCCTATCGCAGCTCTGCAAGGAGACGAAGGAGGCTGCCAACGTCTGCGTGGAGAGAATTCGCGCCGTCTTCACCCAGGAGGACACGCCCCCGGAGCCGCGCAAGCACCGCAAGCTGGAACGGACCGATGGGGGTGTGTCGTCTTCTCCTGAGGAGACCGGGTCTCTCTTCATTGGCCCCATTGAGGGAGGGGAGCTAGCTGTCGGGAGAGGGACTAAAATTGCTGATGGGGAGGGCTTAGTTGCTGTGGAAGCCCAGAACAACACTGACACTGTTGGTATTGGGCCTTAAACAAGGTTAGATAACAAAAAACAAGGGCTGCGGTTAACCCTGGGAGTGAAGGGAGGAAGAGTAAATGAAAGTCAGACATATTTAGGCAGTGCAATGCCTAAAAGGGAGAGAGAAAGCTTCCTCAGACCGGTTATGGGGAGGACGGCAGTCGAGGTGATTGCTAATTTTTTCAAAAGACAAAAAAAATAAATAAATAAATAGAGGAGCAGCACTGAAATACAACTTCCATTGCTCCTTGCTTGCCACATGTGTGTGCCATCATGCACCGGCTCTCCAGGCTGACAAAATGAAAGCACTCACAAAAGACAGTTGTTTTAGAATAAAATGGTAATTTACTGCTCGGATCAAAGACCAGCACCCCACCCACACATGCAGCACACATACTTAACAGAGTTTGCAGTTAGGCAGCGGAGGCTCGGACATAAAGCAGCGCGGAAGATACTTAAGACGAGGCCTGAATGGGTGATTCATCCGGGCCAAGGCAGTCGTTGGAGTCCCTAATCAGATAGTGGTAGACACACTATATGCTTCTGTATGGAGTCATCCCCGTCAAAACGGCCACTTGTCCTTTAGGGAGCCACTCTAAATCACACTTAATAACTCTACATTGTGTTCTCCATTACACCAGTTTGGCAGTCAATACAGCTCACTTTGTGGATAGCAACTCCTAAATAGAATTACAACCTTAAACAGAACTGACTGAACGACTCTAAACTGGAAGAATTGATTTACTTGTTTCTTGATATTCTGTCAGTTTTTTTAATTTATCATATATTAACCCTATGTAGTATTCTTACTCGTTATTTCTTTTGTCTTTCCTGTTGCTGTATTTTAATCCTTGAATCATCCTTGTTGATTTGTACGCCATACTGTTTGTAATCTATTTATTCCACTTTTTCTTTTATTTTTAAATGTACTCGATATTTACCTCGGCTTCTTTGGCACAGCTGCTCTGACATCCCTTGCCTTTCCAATTAAACGCCTCTCAGTAATGCATACTGATAGGGTAGAATACATATAGGATATTACACAGGGACACGGCGCCCTATCTCCACGCTGCATGGTGCTTTTTGTAGTGCTGATATCGCTAATGCAACGATTGCATTTTATTTAATAACTACGGTGAAATTTGTGCAGAGGCACTGAGATTTCTGAAGACAGTTGCTTTGCTTAAAAACGTACCCATCTTTAAGAACAACTGTTGCTCTCGACTGTCTGACGGAGGTAAATGTTTAAATTCTTCTGCAGAACGAGAGTAAGAGAGAGAAAAGGGCAGCACGAAGCCCTCGGCTATCAATACACATTTTACACTCCACTGCACTGATTTCCTCTCAGGTTGTTCCCGTTCCTCGCCAGGTGTTATTGCCCACTACTCCTCTGCACAGCATGCAGTGTGTCAAGTACCACTTCTCCGGAGTCGGGGGGGACTTCAAATCAGAGGCTTTTAGGCAAAACCGGAGGACCCTGACCAGGAAAATTGATGGCGGGAGTGCTGTGTGAAAGCCACCGAGCTTGTGGTGGACCAGATGTTTCCTGCTCTCCACCATCACATTCTGGGATTGACTTTGTTTTCAGTCACCCGACGGCACGCCTCTGAGCGTGTCGCCACCAAAAGCACTTTGATGTAGGCAAGAATGTCCTTCGGAGGGTCAGTCCCTTGATCCAGGTCCAACTAAATATAGATGCCAACAATGCTGGCACTGTCCTGCTCTTGCCTGGTAACAGAGCTAAGGTTGCCAGGTTCTGTAGAGAAGGATGCTGTGTGCTGAATAGGATTTAGCCGAAGCCCCGAGTCCCCTCCTCCTGTAGAAGAGTAGGATTGTCAGCTGCAAAGTCATGCTACAGGATTAAACCGTGCTCAGCTCTGTCAGCTTCCAGTACTTACTGCAATATTTTTAGTCAGATTGATGGAGAGAACCAGTGCCGTGAAGAAGAAGAAGAAAGTAATACTCTCATCCTCTCGGAAACGCTGTCCTGACGTTTGTTCTCGCTTTACTGGCCAACGTTTATGCTTACTCTGCACTTTTGCTGTAGTTTGACGACCGGTCAAAGCTCGTATACATGTCGCTGTTTTTGGTTGTTTTTGGTGCCTGTGTGTGTGTGTGTGTGTGTGTGTGTGTGTGTGTGTGTGTGTGTGTGTGTGTGTGTGTGTGTGTGTGTGTGTGTGTGTGTGTGTGTGTGTGTGTGTGTGTGTGTGTGTGTGTGTGTGTGTGTGTGTGTGTGTGTGTGTGTGTGTGTGTGTGTGTGTGTGTGTGTGTGTGTGTGTGTGTGTGTGTGTGTGTGTGTGTGTGTGTGTGTGTGTGTGTGTGTGTGTGTGTGTGTGTGTGTGTGTGTGTGTGTGTGTGTGTGTGTGTGTGTGTGGTTGAAGTGGAGTCTTCATGTACTCTGTGATGCAAGAGAAACTTTGTTTTCGTCCTGTGTTCACATAAAGACACAAATGGCACTTTACAGTCGAGAGACTATTCACAGTGTTAATCATCTTGTTGTTGAGAGCAACCTCGAGCCACTATGGGACAACTCGTAAGAAAACTTAGGGAAAATAAGTGTCAAATTCACCCACTTTGGGTTTTTTGCTGTTTTGTTGAACTCCGTATGCCTCTTACCCTTGATGACCACTCATGCATCAGGCTGACCTGACTGTAGCTGATGTACCAGAGAGCCCTCTGGTGTTTTGGACAAAAATATGTTTGCAGTGTCAACTGTTTTTTTTTTATTTTTCCCAATTCCTGGCTTTTTATTTTTCCTTCAGCTTTAGAGTTGAAATGATTGAGTGTTGCTGTTTCACACCATCTAATTGTTGATGATCCACAGACCAATTTTATTCTCACAAATTGCTGCTTGTTTTTTTTTTGTTTTAATTATCAGGTTGTCCAAGCATACCTCCATAGATTTACTCTTCAAAAGCTCTTCTCACTTGAGATTCTCTTTGCCCGAGGCAGATTGCGTTTACGTGCTATGCAAAGTACTACGCTGCTATAATAAAACGTGAGAAAGCTGCTTCCACGGTTACAGATAAACTATGCAGTTCCACACCAGCATCACATCATAATTCCTCAGTCAGAAATACTGTTTTATGGTCAATGCTCTGCGTTTAAATCATCTCCAGGTTGGATATGTAGTTATCATACAAACTTATAGACCACAACACTTGTTTTGAACTGACTGAAACCTCATTATTTCACGAAGGCATCGATACGTTGATGCGACTGACCTCAACCGCTTCTCAGAAATGTTTACTGATGAAAAATGCAAATTTGATGAACCAGTCGGATCCTACATGTATTGTCTAACGTTATGAAACAGAACCAAAGACTGTCTTGTAACGGATGTGCTCTTCATGCTGTTTAGTGTTTGCTGTCAACTGGTGTCATTGAAAATGCAGGTGCTAGTCTTTGCCATGGCTTGTCTGCACTCCATATGCAAATTTCTCCGCTACTGTAAAATACATATATTGTTATGTAGAATATGATTAGCCTTTTAAAAAAAAAAAGCCATAGACTGAAAACAAAGCTGTTTTAAATTTTTTTTTTTTTACTTTTTCAAATATTATTTTATTCAAAACACCACCAAGTGCAAACCTGTGTATAAAAAAAAAAAAAAGATTGTAAATTAAAACGTGATTCATGTAGATATTTTTACTTTCAGATTTGTTAATCAGATTGATTGATTTTGACTGCATTTTTCTTTGTTTCATACTACAATGTTGTGTCTGAAAGTACGCTGGTTTCTTCCTTTTTGTTGATTTTTATCTAAATAAATTATATTCTCCCATGAAGCTGCTCTTGTGTTCATGAATCAACCCACTTCTTTGCATCCATCAAACTAAAGGTCAACTAAAAGTCATTAAGTATGAGAAATAGAGATTATAATTAAATCTAGGTTCCCGGATATTTTTGGAATCTCTGATGGCGTTTATATATATATATATATATATAAATACCAAAAACTCTTAAATGAATTTTACTCGAATCTTGATTAAATCGGGACTTGGGGAAAGGTCAGTTACAAGGTTGACCTTTTATTTAACTATGAATTGTCAGATCAAATCAAAAATACACAATGTGCAAAGCTCTAAATATTATTCATTCATCATCTCTACACGGGGATGGAAAGTAACCAAATACTGCAAGTATGGTTTTGGGGTATATTTTTATTATTATCATTTCATGCTGCCTTATACTTCTCCTCTGCTGCATCGTTTATGAAAGTGTTGTTCTCTTCATTGCAGATAAAGATTTAACATACAGAACAGAATGATCTTATAAAGTGTAAAATGCTTTTGCATGGCTCAAACTACGCCACAAAAATACATTGATTAAGATTTTAAAAATGTGACATTCTGCATAACTTTTGACACTTAACGTAGCCCACATTTTACTGATATTTCTATACTTCGGTAAAGATTTTAATGCAGGGTTATAGGCTACTCGGAACAGTATTTTTATGTCGTGCTAAAATATGCATCCCGGGGGGGAATTGCTGTGCAGCTGTTACAATACAAAGTAGGAAGACTGCAAATATAAAAGTATATAACACTATGTTGTAAATCCCCCCAAAATATATATAGCCTGCAATATATATATAATGCAACATCTGGTTAAGAGCCGGTATATGTGACGTCCTCAGACGTGTTTGCGTGGACCCAGTATTGTTGGAAATGTCACATTTCTGATGTGAACCAGCAGTAACGCGGCCTATTAGATCGCGTTGATGCATCCTGCTGATAAGTGATGGGATAATTGGAGCCGCGAGGCCGGACCTCATCCGCCTCAGTGCGACTTCATTACAGGTGTGTGTGTGTGTGTGTGTGTGTGTGTGTGTGTGTGTGTGTGTGTGTGTGTGTGTGTGTGTGTGTGTGTGTGACCTCTAATGAAAACATGATCGCAATCGACGAAAGCATTTTTAATGTGCGGACGTGTCGCATTCTCAAAGCACGAGCGGAACCAAGAGCGCGCGCACCCCCCTCACCCGCAATCCACCATCCAGCTTCAACTGCTGTTGAGAGAGAGGGGGGGCACATGCTTTGAAGGGACCAGCGTGAACGCGCCCGGTCCCTCTCTCACTCTCTCTCTATCTCTCACTCTCTCACACATACACGCGCGCCCTGCGCTCGAGCCGTTCCTTTGTGCGCGCTCCCGCTCAGAGACAGGCTTCGGGGAGCCCGAGGAGCAGACGAGCGACAGCGGGGAGAGAGAGAAAGATGGAGGTGAGGGTCGGGGAGAGACTCCTGTGCCTGGCCGTGCTGTCCAGCGTCTTCTTCGTGGACTCGGTCCTCGGGAAATACGTCAAAGGCATCGTGAACACCAAGGAGGTGAGCGCGGTTTGTTTGTGTTGCTCTTCCTCGCCTCTTTAATTAGTTGCCACTTGCGTCAATGACGGCGGCAGCTACGGGGAAGGGACTGGACTGCGTCTCCGCACGCAGGTGTCTCCGTGGCGGGCGGACTGACGGAGGCCACCGCCGGTTAAGTTGCCTCGGACATGTCCGCGTCCTGTTTCACCGTCAACGCGCTCACCTTCCATTCCGCCTCGCATGTTCGACTCGTCTGTGGCGTATCATTCCCCCTCATTTGGCATCGTGAAGCGGCATCCCGCCGGTCCACTGCTACCAACCCGGTCCTCCGGTAGTGATTACTCATCTTTGAGCCCAGACCCGGTGTGACGGTTTTTCTGGTTGTTTCTTAAAATGTAAATGAGCAGTTTCTGTTTTGTGACGAGCGGACCCGTTTACAGGTGTGCGTCATATGGCTGCTGGCGCGAAGCGCAGGATCCGTGGTGATCCTCGGAGAAACTGGGCTCAGTCCAGCCTGGTCGCATTGTGTGTGTGTGTGTGTGTGTGTGTGTGTGTGTGTGTGTGTGTGTGTGTGTGTGTGTGTGTGTGTTGATCAGACAGATCGACACCGTCGCTGCCCTGACAAGATCCCAGTTAAAATGTAAAGTGTGAGCCGACACCGTGTAGCTCTGGGCCGTTTGTGATTCAGGAGACCACCACCTGCTGTTCCACGTCTCTGCCTCGTATCCTCAGAGTTTGTGGATCAAGTTTGACGTTACAGTACATCAGTAAGGCGTGTGTGCCATGACTGTTATTTTGTCGGAAGCTCCACAAAAAGCCTACTATGCAGACAAACCTTTCTAACTAAGACTGGCCGAGCTGCTTTAATTCACATGATTCATGGTTGTTTCGAGAACATTGTGGGAATAATGTTGGAATTTCTTGCCAAAAACTGCTCCGTGGAGGTCAAAGTGTTTATCTCTCCGAAACAACCGAGGACTCATTTGACCTTTCAGCCTGCGAGGTCGTCTGTGGCTGGAGATAAAAGAAAATGAACGTTTCGCCTGACAATTCCCCTTTAAAATAATACAAACCTTAAAAAAAAAGAAGCTAGAACCAGCGACAATTAATCAAAGTTATTGATTAGGCAACACATTGTATTGTTATCTTAGATATATATATTCATGGTTGCACAGCTGCTCAGTAACCAACACCGACGGGACCATGTTGTTTGGCTCGTGTCACGATGTGATGGGTGGCGCTGTCGGAAAAATAGAGCGTGCATGTTCAGGAGTGTCCCTCCACTGGAAAACACGGCATTAATGTTGCACTCGGGTGTTATATCCCCTTACTTGTATTATATGTAAAAAAAACAAACAACAACAACTAAAGAACAGAATCTATCAGCCGGCAGGCAGTTTGAGTCAACAATCTTTAATTCTCACAATGTCACGTTGTCTTGTTGTGCTCACACACCCGTGAACTCTTCTACAGTAAATTTAAAAAAAAATGCACCACGAACTGATTGAAGGATGAGGAACGGGATCTGAAGGGATAAATTGAACAAGGGGTACTCATCCATCCATCACTGCCGCTGTGATGCCCTTGAACGTAGCGCTGAATATGCACCTGCTCCAGTGGAGCTGCACAGTGGCGGGCAATAGGTTGCACTGGGCAACTTCCAAGAGTGAGAGAGAGTGTGTGTGTGTGTGTGTGAGAGAGAGATTCTCCAGCTCTTGACAACAAGGGCACCTACTTTTCTGGTCCTCTGCAGTAAATAAGAGTGTGGATCTAGTCAGCCTTGCTATGTATAACCATAAATACAAGGTTTGACATGAATGTATGCTGCATTGTAGGCTGAAACAATTATTCTTATTATCGAGGGATCTGATTATTTCCTCGATTAATCTTTTGGTGTATAAAATGACATGATTTCCCATTGGCAAAGGATGTGTGATGGTCTAATCAACACTCAAAAGTCCCTCGATAGTCTGTTTGAAAAGGCTAAAAATAAAATAATAATCATAAAACATCAGAGGAAAAGAAATGGTGCTTGCTGATGGATTACCTGTTGATGGAGTAATCGATTTAATGAGTTAACAAGCGATTGTTGTAGCTTTGCTCCATTATTAGACAAACTGACAAAATCACGTATCAAGTTTGGATTTCTTGTGTTGCTTTTGTGCTTCTGAACCCGTCAGGGAACATATGACAACCTCGGCAAACGAAACACCGGCCTTGACATATTGATAGCGTGTGTGTGTGTGTGTGTGTGTGTGTGTGTGTGTGTGTGTGTGTGTGTGTGTGTGTGTGTGTGTGTGTGTGTGTGTGTGGTTTCTAGTTTAACACATCATCAGTCTTGCTCTTGCATTTTTGCCACAAGGTCACCCTCTAACTCCACATCCCCTTTCCCACACACACACACACACACACACACACACACACACACACACACTCTAAACACTGTAGTTGTCTGAAGGCAGATTTTGTGCAGAGCTGCAAATTGACAAATGTTATTTACCACACTGGGAGGGCTGCACTGTCGGGAACTGGGGAGTGTCTGGAGAAATACAGAGAAACATTAAGCAAAGTTATCCCAAAGCTTTAAGATCAGAGGAAGTTCTGCCGTTTAGAATCCAGCTGAAACGAAAAACCTCGCACTCCTTCAGCAGCCTCTTTCCCCCCGTGTCCATAGAGATGTTTACATACACAACAGGTGTCAAACCTCAGTTTTATAGTATTACAAAATGTTTAAAGGGTTAAAGTTCTGAGACGACAATAACACGACAACAGAGAGACCGGACAACGCCCCGTCAGTGATCCGTCAATCACAAGATAGACACGGCCTCAAGCGTTCCCTGTTTTATCTCCCATTTCACTCCAAATGAGACCACGTTTTACAACATCAACAACATGCTGTATTGAAGAAGACTTGAAAATAGCCATTGAGGGCCATAAATTCATTTTTTCAATGTTTACTGAGGTGATAAATCAAGTGAGAAATTGGGAAATTTTCTCACAGACTTCTATGCAATCAGACCTCCTTTTGCATAGCCATAGCAAAATGACCAAAATGCAGTTTTATCCAAGTCTAGTCTGCCTGACTCATTGATCGTGTATCTGACTGAGGTTGGTGGGAGATGGAATCGTGGCTCTGAAACACCAATAGCCTGACTGCACTGATAAAGCCATGGCGCTGTCCTTGGTGCTGAAGGAGCAGACGGATTTAATGACAAATTTTTCGTCTGAGCCCCACCCTTCTGTCAGTTTTCTTCTTTCCAATCATAAAATTGAACTTAGTAAGTGATCTATAGAAAACATAAGCCCACCAAGTAGCCCCATTTAGTAGGGATGCACCGATAATAAGATATCAGGGCGATTCTTACTAAAATACCTGGATATCAGGGCAATGGGTCAAATCCATTGGAAATTCATACCGTATGTGGATGTCTAATGTGCTGTGTTAACTCACTGTAAAACATACTTATAGAAACATACATATAGAGACAAAATAAATCAGCAACTCTGGTGTGGTTGAAATAAAAATAATATAACAAGTAATAAAGATGTGAGTATGCCGGCTCTAGACTGCTGACGCTGCTTGTTGGCGGCTTTTACTCCTCCTTCGGCGGCGGACCAGTAAATTAGAAAAAATGCAAAGCCAAAAAATGTCCCTGTTAGTCTTGATTATCCACTTTGTCTTTGGGATCCCAAAGCACACCTGTTTTACTGGGGAAAACTTTATTGCATAGTAAATCTCATTAAATCCGCTACACTCATATTTTGGGTTGCTTTTTTTATTATTATTATTATTAAACAAGTGAAAATGATAGGGGTGAGTATTGGCAAGAACCTCACGATACGATATGTATCACGATAATTTGGTCACGATACGATACGTATCACGATACTTTGTTCACGATACAATACGTATCACGATACTTTGGTCACAATACGATACGTATCACGATACTTTGGTCACGATACGTATCACGATACTTTGGCCACGATACGATATGTATCACGATACTTTGTTCATGATACAATACGTATCACGATACTTTGGTCACAATACGATACGTATCACGATATTGCGATATAAATAAAGTATATGTACATCAGATTATATTGATCAGGGAACAAATTGAGTCAAAACTATTTCATTCAAAACAGCCTCTCCATTTTATTAATTCCCATGAAATTCACTGGAATAAATATTGAAAATAAAATGAAAAAGGATAAAGTACTGCATTCACAACGCGTCTAAACATGAATCTTTTTTTTTTTCTTAAATCGATCTTTGGAGTTGAAAAAACGATATTGTATTGGGCGATATTTTTACCCACCCCTAGAAAATGAACAAGAACATTTTTTTAGCAATATTGCGCCTCACGGCTACCAAAGCTGAGAGTAGCTCATCCCAAGTACGTCATCAGGGTGAAGAAGAACAAGAGAACATCAGTAACATCTGCATGTGTTTTTCACAGTATCTACCTAGATTTAAGTACATTTACATCAATGCAACAGGCGAGATTTGGTTTATTTTGTTTAGCAAACTAAAGAATGTACAATAAGTAAAAGCAGTGCAGCTTAAAGTTAGTTGCAGCTTCTTAAGATGCTGTTGAGTATATAACTCATAGTCAAAATTTAAAGCTCTTCTTGCAATATGAAAACGACTGACTTTAATATACAAAATCTTCATCATTATCATTCGGCCCCCGTTTTCTGTATTCTCTTGGGAATTGAGGTTTAGAAACTAACCACTGAATACTTATTCTATTAAAATTAAGGCTGTAGACGGGTTCAAATGTTTTAGGTCCTTGGTTTTCCACAGTTAATGAAAATGTGTGGATTAGACCGGAAAGGCCTTTAAAATTCTGTCTTTTGAAAATTAATGAAAATGAACAGATGCCCTTGAAAGCTCCCTTTTCCCCTAAATTTAAAATCCAGCGGTGTCCCTGAGCCTGCTAGGCCTTTCTCCATCCTAAAATCAACATCTAACTTCCGGAGGAAAAACAATGTGATGGCTGTTTGGGGGGTTGATATAGCAGCAGTTTTTTAAAAAGGATTTCTGGATTTAATAGGATCACGAAGCAAAAGAGGCCCAGTATGTGACGTCTTATTTTAATTAATGCCATGTCTTGTCTTCAAATATGCCCGTTTTAAATTCTTTTTTTTTGCTAACAAGACTTTAAAAGTCACTGAAAGATCCTTCAAGCTGACATTGAAGTAAGTTTTGGGAACCCTGCATGTGTGGAATTTCCAACTCCAATCCGTTTCCCTGCATTCCTTTTTAATGAGGACACGTGATGAGCTGCAGGTAGAGGCGGCGTGTGTGTGTGTGTCTGTGTGTGTGTGCAGGTGTTTTCACACTGCCCATATGCTTCCTTTAATGCACCTGTGCGTTTTGCGTGTCTACACAGTCTGTGTGTGTTCATGTGAAACACCCAGGGCGACAGTGAGGGACAGAGCTTGACTGTGTGTGTGCGTGTGTGTGTTTATGCGTCGCGGTCGTTGTGTAAGCCTGACTAATGAATCATTAAGAAGCCCAGCGGTCCAGGGGTGACTTGACGAGCTGATTGGTAATTAATTGTTAATGAGGCTCAGAAAGCAAACGGGGATCTGGAGAGAACGAGAAAAAGAGGTGAATCTACAGAGAAGAAGACTCAGAAACTGTGAGGGAGGAGAGAGAAGAGCCGGAGAGGAGCTGACTTGACCGGATACTGCATCAAGCCACTTGATTAATGGGGTGTCCACACACACACACACACACACACACACACACACACACACACACACACACACACACACACACACACACACACACACACACACACACACACACACACACACACACACGGGGAGGTGGCTGAGTGATTCCGCATCACAATGCAGTGGCCACGGGGAAATAAGACTAAAAGGGGATTAAGGTAGACACCTCATCCGCCGTTGTTGTTCTCTGGGGCTCGGTTTCCGTTCTGCTCTCCGCTGACTCTCACGCTCACACAAAGCTAAGTGGCCACTTGGGGTCGGTCCTTGACGTCGGTGGGATCGCTCGATCCCCGCCGTGAAATGTGCTAATAGCTGTCTGAGCGGCATCCCGGCTTGTTGATGCCATCTTGGCTTTGTTAAACTTTTTTTTTTTTAAAGGAGGAGTCCACAGATTTTACAGATGAAAGTTTGTCTTGGAGAGTCAAAAGTTGTGTGAAGCGTTTTTATGGATCTGTGTGAAATCTGATAAACACACATAAGTTTGAAAATGGGCAACATAAAAATCGTATACCCTCTGTCGCCCGCTGCTCATCTGCTTGAGACTCCAGGCTACATTAGCCCCTGCTAGCTTTACACACTTAAATCTCTCACCAAACTGCTTATGGTCGAGCTGCAATGTGGGTAAAAAACAAGAATAGCTAATGTCTCTGGTTCTGCTACATCAATTTTGATCTCTTCTTTAAAAAAAACTTCTTTAAGCTAAACTGGTGGAGATCTCTTTTAAACTAAACGTGCCACTGACTTAAACTGTGTCTTGCTTAAACTCACACTTGTTTTCATAATCGTTAGTTTCTAAATAGTTTGTTTGTCGAATACGATGACAGACAACAGTGAAAGTGATCCTGTCTGTTTAACCTTGAAGCTGGAATCAACGAACGCATGCTTGAAAAATAACAAATGATTCAAAACTGTATCAATTCGTTTTCTGTTGATTTCCTTCCAGCATTGTAGAGCCATTAATAGGAATCTGTTGCTGCATACAATCATTATTTTTGACATTATTGGGGCCACAGTTTGGGGAATACTCTCTCCCGTTTTCAACGTGCTGATGCCTTCGTTTTCCAAAAGCCAGCTGCATAAAGAAATGGTTCGCTGTGTTTTGTTGAGGAAATGCAACGCTGCTCGGTCCCAAATCCCTCAACAGCATCAAACACCTTTGGGGATGAACTGGAACGCCGACCGCGAGGCCAGAACTTATCTCAGTCAACATCTGTGCCTGACCTCACCGACGCTGCTGTGGCTGAAAGACAGAAAAGCCCTGCAGCCAGAAGCCTTCCGTCACGTATGAAGGCTGTTAGAGCAGCATATTGACGTCCGTGGGCTGAGGAATCAAATTCACAGAATCCCATGGGTGTAGTGTTTGGGTGTCATCTCATTTCCTTTCTCGTGGTCGGCTCACTTTTGATATGATAGTCCCGTTTAATCACAGTACTGACCATTTGACAATGCTGTTGAAGCCTTATTGGTTGGTCATCGTTAGTTACTATTACGTAATACATAATGTGTGTGTGTGTGTGTGTGTGTGTGTGTGTGTGTGTGTGTGTCAAGCTCGAGGAATTAGCTCACATAACCAATGATCTGCAATCAGAGCTGTATTCTCCATGCTTCTGGAGGAGGGGGTCTGAAGGACGAGTGTATGGGTGTGTGACGGACTAAGTGTTTGAATGAACAGCTTGGCCTTTTGATGTTTCTATGGCAGCTGCAAACTAAGGCATGCTGTGGTTGCTATGACAATAATAGTGGGGGGGGGGGGGGGGGTGTAGGTATGCAGACCACCCTTGGCGTGCTGTAAGGGTGTCTTTCACAGTCCTGGCCTGTGGTGAGTTAAATGATCCCCCCCCTAACCAACCAACCCCAACCACCCCTCTCGCCTCTCCCCAGGGACTCGTCTCTGGGTCAGTGCTCCCCTCTGCTTGCCCTGGTTGCCATGGTCACAACCTTAAGCGTCACTCAGGACAACGCACCCGGGTGGGAGTGAGTCTCAGGCTCCAGTGACTTTTGGAGTTTACCATGAATTATAACCCGGAGGCTCCAGGGGACGGAGCTGCCTGGCAGCGGCTAAAATATGGCTGCGGTTTTGTTTGCTGTGATATATGGAGGCAGCGGGGCTAGCCACGCTACGCTGCTCCGGCTGCACTTTATTTCCCCGGCACAGGAATTACTGTGCTTGTTTATGTAGGGAGAACGCAGGGCAGAGGTAATTACAGTGTAATGGTACATGGGGAGTTTTGCTGCTTGGGTGGAGATCAAGAGTTCATAACAACCAACCTGAAAGGCCAGTTTTAATAAAGGAGAGGAGAACTGTGCAGTTGTCCCCTGTGAAGCTGAAATGTGTGTGAGTTGGACGAGCCACAACATGGTGTGTGTGTGTGTGCAGCTGTTTTGGATGTGTCTGTCTAACATTCGAGCAGAAATATCGAGTTTAGGGGAGATGCATCAATATCATATATTTCCTTATATGAAAGACATGAGGAACCTCCACTCTGCTTCTACAAGAAAGTAGTCAATACATTCAGTTATTACAGTTTGAAGCAGGACGGAGAATTGAAGCTCAGGACTTTTGTTAATATGGACCGAACTGTGAGTATTAAAAAAAGGCTTTTGAACGTTGGCTTGCACAATTTCCCTCGAGCCCAAGTTGACAAATTGCTTATTTTTGTCTGAGTAAGAGTCCAAAATAAAATGAGTCCACTATCAAACCATGCATATATAACATATAACAGCTAATATATACCTTAAACTCGGACATTAATCAAAATTTACTCAATTTTTGTGGCTTAAACATAAACATATTGCGGGGGAAAATCAGGTGTTGGTACTTAAATAGATGATATAGAGATCTGATA
This sequence comes from Eutrigla gurnardus, assembly GCF_963514095.1. Classification (NCBI taxonomy): domain Eukaryota; kingdom Metazoa; phylum Chordata; class Actinopteri; order Perciformes; family Triglidae; genus Eutrigla; species Eutrigla gurnardus. The sequence goes on along the minus strand of NC_139937.1, from coordinate 17,474,340 downwards.
ATGAGAACACCGGCCCATTTGTAACCTGAATTTAGTCCTTCGCTGTTAAAACGTTGAGGCTTTACACGGCTAACCAAATAATTGACAAAGCACTTGGTTCACTTAATGGGGAATCATATCGATTCAAAGGGCATTTACCACAAATCTGTAGTATTTTTTAGAGGAAGTGTCCAGCCTCGGCTTCTTTGTTGTCATTTGTCTCAATAAAAGTCATTTGTTGTACTAATTTTTAAAGACTAGCTATTACTTTCCCTTCCGGCTGTGCTATCTTGTTCTGGTTCATTTATCCAGCCTGCCTCAGTTGGACCTTTGCACGCCGGGCAGTCCTCCAGAGACAGCAACTGTGTGTAAACATCATAAGTGATGTAGCGTTCGGCCTCGGCAATATGATCCATATCTACAGAGTGTGTGTGTGTCATAAATACACACATACATATACACCATACTGACTGACTGACTGATCCGCCATGCCGATGCTGCTGCAGTGCCTTATGTAAGCGCCATGAAATACACCATCAGCACTATTATCTGGTCTCATGCTGCCAAGCTTATGGCTGAATAATCTTAAGAACGGATATATTTTTTCCCTCTTCTCCACCTCTCTCCCTTTATTAATGTGCTCAGCAGCCCCTTAACACCCTCTCTGTTTACCCTCTCTGGAAGTTAACCTTTCCTTTTACTCCGCCTCCACCTCTTTTTGAACTTTTCTTTTTAAACACCCCTTCTGTTTCAACTCCCCTTCTCATTTTCTTCAGTTAATGGCCAGTTAATGTCTTCCTCAACTTTTATTTTCTTTCAAGTTTCAAAGACAACTTATTGCGTCATAACTGTAGAAGAAAAAGATGCTGCTCCAGCATCAGAAAACACCAGAAACCCTCTCGGTACGGCACTGACGTAACTGGGAAAGAATCAGGTTTGCTCTGAAGGGCGAGTCGTTAACTGCCTTTTAGAAGCACACCTGACTCTATTCATAACGCAACCTTGGAGGAATCTGACTAAAACGACTGACTTACTTACATATTAAATCAAATGCTTCCCCACAACTTCAGCATTTCTTTTTCCTGGATGTTGATGTTAGTCTGTCATTCTGCCCGTCTTTTAAAAAGCTGAAACATAGACAGTGTCGGGTTGCCTCCGACTGTGTTGAGTGAAGAGCAGCTCAACAGGCGGCATCCTCCGCTTCTGAGCAGTGAAGCCAAAGCCGAAGTGCCTTAAACTTGCATTCTCTCTACTGACCATCAGGGGGTGACTCCTCCGGGTGCAAAAAGAAGTCAGATTGCATGAGAAAATGACCCTACTTCTCGGATCTATATATTTCTTTTGAAAAAATACAAACCCATCTTTCTTATGGTTTTAATTTTTGGGGGATAAAATCAAAGTCCATAGTGATAATGAAATTATACATTCTACATAAACTGTGACAATTAATGTTTTTTTCCTATACAAATATCGAATGATGGGTAAACTTAAATACATCTGTATGGATGGATTAATGTGAAATTCCATTTATTATTTTTTTTTCTATTTGTGTAAAGCGTCCTTGGGTTTCATGAAAGGCACAATATCAAGTTATTATTATTATTTTTGTAAAAATGTGTACAGGTAACCATGACGCCCAGAGAATGAATCCCATGCTCCCAACGCCAGACATTTATAGTCCTCGGACAATAAAGGGTACTGGCTTTAGTAGTCCTCCGACTTTTCCTCTAGGGGCAGCGTGACCTTTTGTGGTTTGAAGTGAAACGTCCCCTCGACTGTTGGATGGATCGCCATGACATTTGGTGCAGACACATTTTTCTCAGGATGAGTCGAAAAAAACTTTTTGTAATTTGTTGACTTTTCACCAACATCAGGGGCCACTTTCCCAAAGACCGACTTCAATGAAGCCAATAATCCGATAGCTGTAAATTCATCCTTTGCACAAAGTTTGTTTAGTTCTTGATTATCTATTATTATTTATGTACGACTAATTTGCTGTAAATTCTGCATAAATTAAGACATTTTTCCATTAAAAAACATGGCTAAACGAGCAGTTCTCTTGTGTTTGCCTTTTCAATAGTAAGGACATTTGTAGGATGTAACTGACAAACCCCCGTTAGCATAAAATCCTCATTGTCCACCTGTTGCGAGCTGAGTTGCTTCTTAACGTGGTATTCTGCTGACTCAGCGGTCATCTCCTCACATCTGTATCTAAAACCTCTTTCCTTTCTCATTTCTGCCTCCACGTTGTTGGCATGGCACATATCCTGAGCCATGTTTTTTTCTTCTATGTTGTTTGATTGGTGCCGCTAGTTTAGCGGATATGAGCGTTACCATGGAAACGTGGGATTTAGCACAGGTATGCTACCTTATCTAGACACTTAATCTTGTTTTTTTTGTTTTTGTCTCATCCACCTTTACTGTTTTTTGTTTGACCTTTTCGCTGTGTCTTTTCTCCAGGACTGGGTTTTCCTCACTCGCTTCTGCTTTCTCACCGACTTTGGACGTCTGGACTTCCGGTTCCGCTATGCAAAGGTAGGTTGTGTCCTCATTTATTTTACATCACTTGACTTTAATCAGTTTTTCCCACATTGCCTTAGCTTGCCCACGCTTTCTTCTCTGGCAACATGAGTCCTTTTCTTCCTGCTTTCTTTCTCCACTTACGTATCTACTCCTATCCTTCCTCTTTCCTAATCCAAACTGATGCCATCGCTCCTCCTTCCCCCCGGCTGTTCCTGCTTTACCCGGTGCCTCGTCCCCCCTTTTTCCTATCCCCTCCTCCGTCTTTTTTTCGACGCGTGTCTTTTGGTTCTTCCTCTCCGTCTTATTCCGCCCATGCCTTGCTTTTTACTGTCGTAGCCTGCAGACTTTGGAAACAGTTTTTGTCGTGTGCATCTCAAGCCGTCTCGCTGCCTCCTCTCTGATCTGTGCTCTCTGCGTCTCTCCCCTCAGTCTCGCTGCTGTCAGAACATATTGCTCTACTTTGATGACACTTCTCAGTGGCCAGCTGTGTACAAGAGGCACGAAAAGGTGAGACAATGACGACCATCTGAATCACTATTAACAGAGAAACAAAGCCTCCATTCACCAATCCACATGTCATTGTTGTAATAAAGAAGCCCCTCGCCTCCGATGTACTAATTTGCACATTTTAACTAGAACTAAAGTCACCCGCTGGTCATGCTGCTCAGACTAAAACAAAGCTGTCTTTCTCCGCTCTTGAAAGGCTTGTTTTTCATTCACAGCCGATGATATTTTATTGATGATACACGCAATGATCAAGGATGGTACGATCCATATTTGTGAACACAATGAGACACCAGAGACTTTCTGCCTGAACTGAAGCTGCTCCACAGAAGATAAATGACATTTTCTGCATAGATGTCTATTTTCTGGTTCGGAAACCCGATAACACTGCCATTTATAGTAAATTCAGACAGTGAAAATTATTATTCTTTGTCCATTTCTTGAGTAAAGTGCTTACAAATGAGGATAGCAAGCTGCATGAACATTTCAGGAATTACAACACTGTCTTCGTAGCGCTGCACTATTCTAAATTGGGGGAGTTGATGTTTACCCTTAAAACTGAACGTCAGCACTTTAGCCTGGTAGTCATTGTCGTATTTAAAATCCAATCAGCTCGAGTACAGGGCTAAACAATAGAAACACACTGTTTGCATTCACAATAATCCCTATTATTCGGTGCATTCACAAACTTATTTTCCCACGCACAGGCCCATTGAATGTACATTTAACACCTGGTTGATTCCATAATTTCAAGCCTCAGGTCTTAGATCTCTGGCTTTTAATGTCATATTGGCCTCGGGTATAGGAATAGCATGCATGAATCCGTAGCCGGCCGATACTATGAGATACAACATGATCCATAAAATCGACATTAAATTGCTTTCACGACCAGTGAATAATATATAATTATTATAATTAATATTATAATAAACGCCACCATTTACAGTGAGCAGACGTCGGTACCCGCCGAACCAGCCAGACGTTGTTTTATCAGCACTCGGCATCAGACGGTTCCTTGTGTTCCTTGTGAGCTTCCGATAAAGACTGTTATTAGGTTATCTGTTGTTTTGTTTCTTCAGGAGAACTGGTTGTAGCACTGTTGGGGAAAACAGATTAACATTGACCTAATACCTTTGCATTTCTAGACACAGGAAGTCATTTGCTGGTGAAACCTTCTGCTTCACATCTTTTTTTTTTAATATATATATATTTTTTTTTATCTTGAGATATTTCCAGCACAGCTACAAAACAGCACACCATTTCTCAGCCCATTTTATTCGCTCTACACTGATCATTATGCACTATTATTCAGCAGTCACGCAGGGAGAAACAAAAAATTACAGCAGCTCCAATAGAGCAGCGGGTAATGCGACCACACTTTTAATTACATTTTGATTTAATGCACCTTGTATTTTCAGGACAGGGAAAGCGGCACCTGATGCTTTCCTGTGCTCTCAGCTCCACATGGGTTTAACCATAGACTGCATGTCAGCTGCACACAGCAGGGATTCCTGAGTTTCATAACAATATTTTGTGAAATGTGAGACATTTCATTTCAGGCAGTTTTGAACGTTTTCCATATTTCGATTTTTGCCTCAATGTCTCCCCGTCAGAACTGCTACCAGAAGGAAGCGGTGCTGAGACCCGAGAACAACCAGGTCATCAACCTCACAACACGCTACACCTGGTCAGGCTGTGTGGTAAGAACACACACACACACACACACACACACACACACACACACACACACACACACCAATTTATGCAAATATATACACAAACACATCTGTACTGAGCAGCATCCTGTCTCTGAGAAAGACACGGCATATCATGCTAAAGGTGACCCAGACCTCTCTGTGTGTGTTTTTTTTTAGATCGTATCACATTATTCCTTTATATAACCAGCCTGGAGAACTTATTTCCGTCTGTCCTATTGCATATTCTTTTGTGATGCAAAAAAGGGACATAAATATGTAAACAAATGCACAGAGAGGGAACTAACGGCCTGTAAAGTGAGATTCAAACATCTCATGATGAATCCCAGTCGAGCAGAAATGCTTTAAAAGATCGTTCTCTCCTGAAACACCTTAATACAAAAAATAATAATAATAATATTCCTTTTGTTTCTTTTTCAATAAGCAAAGCCAAATGTTTTGTTTATCACATTAGGACGTGTGACTGCCAGCTTGACTCTTGTGAGTGTTGCCGCGGCGGCCTCTCTCTCTCTCTCTCTCTCTTGTTGCCACATTTCAGGCTATAATGGGGTGTGAAATATCTTGATACATCAGGAGACTCACTCTACTGTGATAATGCCTCTCTGAGGTGAAACAGGCTGCCTTTTTTTGGATAACAACATCCCCTCTTCCATGTATTCCCTCTCTCAGGTGGAGGGAGACGGTAACGAGGAGGTGCTGAGCTGCGTGGGTGGCCGTAGTTTCCGCTCGGTGAGGGAGAGATGGTGGTACATCGCTCTCAGCAAGTGTGGGGTAAGCACCGACTCTCTGGCCCGACCCAGTCGGCTCTTCCTCGCTGCAGGAACAGGTGTGCTACTGGGCGGTTGCCATGGTGACTCGCCACCTTCATCACAGCAACAGAATCGGGAGGGCTCACACGCAAACACCCCCCAGCTCAGTCATTTGTCATAACGGATAACAATGTATGATGTTTTTTTAATGCCCCCATGAAGAGCTGCTTAATGAATTTTAATAAATTGTAGTTTTATGGGGTTTTTTTTGCAGTCGAGCAAAACAACTTGATGAACAAATTGTAGTGCAATAAAGCAGCACCATCAGAAAGCTCAGGCAATATATATATATATTTATATTTATACACACACACACACACACACCAGCATACCCTGGGGGAGACTCTGTGAAACTCTGGATGTTTTGGGGCAATATTTTGTGCTGTCTCTCGCTATAAATTTTTAAATCAACTATGATTAAGCATAATTTCTGTCCCCATTTTAAATTCTCGCAGTAATCTAAATAGGCAAAAAGCTGCGGCAGGGAGAGTGTTTTTTTGTATTCCCCTACCCATGCTAAACATGACTTACAAGGAGGCCCCGGTGCTGTCGGGTAGGTAACTTCACGGACCTTTAAGCACTGTGTTACTTTATAATGAGACTCGGTTTGCTGCTAATGGTGCGCTCGGAGAAACAGAGGTGCGTTGTTTGTTGAGGTGAGTTTGGACGGTGAAGAGGGCCTCAGTCAAGGATGAATCCCTGCGTTTCTGTCTGTTTGTGTGTGCTGTCGGTTGAAGAGGGACATGATTAGAACGGATGCTTCCCATGGAGAGTGCTTTAGTGTCGAGCCTCTCCACGTTTTCTCACACCTTTCCCCCGTCTTTCCCCCTTGTGTCGCTAACAATCGCTGGCTGCGTCCTGCTCTCTTTCAACTCACCAAGCCACTCCTGCCACTCCTCTACGTCACCCTTGGCTCTAATTGTGTTTTTCCCTCTACGTCACGCCCCGTCTCACTGGTCTCATTTCTTCTTCTCCTCTTGTTCATTCCACACGCTTTTTATTCTCTCCGTGTCCCCGTTTTCTCTTTTATCCAGCTCCTCAATTTCATGTAGTTTACCTCTCCATCCCCACCTGTGCTGAAGTGAGTCTAAATCTATATCGGCTCATAAGCCCCCTTTAAAACCACAGGACGTCTACTCTCAATCCCCACATCGAGACTCGCAAGGTTGATCGGTATCAGACGTTTCCAGGCAATTTCATTTGTTTAATTAGAGCAGGAAACCTCAAGGCTGCAAATAATCAATATTTCATCAGGTAAAAAGGGCACGGTTAATATAAATAAAAAATCATCAACATACACAGGAAACAGAGGACCTCTGGCAGTCAGTTTATTAGCCAGTTCAGTCTTACTAGTTTTTTTCCTCCTGCAGATATTTATTTGGTATTTGCATGAATAGCATTTCGCTTGATAATTTAATCTCAACAACGTGCATTAACAGCGTCCTGTACAGCTCTAATTACGTCCGTCCACACAAAGTTTTCATAAGGCAAACCTGTTTTTTTCACTCTCAGTTGTTGCCTTCCATGAAGCTGTTTTGATGATTTACAGTAATATAACTCATTAATGCTGCAGCCAATTATAGCATTAATTTGGGAATAAACAGTAAAAAACTCAATAACATGGCTTCAAAGCTCGCCAGCAGCTGTTGTCTGAGCATTAGTTTATGAGGTGTTTATCCTTGTGGTCTTTGAAGCAGAAGTGGGGAAATGGAAAGCTTAGAACGGCTGTAATCAACCTCTTATTTTATTATGCTGAGCAGAACCGCCGGTTAATGGAGCAAAATGACCACAGTGGGGAACCAGGAAGCACAGGGAGTAGGCTGGCCGACTCTTCTAGTGGAGAAACGCTTCCCAACGCGATAAACTACAGCTCCCATAAAGACTTTCAATACAGTCGCATGCAGAAGACGGATCCGTATGTCGGTCCTTGCCAGATGGGCGGCCCGGGTTGCGCTTTGTTATTGTGATGCATAAGAAACAATAACAGCAGCGTTTGGCAGCGTTTGGAGGTGCTGACTTTTATCGTACATGAATACACCTGGTGATTTGTAGATTGTGTTCACACTGTGAGCAACACAGAGTGCGATACTCAGTGTGATTTGTATGTCAGAATGCAATCCGTCAGGGCTGCAATTTACTAATTATTCGCCATCAACAACTCCAGTTATTATTAATCTGGGAGGTTATTTTCTCGAATCGCATTACTAAAACTCACTGATTCCACGTCGATGCCTCTGTGTTCAAAGTGAAGTCCAGAAAGCAGGTTTTCTGAGTTTGTTGTTGAAGAATATGACCGGCTCTGACGCAGAGACCCGACCTCAAACACTTTCAGAATGAACTGGAACGTCGGAGGTGTGAAACTTCACCAGCTTCTTTTCATTCCATCCAATTACGTTTCAGCTGTCGGCGATTATTCGAATGCAACCTTTTCCTGACTCGAAGCTGGAAACCGGGCAGCTGATACCGGCGGTGTCGTCTCTCCAGAGCGGCGTTCACGTCCGCATCTTAAAATCCAGACGTTTCACAAACCGACCCCCCGAGCCACGGCGATCGGTGCTCATGCTTTCGTGGCTGAATGGGTGCAAATCCTTTGCAGCCAGGTTCCAAAAATCTTTTGGAAAAGCCTCGGCAGAGGAGCGGAGGCTGTGATAGCAGCATACTAAAGGGACACTTGGCTTTGGAGGAGCTTTGTCAAGTCTGAGAAAGAGAGCCCGCTCTTCAATCTACAAGTGTGGACTTTTTAAAGAAATGCCGGGGGCGAGGAGGGTCGAATGGAAAATAATTCGTCAAGTCGCATCATAGGAAATGTCGAATAGAGTATTTGTGGACAGTAAACCCATGCCTGGGACTTAGACAGGAAAATATTGACCATTATTTTTAAAATCCTGACAGCGAGTCCCTCAACTTCAGGGAAGTTTAATAACAAATTGCCGGAGTAGCTTTTTTTAATGCGACACAACAATTCACACACTCAAAAGACTCTGACGGGCCTTCTTTGAATGCAGTTATCAGCATCCAGGGTACAAGACGTGTGTGATATACTGGTACAGTAAATCACAAGTGGATACCTTTTTACAAGTTCACCAACAAGCACCCCCAGAATCATCCTGTCAGTCCCACCAAGAGATAATCCTCCGCTGTGCCAAGTTCTTCTTCCCTCATCTCTCTCTCTCATGTTCTCCTTTCTCTTCATTCTGAATTTCACCTGTTTTTATCCCCCCCCCCACATCTATCACTCTCTTTATCCTCCGTCTCCTTGCTCTTTGTGTCTGTATTGATTTTATGGCAGTGCATGCTCCATGCTTCTCACCCTTTTTGATAGAGGGAGTGAGATGGAGTCTCAGGCTGCCAAATGAAATCAAAGTCTTTTTTTCCCCCCCTGTCCCCACCTTTCTCTCTCTTCTTCCCTTTCTCCACTGCAACAGGCGTAACTCCATCGACTTTGAACTTGTGTGTGTGAAATGAGCTCTCTGTGCTCTGATTGTCAACCCAGCCTTGTTCTCTGTGTTCCCGATCCCACTTCTCCCACCTTCAATCCAAGTTCACTTTTTATTTGTGTTACTTGTCAAAAATTAATATCATTCCACCGAGGGGTTTAACACACAGGTGCGTTTGATTCCCTTCACGGTTTTTCTACTTTTTACTGCGTGTTTACACACCCAAATATTCCCTTTTTGTGCTCCTTCATAACATTGCAATGTAGAACATTTAGATCAACATAAAAGTTGAATGAGCCTCACAAATATTTGATAAGTGCGTCACTGACTATTAATGATTTTTAGCAAGCTTTCTCTGCTTTAATGCAGCAGAGAATATTGATACCATTCATCCATCATCCATAATCCATCCATCCATCCATAAATCCATCCATCCATCCATCCATCCATCCATCCATCCATAAATCCATCAATCCATCCATAAATCCATCATCCATAAATCCATAAATCCATAAATCAATCCATCCATAAATCCATCCATAAATCCATCAATCCATCCATCCATCATCCATCCATCCATCATCCATAAATCCATCCATCCATCCATCCATCCATCATCCATCCATCATCCATCCATCCATCCATCCATCCATCCATCATCCATCCATCCATAAATCCATAAATCAATCCATCCATCCATCCATCCATAAGTCCATAAATCCATCCATCCATCATCCATCCATCCATCATCCATAAATCCATCCATCCATCCATCCATCCATCCATCATCCATCCATCCATCCATCCATCCATAAGTCCATAAATCCATCCATCATCCATCCATCCATCATCCATCCATCCATCCATCCATCCATCCATCATCCATCCATCCATCCATCCATCCATCCATCCATCCATCCATCATCCATAAATCCATCCATCCATCCATAAGTCCATAAATCCATCCATAAATCCATCCATAAGTCCATAAATCCATCCATCCATCCATCCATCCATCCATAAGTCCATAAATCCATCCATCCATCATCCATCCATCCATCATCCATAAATCCATCCATCCATCCATCCATCCATCCATCCATCATCCATCCATCCATCCATCCATCCATAAGTCCATAAATCCATCCATCATCCATCCATCCATCCATCCATCCATCCATCCATCCATCATCCATCCATCCATCCATCCATCCATCATCCATCCATCCATCCATCCATCCATCCATCCATCCATCCATCATCCATAAATCCATCCATCCATCCATCCATCATCCATCCATCATCCATCCATCCATCCATCCATCCATCCATCCATCCATCCATCCATCATCCATCCATCCATCCATCCATCCATCATCCATCCATCCATCCAGCCATCATCCATCCATCCATCCATCCATCCATCCATCCATCATCCATAAATCCATCCATCCATCCATCCATCCATCCATCCATCCATCCCTCCCTCCCTCCCTCCCTCCCTCCCTCCCTCCCTCCCTCCCACTAAATCCTTCCAGGAACCTGGGGGGTCCCAGGGTTCTTAGCACCAGCTGGGGGACCGACTGACGACGTGGCACGATTACACCGATCAGCTTGACAAACAGCGTGTCTCTGCCAAAAGAGGCTTTCCATGTCCCCCCTCTTAAAGCTGCTGCAGACACACGTCTCATCCAAACTAAATCACAAAGTCAGGTGCAGCACATTCATCAAGAATGGACGTCAGTGGGAAAATGACTGCAGCAGAAAATGATGAATCAATAATTTCCTGAAAATCAGCGAAACCGTCTCGTGATTGGCAAGCGAGCCACGTAAGGCGTTTTCCATCCGGATACGTTGAGCGGTTTCTGGGTGCAGAAGTGAAAAGCAGGGTGATGTGTCGACGTTGTGGCTCGTAGTTTTGTTGCATAGTTTAGATAGTTTCTTTCCTGAGGTCGTGTTTAATCCTTCTGAGTGCCGAGTAATAAAGGCTTCTACTGGCTTAGTCATCACATCAACATTATTTATAAGGCTGGGTGTTGATCTCAAGCAGAGACTAACAGTCAATCTTTAATCTGTTGCATATTTCAGATTTTTTCTGTCCTGGAAGTTGAGAAAACCTTGAAACTTTTGATAAATACCTAAAAAGGCTTGTGAGGGAAGAGTGTTGATTATTGGTGTTGGTACCAGACCGTAAACTAAAAGTATTCCGATCATGAAACCAAAAGATAGATTACTCCTTTTTGGTTCATTATTTTTTAAGAAGAATATAGAATGTGATTCACAGAGCTGTAGCAGAAAAAAAATAATCTGAAATTTGAATTGGACGTGCTGATTTAAAGTCCACTCGTTCTCTCCCAAGAAGTCCTGTCGGTCTCATCACCAGATTTATAATAAAACGTCAAAATGTCATCGGAAGGATGTTTAAAAATATATCTAAAGAATGGTTTCCTCTTCCTGCTATTTCGCCCTGCAGAATTGACCGGTGCAGCATTAAGTTTTTATGTCGATTTTGTACAGATCACAAAGCCTGAATGCATTTTTTATTCTCTCCCTCCCTCTCTCCCTCCCTCTCCCAGGGCGATGGCCTGCAGCTGGAGTACGAGATGAAACTGACCAATGGCCAGTCTTTCTGGACGCAGCATTTCTCTGCAGATGAGTTTGGTGAGAGTGATTACACGGAAAGAGAGAGATTATGGACGGAATTGCGAACGGCACAAGCCAACGCCACTTAGCACGGCCAATAAAGCACGCTGAACTGAACAAATTACAATAATGAAGGGACGGCTGGATGAATTAATGATGATGGATGAACTGAGAGGAGGGGATGAATAGAAGTATCTTCTAAATTAATTATTCCTACATCTCCTGTGCTCCAACTCTGTGGTTCCTACCTAATCCAATATCCTCATCACGTACCTGCCATCCCTTCTTCTCTCTGCCTTTTTTCTTCCTCTACCGCCCCTCCTTTCTTCACCTTGATATCTTCTGACTTCTTTACTTTCTTCATTTGATTCCGCCTTCCTCTGTTTTTTCTTCGTCTTTTTTTTTTCCTCATGAATTGTTGTTTTCTCTCCTTTCTCTACCTCCCCAACCTCCTCTTCACAGGGATCTTGGAGACCGACATCACGTTCCTCGTCATCTTCTCCTTGGTCTTCCTCCTTTCGTGCTACTTTGCCTGTAAGTACAGTTTTTTCCACTTAACCGTATCTTCCCTCTTTCACACGCCAATTTATTCAGACATTCAGAAGCCCCCAGCAGTTATTAACTGCCCTTTATTCTCCGGATCTATTATAAAATCTACATGATGGGATAGGAGTAAGTTCTCATGTTTCCTCTGAGAAGTAAAAGGGAGAGTGCTTCCTGCTCTTTTTACCTCGAGGCCGGGAGTTTGTCAGAACGGAGCAGGAGCACTGTAGAAGGCAGGATGGAGAGAGTGGGGTTTGGTTTTCGTGTAAAGGTGAACGGTTGAATGGAGAAAGGTGGCAGCAGCCTTTAAGGTTAGTGAAGCGAGTTTGTCCCATGAAGGTCACAGCTCAAACAACCCGAAGCTGCGAGAGAGGCCCCCCAAGAGCTCCAGGAAACGACTTACCGGTCGGTGAAAACTCCGTCATCCCTGCTCTCTTCATGCACTGTTAAGGTTTTCGTGTGCAGGATTAATTCAGTTAAATCACGAAAAATCTATTTTCTCATTTCAGTCATTTAGTGCAGCGTTCCCCACCTCTTCTTTTTTTGTAACACCTCAAAGCAGAGATCTTCAACCCCGAAATGATTTGATCCAAACTTTTTTTTTGTCCAAAAATACACATTACCATGAAAACAACCTATAATAATCAAATATAAATCTTCCTTTTTGTTAAATGTTACGTTTTGTGATGTAAAAATGCCAATATATACTTAAAATATGTTCTATAAATATATGAATGTCAACAATTATTATTTTAATGGCTTAGCATTGTAAACTTACATATTTTCTTTTATACATGGCACTCTAGGCTGTACTACACATTATAATTATTGGCCTGGCTTAATAAGCAGCATTATTTCATACAACGGTGTCACTATCAGCCAAGACCTCTGCCTTAAAGGTATAATATGTAACATTTGGGAACTCACATTAAATGTTTTCATCAATCAAACCCATATAAATCACATTTTATTTGATTACCCGATGAAATATGATACCCTTTACCCTTTCTAGTTGCTCTAACTTCCAGTAAAACACCAGATGATGCGTCCGAGAGTGAGGAAGGAAGTAGGCGACTCATCTACTGTTGAGTTGGTTAATGCGACTTGTGCGTATTTCATTATAATAAAATGACTTAACACGAAGTTAGATGAATAAAACATTAAAGATTCTATATTCAGAGCATCAATACAACGGCAAGCACCTATTTATATGCAAAGATATAGTGAGGGATGTCTACCTGAGGAGAGAATGAAGTCGCTCTCCGTTTGTTGTAAGACGAGCTTCTCCTGGCTTCTGTCGACATAATCAGGCCGCCTGATTTCCGTGCATGTGAGCGTGTCCTGCTAGCTCGCGGCCGCCGCCGCTCTGCGCTACACTCACGCGGCGGTTACATCTGATAACGGCGTCCCGATAGACGGTTTCTATCCCCCCGATCTCGGTCCCCCACTCAGGTAAACACTGTTAGTTCCTCAGCCTCTTAAGATCAAACAAAGCACTCACAAACAACGACGAAGAGCGTTGTACAAATAGAAACAAAAACAGGCCTAAAAAAAACAATATTCACAATGTCAAAGACAGATTATTATTTAAGATGCGAAAAGGTTATAAAACACTGAAGATGACTGTCATTTTTGGGGCGGAATGTTCCTTTTAACGGCCACCGTTGGGAAGTCGCAGGAGGATCCAGGTGTGTGTGTGTGTGTGTGTGTGTGGTTGTGTGTGTGTGTGTGTTTATGACCCTTCCTTCCCCTGTAAATATTCCCCCGGGACACTTCTGTTTGCAGAAGTGTTTTGGTAGTAAAATTGTCTTGTTAAATGCGCATTAAAAATCTCTCCTCACAGCGTCGGGAGGGAGAGAGTGAGTGAGATGTATAGGGCTTCATAACGTGGATGCACACTAATGGCCGCTCCTCCCACGTATCTGCTCCCTGGTTCCTGTTTTTAATGCGTGAGTGCCGGTGATAGCCGCCGTGGCCGGAGGCGCCATGTTTTCAGGTTGTCTGTCCAACTTCTTGTAAATGTGATATCTGAGGAACTCCTGCAGGGAGAGTCTTCAAATTTAGCACAGACATCCTCTTGGACTCGAGGGTCAACCACAGCCTGTATCTACGAAGTGGACGTGGTCACCATGACGTCAGACATTGATCAAGGACAGTGGTTTTGAAGCCTTAACTTAGCCATTTTTGCAACCACAAGATAGCCACGCCCTAAAGCAGAATCTCCATTATCGTCTATCTTTCTCTAAACAGGACCACAATATACGTGATGAGCATTATTCTGTATTGATTAAGACTAGACCATAAAGGCAGGTTAACACTGTTTGTTTAAGTGAGAATTTGGATAATTTTCTAGTAGATTTCTTTAGAATCATCTTTTTTCAACCAGTGTCACCGCCCCCTGCTGGTCATTGAAAATAATGTACCTTTAAGGCACTTCCGCCTTGGCTTCATTTTACAGAACTGGAGGTGAACTAATAAGATATTGATGGTCAAGGACTTCATATCCGTACCATTCTGGTGAAAATGATCTTCTTCAAATCTTGCCTTTATGTCCACCTAGACGTAATGAACTGCTGGTCAAATGTCAAGGTCACTGTGACCTCCCAAAAAAAATTTCGTAACTCACGAATTCATGTGCTAGTTGTGACAACTTCACACACGTTTAATAGGATGAAAGGAAGTGATTTGTGGCATTTAGGACGGGGTATAAAAACTGCAGTTTAACCGGCTGGCAGGGGCAAACGCCGCGAGGCGGTCATTCTTTTTTCTCTCCTCTCTGTCTCTCGCTTTCTGTGCCTCTCGCTTTGCCATCTGTTAGCATATCTCCATCCTTTTTATCTCTATCCACACACACACACACACACACACACGCACACACACACACACACACAGACACACACACACACACACACACACACACACCTCAATCACCTCATCTCATTCTTGTTTTTTTTTCCTCCCTGCAGACAATCTGAAGGGAAGACAGCTTCTTCACACAACCTACAAAATGTTTATGACGGCGGCAGGTGTGGAGGGTGAGTGCTTCTGTCCACACACACACACACACACACATGCATATACCATCACACACACTTGATGCCATATAACACACACGCCCATGCTCGAGACAACAATGAGCCTCTCGCACGGCTGCAGCTTCTCATACCTTAATCCCCACTTGAAAAGCCGAGATATTATCGCCTTATTAGCCTTTGAATAGGAACTTTTGCAAACAGCCGCGCCGCGCCGCAGTGTTCAGTGGAGCATGCTGTTACTGACGAACACCCCCTCACTCTCCTCAACCTGTCCTCTCCATTTCCATCTCCCCCCTCCTCTCTTATCTCACTTTCTCCCCTCTCGCTCCCTTGTCCCCTTTTCAAATCCCTCTTTGATTGTCCCGCCGCCCCTCCATTCTCCTCCTCCCTCTCCTCCCAAGCCTTTTGCTCCTTTTTTCCATCTCGTTTTTGATCAATCCCTCTCCTCTTCTGTCTCGCTTCCCTACTCCCCCATTTCTCTCCCCTTCTCCTTCCCCCTGCCCTTTTCCCCCTTTCCTCATTAACCGTCTCCCCCATCTTCCTCTTTATCTTTTCCTTACTTCTTCTCTCTGACATCTCCTTCTTCTCCCCCTTTTTAAC
Source organism: Eutrigla gurnardus (assembly GCF_963514095.1). Lineage (NCBI taxonomy): Eukaryota > Metazoa > Chordata > Actinopteri > Perciformes > Triglidae > Eutrigla > Eutrigla gurnardus. The sequence continues at coordinate 17,458,552 of NC_139937.1, read as the reverse complement.
CTCCTCATGCGTTTTTGTCTTATTTCACCCGTTACTCTCCTCCCTGCATCTTTTTTTCTCCTTGGCAGTGCTCAGCCTCTTGTTCCACTGTGTCTACTGGGGCCTGTATGCTAGAGACGGAGTTGGCAACGGCAGCCTGAAAATACTCGGTGAGTTCTTCTCATGCATCCGCTGCTGACTGTCTGACTGTCTGTCTGACTGTCTGACTGACTGTCTGACTGACTGTCTGACTGCCCGAGCAGAATGAATGAGTGGGGAATGATGGATGTGTGCAAGTGAAGAGGTGCAGTGGCTGGTTTGATGGGCGCCATGCATGATCCCTGATTTTGATCTTCCCCCTCTTCATATCATAGATTTGTGAAGAAAAAAAACCCACAACCTAATTACCCTCTGTGTCTTCTTTCTTCACCTTCTGTCTCCTTCCTCCTCTCTGTCCGTCTCCAGGGAAATTACTGTTCTCCGTCAGTTTCTTGGTGTTCCTTCTGATGCTCATATTGTTGGGCAAAGGCTTCACTGTCACCAGGTGGGGGTTTGCACTTGTTTGATTGTTATTTTTTTTTGCATGTGTGTGTGTGTGTGTGTGTGTGTCTTCAATGTGTGTTTCTTTTTATCCAAGCCTGTCACCCTGTGCAGGTGTGGTTATGCTGCAGCTGTCACATTTCGTAACGGCGTCTCATGACATGACAATGTTCGCTGTCAGTCAAAGAGTCGGTTAGTATGCCGGGTGTGATGGTGCGGATGAACCCCCGATATGTCAGGGGGGGGGATGTGATCGACGGATGCTGCGAAACTTCATGTTGTTTTTGTGTTTCCTGTGTCAGCTGCGGGATTACATTTCTGCCCCTCCACGAAGCCAGCTGACAACTTTTAAGTTTGACTCAGTGTTTTTCTGGCAAGGCAGCGTTTCAGATAACCTGCACAATAGATGATTTATGAGTTCCCTCACGCTTTCCAATCACAACGCCACCGTCCGCGTATCAAACGCGCCAGCTGTTCTTGAAAAATTGCTGGATTTCCTTTCCGAGATATCCACAGATGTTGGTTTCTGAGTCACTTGCATGTGAGGAAAGGCTAAATTAAAGGGTTTTGGAGTTGTGATTCATGGCGAATCATCGTCTAAACCACTGCTTCACAGGACCGGCCCTGCTTCGGGCTCCGTTGAATCTCCGTGGATGTTTTCCAGACTGAACTCTTGTCTGAAAACCGAGCGTGGAAGATTTAGGCCGACTCTAGGATTACATCCTCCTCTGGGCTCAGAAGATTCTGTGATCTCTGGGACTTATTAAACCCTCTTAAAACCCCGGTGAATAAACTTAAAACGACATCACCATCCAGCTTAAAACCATGGCTGTATATCAGAAAACAGACAGAAAATAACAACTCTGATATATTTTCTTTGGTGTTGAATTAGCATCGAAGCAAAAGAATGTTTGATGCTTGTGATATTTGTCAAATGCAAATATGGAAGCATTCATTTCTGCTTTTGTCGGTGCTGGAAAGCTTTTTTTTTCACACAGCCTTCTGTGAAAAAGTCTACAGCCATTTTATATTTCTGACGGTTGGAGCCCGGCACGCCATCCCTCCGTACCGTGTGATGTTGAATAGACGCTTTTTAGATTAACTGTCTTTGCTTGGTGTTTACAGAACCCAATCTGTGTGTGTGTGTTTCTATATCACTCCCTCTGTCTGTCTGTCTGTGTGTGTGTGTGTGTGTTTCTATATCACTCCCTCTGTCTGTCTGTCTGTCTGTCTGTGTGTGTGTGTGTGTGTGTGTGTGTGTGTTTCTTATCTTCTGCTAACTTGTGTGTGACCTCTGACCCTGTGTGTGTGTGTGTGTGTGTGTGTGTGTGTGTGTGTGTGTGTGTGTGTGTGTGTGTGTGTGTGTTGGTGTGTGTCAGGGCGAGGATCAGCCACAGCGGCTCAGTGAAGTTGAGCATCTACATGACGGTGTACACAATCACCTACGTCATCCTCTTCATCTACGAGGCAGAGGTACACACACACTCACACACACTCACACACACACACTCACACACTACATTACCCAAAACACCCTCTTTCGAACCCAGATATATTAATTGTACAGTAATGTACAACATGGAGTAGCTGCAAATCCCAAATTATTAATTGTTTTGCTCTATTGCTTGTTCATGTTTAATACAATTTTATAATAAATAATTTATTAAAATAACCAGTTATTTTCACAAGACAAACAGTTTTGATAACCAATTATTTCATGTCCATGTATCCACTGGTTTCAGCTTCTCTAATGTGATTTGAAGATTCATTGCTGATATATTGTGTATGCTGTCCATTATATTAATATATATTTGGACTATTGATTTGCCAGAACAAAGGATATGAAGACTTCAGTGCACTCCATAGAAAAGATGACTCGATTGATTGTGGAAACCGCTGAGACAATAATCAACAGTGAAAATAATCTTTAGTGACAGTCTTAAAAAATAATCTGTACAGATGTGAGGAAAAGCAAACCCCGGACGTTTGGTTCTTGTTTTTTTTAACAATCTCATAAATATGAACGTGGGAGTCACAGATCAATGTGGGCTGCAAAGGCTTTTTTATTCCTCCATCAAGTCGCTTAATTACATTGATGCACTGCAAATTATGAATATGCAACATCGATTGTTTGAGAGAAAACAAAAATTCCTTGATGAGTTACAAATTCAACGAGGCAAACACAACTTCGGAGGTCTGCGGTGCTCATTACTGCACCTGAGATAAAACCTCTTAGATCAATTACTGTTCTTTAAGGTTTCCTGATTAGAAAGTTCGACTCACTAATCAGCACACGGAGATCTCCGCTCTGAGATGAATCATACTGTGTCTCTGCGTCTACGGGAAGAGGATCTCAGCAGCTCCAACCTTATAGCATGTGAGCGTACGAGCTCATGAATTAATTAGAGGCTCGGCAGTGTTGCGCTTACATACATCTGTGCGTGCTGCGGAGGCTTCAGCACGGTCCTGATGTAATGATGCTCCATTCTGGGATTAGAATCTTTGAATACAGCCTTTTAATGACCCGGTGGGAATAGTGCGGTGGAAGTATCCGTGCTATATTTAATGCTGGAGCCTATAGCCATTCCTCACACTGCAATATGGTGGATCTGAAAGCGGTGTGATTTATCTGCCGCCTGCCCTCTTACATGGTCCCTGCTGTTAAAGAGCTCAAAACTCTGGGGGGACCTCCTGCTAAAAATACACCAAACTAGGTTAGAATTGGAAGTGAATTAAAGAGGTGAAGATGTGTTCTTGGTACCGGGCCTGCAGTCGGGGAATCTGCCAGGCTCAGGTTTGCTGGATGGATCCCAGAAAGCTCCACACAGGCTCACCTCACCTATGCATTATGCAGCGAGGAGGGGGGGTAACCCTGTACGGCCAACGCTATCCAGTCGCTGGACGGTTTGAAATGCTATCCAGTGTCCGCAGATGCAACGCACGCATACCGATGACCCAGTTGTGGAGTGTCAATGTCAGAGACTCTCACACAGCACGCAACAAGCCGAGCTTTTTTGGCTCGGCCGTCGCAGTGCATCAGCGGAAGCACAAGCCATCCATCTTGGTAATTAGGGGCACGGGCGACGACGTGGAGCCCAGCCAAAGGATGCTTCTTTTCCACTTTGTGTGAAAAAAAAAGAAGGAAAGTTTAAGCTCGTGTCTTCATCCTGGCATAACTCGTGGTGTTGCCGTGCCAGTTCTTTGACCCAGGTGAAGTGCTGTACGCCTACGACAGCCCCGCCGGCTACGGACTCATGGGCCTGCAGCTCCTGGCCTACGTGTGGTTCTGCTACGCCGTGCTGGTCTCTCTGAAACACTACCCCGAGAAACAGCCCTTCTACGTCCCGTTCTTCACCACGTACACACTATGGTGAGACCACCACACACACACACACACACACACACACTCTGCAGATAATAGCACCTCAGTGAGATTGCAGGAGTAGGGGGAAAAAATCCACATTTCTCTGTTTGAGGTCTCTTCAATTTGAATAATTTATGCCGGACTGTAAAAGCGTGCGCCCAGATAGCCGATGCTTTAGCAGCCGGGGAGTGAAAAAGTTGTTTACTTTGCACCACCCTTCCCCGGCATTGTGTGCCCAACCTCTGTGCTTCACTAACAGATAAGATAATTGTGCTGGAGTGAATGATTGCTAGGGGAAAACATCTATTTTTACTGGGCTGATGAGGTCTCTTCTATTAGAATAAATTACGCTCCCCTGTTCGATAGTTTCAAGCTTTGTACTGGAAAGTGTTTTCCCGTTTAAACAACCCTGTGAAAAACTCTTCTATATGCGGCGCTCAGCTCCTCTGCCCTTCACTCACCGGGTGTAATATCATGAGCTTTCAAATGAACTACAAAGACTAATATTATCTCTGTATTTCCCTCTCATTGCCGCCGCTATCTCCTGCCTCATTATCTACGTCTCTCCTTCACTTTCCATATTTATCTTTCGTGTGCTTTTATATCCGTTTCCCCGCCTCGCCTTTTTTTTTCTCGACATCAACCTTTCTCATCTTCTTCTTCACACAAGGTTTTATTTCGCTATCTTAAATCCGCTCACTTGTTCCCCGCCCAGGTTTTTCGCGGTGCCCGTCATGGCTCTGATCGCCAACTTTGGGATTCCTCGTTGGGCCCGGGAGAAGATCGTCAACGGCATTCAGCTCGGCATCCACCTCTACGCTCACATCGTCTTCCTCGTCCGTAACACACACGGACCCTTGCACTTCTTTCACATTATTCATTATTGCCAGAGTCATGAATTATTCACCATCCTTGAATCATAACTGCCTCGTGCTGATTGTCTCCCCCACACGTCATTATCTACTCCTTCCTCACCTTTGACACATTGATCTTTACTAATGGGCTGAAATGCTCACACACATATCCTTTCTATATTCCTGCATGCGTTGCAATTCCAATTCCTTATATGCTCTTGTTATGTGTTAGATACCATACATTTCTACATACATACAATAAAACAAATCAGCAGCATATCTTCTCATCCTTTTGTCCCTCAGGTGATCACGCGACCCTCGGCAGCCAATAAGAACTTCCCGTATCACGTTCGGACGTCACAGATCGGGATCCTGCTGTCCAGTCCCAAAGCAGGCGAGGGGGCGGAGAGCTTCCCCCATCACGCCTACGGGAACGGCTCCTTCCTGGGAGACTCTCAACCCAACTTCACTGAACTCTTCTCCATCCAATCAGTGAGTCTAATTTTACACATTTTTTCGGATGCATGCTTAATATCCCGCACGGAAGTCGTTGAAGCAGAAAACACACAAGTCTAAGTGCTGTGAAGTAGATTATGGCAGAGAAAACAGGTTGGAGTTGAATAGAATTAGAGCGAGAACTGTAGACTTAATGTCTAAATCCTGTTTAAACATCATTTTTACAGCATCATGCAATTAGATAAACCAAGGTTGGACTTATTATTTAATGCTTTTTAAATGCAGTGTCAAACCTAGCTTGAAATTCACTGCCATCCCATCTAACAAAGATGCCTCCAATCAGAAGGCATCAGTGTAACGGCACAGTTTGGTGGAGGACGTGTTTTTGAGGATTATTCCTTGCCATCTCCTCCTGTGGTGACTGACGGTTAGCACAGCGTGACACAGCGCCGCACTGATATGAAAACACTGGGGCACGAGGAAATAATGATTAAATAGAAACTTTGACGAGAGCAAATTAAGGCGTCGTGTTTGCCGTGATGAATCACAAGCTCGGGGGGAACTTTTCAAATCTGTGGACGTTGTTGTTTTTTTTCCCGGCTGCACAAAAATGACCGACAGAAGAAGAAGAACTCTGAATCTTCAACCACACTGATGCAGACACTAGTAGGCCATTTCACTCAAAAGGCCATTTTAATTCATTAATTTAAAAAGCAATAATAAACGTGATGTAGGGGAAACGAGAAGGCCTTTTGCATTTGGTTGAAGGAAGTTGTTGTAAGACATTAAGTGTTTTACAATCTAGTATCCTCCCTTAGAAATGAATTGTCTGACTTCCTGGAAGATGGTGCAAAGAGGATTAATGTGCTTAATTCTCCTGGTTCTTGTTAGAAACCTCCCATTTGTTGCATTTATTTGGAAGAAACAGGGAAGACCATGCAAGCACGTGGCTGCAAAGAATCGAGCTAAAGTCAATCTGAGCGGTAACCAAATTAATAATAAACAGCAAGCTGTAATTAACAACTAAAAAAGCAATCTGCTAAAATGTTGATCTCCTACTCTGGAATACTTTACAGTTCATTGCAAAAGTTGGTCCATCAGCAGAAGATTAACACATTTTGATAATTAGTTAATCATCACTACTTTTAATATGTTTAAACGAAATAAGACATTTGATGATGTGACCTTGAGCTTGAAAGCTCAAAACTTCCCACTGTTTCCTTATTTGATATTTTTTAAAGATTAAACAGTTAATAATAAATAATGAAAATTCCCATTACTTGCCGCCCTACATTTCCAACCCTATCTCCCCGGGTTTCATAAACACTAATATAGAGTTACGTCAGTTTGTGAGGTCAGGAAACCCAGGATGTAGGTCTACTCCGACCTACATCACGCCCACAGCATCGGAGAGGAAGCTGTCAGAATATGATGTATAGTGTCGGTGTTACTGACACTGTGTCTGCCAGGTCCACGTTACACAGTGACCTACATCCAGGACCAGGTCAAAGGTGTAAAACCATCCCCTTCTTGCTTCCAGGACCCGGTGAAGACCGTGGAGGAGACGGTGGCCCGCAAAGGACCCGAGGTGGCGAGGAACAGCGAGCAGAAGATCATCACCACCGCTGCCGACTTGACGGCGATATTGCCCCCGCCTCCTCCTCCTCCGATCCCCCCTCGCCTGGCCACCCGCTCACCCCCGCTGCCGCCCCGGCTCCCTTCCTTCACAGAGTATTTCAGCATGCAGGGAGGCGGAGGAGGAGGAGGAGGAGGAGGAGGTGGGTTTGGAACGAAGGCATGAGACAGAACAGAGGGCAGGGCAGAGGGAGGGAGGGAATGACAATACAAAGTGAAGAAAGAGAGGCACATGGGGAATGAAGGTGTAACCGATGCCGCAGAAAAAAGAAATGTTTGGATGGACGAAGAAAAGTAATCATCAGAAAAGTGAATCCCTAAATGGTCCCTTTTCACCTGTGAATGGAAATCTCCTGAATGGAGGAGTGAGGGGAGGAAATGGCTGTGAGATAGGAGCTTGTTAAAGAATAAAGAAGCAATAAATATTTGATGTTGACCAGTAAAAGGCACACGGGGAGAAAGATGACAAAGTGGATGTAGCCAGAGCAATAGGATGATAGCTGTGCACGGTGCGGAAATGAACAAAATCCTTGAAATACTTCTGTTCAAACATTCATGAGGCATTGATGGTGTGTCTGGGGGAGTTTGTAAATAGCGGAAACTGGAGAGAGCTACCACTCTATATAGTTTTATTTCAAAAATAGGACATTTGTTTTCATGTTTTTGTTTTTTCCACATCATTTAATTTGGAGTTGTGACCATCAGAAAAGAAATCATGCCATTACATTTATCCGAAAAGAATCTTCTTCTTTTTTTTTTTTTTATGTTTGACACATTTTGATAAAACATAGATATTATATGGAGTTTGTTGGGTTCATTTCTATTCTTATACGCCGTCATTGCAGCTGGTTATTCCGGATTGATATGCTGATGTGTAAATGTAAAAATGTCGCGTTTTACTGTGGGCACTTCTAGGTACTCGTAAAAACACGCATGTTTGTATCGTAATTTTCCCGTTCCAAAAAAAAGCTGATACGTGTAACTCCATGTGACCATACGATATTTGCTTATTGTGTGTATTGAAATCTATACTTTTGTAAATACATACAATAGGCTTTAGTATATTTTTGACTGGATAAATTCTGTTTAAATGCTAAAACTTGTCTGAAACATGGAACCAGTATTATACTCTGTCGGGTTTTGAGTTGAACTTTCACTGGAGTGCAGAATATGCCTGCTCAGAAATGTCATTTCAGTGTATGTAGACGTTGGTGAATGTACTGATGCAATACAGCACAAGGACAGGGGTGATTTTCAAGTTACTGGAATATTATAATCCACCTTTTGTCAAATTTTCTTATCCGTCTTTGGCTTTCAGCTACGACACATCTATGATCTAATAGCAGGGGGTTGCCTTTTAAGAAAAAAAACAAACGAGTAACTTCATCCTTACTCCTGTCTAGTACCTGAAACATGAATATTCGTTGGCTTTATCTCACTTTAACGTTTAAACCGTGCGGAACAAGCTGAACAAATACTACTAGTTTTCTATCCCTTAATATTGAGCTACGACACAGACAAAAAAAAAGAAGCTTTGTAGATGAACTGTGAAAAAACGGCAACACAACTGTACATTTTGTCTGTCCTGCATGGAGCACTTTAATGTTCCTGGTCTTAGTCTGTTTACCCGTGATGATGTCACCTTATACGACTGCTTTGAAACCTGTATTCACACCTTTTTTTTTATCGAGTAGTATTCCAAACGCATACACCTGTAAATACAGTCTGAAATCAACCGTCGGGACACTTTTACGCTCAGTCAACGTAATTTAAACGCTAAAATTGCTCCCCGAGTTTCTAAATCATTTTTTGAGTGTCACAGAAGTGGAGTTTAGCCGCTCGCTTCCTGACAATCCAAACACTAAAACGGTGGAAAAGGACACCATCAAATTCAGTTTGTATCTCCACTGCGTTTGATTTCTGATTTGTAAAAAAACAAAAACAAACAAACAAAAAAAATGGTAGAACTCGGCTTGTAGTCCACAGATTTATCAATGGCAATCTCGCTGTAATGGAGTACCGTAGGGTGTTAGGACTGTGGTGTGTGACGTGTAAAGAGTCTAGTCGGAGGTGTTATTAGTCTGTGAAACAGAATGATACTTGAATTAGAGTAATAGTTGTGATTTCTGATTGTGTCCGGTTTATATTTGGCACGTCTGCCATTCTTTCGTCTGCTGTTGCCTATTGTTACGGTTGCCATGACTCGACTTGAACAGGCCGAAGGCTGACTGATACTGTATGACTGTTTCAACCTGGTGTGTATCGACGTACAGTTACAGGACCGAGACACTTAGCGGAGAGAGAGAGAGAGAGAGAGGTTGACGAAAAGAGATTATTGTATGCATGACAGAAAAACAGCACAGCTTCTAGGCTACTCAGAGCGACCCGTTTAAGAGCACATCACTGAAGCACTGTTCAAATGCATTTTAATGGTGTCAAATGACAATTCTAAATACGCTGTACATATACACTTTTTGCCAAAATAATAATAAAAAAAATATGTTTTTATTAGATGGCTCATCTGGGGGTGTGTATTTATTTTTTTGCCGCCGAGTTAACGAGCGAGAGTGTCTTGTGTTCCAGTTTAGGACAAGGGCGCGTGGCCAAAGGAGTCGATCTAATATCCGCAAATCATATTTAGAATGTGTTCTCATTACACGACTCCATTTGAGTAAAACACCGCAGGGACAGACTGCAGGCTGGTCACAATTTGATGTAGGCTAGCCTAATTATTTCAGTCCCTGCTCCCCGACTGCTGACGTGCAGAAGTGCAACAAACTGCTCCCGCTTGTGCTTGCTCTCCATTAATGGTATGAATTTGTAAATGGATTTCAGGCTAAGCACTTCCTCAGTCTTTCCAGGGAAAAAAACACAAACAAATTACATTAATCTGCAACTATTTGATGTTTAGTTTAGTTATATTGTAATTTAAGTGATAAAATGTTTTCCATCAGTCTTGATCTGCACTTCAAATGTAATGCAACACAATTCAATATGTATGTTAATACTGTATTTTACTTTATGTGCTCCTTTAAAAAAAAAAATCACATTGTCAGATGTTTTCTTGTCCATCAGGATGACAATAACAAAACTGTAGTATCGTACACATCGACTCATACCGAAGCCTAAAAGTCAGGCTCTCTCTTCATCTGCTGCTTCCATTTTTTGTCCACTTTTTTAAGCCTCCTAACTTACTGGAGGTGCAATACGAAATTTGATAAAATTCCCCTTCCATGTGTTTCCAGAAAAGCTATTTTTTTTTTCATCTTGCGCATTGCTGTTGTTGGCCAATTCTTGTTGGAAAAAATAAAGCAAAATCTCTTCTGTTAAGAAATAATATTTATTCATACATAATCACTCATAAATGTCCATTTAGAGAAATGTCCTTGGCTTTAGTCACCACTGGAGAATTTAAGTGGGTTTTTTTTCGTGAAGAAATAAATCACCGTCTATAAGTACCAATCTGCAGCATCTGCCAAAAGACTCTTCAGTGGCATTTCAGCAGTCGACCATCCTCCTTCAGCGACCACGATCACGGCTCCGGCACCAGCATGGTTTCTATCTAAGCTTCAGCAGATATCTGTCCTGCCCTCTCCTCTCTGTAGCCTTTGAGCAGCTGGTTGATGAGTGTCAGTTCATTTTCTTTTCTCACAGGATAAAGAGGCGGGAAGGGGTTGCCTTTGTACTCCAGGACGGCCATCTTGGCTCTGTCCAGGTTCTGTCTGTTGGGGAGGCGTGCCATCCGCGTGTAGCCATGTGACTGAGTCTCGAACCGTGGAGCGAGGACCTTGAAGAGCTTTGGGACCAGATCCTTTTCCTGAGGAGGAGGAGAAGCACACTCAAAATAAACAACTTGACGACAACCGACTGGCATTCAGAGACGACGAGAGCTGCACACACGTACCGTCAGCCAAAAACTGGCCATTTTCATGGCCTTCTCATCAGTGTCCCCCTTTTTGGCGTAGTCAACCAGCTGGCAGGAACAAAAACAAAAACAAGAAAACACACAGTCAGAGCCAAAGAAAATTAACATCAGAATGTACATGCATGTCTAGGGGGATGGTGCTGACGCCAGATTAGGCCAGAGAGAGCCGTTTAGTATCCGCCCCTAAGGAGCAATCACTGGCTCTTAATGAGGATTTCGAGATGGAAAAAGGTAAACAGATTCCATTTGCTCTGTTTGATAAGGCCTGGTGTTTACACAGCGTTTATATCCACCTCTGCAAATTCTATCTCACTGTATTTATTGTATATTCAATGTGCTGCTTAGTGTTTATCGAACATTGTAGAAACGGTGTAACTTGCAAATAGACATTGGGGAATATGAATAAACGTAATGTGCCTTCATATTCCTTGATGCGAGTGATAGCTGTCTTTTTAATTATCTTATTAATTACTTGTCTCATAACTCACCTTGTTACAGATATTAATTTCAACATTTAATCATGCCAGTGTTGTTGAAAGCAAACAGTGACATATTTCCCAACCATTAACTGTTTATCCTCCACACATTTACAATTTCAGAACGAAATACGCATTTTATGTCACTTTTATACAGCAAGCCCCTAAGCTAGTTAGCTTGCTAGCAGCATCGTCCAGGTTGTCGTTACCTTCTCGGCGTAGAAGCGGACCTCGTCTGCCCGGGCCGCGATGGTTTCGATCCTCTCGTGTCGCACCAGTCCCGTCAAGAGGTTCCGCAGCATGTCGATTCGGGACCGCGGACCGAGACCCATCTTCCGGGCCACCCGGCCGTGGGAGATCAACGCTTGCAACGTGAGGCGCATCTTTGACCGGTTAAGAGTCGCCTGCGTGAATCCGCGACAGACAAACTACATAAATGACGAGCTGGGACGCGCGTAATGTTTTCAAACGACCCCCTGTCTGTTTTATAAGGCGGTTACCTCGATATAATAACGAATCTTTGAGGTCAGCGAAGTCGATGCGAAGTTTGCCGTTTTTGACATTGGCGGTGCGTCGCCAAATACGTCCGACTTGCTCACGGAACTGGGGAGCAATAGTTCCGCTGAATTCACTGCAAACGAAAATGATTAAACTAATAACCAAAGAAAAAATATGACGATGTAATAATAATAATAATAATAATAATAATAATAATAATAATAATAATAATAATAACAATAATAATAACCGTTATTATTATTTAAATTAAGTCAAGGAAGGAAATTGGGGCGTCTGTATATATTTTTTATTTTTTATTCAGTATTTTCCAGTTTCTAAAAACTCGTTGCTTAATTATTTTTAATAACATTTCTTCATGCTTCTATTGTGTTTGATCTATTATATAATATGTTGAGGCCCCTGGTCAATTGGTGGCAGCAGAAAAAAAAGAAAGGTCTAAAATCATGGAATAATGCATGTCACAAAACATTTTAATTGCTGCAATTTAAGGTCAGTGACAATATATAATATTTTTTTAAATCCTAATTGCTGTATTGTGAGGAAAACTAAACGCATGCGTATAGCCAAACTGGTGGCTAAATTAATACCACGTGGGCTGATTACCTGCTGCCATGCTGCAATTTGATTGGCTAATTTTACGTTGTACTGTTATAGTCAATTGTACGTAATGAACGCTGTGGATTATAGTCTATAAAACATGATAAATTTGAAGAAAAGATGAAACAACTTTCGGTGCCGACCAGCTGCGGAATAATGGTACAAACCAAAATGTTTGTAACCTAACGTTTTTTTACGTTTTGAGTGTCTTTCCGGTTAAACGGCTAACTGTTAGCTTGTCAGAGAAGACTACTCGCTTCGCGTTTATTCGGGGTGGGGTTTTTTCTGGTTCGTGGTTCCTAGTCAAGAACAGGCTTTCAGGATGTCAAGCATTTATTTTCTTTGAGTGGATTACCAAACATCAAACATGGAAGCAGCGGGACAAACGGCCTTGCTCGGCGGAGCTAACATGCTAACTCGACTGCTAGCCGTGCAAACCGGAAATCAATCAGAGGAACAGCGCGTTGAGAACAGGTATGTGAACACCCGGATTATCACCCGAAACAATGTGTACTTTTCTGGTTTTGCTTCTCTAGTTTTTGCTCCCCCCTCCTTCATTTTTCTACCATGTTTTTATTTCAATTTCAGCACAAAACTTCACAGTGTATTCCGTCATCATTGAGTTAATATTTTGTGTATCATGTGGATTTTCCGGGCAGATTAGAAGGATATAGAGACAAAAGAGAGATGCAAACGAAAAGCACACTATAAATGTAGTTTTTTTATTTTGAAATCCATGACAACAAGCAGAGTTTCATTTACACGGTTTTGCAGCTGTAGCAGAGGTGTGATTGGGCCGGATTTAGAAAGCGGCCATGGTGTTCTGCAGCCACTCTGTGAAAATGCATGTCTGATGCAAGAAAGAGAGGAAAAGGTTATGTCACACCAGGCTCTGTGAATATTTCTGTTTCATAAGAGAAATAAATGATGGGACGATATGAAAATGTTATGGCATGATTATCCTGGTCAAAATAATTCATGATCATCAAAATATGCTTAAAACATTTTTTTTATTGCATCACTGATAAAACGCACATCTTTTGTATGTGTGTGAAACAATTTTGTAGGTGTTTTTTAATTGTGATTCCTGATAAAATTCTATATCATCCCATCCCTAGCTTAAAAAAAAAGTTTTACCTTAGCATAGACACCTGGGTGGTTCCTCTCCGCACACCCAAAGCCCCAGGACACAACACCCTGCAGCTCACCGTCACACACAACGGGTCCACCGGAGTCACCCTGAGAGCATTTAACAAGAGGTCTCAATTGAGTGCTCCATAGGGTGCTCAATAAGTCATTATAGTTTGTGCACTTTGCACAACAGCAGATATGCATACCTGGCAGGAGTCCTTGCCTCCCTCCACATATCCAGCACAGAACATGGCCTCCGTGATCATGCCGGGGTAGGACATATCACAGTCCTCATCAGACAGGATGGGGATTTCCAGGCACTGCAGCCTGTTACTATCAGCAGCTGCGGAGATGCAGAACCAGAGACCCAATGACAAATGAAGGATGGAATAACGTGTAGTGAACGTGTGGAGGATGTGTTTTCATACTCACAGGAGCTCATGGTCACGCCCCACCCAGAGACCGTGCATGTGATGCCAGCGGGGGCACAGCTGGTGGGCAGAGCCACAGGCTTCACATAGTCGTTGATGGTGGCCGGTTTGCTCAGCTTGATCAGCATGATGTCATTGTTGACCAGCCAGGACTCGTAGTTGGGGTGAGGGATCACCTGGGATGCAGAAATGATCTGTTCGTTGCCATCCAGCCACCAACGGTTGTGGTCTCCGAGGACGATGTCCATTTTTCTGAAAGGGAGGAAAAAGTTGTGAGTGCGACAGAGGGAATGATGGAAGGGAGGGAGAGTAGTGGTTTAGATGGTTGAGGAGCACCCACGGTTTGTAGCAGTGAGCAGCAGACACCACCCAGTTCTCGTTGACCAGGGAGCCTCCACAGAAGTGGTAGCCGGAGTTCAGAGACACCTGATGGGGCTGAGAATGAGGCGTGCACTCATACCCACCAACGACCTTGTCATCGTCGATGGCAACTGAAAAGAAAATGTATTCATATATATATATATATATATATATATATATATATATATCAGCAAAAATAAATACAGTAGAATATTTACAAAAATGTTGCCGCGCAAATCCCACCATCTTTGTATCTCCTAGCTTCTTCTTGGCAGATAATTAATCAACAATCTGAAAGGAATGGTGTTTCTGGTTTTCTGCGATCTATTCTAAATGCGTTCCATACTTACAAACGGCTCCAAGGAGCAGAGCGAAGACCAGAGACCTCATGATTGCTTGATGACACTTGGAAATGCACGGATTTTCCTCGCTCCATGCCAGGGTTTTTATCGAGCGCTTGAACCTATGCCAACTGCTGAGAAACACACACCCCCGGGTGCTGCTAGCCAATCAAAACCCTCAAATAGTGCTGATGGGGAAAACTTAGGGCTGTCCTAGTCGACTAACATATAATATGTCGACTAATTGATACGTTTATTTCATTGATGGATCTGTAAAACCCAGTATCATGCAAAAGTAACACTGTGAATCTTGGTCATCAGATATGTGCTGTATTCTTGGAAATACATCATTCAGCATGAAAAAAAACAAAACAGTAAGAACCGCTCGACTATGGTGGACTAAATTTAAAACAAACCATTAATCAGCTAACTGTCTAAGACTAAAATTGTGACTCGGGTTTAAGGATTTTGTTCAGTTCGGTCACAAAAATGCTGTAGACACTGTATTCCTTTAGGTTTGATCTGTAGTTGCACCAGGCTGCTTTGAGTACAGAATGTTGTGTCCAGGTTGTAATCAGCGTCCTGACCTTGATTCGGTCCCAGACGCAGTGCCAGGTGGAGCTTCTCTCACAGACTCGCCGAGTGACTTCAAACCTCAGGGAATGCTTTTTCTGTACAGAACTGCTTCAAAATGTATATATGAAATTAGTTCGGTACAGTTTCACTTGGCAATCTTAATGGTGTGTTCATGTGTCGTGTATTAAGAACAATATCGTCAAAGTGAATGAGAAAGCAAGAGAAAAAACCCATTCAGATAAATTAAGCAGAAGGATTTTACTAATCGGTAAAATGCTGTTAAATAAAAAATGTCATTACATTGAATATGATAATGCATCTGATTTAAAAATGATAGTAATACAGCACAGTGAGTTCAGATGTTCTTTGAGACGGTTTATGAAATACAGTCACATAGTTTGCTGCTAAATATAATGTCCGCAGTATTCAATATGATTGCATTTGTCATATTTTAAGGGACGTAATGTCTCAGTCTGTAATTTCATCAGCTCTATCTCAGCTTTTGGAATGATGTTCTGCTGCTTTATATCCTACAGTTAAACGTATTACTACCAAACATAACTACAGTGATGTTGTTTCGTCTATTGTGTTTGTTTATCTATTTAATTCCTCTGCTGGGATGTTGTTTGCTCCATAAATAAATTGGCTTAACGTCAGGTGGCTCTCACACTAAGTGGGCTATTTGCAGAGCTGATTATATTTGACAAGGGTTGAGGTCATTGTGATTAAAATGTAATAGAAACTCAGTCATAGGGTATTATCTACAAAAAGCAGACTGCCTCATTCTGTAAAACAAGTAAAAAAAGAAAAACACGCCAAAATATAAGTACTGCCCAGTGCCCACATTAAGCCACGATATGTATGTGAAGGACATTTATAAGGCTTTTGAAAGGTTCTATTTCTGAATCTGAAATGAAGTTGAAATTGGTTCAAATTAAGCTTTTAGACCAAGTTAAGCATTAAAGTCAGATATCCCTAACAGGATGAACTTTTAAGTTATTCACACTGATCAATGTTTTTTCAGCTTGCTTATTTATTTGTGCATGATTTAACTGCACTGGACAATGGTTATTTATTAGTGTTGGTGAAAACAATTTTCATTCTATGCATGCAACACATTGTATAGCATACTTTTACTTACAATATATTGTATGTCAAAAGACAAGAAGTAATTGCCTTGTTTATACTGTATTTTGAAGACCAATTAAAACTAACATTTGATGTGAAAAAATCAGTTTGATTTGCAAGTATTATGATGCAAATGTGAAGATGTAGGAAAATGGGCAGAAAAAAACATAATTTGAAAGTCAAGATGTTAGACTTTATTGGCTCATATGGAAAACGACTGCACATTGTTCAGAAATCAACAACAAAAATGGAGTTATAATGACAGAAGAACGGCAGCAGAGCCACAAGATCAGACTTAGTAGGTGGCCATGGTGCGCTCCAGCCAGTCGTTGAAGAGGCAGACCTAAAATATAAGAAGACCAGAGTTAGAGGAGTGAATCGGCACAACAGTGGGGGAATAAACTTTCATTTTTAAAGTTACCTTGGCGTAGACACCAGGGTGGTCCCTCTCGGCACATCCGTAGCCCCAGGACACAACACCCTGCAGCTCACCGTTGCAGACCACGGGTCCACCAGAGTCACCCTGACGGAGAGAGAGAGTGTAAATGTGGAGGAAATTCTCAGTATTCCTGATTTGTAATTGAGGTGCAGAGGTCTGGGACAAAGTCCTCTTGTTACGTACCTGGCAAGAGTCCTTGCCTCCCTCCAGGTATCCAGCGCAGAACATGGCGTTGGTGATCATGCCGGGGTAGGAGTTATCACAGTCTTCCTCAGACAGGATGGGGATGTCCAGGCACTGCAGCTTGTTCTTGTCAGCGGCTACAACAAGTTAAAGAAAGCTTTTAGAATAACACCAAGGAGAATAAATGTTGCAGAGGAATATTCTACAAATCCGATTTGCTAAAAATGCAGATATGACTCACAGGCGCTCTGGGTGCTTCCCCATCCAGACACCTTGCACATGGTGCCAGCGGGGGCACAGCTGGTGGGCAGAGCCACGGCCTGCACGTACTGGTTGATGGTGGCGGGCTCGCTCAGCTTGATCAGCATGATGTCGTTGTTGATGTTGTAGGAGCTGTAGTTGGGGTGGCGGATGACGCGAGAGGAGCTGATGGACTGCTCGCTTCCCTCGGTGACCCTGAGGTTGTGCTCTCCGAGACGCACCTGAATGCGGCTGTAGAGGAAAGAGGGGCCAAGTGGCAGCTGAGTTTCACGACGCCCGTTAAAAGCAGATGAATTATCGTTTCCACAACATGACATGAGACTTACGACTTGTAGCAGTGAGCAGCAGACACAACCCAGTTGGCGTTGACCAGGGAGCCTCCACAGAAGTGGTAGCCGGAGTTCAGGGACACCTGATGGGGCTGGGAGTGGGCTTTGCACTCATACCCTCCGACGATCTTGTCGTCCTCCAAGGCAACTGAAAACACAAGAGGCCAAATAGTCAGCTAGTGTTGCTTTTTTTTTTAAATTCAGTTATTAGAGCACAGGCAGAAAGAATTGCTTACAAGCGGCTCCGATGAGCAGAACGAAGACCAGAGACATCATGGTTGCAGTGTGATCTTGTGGATAAAAGACTTCACCTGCAGTCCTGGTTTATATGGAGCGCTTCCTTTCCCGTTTTCCTCGTTGAACACGCCCCCAAGGTTGCTTTTGACCAATCGGGTCAAACCTGGAAAAGAAATGATAACGGGTTTAGGAAAGTCAAATATTGTGTTGGCTATGTGGTGCTCTGTACTCTCATATGCATGGCTGGCATTTCTTTTATTATTTATTATCTGCAAGTCTTTTAAGAAGCAAGATGAATGCAGTTGTAAAGGAGGCACACTGGGGAAACAACAGACTAAATGTATTTCAGAATGCATGATGCATATTTCTTAAGTAATATGTAAGTAAGTATTACTGTGTGTGTGTGTGTGTGTGTGTGTGTGTGTGTGTGTGTGTGTGTGTGTGTGTGTGTGTGTGTGTGTGTGTGTGTGTGTGTGTGTGTGTGTGTGTGTGTGTGTGTGTGTGTGTGTGTGTGTGTGTGTCAGCTCTGCAGATGGCTCTGTTCACAACCACAGTTGTTGAATGCGGCTTTCACAGGAAAACTCACCCACGTGTCTTTTTAGATCGAGCACCTAAAATAGGATAAAAGGTGATTCGGTGAAGTGGCAAGAGACAAGTGACACCGAGAAACAAAATGGCACAATTCCTATATGAAATCATGAGTAAGGACACTTCTCAGAGAATAGTGTGTCTTAAAAATAATCATTTTTTTTTATTTTTTTTATAACATTGTTACAATTTAAAAGGGATATTGAACAATTGAAATCAACATAAAGCAGTATCTGACTACATACAAATCAAAAACTCTGAACAGTGACTGTTGAATGTCAATCATAAATGTAAAGCAACACTTCAAAAATGTATTTAACTCCAGTATTATTTTGAACACGCATTAAAAAAGTCTGAATGGATTCATTTAATTCTAAAATATAACAACTCCATCATGTTCCTGTTATTATGTTACGCTTGTAAGTAAAGTTTCATGGACTCTTGATTGTATCTCAGCTACTTTAGATCAGTGAGTAAAGACATTTTGTGAATAAATGCAGCTGTTCAAGTCATATTGGGCTGAATATTATTGCATCACTCACAGGCCTGTGAGACCTCGACCTGTGGGTCAGTCACCTGTAGGGTTGGGCGGTATGAGCAAAATCTTATATCACGGTATGAATAATTTCATATCACGGTAACGGTATATATCACGGTATGGTTTTCGCCCCTGTAAATTAAATTAATGGCTTAAAAATAACCATACTGTCGCATTTGATCATTTTCCTCTTTTATTTTAATTTTCTCACAGTAGCATAACATTATTTTAAAGAAAATATAATTATATAATAAATAATAAGCCACAAAGAATGTGCAAATGTGTGGTAAACATTTCAACTCCAGCTTTAACTTAAGCTATAGTGTGTGTGCAAATGTAAACACAGAGCTCCATCTTAATAAGAAATAAAAATAACAAATGAGAAAAAGTATGCGTCGTGATGGCCTCCGTTATCTCCCTCCATCGATGTGATTTATTGTCATACGGGGTGCCTTTGGCGAAAGACTCATAATACTGCTTCGCATGTTTTAGCTTTAAGTGGTGGAAGAGGTTACCGGTGTTTCCACCTGCAGCAGCAACAGTCGCGCGACACTCTTTGCAGAGTAGCGCTTTTTGTTCGTTGTCGGATTTTCTAAATCCGAAAAAGTTCCACACAACAGACGTAGCGCCCTTTTTCGGAACGAGTTCCTCCAGCAGGGGTTGTAGCCGATTCCGTGGTCTGTCCAGGGACCATGGTCTCTGGCACGGCCAGTGGTCACAACCACTAGGGGCGCTAAAGACACTGGTCCCGACCAGCTCCTCAGTGGTCGCGACCAGTAGCTCTGTGGCACGGACCAGCTGGTCTCTGGCACGGCCAGTGGTCACAACCACTAGGGGCGCTAAAGACACTGGTCCCGACCAGCTCCTCAGTGATCTGCCCTGTGGTACCTGTGGTCTGTGAGGCAGCTTTAGTATTTTCTCCCCTTTACACTCGTTTTGGCAGCACTGTCAGCTGGATAAATGTCAGAGATCATAATCTTTTGTCTATAAAATAGAATTATTATGATTAATATTGTTATTATTATTGATTATGAAGATCCGTGTGGTCGGGACCAGCTGGTCTCTGGCACGGCCAGTGGTCACAACCAATCATTATTTTTACAACCAATCAATGTAAAAATAATTATTTTGTCTGACAAATATTTTTACTATCAATAGAAATCATACTGACTGAAGTTATCATTTTTCCTGACTTCAACCAAGCTGTTGAACAACTAAACTGTTAAAATGTATTGTGTTCCATATTTTGAGATGTTTTTATAATTGTTTTTTGTGTTGTTTCTGTGAAGCAACAATTATAGCACTGTGCCCAAGGCAAATTTCCCCTCGGGGACAAAGTTATTTCTATTCCGTTATGATTTCTATTGATAGTAAAAATATTTGTCAGACAAAATAATTATTTTTACATTTATTCAGCACAGTGTTGCCAACACAATGAGAAAAGGGAGAAGGTGTATTAAATGTACAACTACTCCAAAGACCACTCGGTAAGACAACAGGCAGATGACAAGGACCACAAGACAGACTAGTATCTTTAGCGCCCCTAGTGGTTGTGACCACTGGTCCGTGCCAGAGACCATGGTCCCTGGACAGACCACGGAATCGGCTACAACCCCTTCTCAGTTCCTCCTCTTCGTCATGGGTGGGTCGCGTTGCCTCCGTTTCCTCGTGACGTTCACTCTCCGCCTCCGCCATGATTGTTATTACTCAGGTAAAGCTGTTTCTTCTTCGTCGTGCTCATGCAACCATGCAAGCAGTCTGCTGCAATGCCTGCAGTGCCCCGTGTGTCGAGGCGGTGTAATTACAGTGACTCAGAGCGATGCTGCAGACATCTGCGCTTTCTCCGGTATAAACGGTATTGCAAAATCTCTACCGGTAGACACTTTTTATACCGTCACACAGTATAATACCGTCACACCGCCCAACCCTAGTCCCTGATATGAACCCCCATTTGGCATTTCTCACTACCCCGCTATCAAGTATTTATTTTGATTGGCATTTATTGGATCAATCGTGCCGCTTGGAGGAGCCTGGATATAAATACAAGGCTTCAGCTGAACTGGATCAAACGCTGCAACCATGATGTCTCTGGTCTTCGTTCTGCTCATAGGAGCTGCTTGTAAGTGTGATACAGTTCTTCTAGTGATGGTCGCCTTTTAATGCAGTTTGCACTTTTGTATGTTTGCTATTCCGCTGCAAAACTCACCAACCGTTTCCTACATTTGTTTTCAGTTGCCTTGGAGGACGACAAGATCGTCGGTGGGTATGAGTGCACGCCACACTCCCAGCCCCATCAGGTGTCCCTGAACTCCGGCTACCACTTCTGTGGAGGCTCCCTGGTCAACGCCAGCTGGGTTGTGTCTGCTGCTCACTGCGCCAAGTCGTAAGTACACTCTAGTTTCAGGTGTCACATATTGGTGAAAACAATTTTCATTCTATGCATGCAACACATTGTATAGCATACTTTTACTTCAATATTTTGTATGTCAAAAGACAAGAAGTAATTGCCTTGTTTATACTGTATTATGAAGACCGGTTAAAACGAATATTTATTGTGAAAAAATCAAGTATTATGATGCAAATGTGAAGATGTAGGAAAATGGGCAGAAAAAAACATAATTTGAAAGTCAAGATGTTAGACTTTATTGACTCATATGGAAAACGACTGCACATTGTTCAGAAATCAACAACAAAAATGGAGTTATAATGACAGAAGAACGGCAGCAGAGCCACAAGATCAGACTTAGTAGGTGGCCATGGTGCGCTCCAGCCAGTCGTTGAAGAGGCAGACCTAAAATATAAGAAGACCAGAGTTAGACGAGTGAATCGGCACAACAGTGGGGGAATAAACTTTCATTTTTAAAGTTACCTTGGCGTAGACACCAGGGTGGTCCCTCTCGGCACATCCGTAGCCCCAGGACACAACACCCTGCAGCTCACCGTTGCAGACCACGGGTCCACCAGAGTCACCCTGACGGAGAGAGAGAGTGTAAATGTGGAGGAAATTCTCAGTATTCCTGATTTGTAATTGAGGTGCAGAGGTCTGGGACAAAGTCCTCTTGTTGCGTACCTGGCAAGAGTCCTTGCCTCCCTCCAGGTATCCAGCGCAGAACATGGCGTTGGTGATCATGCCGGGGTAGGAGTTATCACAGTCTTCCTCAGACAGGATGGGGATGTTCAGGCACTGCAGCTTGTTCTTGTCAGCGGCTACAATACGTTAAAGAAAGCTTTTAGAATAACACCAAGGAGAATAAATGTCGCAGAGGAATATTCTACAAATCCGATTAGCTAAAAATGCAGATATGACTCACAGGCGCTCTGGGTGCTTCCCCATCCAGACACCTTGCACATGGTGCCAGCGGGGGCACAGCTGGTGGGCAGAGCCACGGCCTGCACGTACTGGTTGATGGTGGCGGGCTCGCTCAGCTTGATCAGCATGATGTCGTTGTTGATGTTGTAGGAGCTGTAGTTGGGGTGGCGGATGACGCGAGAGGAGCTGATGGACTGCTCGCTTCCCTCGGTGACCCTGAGGTTGTGCTCTCCGAGACGCACCTGAATGCGGCTGTAGAGGAAAGAGGGGCCAAGTGGCAGCTGAGTTTCACGACGCCCGTTAAAAGCAGATGAATTATCGTTTCCACAACATGACATGAGACTTACGACTTGTAGCAGTGAGCAGCAGACACAACCCAGTTGGCGTTGACCAGGGAGCCTCCACAGAAGTGGTAGCCGGAGTTCAGGGACACCTGATGGGGCTGGGAGTGGGCTTTGCACTCATACCCTCCGACGATCTTGTCGTCCTCCAAGGCAACTGAAAACACAAGAGGCCAAATAGTCAGCTAGTGTTGCTTTTTTTTTTAAATTCAGTTATTAGAGCACAGGCAGAAAGAATTGCTTACAAGCGGCTCCGATGAGCAGAACGAAGACCAGAGACATCATGGTTGCAGTGTGATCTTGTGGATGAAAGACTTCACCTGCAGTCCTGGTTTATATGGAGCGCTCCCTTTCCCGTTTTCCTCGTTGAACACGCCCCCAAGGTAGCTTTTGACCAATCAGGTCAAACCTGGAAAAGAACTGATAACGGGTTTAGGAAAGTCAAATATTGTGTTGGCTATGTGGTGCTCTGTACTCTCATATGCATGGCTGGCATTTCTTTTATTATTTATTATCTGCAAGTCTTTTAAGAAGCATGATAAATGCAGTTGTAAAGGAGGCACACTGGGGAAACAACAGACTAAATGTATTTCAGAATGCATCGAACACATTTTGTCTTTGAGTGCATAATCCCTGCATACCTTTTTTAAATTTAACTTGTTTACATGATGCATATTTCTTAAGTAATATGTAAGTAAGTATAACTGTGTGTGTGTGGGTGTGGGTGTGGGTGTGTGTGTGTGTGTGTGTGTGTGTGTGTGGCTCTGCAGATGGCTCTGTTCACAACCACAGTTGTTGAATGCGGCTTTCACAGGAAAACTCACCCACGTGTAGGGCTGCAGCTATCGATTCTTTTTGTAATCGATTAATTTAGCACTTTATCGATCGATTAATCGAGGAATCGGATAAAAAAAAATAGCGTTTTTAAACAAACAAAACAAATAATGCATAACGAAAATGATGTGGCTGTAAAATAATCAAGCATTTCTAAAAAAAATAAACAGAGGTATTCATTCCAACTCCAAAATCTGGCTCCAAAACTAAGCCCATTTATTAAGTGCCAGTGAGAATTTAACAACAATACAGTTAAATCAACTTGGATAAAACATGGATAACATTTAATTTACGTTTTGTTTTGCCAGCAATGGCCCTTTCCTCTCCCTGCCCTAAATATGTGTGTATATAGTGTACTTCTTCTGTGCCATTTATGTATTTAGCTTTCTCTATCACTACAGTAACTGTTTGACCGTTCTTTTCTCTGCTTTGAACTCCTCCGTCCGTTTGGGCAAACACAACAACTCACGGCCAAGCGTAAATCAGGCTTTCCGATTGGCTGTAAAAGCTGCTACGGGAGCCAATACGAGCCTCCGATGCATAAACGTAACTCTATACGTCACTCGCAAGATGGCGGATGAGAAGTGATCGATATACAACAAAACGGAGAAATGCGCCACGGAGACGAGGAGACATCTAGTCACACATTTTACTACTTTACGCATTCGTTTTGTTGTCAGAAATAAATCGCTCACATGGACAAGCAGGATACCGTTGTTTAGCCCCGATACTCTCTGTCGTTTACGGACATTCTGAGTCTGACTTTCCGCCATCGCGCCAACTAAATTCAGAATGAATGACCGTGTATGACGCGCTGGTGCTTCCTGAACAACGGTCCGTGTGGAACAATCGGATCCCTGCACATAGGCGCGTCATAGGAATTTAACGAGGCTTCGAGGCAGATGTTTTGCCTCGAGGAATTTTCATAATCGAGTTAATCGAGTAACTCGATGAATCGTTGCAGCCCTACCCACGTGTCTCTTTAGATCGAGCACCTAAAATAGGATAAAAGGTGATTCGGTGAAGTGGCAAGAGACAAGTGACACCGAGAAACAAAATGGCACAATTCCTATATGAAATCATGAGTAAGGACACTTCTCAGAGAATAGTGTGTCTTAAAAATAATCATTTTTTTATTTTTTTTATAACATTGTTACAATTTAAAAAGGATATTGAACAATTGAAATCAACATAAAGCAGTATCTGACTACATACAAATCAAAAACTCTGAACAGTGACTGTTGAATGTCAATCATAAATGTAAAGCAACACTTCGAAAATGTATTTAACTCCAGTATTATTTTTAACACGCATTAAAAAAGTCTGTGAATGTATTAATTTAATTCTAAAATATAACAACTCCATCATGTTCCTGTTATTATGTTACGCTTGTAAGTAAAGTTTCATGGACTCTTGATTGTATCTCAGCTACTTTAGATCAGTGAGTAAAGACATTTTGTGAATAAATGCAGCTGTTCAAGTCATATTGGGCTGAATATTATTGCATCACTCACAGGCCTGTGAGACCTCGACCTGTGACCCACAGTCTCCTGTAGGGTTGGGCGGTATGAGCAAAATCTTATATCACGGTATGAATAATTTCATATCACGGTAACGGTATATATCAAGGTATGGTTTTCGCCCCTGTAAATTCAATTAATGGCTTAAAAATAACCATACTGTCGCATTTGATCATTTTCCTCTTTTATTTTAATTTTCTCACAGTAGCATAACATTATTTTAAAGAAAATATAATAATATAATAAATAATAAGCCACAAAGTGTGCAAATGTGTGGTAAACATTTCAACTCCAGCTTTAACTTAAGCTACAGTGTGTGTGCAAATGTAAACACAAAGCTCCATCTTAATAAGAAATAAAAATAACAAATGAGAAAAAGTATGCGTCGTGATGGCCTCCGTTATCTCCCTCCATCGATGTGATTTATTGTCATACGGGGTGCCTTTGGCGAACGACTCATAATACTGCTTCGCATGTTTTAGCTTTAAGTGGTGGAAGAGGTTACCGGTGTTTCCACCTGCAGTAGCAACAGTCGCGCGACACTCTTTGCAGAGTAGCGCTTTTTGTTCGTTGTCGGATTTTCTAAATCCGAAAAAGTTCCACACAACAGACGTAGCGCCCTTTTTCGGAACGAGTTCCTCCAGCAGGGGTTGTAGCCGATTCCGTGATCTGTCCAGGGACCATGGTCTCTGGCACGGCCAGTGGTCACAACCACTAGGGGCGCTAAAGACACTGGTCCCGACCAGCTCCTCAGTGGTCGCGACCAGTAGCTCTGTGGCACGGACCAGCTGGTCTCTGGCACGGCCAGTGGTCACAACCACTAGGGGCGCTAAAGACACTGGTCCCGACCAGCTCCTCAGTGATCTGCCCTGTGGTACCTGTGGTCTGTGAAGCAGCTTTAGTATTTTCTCCCCTTTACACTCGTTTTGGCAGCACTGTCAGCTGGATAAATGTCAGAGATCATAATCTTTTGTCTATAAAATAGAATTATTATGATTAATATTGTTATTATTATTGATTATGAAGATCCGTGTGGTCGGGACCAGCTGGTCTCTGGCACGGCCAGTGGTCACAACCAATCATTATTTTTACAACCAATCAATGTAAAAATAATTATTTTGTCTGACAAATATTTTTACTATCAATAGAAATCATACTGACTGAAGTTATCATTTTTCCTGACTTCAACCAAGCTGTTGAACAACTAAACTGTTAAAATGTATTGTGTTCCATATTTTGAGATGTTTTTATAATTGTTTTTTGTGTTGTTTCTGTGAAGCAACAATTATAGCACTGTGCCCAAGGCAAATTTCCCCTCGGGGACAAAGTTATTTCTATTCCGTTATGATTTCTATTGATAGTAAAAATATTTGTCAGACAAAATAATTATTTTTACATTGATTCAGCACAGTGTTGCCAACACAATGAGAAAAGGGAGAAGGTGTATTAAATGTACAACTACTCCAAAGACCACTCGGTAAGACAACAGGCAGATGACAAGGACCACAAGACAGACTAGTATCTTTAGCGCCCCTAGTGGTTGTGACCACTGGTCCGTGCCAGAGACCATGGTCCCTGGACAGACCACGGAATCGGCTACAACCCCTTCTCAGTTCCTCCTCTTCGTCATGGGTGGGTCGCGTTGCCTCCGTTTCCTCGTGACGTTCACTCTCCGCCTCCGCCATGATTGTTATTACTCAGGTAAAGCTGTTTCTTCTTCGTCGTGCTCATGCAACCATACAAGCAGTCTGCTGCAATGCCTGCAGTGCCCCGTGTGTCGAGGCGGTGTAATTACAGTGACTCAGAGCGATGCTGCAGACATCTGCGCTTTCTCCGGTATAAACGGTATTGCAAAATCTCTACCGGTAGACACTTTTATACCGTCACACAGTATAATACCATCACACCGCCCAACCCTAGTCCCTGATATGAACCCCCATTTGGCATTTCTCACTACCCCGCTATCAAGTATTTATTTTGATTGGCATTTATTGGATCAATCGTGCCGCTTGGAGGAGCCTGGATATAAATACAAGGCTTCAGCTGAACTGGATCAAACGCTGCAACCATGATGTCTCTGGTCTTCGTTCTGCTCATCGGAGCTGCTTGTAAGTGTGATACAGTTCTTCTAGTGATGGTCGCCTTTTAATGCAGTTTGCACTTTTGTATGTTTGCTATTCCGCTGCAAAACTCACCAACCGTTTCCTACATTTGTTTTCAGTTGCCTTGGAGGACGACAAGATCGTCGGTGGGTATGAGTGCACGCCACACTCCCAGCCCCATCAGGTGTCCCTGAATGCCGGCTACCACTTCTGTGGAGGCTCCCTCGTCAACGCCAACTGGGTTGTGTCTGCTGCTCACTGCGCCAAGTCATAAGTACACTCTAGTTTCAGGTGTCACATATTGGTGAAAACAATTTTCATTCTATGCATGCAACACATTGTAAAGCATACTTTTACTTCAATATTTTGTATGTCAAAAGACAAGAAGTAATTGCCTTGTTTATACTGTATTATGAAGACCGGTTAAAACGAATATTTGTTGTGAAAAAATCAGTTTGATTTGCAAGTATTATGATGCAAATGTGAAGATGTAGGAAAATGGGCAGAAAAAAACATAATTTGAAAGTCAAGATGTTAGACTTTATTGGCTCATATGGAAAACGACTGCACATTGTTCAGAAATCAACAACAAAAATGGAGTTATAATGACAGAAGAACAGCAGCAGAGCCACAAGATCAGACTTAGTAGGTGGCCATGGTGCGCTCCAGCCAGTCGTTGAAGAGGCAGACCTAAAATATAAGAAGACCAGAGTTAGAGGAGTGAATCGGCACAACAGTGGGGGAATAAACTTTCATTTTTAAAGTTACCTTGGCGTAGACACCAGGGTGGTCCCTCTCGGCACATCCGTAGCCCCAGGACACAACACCCTGCAGCTCACCGTTGCAGACCACGGGTCCACCAGAGTCACCCTGACGGAGAGAGAGAGTGTAAATGTGGAGGAAATTCTCAGTATTCCTGATTTGTAATTGAGGTGCAGAGGTCTGGGACAAAGTCCTCTTGTTACGTACCTGGCAAGAGTCCTTGCCTCCCTCCAGGTATCCAGCGCAGAACATGGCGTTGGTGATCATGCCGGGGTAGGAGTTATCACAGTCTTCCTCAGACAGGATGGGGATGTCCAGGCACTGCAGCTTGTTCTTGTCAGCGGCTACAACAAGTTAAAGAAAGCTTTTAGAATAACACCAAGGAGAATAAATGTTGCAGAGGAATATTCTACAAATCCGATTAGCTAAAAATGCAGATATGACTCACAGGCGCTCTGGGTGCTTCCCCATCCAGACACCTTGCACATGGTGCCAGCGGGGGCACAGCTGGTGGGCAGAGCCACAGCCTGCACGTACTGGTTGATGGTGGCGGGCTCGCTCAGCTTGATCAGCATGATGTCGTTGTTGATGTTGTAGGAGCTGTAGTTGGGGTGGCGGATGACGCGAGTGGAGCTGATGGACTGCTCGCTTCCCTCGGTGACCCTGAGGTTGTGCTCTCCGAGACGCACCTGAATGCGGCTGTAGAGGAAAGAGGGGCCAAGTGGCAGCTGAGTTTCACGACGCCCGTTAAAAGCGGATGAATTATCGTTTCCACAAGATGACATGAGACTTACGACTTGTAGCAGTGAGCAGCAGACACAACCCAGTTGGCGTTGACCAGGGAGCCTCCACAGAAGTGGTAGCCGGAGTTCAGGGACACCTGATGGGGCTGGGAGTGGGCTTTGCACTCATACCCTCCGACGATCTTGTCGTCCTCCAAGGCAACTGAAAACACAAGAGGCCAAATAGTCAGCTAGTGTTGCTTTTTTTAAAATTCTGTTATTAGAGCACAGGCAGAAAGAATTGCTTACAAGCGGCTCCGATGAGCAGAACGAAGACCAGAGACATCATGGTTGCAGTGTGATCTTGTGGATGAAAGACTTCACCTGCAGTCCTGGTTTATATGGAGCGCTCCCTTTCCCGTTTTCCTCGTTGAACACGCCCCCAAGGTTGCTTTTGACCAATCGGGTCAAACCTGGAAAAGAAATGATAACGGGTTTAGGAAAGTCAAATATTGTGTTGGCTATGTGGTGCTCTGTACTCTCATATGCATGGCTGGCATTTCTTTTATTATTTATTATCTGCAAGTCTTTTAAGAAGCATGATAAATGCAGTTGTAAAGGAGGCACACTGGGGAAACAACAGACTAAATGTATTTCAGAATGCATCGAACACATTTTGTCTTTGAGTGCATAATCCCTGCATACCTTTTTTAAATTTAACTTGTTTACATGATGCATATTTCTTAAGTAATGTGTGTGTGTGTGTGGGTGTGTGTGTGTGTGTGTGTCAGCTCTGCAGATGGCTCTGTTCACAACCACAGTTGTTGAATGCGGCTTTCACAGGAAGAAAGATCGAGCACCTAAAATAAGATAAAAGGTGATTCGGTGAAGTGGCAAGAGACAAGTGACACCGAGAAACAAAATGGCACAATTCCTATATGAAATCATGAGTAAGGACACTTCTCAGAGAATAGTGTGTCTTTAAAATAATCATTCTTTTATTTTTTTTATAACACTGTTACAATTTAAAAGGGATATTGAACAATTGAAATCACTATAAAGCAGTATCTGACTACATACAAATCAAAAACTCTGAACAGTGACTTTTGAATGTCAATCATAAATGTAAAGCAACACTTCAAAAATGTATTTAACTCCAGTATTATTTTGAACACGCATTAAAAAAGTCTGTGAATGTATTAATTTAATTCTAAAATATAACAACTCCATCATGTTCCAGTTATTATGTTACGCTTGTAAGTAAAGTTTCATGGACTCTTGATTGTATCTCAGCTACTTTAGATCAGTGAGTAAAGACATTTTGTGAATAAATGCAGCTGTTCAAGTCATATTGGGCTGAATATTATTGCATCACTCACAGGCCTGTGAGACCTCGACCTGTTGGTCAGTCACCTGATATGAACCCCCATTTGGCATTTCTCACTACCCCGCTATCAAGTATTTATTTTGATTGGCATTTATTGGATCAATCGTGCCGCTTGGAGGAGCCTGGATATAAAAACAAGGCTTCAGCTGAACTGGATCAAACGCTGCAACCATGATGTCTCTGGTCTTCGTTCTGCTCATCGGAGCTGCTTGTAAGTGTGATACAGTTCTTCTAGTGATGGTCGCCTTTTAATGCAGTTTGCACTTTTGTACGTTTGCTATTCCGCTGCAAAACTCACCAACCGTTTCCTACATTTGTTTTCAGTTGCCTTGGAGGACGACAAGATCGTCGGTGGGTATGAGTGCACGCCACACTCCCAGCCCCATCAGGTGTCCCTGAATGCAGGCTACCACTTCTGTGGAGGCTCCCTGGTCAACGCCAACTGGGTTGTGTCTGCTGCTCACTGCGCCAAGTCGTACGTACACTCTAGTTTCAGGTGTCAGATATTCATCTGATGAAGGAATATGCAAACATTAAAAAAATAAAATAAACACTCTCTTTTTCAGTCGTATTGAGGTGCGTCTTGGAGAGCACCACATCGGCGTCACCGAGGGCAGCGAGCAGTTCATTCAGTCTTCCCGTGTCATCGAACACCCCTTCTTCAACCCATACTCCCTCGAGAATGACATCATGCTGATCAAGCTGAGCGAGCCCGCCACCCTCAACCAGTACGTGCAGCCCGTGGCTCTGCCCACCAGCTGTGACCCCGCTGGCACCATGTGCAAAGTCACTGGCTGGGGCAACACCATGAGCTGTGAGTGTGAAAGTTATTTAAATCTGCCCTGCGATCTCCAACACGCCATCCCTTCTGCTCACTTCCCCTTTTTGCCGTCTTGCTGCAGCTGCCGACAGCCGAAGGCTGCAGTGTCTGGACATCCCCATCCTGTCTGATGAGGACTGTAACCGCTCCTACCCCGGCATGATTGACAACACCATGTTCTGTGCCGGATACCTGGAGGGAGGCAAGGACTCCTGCCAGGTGTGCATCTGATTTTGTGTTTTCAAACAGATTTTTTTTTTGTCCTCTCATATTCAAAACTCCATCAATGGTTTCTGTATTGCAAAGGTTCCCGCTGTGAGTTTAATGACTTCCTCTCCCTCAGGGTGACTCTGGTGGCCCCGTTGTGTGCAACGGTGAGCTGCAGGGTGTTGTGTCCTGGGGCTACGGGTGTGCCGTGAAGGACAACCCTGGTGTCTACTCCAGGGTAACATTTCACCGCATCACCTAAAAATATTACCATCGCCTTCCTTAATGCATTTAATTTTCCAGTACAACAAACAAACTAATATCTTTTCCTTTTCAGGTGTGCGTGCAGACGGAGTGGCTCCGCGACACAATGGCCAGCTATTAACTTCTTCATTCAAGCTTCACATCAGACACACGTTATTGACTGTCCAAATACCAAGTTGTATTTGCTGGAGTTGAAGTAAAACAAATAAAAGTCTTTTGAAATTCATCATTGGTTCTTCTGTGTGATTGTCTTTTTATTAAGATGCGTCTAATGAATGCAACTGTGACATAGAGGACTTATCTAGACAAGGGTTTTCAGCAATTACAGAGAATTTGGGGGGAAGTAAACAAAGATTTTTAATTTTTTATGAAAAGTATTTTTATCGATTTGGTCACATACATCCAAAATGTTTCTATAAAAGCTATTATTTCTAAATGAATGCTAACTTCACTATGTCTCGCCTAAAAAGACAAAATATTTCACTCTGAAACCAGCAGGACAGAAGTCTAATATAATTTCAGGAAAGTCCAAGTCATTAGTCGTTTAAAGTATATTTGTTTTTTTCCCATTTGGGTGATTTATATGCCTAGTGTGGACTGAAAGAAAAAACAAATTAACTTTATTATTAAATGAGAAATGTTCTGTGAAACGACTACGTGTTATCTTTTAAATCATTTTTCAAAGCACATTTGTGTCGGTAGGCATTTCTTTAATAATTCTTCTATGAGATATTTACGTATATATATATATATATATATATATATATATATATATATATATATATATATATATATATATATTCTTTTTAACTTGTCTTTATTTCTAATATTCATGCTGTATTCCGCTGGTGTTGTAACTGTTCTGCCTACTTTCTGTTTTTTTTTTTTTAATGACCCACGCTCTAAACAATATAACATTTAATTGTTGCAACGTTCGTTCTACCAGTGAAATCTAACTTATAAAGTATATTTACTGAAGTACTCTAATGAAGTACACTGTTAATCTACATTTACTTTATTTTAATATTTTCCATTACATTCATTTTATACTTCACTGCATTTTAGTGACAAATATTTTGCTTTAAACTTTGCTACATTTTATCCGCCTGCTACAATTTAATACTTTAATACTAATATTTCACCACTTCTACTTCAGATTAAAATGCAGATTTTTAGCTTTTTCTTGCCACAGAGTATTAATTAATTTGTGGTGTTTTCACTTTTAAGTAAAGCACTCCTTCCACACTGCTTTCTACCTATGTATTGAAAAGTGTTTTTTATTCTTTATTCTGAGCATCTAAACACTTTTTATTGGGAAGATTATCATTCGTTTTTCTAGGTACCCTCGCCCCTCGTATCTGAATTTAGCTTCTAGGTAACAGGTGCTGAGAATCCCACAGCTGTGAGATACTGTGTTGACACCCATCTAAGTATAGAGGTGACTTGTGTACCTGTACAATCTGACCAGAGAAACATGAGCCAACTTTCAGGTGTTGGCTTCAAACCTTAACCAAAATAAACGAAGCAATATTAGTATTGCTTGAGAAACTGCATTGGTAGTAGCCCCACTCGCTGTGAAATAAATGTCCCCTTTGCAGACTTGCAGTTAATTTATTGATGATTTTATAGAGTTAAGTTGGACAAAGTGGTGCTAAGTCAAACTCCATATGCTGGTTTATGGCAATACGTCATCATTTAGAGCTGATTTATCATTTGTTTAGCATCTGAAACACAATTCTGCTGAGTAACTCCGGCTGAAAGTTAAATGAAGTGCATTAAAAACAGTTTTTCTCTGAAATGTAATAGTTATATATATAAAAACTAGACTGGTATATAAGCTATTACTGTATTTCTGCACATAACTTACTAT
The DNA here is from genome assembly GCF_963514095.1 of Eutrigla gurnardus. NCBI lineage: Eukaryota > Metazoa > Chordata > Actinopteri > Perciformes > Triglidae > Eutrigla > Eutrigla gurnardus. Next base: position 17,425,526 of record NC_139937.1, on the reverse strand, counting down.
ATTGAAAAATGTTCAACCTCGTCGTCATACTAATCAAGATAAAGTCCCCCCCCGCCTCCCTAATATAAATAACATAATGAATTGGGCTGTGAGTGTTACTCTTATGAGACAAGCATATGTGGCCATTAAATGCAAAGTAATGATGTTACTTTGTTTCGTTTTGGCACAATCCTTTTAATTTATCTTTATAACGTTACAAAAGACATTTTCTAGATATTTGGAGATAATTGAATAATAACTTTTACCTGTACTGTAATATACGAGTAAATACATAACATGCTTTTCCAAATTTGCTGACAATGAAGCGATCCTTACATCTACCATGAGAATATTTTTTTACGTAATTCTGGAAATCGACCCCTTAACCCCCAACATCCCGCCACAGAGATTGGCCCCTCGCTGACCAATGAGGATGGAGGCAGACTGGGCAGCTCTGCCGTCTGCAGATATAAACCAGGGCTGCAGGTGAAGTCACATCATCGACAGGATCACTCAGCAACCATGAGGTCTCTCGTCTTCGTTCTGCTCATCGGAGCTGCTTGTGAGTGAACTTCCTGTCCAGCTGATTGCCTTCCTTTCTCTAATCAGAGATCAGCTGATTGATCTGCACCCATCATCAGTACACACTGATGATGGGGTTTGAATAGAAATACATTAAAGGACACCCTGCACACTGTTTTGTTGCAGCAAACAACTAACTCACTGATGTTTTTCAGTTGCCTTGGAGGACGACAAGATCGTCGGAGGGTATGAGTGCACGCCACACTCCCAGGCCCATCAGGTGTCCCTGAACTCCGGCTACCACTTCTGTGGAGGCTCCCTGGTCAACGCCAACTGGGTTGTGTCTGCTGCTCACTGCTACAAGTCGTAAGTCTCATGTCATGTTGTGGAAACGATAATTCATCTGCTTTTAACGGGCGTCGTGAAACTCAGCTGCCACTTGGCCCCTCTTTCCTCTACAGCCGCATTCAGGTGCGTCTCGGAGAGCACAACCTCAGGGTCACCGAGGGAAGCGAGCAGTCCATCAGCTCCTCTCGCGTCATCCGCCACCCCAACTACAGCTCCTACAACATCAACAACGACATCATGCTGATCAAGCTGAGCGAGCCCGCCACCATCAACCAGTACGTGCAGGCCGTGGCTCTGCCCACCAGCTGTGCCCCCGCTGGCACCATGTGCAAGGTGTCTGGATGGGGAAGCACCCAGAGCGCCTGTGAGTCATACCTGCATTTTTAGCAAATCGGATTTGTAGAATATTCCTCTGCAACATTTATTCTCCTCTGTGTTATTCTAAAAGCTTTCTTTAACGTATTGTAGCCGCTGACAAGAACAAGCTGCAGTGCCTGGACATCCCCATCCTGTCTGAGGAAGACTGTGATAACTCCTACCCCGGCATGATCACCAACGCCATGTTCTGCGCTGGATACCTGGAGGGAGGCAAGGACTCTTGCCAGGTACGTAACAAGAGGACTTTGTCCCAGACCTCTGCACCTCAATTACAAATCAGGAATACTGAGAATTTCCTCCACATTCACACTCTCTCTCTCTGTCAGGGTGACTCTGGTGGACCTGTGGTCTGCAACGGTGAGCTGCAGGGTGTTGTGTCCTGGGGCTACGGATGTGCCGAGAGGGACCACCCTGGTGTCTACGCCAAGGTAACTTTAAAAATGAAAGTTTATTCCCCCACTGTTGTGCCGATTCACTCCTCTAACTCTGGTCTTCTTATATTTCAGGTCTGCCTCTTCAACGACTGGCTGGAGCGCACCATGGCCACCTACTAAGTGATCCAAACGAGCAAGTTCAGTCAAGCAGCTCAACATCATCTGCTGTTAATGTTCCATCCATCGCACTGAACTATATGACGAATAAAGAATTCAAAGCAAAGTATTTGGGCTGTGTGACATCATTAAAAATAACAGATTCTAGAGTATAGTTCACTAAGGTGGAGCGTGTGTGTGTGTGTGTGTGTGTGTGTGTGTGTGTGTGTGTGGTATTTCAGTTTTATCATGACTGACTGCTCTCTGTTATCCGGTTTGAAGTCACATGATGGATAAAGATTCCTAAGATGGAATTCACTTTGCATCATTTGTTGCTTGCCGATTTCATTAAAATGTGTTTTATGAATTACTATTAAATATCAGGATACTTGATTAACAGCTAAAAAACACACACACAAACATATCAAATGTGTGTATCACACACTGCCTTCTCGGTTATTCCCATAACAATATCGTGGTTGCTGTTGCCGCAGACTTACCGCAGCGTTGAAGCGTCGCATTGAATTTGGTACATTTACATGTTATTTTGATTGCGCTGATGAAGTTTTAAATGAGAATTATTTTTGGGTTTAATTTTTTCCATGTTACTCCCGTTGCTGCTGTGTTTCAAATCAATGCTTAATTGAAAATGACATTCATGTACCACTGAGTCCGTTATGATGTTGCCGATCTGGGTTCTTGTGTAAAGAGTGTTACCCTCTATAAACCCCTCCCACATTAGGATTAAACTCTTCTTCTTCTTTTTTTTTTTTACAGTATTCCAATGGAATTCTAAGAAGCTGGAAGAGCCCCAGGTGGACGGACGGCAGGTACTTCTACATTATACCCCACTAGAAATCTCACAACTCAGAGGAGAGATGTCTGTGGTGCTGGTTGCCAATAAATAATTCAACATAATTTCCCCAGTTTTTGAACTATGAATAAATTAATTATGAATGCATACGCAAAATGATTTTTTAAAAGGGGGCTTTAATTTTCTACATTTAGTAATTCATTTAACTAATTTAACTAATAATGTCCTCTGTCATGTTTCATCATCTCATTTCTTTCTGCATCTCGTTTCACTCTGGTGGTGATGATGATGATGGTGGTGATGATGATGATGATGAGGGATAATCCACACTCCTGTCTGGGCCAAACCGATGGGAGATATTTCCTGTGCAACTACCTAATGATTTATGTCAGGTAGACTATTTCTTGTTGCAACTGACCGCTGGTTTTCAACCAACAGCTTCAACAAACTTTTCACGGACAAGAAATCGAAGCCATTATTGTCCATTATGTCCTTTCTTGTTGAAGAGTAATTGCAGTGTTTTTGATCATCCTGTTGGTGAAAATAGCTTAACGTGATTATTTTTCTTTTTTGGTAACAGATGATCGATTCAAAAAATGTGTGATTCAAGCTCGTGTTGCATCAGCTTCTTCGTTTTTTCCCCCTGCTGAGCCCCAAGTGATTAAAAGCTTATTCACACAAAGGGAGAATATCTTTTCTTCCATTCTCATGAGGAACAGTAGACCACCACATTTTTAGAAACCTCCCAGAGTGAATCGCAGAGCGTCATCGTTTAGACGTTGAAGGAAGAGTGGGTGAGTCATCTCCAGCCACTTTTAAACCACAACTATATAATATAATAATGTATAATGATTGGGGATTTGAGACCAAGTTCTCAGTTCTGAATGGAACTCATTGATCACATTTCAAGTCAAACTGCTTTTCAAAGTCTTGTGATATTTATAGATATCAACATTTGCACGCTTCCAGGTGTCAGAAACTCAAAATGAGGGCCGTAAAAACCAAAGATCGACATGAACGTATCACAAATCATGCGTTTTTAACTCAATTAACTCATTAACAGTCTCATTTCTGTCTTATTTTGATGAAAATGTTCTGGGGGTGATTCATGTAGGTCATGTAGGATTTGCTCCCAAGCTGATGCGTTTTTTTGTTTTTTGTTGGGTTTATTTATTTATGGTTTACTGACATCAGCTGTGATTGTTTGACTGTGGTTTATATTTCTTTTGGCGGAAATGTCACCACTGAATTGAAATGAGGTATTCATAAAAAAAAAAGAAACAGGAGCGTCCACAGAGGGAGCGAAGTCAAAAATAACAAACACACCGATGCATCAAAAACTTGTAGATTTTATTGATTATTGCCCCGACTAAACACAACTCACATCTCTCTCTCTCTCTCTCTCTCTCTCTCTCTTGCTGTTTCTCATTGTGGCTCTCTCTCTCAGCCTCTAGCACACTGCTTTTCTGTTTTGACATTACCCAACACCTCCACCACCTCCCGTCTCTTTCAATTTCAATCTCCCTCCGCTCTCCCCCTCTCTCGCATGGCTCTGTGACGGGAGGTCACGGCCTAGCTGTACATGGAGAGAATGTCGTTGATCCAGGGCATCAGAGAGCACACTTTGGTGTAAACGCCTGGGAAGTTGGGTTGAGCACAACCCTGCCCCCAAGAGACGATGCCCTGCAGCTCCCCGTTACACACCAGAGGACCGCCAGAGTCACCCTGAGCAGAGAGAAGAGTTTAGTCCTTCCATCCCGTACAATATGTTTGTGATTTTTTTTTGGTGTGGAAGTACCTGACAAGCATCCTTTCCTCCCTCCAGGTATCCGGCGCACACCATGCGGTCGGTGATCAAGCCGGGGTAAGAACCATCGCAGTCCTTGTGAGACAGAATGGGGACGTCCACACACTGAAGGTAGAATGGGTTGAACACTGCGGACGAGAGCGGGACAGAAAGATAAAGGTGGGTAAGTATGTTCATTATGTTCCGCCGAAGTCGACAACTCATAATAATATCCAACTTTTGTGGAGCGGCTACTTCATTTATCTAATAAAACGTAATAATAAATCATCACCCCCTCTATACTAGACATTAGATTAAATTATGTTTTTAAATTGTGGGTGGTAAATCACACTTTTTATTAAAGTGTATTATGTGCACGGTGAGAACAGATAACCTAGCAACAGTAACTAAGGGGTAGTTGTTCAGGAAAATTCATCAAATGGTGTTGTACTGCCTGGGGAAATTTGTCAGCCAGCAAACAAAGTTTATTTAGTGTATTAATACTTTTAACAGAGTCCCTCTGTACAGTCTTTAGCCAAACCTATTAAGCCCCTTATCTTGTCTTGTGATTAATTACAAGTTAGTAGACGACGGACTAGATAGTAACCACGGCCTTTAAATATATGACCTCCGCTGTGCACCTTTTACTGCTGGGTTAATATTTTATTTCATAAAAGTTAGTTTTGTGATTGTATCTAAGGTTGTCTGGTTCATAGTGAGGCTTTTCTTGTTATGCAATTTAAATCTATGGATACATCACGTTTTGCATCAATAGGATCACAAAAGAATACATATTCTGTTATCATGAGAAAGACATTTTTGATGTGCTTCCTCACCTTGATCCGTGTAGATGTTCCCCCATCCCGACACCGTGCACATGTCCCCGGGTGCAGGGCAGGCTTGGGGCAGGGCGACGGGCTTGACGAACTCGTTCACGGCGACGGGGTGTGCCAGCTTCATCAGCATGATGTCGAAGTCCAGGGTCTGGTAGTCGTAGCTCTGGTGCCAGTAGATGGCGTCCACCGGCATGAACTGCTCCGTGCCCTCGTTCACCCAGATGTGGTGGTCGCCCACGACGGCAATCTGTGAAAAGGGGCTGAGAAAAAAAAATCATTATAAACGCACGCATACAGGAAAAAACATTCAAATGCACCAATCTGACACTCACTTCTGCCAGCAGTGGGCAGCAGAGGCGATCCATTGGTCGTTGATGAGGGAGCCGCCGCAGAAGTGGTAGCCGATGTTGAGGGACACCTGCCAGGGTTGAGAGTGGGCTGCACACTCGTAGCCACCCACGATCTTATCATCCATGGGTGCTGCAGCTGTGGTGGAAATAGAAAAAAAAATGATTTGTGTTTATCGTAGTTACAGTTCTTCTTTACCCTGAAACGGTCACTGTGTTTACCTGCAGCGCCCAGGAGCGTGACAACAATCAGGCCAATCATCTCGTGGCTGACTTAAACCTTCCTAACGACCAGACGTGTGTTATCCGTCACTCGCTGTATTTATACCCAAACTCTTCCACGTCTTTCCATGCTCTCCCTCCTCCTCCACCTAATAGCCACCCACCCCGAACCTCCCCCTGCTCTCCTTTCAAAAAAACATCCTTATCTCCTCATGTGCCACGTTCATCTATCCGCTTACATATTTTTGGCCTTGGAGAATGTTTTCCCCTTTGTTTTTCACATCATTTTCTGCACCTATCACCTAAATAAATGTGCCTATTCTTTTTAAAGGGAGCCACTTGTGTAGCTCCTTTCATAGCAGAAACCACCATGAATTATTGTTACCAGCCACGTTGTGATGTCACACATGTTGAATTTAATAGACAACGATTTCATCTGCATTCATTAGGAGCTTAAAGGCTGACGATTGCTGTCTGACACCAAACCAGAATCTAAAAAAACCTGAGATAACAGATGATTTCTTTCTCACCTCGCTTGGCTTTTATTCAAGAGCGACCAAACGTGGAGCCGTGAAGCAGCATCGGCCCAAACCGGCTAGAAGGTTGTATAGTTATTTCTGTTGTTTGATATTAGGCCAACAATAAGTGACCCATGAGAGAACCGTAAGCAGGTGTTAAATGTGCCGAGACCTTGGTCCGTATCGGTAAATGAGGTGCCCAGATGATGTAACTACAGGGGGGTGAGCTGCGACGGGGGCAGGAGTGGGCATACAGTGTGGAAAAAGAGTTGATTGGAGGACAAATATCGGGGTCAAAGGAAGGAGGGAGGGGAGGAGGGCGAGCACAACGGGGCTGCTTGGATATAAATATGAGCTTGGGTGTGTCCAGGTGTGTTCTGCTCATTAACCTGACACCATGAGACTGCTGGCTCTGCTGCTGATGATCGGAGCTGCTGCTGGTAAAGACACAGAAATGCACACACGCAGAAGGAAATGAGAGCACACACACACACACACACACACACACACACACACACACACACACACACACACACACACACAGACACATCCATCTCTCTCTCTCTCACAGCGGCAGTTCCCCGTGAAGATGGCCGGATCATCGGCGGGTACGAGTGTGCGGCTCACACCCGTCCGTACATGGCCTCCCTCAACTATGGTTACCACTTCTGCGGCGGTGTGCTCATCAACGACCAGTGGGTGCTCTCCGTTGCTCACTGTTGGTACAAGTAAGTATGCGTTGATGGAAACTAAGATTACTTTCAAATATTGTATTCATCATCCTACTGCTTTTTTTCTGACACGTCTTGGGTTTTTTTTTTTGTTGCCTTTATTTAGATGAAGATAAACAGAAAAGCAGATGGAGCACTAATGATTTTTAATCTCGGCCCATATGTGGCAGACATCTCTTGAATCTAAAAATAGTGTCGTTCAAATGGAGAGATCAAGTCTGATGTAGAAAACAAAATACGGAACGTTTTTTTTCTGCGTCCACATTTTTCTGATATATTCCACCTCCTCTCTCAGTCCCTATGCCATGCAGATCGTACTGGGAGAACACAACCTGCGAGTGTTTGAGGGCACCGAGCAGGTCATGAAGACCGATAACATCATCTGGCACCCTAGGTGAGTGGAAATAGGAAAAATCCTTTGCACAGTTTCATTCTTATCTGATTCATTCAGTGCAGAGAAACAGCTAAAGTGTAAAGCTTCTTTTATATTTTCTCTGTGTGAAGTTATGACTACCAGACTCTGGATTTCGACATTATGCTGATCAAGCTCTACCATCCAGTTGAGGTGACCAATGCGGTTGCACCCATCCCATTGCCCACAGGCTGCCCGGCGGCTGGGCTCTCCTGCTCTGTGTCTGGCTGGGGAAACACTGCCATGGGTGGCGAGGGTGGGTTCATTATACTGTTTGCAATTTTATAGCTCAATGCCATTATGTGTTGAATTTGTGGTCTTATAATGGGATTTTAGCTCCTTTTTAAATGACTCTCATGGCAAAACCCTTATTCCCGTTTCTGGAAAAATGAGACAATCACGGTGAAATCGATGAAGTCAGTCCGTTGCTTTCAAATCAATAATTTCAGCGTCCAAGCTGGGCAGCAGGGGGAAAGTGCAACAGTAGCTTTTTTTTAATTTAGGTTTCCATTGGGGGTGTGTCAAAGTTGACAATTTTCATATTAAATAGAGAAATAAGCACATTTCCCGTTGTAATGGATAAGTCTGGTGAGAGTCTATATTTCTCTTTTTGTCACAAATCCAATGAAAATCTCATTTCCAGCAGTGAATTGATTCGACAAACAATGTGATTTCCTGTGGTAGCCAAAGTTTGATGTTTCTCCTCTGCGTCATAGATCTCATGTATCCAAAAACTGAACCACATCATCTCACTGGGTGGCATGCTCCTTTATTACTACATCACTGTAGTTTACCTTGTAGCTGACCCCACATACACCATCAGGCTGCCGCCAATACTCGCCAGGGCCCGAAATGTGTATTAATACGCAGCTGAACATAGTCCCCAACAAATGTAGGCTTACAATATATATGTGTGACCTGTTTTAATTGTTATATATAGATGAGCTTGAGATGCAATAGGAACAAGTGGGAGTGAGAGTTACAGACAAGCAGAAGTGGGAAAATATCAAGACCTGGATGGTGCATTATTGTTTTTTTCGTGGGATTTGTCTGACTGTGTCTATACTGTCTGTTAAAGTGGACCTGCCCATCCAGCTGCAATGTTTGGACGTGCCTATAATCGACGACCAGGCCTGTAAGGCCTCCTACCCTGACATGATCTCACCCAGGATGATGTGTGTTGGATTCATGGATGGCGGCAGGGATGCATGCAATGTGAGTTTTTTTAATATATGATAAATGCTTCCAAAGAACTCACTGTGTGGAAGAATGAATCACATGCTCACACTGTCTCCGTCTGCTCATCAGGGTGACTCCGGCAGCCCTCTGGTGTGTGCTGGAGAGCTCCACGGCCTTGTGTCATGGGGTAGGGGATGTGCCGAACCTAACTACCCCGTAGTCTACGTCAAGTTGTGTCAGTACCTCTACTGGATTGAGGAAACCATGGCAGCCAACCCCTGAAGAAATCACCCATTTACTTCACTTTTCTCCCTAGTTTCCCCGAATTAGTATTTTCTTTTACAGCCCCGACTTTTAATTTTCTCTCTTTCTCTGGTGTCTTGTCTCCTTTGAAATGTTCTCTCTCATAAAGCTGGACTGAACACACCAGTTCAAACAAAATAAAACCTGAGTGTATATTCACTTTTCATTTGTATGTTCGTGTCCATAAAGAAAAAAAGTCAAATGAAACCACTAAGAAGACAAAGTATATATCAGTTACAGGTTTATTTGTTTGATTTTAATACCAGTCAAGACTGTTTGATGGAGTTATTTCAATACCTGTATGTACTTGCATAACTTATTCATTAGAACAAATGTATGGTATGGGTTTAATGACAAGGTAGCACACATTTGTATAATTACCTTTTTAAATATCAAGCATTCATTTCTATTATTTCATGGAGGCTCAAAAAATGCATTAATTATGAATAATCAGTACCGAACCTACTGTCGAGATAATGGCCGTGTGATTATTGAACAGTAGGAGGCCCAGTAAACAATTTTTCTATCAGTCCCACCCACCCATCACAGCTTCAGCAGTGCTGCTGGCACACAGCCATTTACAGTAAAACATGACACCAGGAACTATTTTACATTCAACGAGGAAGGATTTCTGCATTGAAGATATTTTAGTTGCTACTTCGACATTAGTAAAAGTTTTTTTTTTAACGGAGGTTCACTGTCACGATGACATTCTTCTCGTCGTCTCTTCCTGGTCACATTTGTCTCCTCTAAGCCCCGCCCTCCATTCATCCCTCTCCCTCTGTCTTCGTTTCCGTTTGACTGGGCTGGAGGGTCCGAGCCACGCCACTCCACCTGCACACAAACACAAAAACACATAATACTCAAATGTCTGGCTATACTGTGAAATACTCATGTTTCCCTTTGAAAATGAGATATATCATCTTTTTAGATGAATGAAAGAATTCTAGCATGGGACTCGTATTAGATGATGGTTTACCAATTCAGTAACTTTTGACTTTTCAAAAGTTGAATCTAGTTGTTCCACAGCAACGATTTAAACCATGTCACTAGTTGCAGCATTGATTGCTGCATTGGATTGCATTATTTTCTCGGAACTAAGCAGGCGTTCATGTTATTGGTTCTACTCGTGCTTTTTTTTTTGCAATGACATATCAAAATGTCTGCTGTCAAAGGCTCTATGAATATATTGAACAAGATGGAGGAGTGAGGTTAGTAAGATATATTCTGGAAGCATAACAGCATGTAAAGTACAAGACAATGTAAACAGACTTTAGTGAGGGAAGTAAACAATGAATTTGCATAAAATAACCAAATGAGAAACATCTATGAAAAGCATGACGTTCGTAATCATAATAATATTTTATGTATAATGTAAAAATCGGGGCTTCTTGTGATACGACTGTTCCCATTGTGCTATCAGTTTCTGCATCAGGGGAGGCTTTACATGAATCACTAACTCAGAGCCTTTTTACCTATTTCGGATAACATCATCTGCATAGTGTCGAATAATCTCCTTTCAGTCTTGTCTCACTTGTCCCACTGCAACAGTTCAGGGTACGAGGTTTTAAAATGGCATAACTTACCATCGACATCCTCCTGAGAGGAAGACAACTTTGCTTCTGTGAGGATTTCAGCACTTCTTTAAACAGAACAACATAAAATGGAAAAGAGGCGAATAACTGAATACACATTTCACTACAAGTCTGTGGCAAGATAGTTTTTACTGATTATATGCAGGCTCAGGTGAAAAATACAAGTTTATTGCAGGCAATTACCTGTGGGAGATCCCATGATCTGACTCGAAATGGGAAATTAAATGAACAAACAAAAATGAACAATAAATAAACAGCCTGAGGAATTACCTCTCTACCTTACTATCGGATAGCGGAAAAAAATATTTTCAATATCTGTAATAACTGTCCTTTTTTTGTTTTTTGTTTTCATTAAAAGGTTTTTATTGTTTAGATAAAAAAATACATGGAGACGTATGCATAAAACCACATGGAACTCGAGATTAAACCATCAAAGACATAATAACCACAAAACAAACTGCTCAATCAGTTCAATCTGCACGTTGAGTCTTTGCAGTTAATCTGGGTATTTAAAGTCATCGAGTGTGTTCCCAGTATTGTGTTGAATACACAGGTTACAGTGCCTTGTGGGAAATGTCTTCTTTAAGTTCCCTGTGGAATTGATTTTAACAGACTATTAATAATAAAGCGACAATGTCTCATCTCAGTAGATGAAGTAACTGCAGAGTTTCATCAGCATGCTCAAAGTTAGTCTCCTGAAGGACTCTAGTTTACACGTTAAACCTCACCTGTCTCACCTGTTCATGTTTGTCTGTTTTTTGTGTCTTCTACGTGCTTCACCGCCACCGTGCGGCTGCTGAACAGAGGAAACATTACGACAAAGATGACCCATAGGTAAGTACTTGACATTGAAAAATACTTGAGTAACAGTAAAATTACAGATTTTTTAAAGATCCAAAATTGCATGACAGTAAAGCTTTGGTACTTCCACCTCGGGCTACTATGCATATTCACAGTTGGCCAGTCTTTGCAATACTCATTAGCATTCCTCTGTATTTGTGTGTGTGGGGAATGGAGAAATTTACCACATTGCATCATCGAACTGTCGTCAAGTAAGACAGCAACAATATGCAAATAGCTCGAGTGTCTGTGGGGACTTACGGCGTGGGAGTGTTTGTTCAGAGTCTTGGTTTCTGATGTCTGTGATTGGCCGGAGGGAGGTGGACAGCATGTGGTTGTTTTTTTAAGGGGAAGAGGCGGAGCGCTGAGGTGGGATTTGGGAACCTGGTAATCCAAACTGGAGAACTGTGAGAGGAAATAAAGGCAGTCGGTGGGGAATATAACAAAAAAAAACAAGTAATTACTTCTTCATTGGAAAGCCTTACTTTCAAGTGACAAGAGACCTGGAGGAGTGCGTGTTGCATACAAATATAATTCCTTAAAAACAACTGAACCATGCAATGCAATGCATGTACTTACAGAGTGATTGAGCAGGCAGAACAACACAAAGAGTCTGCAGCCATGCTGGTGGTTCCAAAGGTTGTTATGCTCCCATTAACAATTCTAACATGCAGATGTTAAGCAAGGTAAAGTTTACTGCATTTTAATTTAGCATATTAGCTTTCTGCTGGATGGAAAGGTTAAGTAATCAGAACGATTAATACAAATCATTGTGAGGAAGACGTGAATATTTATAGCAAATTTCATGGAAACCCATCTAATAGACTTTTCAACAACAAAGGTCAACCTCATGGTGGCGCTAGAGGACAAGTCAGGGGTTCAAGTCTGTGGGGTTAATCCTCTGAGGATCAGCAATATCACGTGTGTTAGCTAAAGTCTGGACCACAATAGTGAACAAATTGGAAATTAAACAACAATAAAATGTATAGAATAGAAATTGTGTTCACACACCTTCCTCAGGGCAGCCATTTTCTTTACTATCAGCTCAATGTCCTCATGGTCCTCCTCTTCCTCTTGGTCGTCCTCCCCCTCCTCCTGCCACTGACCGCTGCCCGGCTGGTAGGGCTCGACGAGGACGGACTCGGTTCCTCTGATGTCGCAGCGACAGTATGGGCAGGAGTGCCCGGCTGACTTCTGCTAGATAGTGATGAAGAACAGCTTGTGTGTAGAGGATTGGAAACACTGTAGGGTCCCTTTGTCACCCATTGTCCTGAGAGCAGCTCTGTGCCTTTTGAAGTGCATGTGTTATATGTTAGACGGGCCTTCAAAGAAGATGAAGGAGGTGGAAAATACCAGACTGTACATTGTGGTTTTCCACGAATGATGAAGACAATTTTACTTGAATTGCTTACAGGCTTCGTGTCGATACGGGTTTTAAATCCATCATCTGTCGACCTTTTAATAGAACTTGTGATATTCAGCTGCAAACGTGTGCAGATGCCTTTTGAAGTCATGCCCGCGAAGGTCACTGTGTTGTAATCGTACGTCACAAGTTTTTTCTCAAAGTGAATGCAGTTTGAGGAGGATGTGAGCTCTGCGCTCACACAGGAAGTCGTCGGCCCAAATGTCAGGACATGCTGCTCTGCACCTTTTTGCAGAGACGTAAAAAACACCTCCAGAACAGATGGGAGGCTACCGGCTGGCCGACTGAAAGAAACATTCGTAAGAGCGTGCCACTGTGATTTGCCGGCAGCAGCTTAAATCTTCAATGTCACTCTGGGAATTAAAAAAAAAAAAAAGGAAGTAAGAGAAAGTCGGGGGGAAACCCCGTTGCAGGAGAACGACACACACCGAAATGGCCAAATAGGATTCATCCACCGTATGATATTGTGTGTATCTTTCTCTGGCATTATATAGACGTGATCAGTCAAAGTCCCCGTCTGCGGCTTCGCTGTTGTCAGTTTCCATACCGCACGGCATCTGTCATCGTTAGCCACGGTTCATTTCACAGGCCTTTTATTTCTGAACCGTTTCACCACCGAAACAAGCTTTTTCACATGCAAGCAATTGGTTTAAGAGGCTTTAAGTGTGGAGTCCACGGCTCTTTCTGAGGCCTGAGTGACCCAATTTGCAAGCAGAGGGGTACTGGATATTTCCTCAAATATAGCCGACAAGGCTGCAATGTGACTTCACTGTGCAAACTGAAGTGGGAAATAAGACTGGAACATTACGTAGGCAGTGTAATAGTTCCACATTCCCTTTGAATAGGAAACATATAGCTGACATGGAAGTTACCTTATAGAATTAACTTTTGTTTAAAGTGTTTTTAAAGCTACCTAAAATATTTTTTGTTAATGCTGAATTCCAATTAGACGTAATTGGGGATAGTGAGAAATTAGGGTTTATTGGTTTAACATGAATAAATCTGTCATGTTTATTTTACATAACTTTGTTAAACACAGCATCAACCCCAAACCACATTCAAATAACCTGCATGGCCAGTATGGTTTATTTACAACCAATAACCAAACCATGTGAGCGCTGATATTTAGGTCGGCTTACAAAAATAAATCTAGTTCAGTGAAGCCTGACTGTTTCCGTCTAATGAACACATAACATCAGTTACGGTAACACTCTGCCTCTGTTTAACATGTCGGTATTAAGCACAGGCGGGGCTGAAGGTTAGTTTTAAAAACCCTGATGAGGCTACAAGTGGATGCGGCTTCATACCTGCCAGCCCGTGAGGCAGTGTCTGCACAGGAGATGCCCGCAGGGCTGGATACGAGTGTCCTTATCCCGCTCTGCACAGATCTTACACAGCTGGAAGGTGCTGCCGATGTCGCAGTAAAGCTCGTACTGCTCCTGTTGGGTGTTGACGGTTGCCCGGGGAGACGAGACAGACAACGATAAGAGAGCATCTTGTGATATTATCTGTGTTTTTTGTCTTGGTGGAGCCTCGGGATGCTGCTGGCGATGTGATAAAACTGACGAGGAGATATGAAGTGCGTCCATTTACCTCCGTAACTTTGACTTTGCCCCTGTGGGCCGGTTCACACAAGCTTGTCAGGTCAGGGTTCACATCACGGCCGTCCGGGTACAGGTAGCTGCACGGAAACACACAGCACTTAGAGAAAACACACACACACACACACACACACACACACACACACACACACACACACACACACACACACACACACACACACACACGCACAATATATAAAGCAGAGGGATGTGTGCGTTTGTCCTCACCAGCCTTCCTTGAAGCCCTGAATGAGTGCCTGGTAGAGAGGTGTATTCTGGGGGATGGTCTGGACGATGCCACCTTCACTGGTCACATGACCGATAGCCCACTGGCCCATTCTTGTGCAGCTCAGGCGAAAGATAAAGCTAGCAGAGGGAGGGAGAGAGAGATCCTTGTCACTGTGATTTACCTGAATGTTAGCGGAAATGAGTCACTTGTTGTTTTTGTCAATGAGTCTCTTGCAAATAGTTGCTTTGGTTTGCACTTAGTTCTTTATTGTCTGTATTTGTGAATTCCTCTCACGGCCTCGCTTATTGCCATGGGGCTGTGCTTTACATAACAAGGACAACATTTCAGCTGCAAAGCTTGAATGGGAATGCGTTATGAGATTTATGCCAAAAAACTCAAGAGGAAAAGAAATTCACTTCTTGTACTTCGAAACAGATTAAAAAAAAAGAAGCAATTAACACCCCCAGACCATTTCTTTTAAATGTTCATAATAAATAACCAGGTACTTAGTTGGAGTGTTGTGATTCTACGTTCCTTCGTGGACATAATTTCTTACAACTAAGATCAATTCAACTCGAGTACTGAACGTCCTCCACGATGTCATTCTGAGATATGCGTGACGTAAATCAGCTCCTCTGGGGAGCGCCTCGGTCGGAGTGTGTTGCTGTGCTTCATCCTCACCTCCCGGGTCGGTGCAGGTAGTGTTCCAGGCGGTCTATGACCTGGTCATAGGTGAGGAAGGCCATGTAGCCCGGATGAGTCACTGCTAGCTGGTTCCAGTTCCTTATGAGCGACTTCCAGGGCTAAAACGAAGGGAGAGGAGAGGGCTCGTGTTTCCGCATCAAAGGAACCGTTTTGCGAAAATAGGCTTGGGATGAGAAGACCAATCAAACGTCTTTACACTAAATATGAAGCTACAGCCAGTTGGCTTATCATAAAGACTGGAAACCATTAAAGGAAACCAAACCAACCTTTAACTAACGTATAAACGCATCTTGTTTCGAAGCAAGACTTGGTGGTTTTTGCGAGGGATAATGTGCCAGAGTATTTCTAGGCCGAGGAGTAGTGACTTCCTGCAGTTTTGTCATCGTAAGGTTGCCTGGCAACCAGTGGAGATTCCAGGAAATGAGAGTCCAGGCTGGCACATAAACCCCCTGTAAACTTACATTAGTGCTCTGATTAAACAACATTTTACTTGGCAAGCTTATTGGTAGTAGGTTTCTTATATATTGATGCTAAGCTAAGCTAACCAGCTGTAGCGTCACACTGAGTGGACAGATATTAGAGAGGTATACGTCTCAAGAAAGCCACCGAGTATATTTCTCAAAATTTGAAAGCTATTCCTTTGAGGAAGCTATCGACTGTGACTGGAATGTGTGTCGCCTTACCTGAAACAGTCTAGTGAAGATGTCAAACTCAAACACAGAGATGTGGTCATTACAGGTGAGATCGATGGTCGACTTCAGAGCCATGGACTCCATCCCTTCCTCAAACGCGTGTAATCTCTGCAGCTGCTCTTTGAAACGTTTCCACTCCACGATACACCTGTAGGAACACATTAACACGTCGTGAATGCGGACACACGTCACACACAAATCATCTGTCGTCATGAAAATGCCCCACACTCACTTGTTTCCAAATGAACGCTTCCAAAACTCCTCCGCCTCGGTCTTAATCACCCTGTAGGTGTCACCCTGAAAGCCGCCCCCTGGAAACATGGCCCTCAGCTCACAGAGCATGTGACTGAACAGCAGCGACAGCTTGGTCAAGTTCCTCCTGAAAATGAACAGCAGACTTTCAGTTGCGGGTTGCATACATACTTTCTCATGCACAAGAGTTAAAGACCATCTTGTGAGCCAATAAATAATTTGCCTGAAGCTGGTGGTAAACACTAGGCATTGTCTATGAATTGATTATGCAGAAATTGAAAGAAATTACATTAAAAACATTTCTACGATCACCGTTTTGGAGGGAAACGCAGCTCTAACTGTCATACATTTGATGGTCTACTGCCTCTCTTACAGTTGAAAGTTGATACTTTCCATAGATAAACACACACACACACACACACACACACACACACACACACACACACACACACACACACACACACACACACACACACACACACACACACACACACACACACACACACACCAGGTAGTCCAGCCAGCAAACAGGATGCCGTACGCTCGTCTGTAAATACCACAAAATGTTCCATTGGCCGGTGTGTCACTCCAGGCCAGTTTATATTGGTATTTTCTGTACTCCCTTTCTACACTCTTCTTGTAGTAATTTAATCAATTATTATTCATTTTGCCAGTTGTTTTTGCTCATTTAATATCTCAAAGTTTAAATTAATATACACTTATCTCTCTGCCAAAATGCATCGATGTAATCTCCCACTGAAAATGACTTAAAACTACCAAAATACTACATTCAAAACCAACTTCCTCTACTGTAACACCAGCAAAAGACATCATTTATTAAATATAAAAATACTGCTGTGAACAATAACTGATGTCCACAATAACGGGGGTTCAGTTAACGAGTTAAACACATCTAGGCTACTTCTACGTCATTGAACAATCAAAGATATGCAAATATCATTTGTTTCTGTTCTGTGAAGGTCAAACATTCCAGTGAAGTAACGATAAACAAAGTACACGTTTGAGTGAAGGAGAACTAAAATACTGCAATAGGCTTTAATCCGCATATTCTACCTTTTTTAAATTTCCACTCATTTAAAAATAGGCAAACTACAGTAATACCAGTAATATATTTGATGCCTACTGACACCTGAATACAGCATATAATGATGCTAGTCAATCATAGCTATTGAATTTGCAAACAAGTTCTCATCTTCATGATCCCATATATCATATTTTTTGCAAGACATTTTTGAAAATCTGGAAATCTTCCAAGCGTCCAACATGTGGGTGGTGTTCATAGACTGTCTCTGGCTGACCTTACATAAAAACATATCATGGAAATTGAATTTACAGCTAACACACCAGTGTAGGTGAATATTTCATCATCCTTGGTTTGGTCGATGGTCATTTGTTAGCGGCTTTATGAGGCTCATCGGTTGATCGGCGGACCTGAATATCTTTCTTATCTCATGCAGAAGCAGAGAGTAACTTACCGGTATATAGATCTCGAGGGCCGCCGCATGATTATTATACATTTGAATTGAAATCGACATCCAAAAACCACCCAATGAATATGCTAAGATATTAATTGCTGATCAAATATTTGTGAAAAACCTAAAAGTGCTCGAGGGACACTGTGAAACAGAGTTATTACGTAATTCACAAAAAAAAAGATGTTTCTGCTCACAGTTCTGTTTGTGTTATTAATGGAGTTTGCACATTTGCATGTGTTTCATAAATTCCAGTCAGAAGCCCTCAGTGTGTCACAAATAATCTCCCACCGTCTGTTTCTATCACATCTATCGTCTTTTTACATTTTTTTTATCTCAGTTCTGTTTTTAGCTTCACATGATAGAAATGTCACTTGGATACAGGAGACTGTTATTTTAGCCGTCCAGCACGATTGAGCACCTAACCAAGCTGTAAAGGCGGAGGACAGTGTGGCATGGGCGTTCTCAAAAAAAAACACAAAAGATAAAACAATTTGCATGGTCGTCTCAGCCGTATTACACATGACACGATGTGGACTTGGCACTTGACTGCCCATGCGGACCCGGCTGTGGTGAGAAGAACATCTGCTGTGTCTGTGTGGATAAGGATGATGTAACAGATCTTTAAATATGTCCGTTTCTGAAATAAAAGCTTTGATTAAAACGCTGGCACTGTAAGTGGTGATTATCACATAGTCGAATAGGTGGACAGACGGATAGATAAATAGAAAGAAATGGAATTTAGGCCAAATGCAGGTTGGAAGATACAGTAAGTGTAGAGGATATCAGACTCTCTGCCAAGCTGCTCACGTACTGAATGAAGTTGCTTTTGCCAAGTTTCCTCCAAATTAGCATCACAAAGACGAAGGTTTGGCCCTTTTTTCCTCGTCTTCGTCATTAGCAGTCGGCACAGGAGCGACAGACGCGGCCCGAACTCCAAATATAACACTCTGTCTCTTTAAGCTGTTCCAAAATATCCACTTTAGCCAAACAGCAAACTCACTGAACACGGTCTCTATATTTGACTTTGAACCGGGGAAGTTATGTTATTATACTGCAGCTACTAAATATGGTGTAATTAATTACTATTGAAGATATGCAAATATACAGCGCTATTTTGGGGGGGTTTTCTTACTTTTGTAAACCTGCATTAGCTGAGTACAGGATCCCCGATTGTACCGGATAAAGATTTGAGTTAGAAAGAAAAAGGCGACCAGGATATAATGTAAGGGCGTCCATGGCCGGTCACCTCGGCTTGGTGCCATGCTGACAGTTTACAGACGTTTACTTTGTTTGAATGGAATTGAATTTCTAGTGTACAGAATTGAAAATGTTCAAAAACGTTGACACTGTTTCTGGCAAGAAATTTTGCTTTTGAATTATTTTTACTGAGAGTGTTTTAAAGCAGTGAGCGCTGGTTTCATTCAAACTGTCCAATCTGAGCAAATGGCAAGATAGTGTTTCAGGAGAGGAAATATGTTTGTTTTATTGTCCATTAATCTGCAGATGATTAGATCGATTAGAATCAATCAATCATTTAGCCCATAAAGTGCCCAGAAATAGTGAGGATATCTTAACTTCTGACAGCCAAGATGATGCCTTCAGAGATGCCATGTTTTTTCTATTCCTAACAGTCCAAAAAAAACAAAGATATTCAGTTTAAAATGATTAAAAACAAAGTAAATGCACCCATTTAAGAAGCTGGACTCGACATTCTCGACATTCTCTGTTAGACAAATGAGCGGTTAATTGATTGCAACGTGTTGGCTAATTGTCTTTTGATTTGTAGGCAATTCCAAAATGAGGACGGAGGACAAAAGGGCATAACCGTTAATGAATGAAGCATTTAGAGGATTGATGTGAACTTTTTGAGCTGGGATCGGCTCCAACCCCGCGACCCCGATTACAGGATAAGACGGTAGACGATGGATGGATATGAAGTTTCTGTTAAAAAGCATTTTTAGAAAGAACACTTCACACAGTTCACCTCTTACCTGTAACTGGACGTCTCATCGAAAATCTTCTCCCGTCCCTCTTTGAAGAGCAGCAAAGCCCTGTCCAGCTTATCCAGCAGGTTCCTGACGTGGACGCTCAGGTACTTGGCCTCGTCTCCCCGGGGCACCTGGCTGCCTGCCGCCCTGAGGCCCCGGTAGGGCTCCCAAACCAGTACGAGCAGTGTTGTCGTCTCAGACACCAGATCCGGCAGGTACGGCGGGCTGTTCCTCAGGCCCAGGCGGGGGTTATTGCACAGCTCGCGCAGCTTATCCAGCCTTTTGAGGGCCTTGTCCACCAGCCGCCGCTCTCCACTGGTGGGATGCTGGGAGCTCGAGTTCGGGCTCAAGGAGGCTCCTGAACCTGCTGCCGCCATCATAACGCTGAAGTGATGTGAATGTTTAAAAAAAAAAAAAACGACCTCAAATGTCAGTCATGTAAGAGGGAGTGACCATAAGCAGTTATGGCCCTCCTGTTTTTTGAGAGATGTGACGGCGCCTCTCTTGAACGTGTGAGTGTTTATGAGCAAACACAGGGGGCGCTATTCATACCGGCTCAAGTTTTAAGGTGGTATTTATTGTCCTTACGGTGAGTTCCCAGCTTCATCGGAAAAACACGCATCTTAGCGTCCTCAAACAGCATCCGCCAACAATAATCCAACAGCGTTACATCATCCCACAACGGACAGCAGGTGCATCTCTAAAAAGGCACTCGAAGCTTTGCATTTCCTCCCAAAAGAGCCACTCCGGTCCGTGTGTAGCCTCTCTGTCTTCACTCAGCTCTTTAGAAAAAATACAGAAAAACAAAATGCAATGTGTTGTAACAACACGACCGATACGACACAACAAGCCACGCATGAGAACGAGTGAGCTGGAAAACAAAGGAGGGCAGTGTTTCAACACTGACACTGAACACTTGAAACAGTTTGTGCATATTCGGCGTTTCTTCTCCTCGACCAGCACACTTACCATCCATCATGTCCAACGTCTCTCAGCAGCACGGCGGCCCCACATCTTCACAGTCAACGGAGCAGACACGTCTACTCACAGCGCAGCGGAAACGTATCCTCTGTCATTGGCTGAAACGTTGCTGCTTCTTCTTTTGTGTCTCTTTCTTGTCAGCCTCACTCTGTGTGTGTGTGTCTCTCTCTCTCTGTCTCTCTCTCTCTCTCTCTTCTTGGTACAGCCTTTGATTGGTTTCCTGGTTGCGGCCGGCCAAACAGGTTTTGCTTTCTTTGCTGTCTTACTTCAGGCAGAGACATGTGTTGTGTGTGTGTGTGTGTGTGTGTGTGTGTGTGTGTGTGTGTGTGTCATCAAGAAAGAATAAGCAGCAAAAAAAAAGGAGAAAACTAGACATTTCCTAAGAATGAATGAAATGAGTGTTTGACCTGATTTCAAAGGTCAACTCCAACAGTTTGGATATAAAGAAGAATCATCAGCTTCACCTGACAATCTGCAGAGAACAATATTTACTGTGATTACATGGATTGATTGATTGGGCATTTTATCAGAATTCTTCATGCTGAGATATTTCTTAAATTGTTGGATGGAAAGTAATTAAGTTATGAAATCGTACACAGAGATGAATCCTCACTGACGTCGGTGATCCCCTGACTTTTCCCTTCTTCATCATCAGGTGAAAAATAATTTATTTATCTGATAAACCAGTGACATTACAATCAGCTGTGGGCTATTTGGTGTCGAGTGCTTATTAGCGCATGTTAGCATGCTAACACACAAACAAAATCCGAAGCTATCAAAATTGCATTTATACAAAACACTCTATTGTTTATTCTTTTTAAGTTTGTGCGCACTGAACACCAAGGAAAATTCCTTTTATGTGAAAACGAATTTGGCATTAAACTACTTTCAGATTCTGATAAGACGTCCGAGAAAATGACCCTATTTTGCTCACTTGATTTGTTACTCTGTAAACATTGTAAACATGAGTTTATGGTTTCAATCTCTAGTTCCAGGTCTTCTTCAATACAGCATGATGTCAATTTTGTAAATTATGGTCCATTTAGAGTTAAATAGACGATAAAGCAGGGTGTATGTTGAAAATGTCAGCAGTTGAAAGTACAGATATTGAAGCCAGATAGAATCTTAATAACCAAAAATAAAACCTTTATTTACTACAAATACTACATATTGGAAATAACTGAAGTGTGATGATAATATCACTTTATATGAAATAATAGGCTATATTTAATATATCTCCAGAACATAAATGCCTATTATTCATGTGATAGGCCTACTCCTCAGGTGTGTTCAAGATTGCAATATGAATGCATTATTTATTTCAACATTTCTCATAAATATGTCTTGGCTCTTCTGTGGTGCTTAACATCCCATAGAAACAATCTGCACCATCAGAATGAGAACACTCTCATCCAACCTTCCTGCTCCAACGGCCACAAGAGGGAGACATTTACTCACACGGTTTCCTGTTGTCACTGAAATCTGATTATTTTAATCATTCAAATGTCAGTTTCCACCTTAACGTACCTTAAATAAAGAGCGTATACACAGAGTTTATACTTTAAAATCGTAACTTAAGTCAATAAATATAGGCTTCTTGCTAGATTGTCTCCATTTTGCGGCTGCTGTGAAAGACAAATGTCAAGGCTACTTGATAGCAGCCAAAGAGAACAGTGGTTTTAAAGTTGTATTGCATTGTTCAAATATCATTTAATCCTTTGGAGATGGATTTTTCTTTTCTTTCTTTTTTATGCTTTCCTTCGAGGAGTCTTGTTGCACTTTTGCTCTCTTGGCACTAGGGGGCCTCATGTTACCTTCTGATCTGACGACTCTGATCATCATGTAGTGTCTCAGGAAACCAGGCCTCTAAATATTAGAAGATTTATGGGAATGTTTCGCCCCTTTCTCTTTCGTTTACCTGCATGTTCTTGAAGTGGATCAGTCAGTTTCTCATTCTTCGAGCTCTGTCAAGTGCGTGTCCAGGAGGAGAAAGCGGTAGACTAGACCCCTTCTTTTTTTAAATAAATGACACTTAATGCCAGAGGAGACCATAATGGTTGAGTGCATTGACAGCTGCAGAGCATGTTTGTGTAGTGTCAGGGTGTTTTAGGGACTTTAGACACTGAGCTTGACTTTCCGTTGCCAGCTTCTTCACACTTCAGTGGAAAGAGGAAAGTCCCAAATTGACCCTGGTAATCAGACCCTGGTCTGAGGGTGGAGTAGGATCAGACGTGAGGTGTGATTTGTGTGTCTGTGTGTGTGGGGGGGTTGCATATGCATGCTCGTGTATGCATATTTATGGCTTGTATAACCGTTTGTGAGCTGGTAACGTGGGAGCGTGCAGGGGACCATGTGGCACGGCATCAACGGATCAGCCAGCTTGGATATGGCATCTTCTCTCTAAATTCCTCCCTTTATTCTCCTCTTTCCTGCCTTTGTCCGGCTCTGAGTCTGCAGCCAGCAGACATACGAACAAACCCCGATGCAAACAGATGAACAGACTCCTACTTTGCATCAGATGGCCTGCAAATTTACGAAGTCTCCTACCGCCAAATTGAGCCTTGATCTCATGTATTTACAATGTTACGAGTTCACATATTTGCAGAAGGTTGGGAGTCGAGTCCAGCACGCTATTGCCGGAAAGCTGGCCTTTATAGAAGAGTCGACTAAGCTGCAGTTTACCACAACTGAGACAAGGTTGTCTGGTAGTGAGGTGTGAAAACGATGTCTGCCGACTTTGAGGCACTGAAAAAATACAACATAAAGAAATCCCTTCCATTACATCATCAATAGGGCACAGAAACGTTCAGAAATCAAATTGACCTTTTAAAAGACTTAGTTCTGCTCTTTTTTTCTTCTTCTATTTTTACATTGATCTGACAATAACACATCATAGCGGCTATAAATATAGTAAAACACCCAATTTCCATGACAAAAGAAGCGTATGTGTGTATGTCATTCTGCACAGGGCATGTTGTTGAAGTCAGTTACCATAAAGAAAGAAATATCTCACACTTTATAACAAGGGTCCACATTAATTCTCATACATGAAACTGTATCTGCTACTCAGGTTTGGAAATAGCACAGCTTAGTTCAAAATGAATCTTGAAGCTTTTATTATTAACGTGACTGAACAACCCAAAGTAAAACAATAGAAGAAAAATAAAGATTACACGGGAAATAAGAGTGTGAACATTACCAGCAGTCGATTAATATTCACTATTAAGAAAGCAAAAAAAAAAAAAAATGCAGTTGCTGCTGGCACCGAGAAAACCACTGATCCCTGCACTTCTCGAGAAATTCACTTTAGATGTTTTGAACTTGCATGCAAAACAGACAGATGTCAGAGACGTCAGACGTGCAGACATTATTTTGTTGATTTTCTCTTCAAGTTCAATCAGTGTGAATTTGGCCTCAAAGCGAAACAAAGCGATCGCGGCGCTTAAAGGGAAAGCACCGCGGTCATTAGAGGCAGACGCCGGCGCAGCTGCCGCACTTAATACCTGCAGCTCGTTACCGGAGGTGCGCAGCGACACGCGCTCCCCCTCCGCACCGAACCTCTATTGGCTCTTCTGATTTGCATCAATTAGCCTCCGTTTGAACGCGTATCTAAAAGGCAGCAATGAGTCATGATTTGCTCGCTGCCCGTTTGATGGGCAACGCGCACTGTTGGCAGCTTTGGATGGACTGAACACCGTCACTGAACGCCGAGAAGTTCTCTTCTTCACGCGCACAACACACACACACACGCGCACACACACCTGACACTGGTTCAGACCCCGAGCTCCACGCTCCCCAGTTGATGCCGAGGATCATGACCATGAACGGTCACCATCCGTCGGTTGCCACCGCGCCGCTGGATCTGCGCACCACTCACCGTGGGAACGCCGGCGCGAGGACTCCGGACGGCAAAGGTCGCGCGAGGGACGCGCGAGTGACATGCGGCTCACCTGCAGCCCCCGCGTGCGCAGGAGCGGACACTTTGGGCACGCGCTGCCCACCGGACTCAGACATCGGCGCTGCTCGCAAGCGGCCGGCGGACAAGTCCTCATCGAGGCTTCCTTTCAGGAAGCGGCCGATCCCCGTGGAGACGGAGACGCACTCGCCGGCTCCCTCTGGAAGCGGAGAGCGCGTGTTCCCCGCGGCAGACGCCGGCTTCGCGCAGAGGGAGAGTTTTTCGGGTCGTTTGGAGAGAACCGCGGATGAGAGCAGAGTCGGCGCAGCGCCGGTGACTCCCAGGCGGGCTGAAGAGGCAGGACAGAGTCCGGGAGGCTATCCCATCCGCTTCCTGCACCCGTATGAATACGGTGAGCGTCACTGGCCAACATTCAGCTATTATAGCCTTTTTATTTACGTGCTTATTGAATGAATGTGTTGTAGCATAAACGATTTCTCAAGATGTTATGTTTTCTATAAAGTTATCTTCTGAAGTTTCTAAGAAACGTATTTTTTTTTTATTACCAAAATATTCGTGGGTGTGACTTGAATATAGCTTATAAGAGCAGAGCACCATGCAGGAGCTTTTTTTTTTTTTGGTGTTACTATTTTTCTTCCAAAACAGTGCACAGCACAGGGCACACTCCACCTTCATCAGTGGGCAAAGTCAGTAGATGCAGTAGCTGCTATCTGAATGAACGAGAAAATGTCCACTCAGCTATTCTGCAGTCAGGCTGACAAGTGTGTCAACTCATAACCGAACACGACACATACACACATGGACAGTTGCACACTTCCTTATTACAAAAATATCGATGACTTGTCAGGGCAGCCTTCCTTTTCCTTCCATCCTCTCTCCACCTTTAATGCCTCCTCCCTGTCATTCCCAGGCACATATCCAGTGTACCGTTTGCCCCCCGTCCCGGAGTCGAACTACCCCGGGGCCCACCAAGCCGAGAACCTGCTGGCTGGCATCGCTCTGGCTACGCGTCAAGATGAAGACGGAGACACGTATGTGAATGTCTTTTAATCCGGTTCAAGGTTCAGGATGTTATGCCACAATATGCACTTTTAAAAAGATTACTGTGACTCAAACAACTCGTGCATTTTCACGATTACTGCGTTTTAATCAGAAAAAACAACAACATTTTCATGAGTTTTCCAGCAAATTGAGAGAATTCATGGTGATTTTCTTTAGATTGAGCACACCCAGGTAACATCTTCACCTGTGAGACACCACAGATTTGAATCACTCCCCGGAGATGAGCCTGAGATTTTTTATCTTGAGATTGATGTGCGATTCCTAACTTCTTGGAAGTTGTGACTCATCAGTGGGCTATGAGAGTCACAATCAAACTGTTTTTAAAAAGTAACACAGAAAGGACCATTTCCAGGTATAAACCAATGCATATTGTGTTTTTTTTTTCTTTTTTAAATTACTTTTATCATAAAAGGTTACACTTTAAGTCAAAATTTACCTACAAAGTACTTGGATTCCCTCTAAGGTGACAAGAAGTAATAGAAAATATTCTTTAACCACCTCAAGCTGCCTTCTCCAATGTATCTTTGTGTGAACCAGTTGGCCTTTTCAACAGCAGACATGTGAAGAAGTGACCCTCAAAAGCTCACAACCAGGACCCTGAAACCATTCATTCATTTAAAAAAAAATACATCATCAGCTTTTCCTACTTTAATGTCTTGCATGTAAAACATTTCTGCGGGTTTGACACATTTACTACTTGGACTATCTTCTCAAAGAGAAACTTTTAGCGTCATAAAAAATAAATAAATATCGAGATAGTCACACAATAACAAGCCAATACTAATGATTCACTGTGCTGGATCCAACTAACGACCAAAACTTGTGTGTGGTTTGTGAGGCGTCTGTAAAATCCTCTCAGTTTATTTTGAATGCTTTCTGTGACTCACCTGGTTTTGCAACAGGACCCCCCCCCCCCCAAATACTGTACTGCACTATTGTAATACTTTAAGGTAGATTAGGAATGATTCGCTAAGTGGCAATGGAGACTTTGATGAAACACAATAACCTGGCTTCTATAGCACATCTGAGATGCTTGAATAAACAGGCCTTGCGTGTATGTAGTAGTGTGTGTGTGTGTGTGTGTGTGTGTGTGTGTGTGTGTGTGTGTGTGTGTAATTTTATGTTTCTCAGGTTTTAGGCTGAGGGGCTGGGAATGGTAGTCCTCAACACCACACTAATGCAAATATTAAACTGTAACACATGGTTACTTTACTTTGTCTAAAGTTTAAACGCCCACTCACACACAAACTGAAATGTCAAACTCATAAACGAGAAAACACACACACACACACACACACACACACACACACACACACACACACACACACACACACACACACACACACACACGTGTCATATGACTGAAAACATAGCATGCCCAAGAATTTAATGACTTTGATTTTGCAGTTTCAAGAAGTATCAGCATTATTTGCATCCATTTGAAACCAACTCGTGATGACCAACATCTCGCGGAGCCACAAGTCCCGTGACCTGTCACAGCTGCCTGTTGTCCCATGTTTCCCTCAGAGACCCAGAAACTATGACACATCCACTATGAACAGAGAGTCGCGAGGGAAGACCAATAATGAAATGTACGTGCAGTAACGTACAGTGGCTGGTCGAGGAGCCGAGCTTGAAGGAGGAAACGCTAGACGGCCCATGGGGGCGAGTGGGGTTCACACTCACTTTTGTCATTACAATAACTTGTTGACGCTTATCAGAAAATCGGCTTTAAAGACACAAAACCGACGTGAAGAAGTGATGTGAATTATCATATTGGTTGTGACTGGCAGTGCACAGAATTCTCCCAAAATCGAACTCCTTTGCGATGAACTTGAGACATGTGTTGCACCTTCTTTGTGGTTGTTTGAAACTTTGTGTGAATTCTGCAGAAAGAAACATTCTCAGCCCCCCTTGACTCTGCCTGTGTGTGTGTGCGTGTGCATGTGTGTGTGTGTGTGTGTGTGTGTGCGCGTATGCATAATGTGACAGCCAGCATGTGCTCTCTCTTACGTCAATTGGGCGTTCGTCGTCTGTTCTCAGCGCTTCTGAGCCCCTTAGTTTCGGGAAAACCATTGAGTGCTCAGTTTTTTTCACACAATTGCGGTTTTTCTCAGGTGTCTCTGTGTCTCTTTTCTTCTCTGTGTTTTTAAATGAATGGTCTCAAAAAACCCAAACATCCGCTCCTTACTTCCTCATTTACCGCTTTCTTTTCATCAGCCCTTTTTTTTTTCTCTCCTCTTCATGATCACCTCGTTCCCTCCCTCCATTTCTGTTATGTGTCACTCGCTCATCCACACTGTCGTGAGATGTGCTGATGTGCTGATCGTCTTGCGGCTCCTTCGGATGAATTCCTGCATCGTTCCAGTCAGTCAACGCACTCACCTGCACAAACAAACCGGGTCAATACCTTAGTATGCAGACTTATTTTATTTTTTTAACAGTATTTTGATTCTACACGTGCCCTGATACAGATGTAAACATGAACATGTGATGTTTCCGAATAGACAAAAACAAGTCTACAACCGCACCAGTGGCTCTGTGAGGTTAAACACATGCTTTGAGTTAAACGCATACGTCAGCATGGCAACATGCTCACCACCGCGGCGCCAACATGCTGATGCTCAGCAGGTCATGTTTAGCATGTTTTCATGCTAATATTTGGAGAAAAACATGAAAAGGCAAAGTATTTATTACCCCCAAAAACACAAATGGTGCTAGAAGAAAAGTATCACTAAGACTATCGGTGTCAGTTGTCATGGTTACCTAAATTGTTGTGATATTTCAGTCTGGACCGATGAGGATTTACATTAACATCTGTAATGCCTCCATACCAGTTTGATATTTTATAAATTCATCAACGTGCTTGTCCCTCTACTTTATTTCTCTCGTGTCGTAGTGTGTCTTCTGCCGGCTACCACACATCTTTGAGGACATTACTCTGACCATCTAATCTCGTTATTACGGTATTTTCTGTTTATGGCGTACACATGCAAAAGTGCTGAGTCAGACAGCCGGACAACAGTGTGGGAAGAGGCAGCGTTTGCTTGTGGTGTGAATGGGTATCTATGGGTCACATGACCTCGGTCTACAGTCCTGTTCCACCATCGTCCGACACCGCTGGAGTGTGAACACCCATTCATGCTGTGTATTAGATTGAGGAGTTGTCTGTGGATAGTGGCGAGCTGACGTTTGTGTCCAATATCCTGTAACGTCCAAGCATTGAGCTGGAATAGGACGTTTTATAGGACCTTCAAAGGCTCGCACTATGATGGCTTTTTACTATTAGATGTCAGGCTTATGATAAATGAAATGTTAGGAGGAGACAAAAAAACCCAGAAACTACAAAGACTACTAACTGATCCAGGTTCCCCCCCCCGTGAACGCGTCTACTGACACAATCTGGATGTCGCATCGTCCGTCGTGACGAGCACGGCGGACTGCACGCCATCATTTCTTGTTAACTGAACTGCGGTGCTTTTTGTTTACTATTCACACACACTTGACACACATCACCTCACTGCTCAGCTGGTCCACAGACCACAGGATATGTTAGGCTTCAGGCGGATAATTCAGTTTGGCTACATCCTCACCCTCCATACCTAACAGGATACCGCACGGTGCTGCCTTCTCTCTCTCTCTCTCTCTCTCTCTCTCTCTCTCGATTTTTTTTTCTCGCAGTCTCTTTTCTTCTTTGACTGTCAGTGTTAATGCGGCAGGCTTGGGACTCTGGTCTGCGTCAGTGCCGCTGTGCCTGGGGTTATCTGGGGCTGTGGTCTGCCCCACTTCCAGGAACTAGAAACAGCACAGTTTCATCTTAAGAGAAAAAGAGAGAGATGGATACAGATAGAAAAGAGTCTTAACGGGCAATGTAGTCAATGTATGCCTATATGAAAGCAGCTATTGATACATTAGTGGAGCTCAGTGCTGCGAGAGATGAGTAACTGACTCTGGATATGCTGTAGCCGCGCAGGCTGCTCCAATCAATATAGGATTTATTGTTGGGGGGGCTTTTTAGGCAAATCATGGGTGATGAGCACGTGACCTACAGTAAATATGTAGATATTTGTCGATGCGGATTTGTTCTCTGTGCTGAGCTCACTTACAGGAATAGGGACCAGCTGAGGAAGAGTACCACCAAAGCTCACGCCCGTTCTGACATACAGTTCTGCTTTTACTGCCGGTCGCTATGATGTCAGGAACTAATCATCTGATTCATTTTGTGTGTGAACAGTTGCAGTTTCAACCTGCGATTGCACAGCAACATTTAAGTTGACACGCTGGGCTCATTGCATGTGCAATAATGCATGCATGTACGCGTGCAAGCGCAATTTATCCGCGATTTGCATTACTTTTTCCTTTTTGGTGGTTAAAAAAAGTGAAAAGTTTAGTTATATACACAGCACATACCTGCAACCACATGTTTACCCTTCAGTACAACAGACCTGATTCTGTTCATACTTGCCGTAATCAAACTGTCAAAGAATTATGAGATTATGTAATTATGTTTGGTTTATATGTGGTTGGAAAAGATCATTAGAGTGTTAGACTGATGGATTCCTTGGACCACATGCTGGTTTTTTAATACAATGTGCAGAAAAGTGTCGTCGATGCCTCATAATGCAGTTTTTTAGCTTTTCAGTGTCTGCTGTTTGCTGAAAGAGGTCCTTTAATCTATTTTTCTTCAGGCAGGAAATTACTGTTGTTAATGACAGTGTCGCACTGCTGAGAGGAAGTGTTGCAAGTGATTTATCCAATCTTAGAACTTATTTTCTGACCTCAAATTCTGCGTAAGTTTACTTTTAACTTCTCAAGAAGGGCCCCGGCTTCCTGTGATGCTGCCGTATGTCTGATAGCGACGTATCCATTGGAGGAAACTGGCTCAGCGAACATACAGTAAACCCCCGTCACAAACCGTACAGCTTTAATGGCTGGATTTCACAGCACACAGCGCGAGATAAAGCGTGCTGCCATTGTTACTGACAACAGGAAGTTACATAAAATCAGTCTGGCTCTTACTGGAATCTGCTCCTTCTGACGGCGTGAAGAAGACTAATGTGAAAACTACTGTATGGGTTTTTTTTCTGCCATCCCCTCTCCTCAACCTTGGCCCGCGTTTGCTCTTTCATTTCACGTTGAGACCACAGGCTCTGTAGTCTTGATAAGAGTGTGAGATAAGGATGGTGTGAGTCATCCCTGTACATCTGTGAAACACCTTGTACAACTGTCACTTGGACCATTTAGAGAGAAGTGATCAAGTAGAATTTGTTACTTCTGACAAAAAAAAAAAAAAAAAAAAAAAGTCCTTCACATGTTATATGTGAAGGCCGTGACGAAAATGTGTTTTCCATCCCAAATGAGTGATATGAGCTCGCTAGATGTAGCACACAAAAGTTGAATTCATGATAATAATATGACAAAACAATGAGTACAACAAATACTTACTGAAACACAGGAAGGACATTCCTCAAATAGTGCATTCATTTACACACAGATGGGCAGTTTATATAATACTTTGTAAAATACCTTTCTCCGTAATTCATTATGCTTCCACACCAAACAAAACATGGTCCTCATCTCCTGCACCATTACAAAAGGGTTGCAGATCCACTGGTTTCTCACCAGCCTGACCTTTCGGAATCCTGTTACAAATTCCCCATCTGTACTTTTTGGTTTTCATACAACAGATACTTTTTTGCAACGTACACTGTTTTTCATATTCTGCGTGAAGCGCTTTGAATACAGTTTTGAATACAGAATGCCTACAGCCGTGCAGAACATCACATCACATGCTTCGTGTACGCATTCCCTCAGTCTGTAGTTAGATATCTCTACCTGTATAGTGCACACATTAAGTGGAAGTTTTAAAAAGGGTCAGTTGGTCACATGTCATACACCTGTGACTTAGTTAAATAGCCTTTGACATCTTCAGCAACATTTAGCCATCACCTGTTTTTTCTTATTCCTTACAGAGCTCTCCATATAGCGGTTGTGAAGGAGGAGTGGGGCATCGTCCGCCAGCTGATCCGGCTCCTGCTGTCGGCTCACAGAGGCCTCGACGTCTACAACAATCTCCGTCAGGTGGAGCAAACTTTAAATACATTACACACAAATGCACATGTGCACGCATCGACATGAAAAGCTGCTATCATTGCTTTTGCAAAATGCACATTTTTGACCTTTTGAGCGAAAATGTCGCCTCCCTTTCAAGTGCGGCAGCCATCCGATACACAGAAATATGCTTCTTTTTTTTTTCTCAATGTTTCAGTTCTATTTCGTAACGCATACGAAAGAGGCTTCGGGGTCAGCCACTATAACATGATGAAAGATAGGCGGAGAATAAAAGTGCGACGGGGGTTTTTTTTCATCCCCGATGACCACAGCGTGTGCAACACATTCCCCCTGCTGCCTCACCCTTCTGATAACAGTAACATGGAAAAGAATGAAAGAGGAAGTGCCTTAGTTTCCTCCTTGCCTTTGCACCGTGTTATTGCATTCTCTTACAGTCATTGCGGCTGATGGCTGTGCAGTGGAATTCACCCTTCCTCGTTTCTCCACCTGTACTCGCCACACGCCAAAACCAGCATGCGTTTGCTGGGAAGGGCCGATATGTATCTTCCAATATTTTTGTGGGTTTCATTTTTGCTGCCTGCCTTTTTGTGGTTTTACCTTTCGGCTATTGGGTTTTCAGCAGTGGTGTAGTGGAGGGTATACGCAGGTATACGGGGTATACCCACTTCTTTTTCTGGTGGTTTACAGTATACCCACCTATCAGCCAGAAAGCCATTGGAATATATGGGAGAGTATACCCACTTCCTCCTCCTTCCTACCCATCTACCTAGCAGTACACCCACCTCATCAACTACCACCACACCACTGGTTTTCAGGGTTTGTGTGGTGGGCTTACCACCGTTGTGAAACAGCCAAGACGATTTAGAGGAGGCAAAGTAAGACTCCTGGGAATACACTCCTGAGCCCTGCACTCATATCTCCTTACTAGGCCTCAACTAAAAACACATGAACAAGCTGGAAAAATGTGATATAAGTGTCACTTTTAACTCATATTAAGGTGCATGATTGTATTTTTTTTCTTCAATATAAATGAATAATGTCCAGTGCAGTAATTTGCAGATCTATGCATGGACGAATGGACTCAATGAACCTGAAGATAAGGGATTCACTTGAGTGTACTACAGTGTACTTCACTGGAATGTGAGGGATTGTCTTTGAGTGTTTCCCAATCCAGGGCCGTCCCGATCACGGGCCTCGAGCCAACACTCCACCTCCACCTCTTCGCCCCCGTGCTCTGCGTTCTGCCAGCCTTGTCTTTTTTTTTCATCCATCAGCAGAGAAAGCACCTGAGCAGCGCAGCACTTGATTTTTCTCATGGCTGGGGTTTCACACCACACACGACACCACAGGTTTGCTTACCAGAAATAACGCCGGTGCGTCGTCGGTTGCTGTCTTCCCTCGTCGCTTGAGGATTGACAGCATAGGTTTTTTTTTTGTGATATCCTGTGTCTGCCCTGTGTATGAAGATGCATGCACGCGACAGACTTGACAGGAACACACACACTCTCTCTCTCTCTCTCTCTCTTTTCACACACTGAATTATATTATTACCAAAAGGGGAGATTTTCTCGTCAGAGTCATTTGCCTACCAGATTGTGTGGTTTTAACCGAATACAGAACATACTTAATAAGGGAACTTTTTATTTTTCAAAACATCCATTTTTACCAGACCTGAACACGTTTTTCGGGCATTGGGCAACTTCCCAAAACCAAATTAAAATATACCGCTTTTCCAATATCGATGACAAATCCTGAGTTTCTGTGGTTTTTGCGTATGGAACTTTTTGACAAAGTGTTACTATCAGTACCGTAACTGAACAGTAGTGCAAGTGTCAGTATTTGATTTGCCTTCTAAGTCCCTGAACCACTATGATGGTAGAGACAGCTGTTTGATACTCCCACACCGGTCATGCTATCAGTGCGGGCTGCACAAACACACACACCCTAAGAGTTAACTCTTTGCTGCACACAGCTGACGGTGCAGAGCGTGGCACCGACGCTGGTGGGGTTTGGGGACTGAATCCCCAGGCGGCCCGCCCCCACACACACATGCACTGAACGGTGCTTACGATGAAAGACATCTCTTTGAAATGCGTGTTACTTCGACGACTGTGCGTGCAAATGACCTGCAATAACTCAATAAAGACTGTTATCGGCTCACGTTTGCCGTAAAGCTGAAATCTTTTACTTGTTTACCCGTTTGTTTATGTGCGTGCCTATAACGTGCCATCGACTTGTGGCGTGAGGGTTAGGCAAGACATCTGTGTGTTTGTGTGTGCTTTA
Source organism: Eutrigla gurnardus (assembly GCF_963514095.1). Classification (NCBI taxonomy): domain Eukaryota; kingdom Metazoa; phylum Chordata; class Actinopteri; order Perciformes; family Triglidae; genus Eutrigla; species Eutrigla gurnardus. The sequence goes on along the minus strand of NC_139937.1, from coordinate 17,391,486 downwards.
GTATCCTCGTTCCGAGAAGTCACATGACCCCCCCCCCCCCCCCCCCTCCCTCCTCGCTTCGGGCTGTTTCTCAACATACCTTGGTTCAGAGGGTAGTTTACAGGGACTTTCCCTTACTGCGCGTGTCTCTCTCTCTCTCTCTCTCTCTCTCTCTCTCTCTCTCTTGTGCTGCCTCTCTCCATCTCACTACTGCCTTTTTTCTTCACATCTCTCTCGCTGCATATATCTTGAGAGAATTTTCGGGTTTGTAACCATAACTGCTGAACGGGTGATGCTATCGCCATAACTGACAACAACACCGCTGACGTACATGTGCGCGGCGTTTATTGATGCAGCAGGCATCACTTTACACCACAGCGGTCACCGCAGAAGAGCAGTCTCTTAGTGTTGCCTTGCACCTTCCTTTGTGTTTGGCACTGCCTGCAGCCCCTGATGGGGGGGGGCTGCCCTTCATGCCCATAAACCTCCCTCTCGTCTCCTCCTTCATGTTGCTCCTCTCATTTTTGCAGGAATGCAAGTGTGCAAGGACCAGACCCAGGGGAGAGAGAAGGGATTTTCCCTCGTTATCCTGTCTCTCCCCTGGACTCCCCTCCGCCGCTTCCGTTTCTTCCTCATTCCTCAGTCTCTCCGCCCTGCACCCCCCACACTCCCTTCCTCTTATCTTTGCTGGAATTTTTTTGTTTTAGTCACTCTAAATTCTTTACAGGAAGCCACAGCGAGACTGCCAACACCGAGGGGTCTATTTTTAAGGCCTTACATGGCCTCAGTGTGGAATGTAATATCTCGATTTCTGGAAATCAGTGACGACGAATCTTCCAGATATAGGAAGCTCAAAGAAATGAGACTTTTACAGGGCAATATGATTGTGTGTGTGTGCGTGTGTGTGTGTGTGTGTGTATACTTGTGTGGGTTTTTTGTGTGTGTGTGTGTGTGTGTGAGTCATAGGATTCAGGGAAACAGGAGCTGAAGGGAGGAACACTGGCATTGACACACTGGAGGAATTCCACTGCTCTCCCACTGTTCCACTTCTTTTTTTTTTTATAGCCTTTACTGGAACAAACCCTCAGCATGCACACACACGCACACACACCACACACACACACATGCACACACACACACACACACACATACAGTAACAGTCCAGCAAAAGTGAAACTTGGAGCAACGATATGTTCCTGATTGTTGTAAAAGTGTAACTCGAGTAGCAACTAAAAAGTCCAGGTTAAAAAGACTTCCTATTACGACTGAACTCTTGCGTTGCTCAATCTAAACAGAAAGTTGTCAGTGCACTCGCTGGCCAGAGTTGCCCTGATTATCAACAGGACGATACACGCTGACCTCACCCAAAGGAACTTCTGAGATTGCTCAAGTGAAATAATTGAGCTCGTATTGATTCGTCCAGGCAAAGCACCCGCTGAACTGTGTGTAACTTTTGCTTTTCCTCAGAACAGGTTCCTCCTAGTTTCTATTTAATCACACGCTGTTTCACAAGGGGTGGTGTTGTGGGTAGCACTGTTGCTGCACACTCACAGCGAGAGGGTCCCGGGTTCGATTCCCGGGTTGGGTTCCTTCTGTGTGGAGTTTGCATGTTCTCCCCGGGTTCTCCAGCTTCCTCCCACAGTCCAAAGACATGCAGGATGGGGATAGGTTCATTGGTGACTCTAAATGTCCCGTGTGAATGTGAGTGTGAATGGTTGTCTGTCTCTACATGTCAGCCCTGTGATAGACTGGTTACCTGTCTGTCTCTACATGTCGGCCCTGTGATGGACTGGTTACCTGTCTGTCTCTACATGTCGGCCCTGCGATAGACTGGTTACCTGTCTGTCTCTACATGTCGGCCCTGTGATGGACTGGTTACCTGTCTGTCTCTACATGTCGGCCCTGTGATAGACTGGTTACCTGTCTGTCTCTACATGTCAGCCCTGTGATAGACTGGTTACCTGTCTGTCTCTACATGTCAGCCCTGTGATAGACTGGTTACCTGTCTGTCTCTACATGTCAGCCCTGTGATAGACTGATTACCTGTCTGTCTCTACATGTCAGCCCTGTAATAGACTGGTTACCTGTCTGTCTCTACATGTCTCCCTGTGATAGACTGGTTACCTGTCTGTCTCTACATGTCGGCCCTGTGATGGACTGGTTACCTGTCTGTCTCTACATGTCAGCCCTGTGATGGACTGGTTACCTGTCTGTCTCAACATGTCTCCCTGTGATAGACTGGTTACCTGTCTGTCTCTACATGTCGGCCCTGTGATAGACTGGTTACCTGTCTGTCTCTACATGTCTCCCTGTGATAGACTGGTTACCTGTCTGTCTCTACATGTCAGCCCTGTGATGACTGGTTACCTGTCTGTCTCTACATGTCGGCCCTGTGATAGACTGGTTACCTGTCTGTCTCTACATGTCAGCCTTGTGGTAGACTGGTTACCTGTCTGTCTCTACATGAGTACACCCTGAATACAGGATAAGCGGTAGACGATGGATGGGTGTTTCGCTGGGGTTGTTGTTGTTGTCTTGCCAGACTGTGATTTGATATCTATGAATATTGGCTTTGTCTCCGTGCATGTACTTGTACACGTTAGGTGTTTTTGTGTTTAGTCAGGAATAGACATGTGCTACCATGCCTGCATCTCATGAACTTCTCATGTTTAAAAACAATATTCTCACCAGACACTCTTCCTTGTTTATTGATATTAGGCGTTGGCCTGTTCTTACATAATTGGGCATAATTGCTATTGTGTCTCTGACCTTTAACCTGTAGAACAGGTTAGACATTAAAGGAGGCCTTTACTAGAAATAATGACACTCTTCCTGCAACCTCATTTACAGGAATGTGGTGATTATAAGATTTAGTAAATGTATGCTAAATTAATCGTTTCTTGATTTAAATTCACCATACTGACATCGGTGGTAGCTTATTTAACTCCACCAGAAGGGAGAGTCTCGCTGTTCCTTTTTATGGTTTTGCAATTTGGAGGTTACCAACAAAGAAAGCCTTGGGGGGGGGGGGGAGTCAGCATCTGGAATTTCCACTATTAGATGAGCATTTTTAGTCAGAACATTGCACTTAGATAGATGCTTGTTTTCGAAATAATGACATCTATACAGGGTGGGATCTATTTATCTCAAATTTTAAGAGATAGGGATGATGCCTTTGAAGATAGAGAGTCGGAGCATTGTCGAGCATTAACGGGGGGGTTCACGCTCTCTGAATGATGTCTTGTGTGTACAGCAGTGTGAAAAATCCAAACTATTTTCAGAGACAATATATGGCCTTTTGTGGTTTACGGACCTGAATACACTGGTTTGTCTAAAGTGTTCTCTCGCCATCCCCCCCCTCTCAGACTCCCCTTCATCTGGCAGTGATCACCCAGCAGGCAAACATGGTGGACACTCTGCTGAGAGAAGGGGCCGACCCCGCCGCCTTGGACCGTAACGGCCAAACGGCGCTCCACCTCTGCTGCGAATATGACCAGCGTGACTGTCTGGCCGTCATCCTCTCTCGCGCCCCGTCCTCCACATGCCTGGAGATCAGGAACTATGACGGTAAGTCTACAGAAGAAGCACCCTGGCTTGTATTCAAGCTGTTCTTGGCAGAAAGATTAAGGGGGGACTCGCTCGCTCTTCACAGGAAGTTATTTAATCTGATCAAGCCTTGTTAATACAAGCAAAGTCATTATTACATCCAGAGTGCTTATCTTTATACGATACACTTTGTCAGAGAATGGCTGACTTTAATCCCTGTGTTTGTGACCCAGTTTTCTATTACATGTAGATGTTGCAGATTCGCCCAGAATACCTTATTGTTGTGGGATCTGAGAAATGTGAACCCTTGTTCAGGTAGAGGTTGTTCTGGTTGTTTTTGGCTGTGTGGGTGGAAAGAGGAGAGGCCATGTCCTTCCTCTGTGGTCTGGTGTAGTGTCTTTGCCACATATCCACAGTATGCCTGTGACGTCACAGCACAGCAGACGTGTATAATGTGAAAGTAGTGCGCCGGGGCACAGAAGAAAGCCCCCAAAATACACACCGGCTCCTCTATCCTCTTTGTTGGTGGAGCTGTTTTTTTTTCGAATCAGATCTAACAACATGGCAGGAACTGAATAACAGTGATAGCAAGGAGATAACAAGTCTCGTTATCGTTTTAATGACGTAGAATCAGAGATTTTTATTCCCTGCGTGTTTAACGACGCAGTTTCAAAAGTTCCAAATAAGATGACGAAAAAAACACAACACATCAGTTCTCGGGTCTCTCCACTGACTTCCTGTCTGCAAAATCTTTCTCGGTGAAAGAAACCTCTCGGTCTCTCATATCATCTGGTATCTGCTAACCAGTCCCAACAAAAATATAACATATATTATATATTTTGTTTGCATATAGCTGGGAAAACTCAGATTATGACTTGTCGGAGCGTCTTGTACTGTCGGGGATTTCATCGTTTTCATCGTTTTATGATTATTTGAATGTTTTAAATGACCATCGCCGCACTTACAATACTACTAATAATACTGTATGTGAAGGTAGTATATATGTACAAACATGCTCGGGCAGGATTGGGAGCATTCATTCATGTTTATGTGTCTATATGCATGTCTGCGTTTGTGCTCTCGTTGAAACTCTGGTTCTGATTTGTCCCGGCTTTAAGGTCTGAGTCCTCTCCATCTGGCGGTGCTGCACGGCCATAGAGATTTAGCCAGAATGCTGCTGGATGCCCGCGCTGACATCAACGCTATGGTCAGTCCATGTGTTGCAATCAGTCAGTGCTGACTCACAAACATCACAAATTTGTCATTTACAGCTCGAGCATCCTCTGACTTTTCCCATCATGCTTTCTTTCTCCCCCTCTCGCCAGGATTTCAAAAGTGGTCAGAGTCCTCTCATGCATGCGGTGGAGAGCAATAATGCAGACATGGTCCACTTCCTCATTGAGGTAATAAGTGTGTGTGTGTGTGTGTGTGACTCAGCTCTATTTGATAAGTCTCTTTTACTCTTTTCAGTTCTTACGCTGCATACTGAGTTTCCTATTCTTTTCTAGAAGACCTTCGTGGAATTGGAGCAAACATTGTCATAGTTTAGCTTTATTATCAGATGTGTTATTCATGGGCTGAATGATCTTTTTTCCTCCTTCCTTAATCTCTCCTTTCAAAGCAGTTTCTCTTCGCCTATCTCATCGAACTCGCTCTCGACCATTGATCTATCTTCTCTTTCACTTTCTGCACTAAACTGCGTCTCTTCTGGCTCTCGTTATGATTCACGTCTGTGTCAACTTCTCCTGTTCTCTCTCTCTCTCTCTCTCTCTCTCTCTCTCTCTCTCAGAGTGGCTGTGATGTCAACAGCCAGTCGTACAGCAGGAACACGGCGCTGCACAGCGCCTGTGGCCGAGGTCAGGTGGACACCGTGCGGCTGCTGCTGAAGAGCGGCGCGGACAGCAGCCTCAAGAACTACCACAATGACACGCCTGTGATGGTGGCCAAGAACAAGAAAGTGAGGGCAAAGGATGAAAATATGCATAATAAAGCAGACCTTGTTGAAGTTTCATTCTTACTGTATTGTTTGTTTCAACCACCTTTTCGTGGTTGCGATGTTCTCCTTCAGGTCAATTCAGATAGTGTCAAGAAAACAGTGCAACCTAAAAAAAAAAAAAGGGTTGCCAAATTGACTGTACTTTCTTCTATCAATCGCTGTCATTTGAGGAGGGAAAATCTCACCAATACTTCTGTTGCATGAGATATCTTCTTGAGTCGGCTCTGGTGAGGATAACAGGAAGAAATGGTTGGAGCCAAAATGGAGAGTAAATGTGTGTATTCTTCCCTCTAGAGGACGGACCTGAGTGGTGCAGTGTTTTCTCCGCCAGCATTCACATTCTTGTTCGACGCAACAAGATCACCGTGACACTCGCTTTAGGTCGTTTCACACAAGTTTGTAAGAGAGTGTGAATCTTTTTTGCAGATAGCGGATGTGTTACGAGGGAGAGGCTCCAACCAGATAAGAGTTCAAGATCAACACTCTGCCTCCGTCTCACCTCATGGGAGCAACTTAACAGACAATGGTAGGAAAAAATGCAAACAGGTTTTCACACACAATTACAAACAGCCGCTTAAAAAAAAATGCAATATTTAATTCGTACTCTCTCTGCTTTTAGGGTCCCCATCTCCCAACCACAGTCGTGGATGTTCACCGTCGACGACGCCACACACCCCTCATCACAGCGCTTCCCATTCTCCAAAGACTCCATCCACGCTTATATATTACTAGCTCAAAGTTATCAGTCCAGTGCAATTTGCAACTACCTCCATATCGCCTGCTGACAAAGAGAAGAAAGAAAGTCCAACTAATGGGATGAGAGACCAGCAAAAGACTGCATCTGAAATTAAACCTACAAGCTGGCCTTCCTTCTCTGGACTTCTGTGACAAAAGCCAAGTCATATGATGTCCCTCCCTGGGTTTAGGTGCCTGGACAGAGTGCCTGCCTGCAACGTCTCTGCTCCTCATCCAGCTGCTGTTGTGGGCAACCCACTAACTGACCCGGACCAAACTGGCGACTGACACTGATCAGCTGGATTTCTGTACATGCATCTATGCATCAAAAGAAACGTGCCACTGCTGTCCAAGCAATCGAGGCTGAACATAAAGGGCTGTTTTGAAACTGCCTGGAGATTGGCCTAAAACTAGGTGAAAAAAAAAGTAATGTGGCCTTTACTTTTCCTTTCTTTTTTATTACAAAGGAATGTAGAGGAATCGCAAGAAATTAAGGGCAACAAATATGATATTTTGACACCCTAAGTTTTATAAACATGTTTTCAGACTGGGCAATTACGTGACCTGCTTAATATTGCACAGTTAAATGCCACATTAATAATCCATGTCCAGTACCTTTGATTTGTTGTGTGCATATGTGCGAGTGCGTGTGTTGTTGTAACACTGTCAAAAGTTGTACATATATTTTTTTATATATATAAAATGTGTCCAACAGGTTCACTGTTGTGTCCTGCTTTTGTCAGTTTACACCCCCATTTACCCCACAGCGGCAACGTTTGCGAATTTAAAAGCAGCGTTGTGATTGGTCGGTGGGAGGTCCTTCGGCTCAAACAACCAGCCCAAAAGCGAACGCGCGGCCATGTTGAATTGTCAATAATCCGAAAGAATAGACAAAAGAGTGAAAACTCGGTGGATTTCTCGAAAGAGCGAGTCGTTACCGAACTTAATTTAAGCTGCCGACGAAACGAAGCAGCGGCGCAGCAGGGAAGACGGAAGTAGCAAAGTGAAGGTAGCATCTCTCTCCGGGTGGGCAAAGAGTTAATTTCTTCAAGCACATTGATTTACCACGTAGCCTATGTTAACACGGTTCTAGCTAAGCTAGCGTTAGCATGCTAACGCAATCGTTTTCGGTCAGGTTGAATAAAAGTATTTAAGCGACAGGTGCGAATCGATGTAATCCAGACAGCGTTGTTTTGTGAGCATCTTTTTTTTGACGAGAAGTTTAAAAATGGGGCGTTCCTCCCACAAACGGGAAGACGACTTTACGGCAGCGTTAGCATGCTAGCTGGACGGTCAAAGCCACGTTGCTATGCTAAAAGTTTTAACACTTTTGTACAGGCGTGCCAATTAATTTATTTGACGCCAACTTTGCTATCGACGTTGAACACGACGTAGTAATGAAACTGGGCAATACCCCCGGTTGTTGACTTGTATTTTGTTCCGTGAGATTGGTCGAATTAAGTGGCTAACGTTACGTAGCTAGCGCTAACTTTCAACATAACTTTGTCCGTCAGTTGATTTGAGCTGTTGACTAATACGAACGTTACGCTAGCTTAAGTTAGCACGATGTAAACTCGAACCCACGACATCACAACAAAGCCTCGCTGGTTCAGTCGCCATAATCTCAAATTTCATGTCAGAATTATGCTGTTGGCTCCACTGTTTCGCACGGTATATTCGTCTAACATTACTCGGATTACGTTTTTCACCAGCTAAATAAAAAATATATAGCTTTCCGTCTATGGTCAGCAGTTGTTAAATGTGACCTTGTTTGTGGTCCATCTTATTGAAGACATCTGGAAATGCGCACAACTGAAATGTGTTTCGCATCTGCGGGAGTGTTAGTTTGGGTTACTCGTTAAGCGAGATATTAGTTTGTTGTTGTTGCTTTAAAATAACCACCGACAATGTTTGTTTATTGCCTGGCAGGTAACGTGGATTTGTTTTGGTCGATTGCAAATTCCCAAAGCACTTTGCAGACTGGCACCTCAACTTGTACTGCAGAAGAAAAGCAAACTGGAGGAGACATTTAAATTGAACTATCCATGGCAAAATTGCCGAAGTGACTTTCCTTGATCCAGTATTCAGCGACAGCAATAACCCCCCTTTTTTTGAAGACTTTTTGATGTCCAAGTCACAAATCATAGACCTACTCTGTGACATGACCAAGCAGAATTTAATTTACTACTGGCCATTTTGAATGTATAGAAATAGCATTTGTACTCAAAAGCCAAGATACTCAAAAGAACACTAAAAAAAAAATTCTCAATCATCATAACAGCAAGAATAAGAGTAGTCTGACAAACCAGTTTGGAAAAAAAGTTTGTTTGGTCACATTTGATTTATTTATTCATATGAATGTTAATTTCTCCCTTTTTTGGAGAGTTGTCTTGTAAATAGACAGAATTCATACGCAGACTTCTTCTTTTCAAGAGGTCTCAACGTCGGGTTGTGTACACAGTAAGTTCTTTAAACAAAAGACGTTTTTATTTTTTCAGTTTTTAGTTGTTTTTTACACACTGGTGCATTAAGCAAGACATCAGTGTGAAAGAGGCCAAGATAACACACTGAAAAATAATTGCCAGTTAATGAGTTGAACCCATGGCAACGGCAAGAACCGCAAACCCAGCACCAATGATTGGATTGAACAGACCAGCAAATGGGCAGCTCAGAGGACAGCCTGGACTCCTTACGGCTGCCCAACAGCCCAATGCCTTCCAGAAAAGGACCAGCGTCCCTCAAAGCAGTGGGGGCATCAAGTAAGATCTATTTCCATATATTCTCTAAACTCTCTGTGTGTGTTATTTATTTGAACATAATGCAAATTCTTGCACTTACCGGTAGGTTTGGTGATGACTGGAAGAAGTGCCTGGAGCTTCCTCCAAAAGACACCAGGATGAGAACCTCGGTAAGTTAACATTAGTATCAGCAGGCATGATTATTCTGATTCTCTTGAAGTTTACATGTATTGTCACATATATCTCTGGATCCTATTAACTAGTAATCTCGTATATTTGTGCCCTGTTCTCACAGGATGTGACATCAACTAAGGGAAATGAGTTTGAAGACTACTGCCTAAAGCGGGAACTGCTAATGGGAATCTTCGAAATGGGATGGGAGAAACCATCCCCTGTCCAGGTAAATAAAACTATTCCAATTATTATATTAAGGAAAGAGTGACACAGGAGTGGCTTTTCTGTACATATCCTCTACCATGGCCACAAAACAAGTCCCATCCCAATCCCATGGCAGAGTAAAACAATCCTGTCCCAATCTCCGAAGAGTGACCCATCATTGTAGCTATGTCAAAGCCAATATGTTTACCGTTTGTGCCGCTGTGCACGGCGTGACTAGTCTCATGTCACATGTGTGGAATGCATGGACGAGCACGTAATCACCGCTATGGTGATCGATGCATCTCTACTGACTTGTTACGATTCCCATTCCACCTGCTCCTGTTTACTTTTTTCCCGCCTGTAGTGCGTAGAGTGTCCCTATCATGTGATAAATGGTAAAATTGACTCCCAACCTAATGTCGGCATAAATGTCACCCTGAACCTCTTAATGTGAAGTGAGCTTGACTTGTATTTATCACCTTGAGGCTGCCTTAAATAGTCCCCACAGGCCTTTCTCATAAATCAGAATTACAAACGGGTGAATCTGCACTCCCTAGAAACCCAGAACAGTACTTCTGCCCATAGTTCACAATGATCTGGGTATTCCCTTTAGGTATCTTCATTGTACATTATCCTCCACTGTGACATTTGTCCATGCTAATCCCTAACCTAGTATTCTTGTATGTGTCAAGGGAGGATCATTTTGGGCCAGTCTGGCAACCCCCTGTAGCCAACATCAGGATCCAAGCACTCAAACTTATAAACCCACTCCTCTGTTGAAGGGCCTGTTCCTGCAAAAACATATTTAGTTTCCTTTTCCCCCACTATCTGATCAACATATTGCCCTTTCTTGCAATTATACCCTCATTTCAGGGGTTATAATTGCATTCTTAGATCAGATGCACTTCCTTGTAGTACTGTTAAATTGTGCTGTCATTGTTTCATCAATAGTCTTTTTGTATGTTGTTGCTTGTTTATTTGCCAAGTCATGTCTAATGAACCTCACCAATTGTACTGATTGAACTTGTCTGTCTGCCAAAAGGAGGAAAGCATCCCCATTGCGCTGTCAGGCAGAGATATTTTGGCTCGGGCTAAGAATGGCACAGGAAAAAGTGGCGCCTACCTCATCCCTCTCCTGGAGAGGATAGACCTGAAGAAGGATCACATACAGGGTGAGTTACCTCTGCCCAATAGGGGGAAGTTTGAAGCAGATGTGACAGACGTACAACCATGATGACTTTGACTTTGGAGGTAGTAGAAATTATAGTGAAGTTTAATAGAGCAAATATTATTGATAATATGCTTAACAAAAAAAAACAAGCCCAGGTCATGCAGAATTTCATGGAAAGCTTTGGTGTACAGGTTTGTCAACAGCTTTATCCACTTTCCACAAATAATTTCAGCAGTCCCAGATGTGTAATCCCATTTAAGAAGTAACAGAACCACGTGTGGTGTAACAAGACTAAAGACTAAAGTACTTGTTTGTTTTTTGTCACAATCTCCAGAGCATATGGATGATAACTATTCTAACCAAAGAGCATTCATTTCCACTGTTAGTGAACATAGTTTTTGGTCGGAGAAGATACATAAACTATATATATACATACACACTTTTTTTCTTTAAATTTCTCCATGCGTGTCACCAACCCTGGCATTTCATCAGCCCTTCCCATTTCTGTCTCAATCCAGCCATAGTAATGGTGCCAACAAGAGAGCTGGCCCTGCAGATGAGCCAGATCAGCATTCAGCTCAGCAAGCACCTAGGAGGAGTAAAGATCATGGCTACCACAGGTGGCACCAACCTGAGGGATGACATCATGCGTCTGGATGAGACAGGTACTTTTTCTGCCGTTAATGTTGAAGATGAGTAATTCTTTCCTAGAAGTTGTTGCCCAAGTGTCATGAGATGTTTTTATCTTCCTTTAGAAGTCATGATTCATTTTCATGTTGAATTTATACCAAATATATTAGAGGTTGTAAATTTTCTTGGTTGAAAAAACATGCAAAATTTCAGCTGATTGGCAAGCACTTATTTGATTGTATTTATGTCCTTTTTGCGGCTGTTCAGTTGATCTTGTTTTGATGTGCTGTTTGTGACTCCTCCCATCTTAATAGTGCATGTAGTGATTGCCACACCAGGCAGGATACTAGACCTGATCAAGAAGGGTGTGGCAAAAATGGATAGAGCCCAAGTGATCGTGATGGATGAGGTAGGTTTGGCTCATTTTTAAATGCTGAATTCACTCCTGATGTTGTTGACAGTGTTTTATAAATGTGCTTTCTTTTAAATATCTCTTTATTTAGGCTGACAAGCTGCTTTCACAGGACTTTGTGGTCCTGATTGAAGATATAATCAGCTTCATGCCAAGGGATCGTCAGATCCTGCTTTACTCTGCCACTTTCCCCATCAGTGTGCAAAAATTCATGGTGAGAACTTAAACAGCAATTTGGTACTCCTGAAAAGCTAAAAATCTTGTTTCATAATCACCGTTCATGTCTTTTCCAGAGCAAACACCTGACGAAGCCTTACGAGATCAACCTGATGGAGGAGCTGACCTTGAAGGGCATCACACAGTACTATGCGTATGTGACTGAAAGACAGAAGGTCCACTGTCTCAACACACTCTTTTCTAGGGTACGTGTTCAGCGCTTGGCTACATACAATCATGTAGTTGGTTCACTTGCATTCATACAAACCAACTCCACCAGATTGTGCTTGGAAGCTTGGAGTCCACTGTAGGAAGGTGGTTATGTAGACTCGTAAGATACCGTGAGACACGGGCATAAAAACTTTGGGAGGGTATTCCTGCAGCCTAAACTCATCCCAAATCTATATTTTTCTGTTTCAGCTTCAGATCAATCAGTCCATCATCTTCTGTAACTCCACCCAGAGGGTTGAGCTTCTGGCCAAGAAAATAACCCAACTGGGTTATTCGTGCTTTTACATTCATGCAAAGATGATGCAGGAATACCGGAACCGCGTGTTCCATGACTTCAGGAATGGATTGTGCAGAAACCTGGTCTGCACAGGTAGGTGACGTTTTTTTTTGCATTTTAAATTGGGGGAAAAGTGGGAATATAAATGATTTATGATCTGAAGGTTGACTAATGTATGTATTTCCTCTCGTAGACTTGTTCACTCGGGGAATCGACATCCAGGCAGTAAATGTGGTCATTAATTTTGACTTCCCCAAAAATGCAGAGACCTACCTGCATCGCATCGGCAGATCAGGTAAGATGAACTATGAACAAATTCTTATACTCAACAGTGGTGTTCTATTTTTCAGCTACCACACCAAGCTTGCCTTCATGACGCTATTGCTAATTGTACGAAACGCTAAATTATGTGACTTCTTTTGCAGGACGTTTCGGTCATCTGGGTCTGGCTATCAATCTGATCACTTCAGAAGACCGCTACAACCTGAAGAACATCGAGGATCAACTGGTCACTGACATTAAGCCCATCCCCAGCAGCATTGACAAGAGCCTGTATGTGGCCGAGTTTCACTCTGTTGACCCAGATGCTGAGGACGACGACGCCATCGGCGGAGCCAAGAAGTGGGAGCAACCTGAGTAAAAGGTCAGTTCTTTGAAACCAGCCATGACTGAGAAAACACCTTTTTTTTTTTTAAGATTAAATATTATAAACACAATTAAACCTGTTTTCTTGTTGGGTGTCAATCAACTGATCTAGAATATCTGCAATTAATACTTTTGGTTGCATTTTTTTAGTTGCTCATTTGACACTCAAAATATTAAGGGTTGATAAGCCAGCCATGTGTGGCTAGAAGGTGCAAATCTGCCTTACATGTGGCCAATGAAGAACTGGCTATTTATTTACTTGACTGCCCAACTACCTCTTGACTGGTGGCCTTGGACCCACTTTTTTCATTCACTAGCAAGACTGTGAATAATAAAGATACATTCAGAGAGAGACTAATTTCCACAACCTGGTTCAGATTGAGTTTGTGAATAAGATTTTGGTTAACATTGAAGGATTATGCAGTGTATTCGCAAACCTGGAAACATCTGAGTAATCTAGTTTGAAGGCGGCCAATCTGGCTAATGGATACTATCCTCTTTCATCAAGAAGATTAACTTAAGTTCTACAGGATTTAGAGTTGAAGGGTTGCGAGCTGTTTGTCCTCAGGCTGCACAACAGCAGTCAACATAGATTTGCGGAAGGCTGATCACCGCACACACACAGCCTGCTCTGCAGGTTTGCTAAAGCGGTGACTCATTCACGCAGGTGTTTTCAGAAATTCTTAACTGCTTTTTGTTTTTTTCTCTTTTCAGGAAGAACATGGCGCCTGGCATCGTTGCAAAGTATTGGCTACGCATCACGCAGGATTCCAAGTGATGATTTTTGTTCCCCACTCTGTCACCAAAATGGTCTAATTTAGATTTCTTTTCATTTCCAGTTTGGGTTTACAGCATTCTCCAGTTCTATCTGTGCATATGTTAGTAAACCGGTATCTTCCCATCGCCGCTTCAATCAGTTGAACTTTCTGCCACACTGCCGGAGATGCTCACTGTACATGTGATTTGGGCGATTGCTTAAGTCTGTCATTGAACTCAGCCACTCAACAATAGATGGACATTGCCGTCAGACTGTTTTTTTTGTACTTTGCTGTAAGAATGAAAATGTGAAACCAAAGGTAGACTTGGAGGATGGAGCCCCACTCACATCCTTGCTGTGCAGATGAACTCCATATGGCAGTGTGCACATCCTACTGACATGCCCTTTGAGCAGATACTTAAAAGGAAAGCCACCCTTATTTTTAAGGAACGCTCGGTAGCTACTTTATTAGGTACATCGGATTAATAGACTAAATTCTCCATGGCAGGGATTTAACAAGCTGGAAACATTCCTTTTTTCTCCCTTTTTTTTTTTTTTAATGATGCTCAGTTGGTATTAAATTTCCAAAAGTGTGCCAAAAAGATATTATTAATCCACCACCAGCTTGAAATGTTTACACAAATTCACACCGTACGATCTGCGCTGCCAGAGGACATTTTTTCGAATCATCTGCTATGAAGTGATGGTGAGCCTTTCTCCTCTAGCCTCAGTTTTCTTTGACTACATACCTCTGCTGTAAGACGTGGTTATGTGTTGCTGTCGCCTTCACTGTTTCCTAACAAGACACTTTTGCTGCCACTCTGGGTTGTTTCCTCTTTTGTTTTGTTTGTTTTTTGGCCTGTAAACCCGGTTAGTTCAGCACCAACAATCATTCCACAGTGGAATTTCTTCTCTATTCTGATGACCGGTCAGAACAACAGTTTGACAATGTCTGCATACTTTTATGCATTAACTAACTGATTTAGATATTTGCATTATTGAGCTGGTCTACCTAATAATGTCGCCACCGAGTGTGGTTATTTTTGTAGCTTTTGCCATCATTCCAAGTCTGTTACAAAGAGACACTTGGTCTATTAGCGTTATTGCTGACATTTGGGGATGCAGTGGTTTAAAAAAAAGAAATGAAAATGGATTATACACCGTCTCAATAAAAAACATTCTTCAAAAGGGAACCAAAGTTGGAAGAGTTATTGAAGAATTACAAGAGGAAGAATAGAGATGGCTTCAGAAACCAAAACGAACCACTTTGCTATGAGTGATGTTTAAAAGCGGGCTGCTATGGCGCTCCAGTAACCTTAAACAGTGTTGCTAGTGAACTTTTTTTATATTGAAGTGTTTACTGCAGAAACGAGATTTAAAGCTTACGGTGTAATGTCAGTGAGGCTGCAATGCATTTTGTCAAAACTCGGATCAAACAATGACACGTTGCTATTGAATTGTGAAATGACTTTAACCCTTTTTAAAGCCATAGCACCGGGCAGCATTTTCTCAAATCTTGAGCTTTTTTTGGTAATTAATGTGACTGGATGAGAAAGGCCTTCACATTCTGTAACCGGCCAACTCGTTCAGTCACGTTAATGTAGATTCTGTGTCCCTACTTCCCTCCAAAGTGCCTTAGTCTAACGTCAAACATCTACTTTGCCCAAGCTCTTGTCCAAATTCCTCATTAGTTTCAGTTTTGATAAAGCACAGTGTCGGTCTGAAAGGATGTGTATTTTTTTCCTTATTTGTAAGATGCATTTGTCTCATGGCAAATTGTAAATATGACAAGCTGTCTGAATATATTGCAGCCTTAGAATTCTTGACTTAAGCACAATGCCACAAAACAATGTATTTCAACAACATTAATACTGTGAAATCCCCAGCTGACTTTTTTTGTTTCCTTTTAGCTGACAATTTCATTACGGACCAGCTGGTAAGGGACCTGTGTGTACTCTCTTCTGAAGTAGTAATTGGACTCAACTTTCTTCATGTCTGACTCTGGAATACCCTTTTGTTGATGATTATGGTTCCCCAATGTTTCCAGCATTCAACGCTTACATCAATACTTTACCATTTTTTCTGAGTGGGTTTCTAACCCAAGACAGTTTTGGCCCATCACTGCATTTTTTGGAGCAATGAATACCTTCACGACACGATGACCAGATGCTTTAAAGAGAAAGACGGGGCAACAATTTTCTGTTAAATGTGTCAATGCCAGCGCCTGAAAGAATTAAACTCCAACTGACTTGACTCTGCTTTTCTGCTCTTTATTGGAAATGCTGGCACAATTTGTAGGTTCAATGCTTTGGGATTAAACTAGTCTCTCCCACTGCCGGCCTCTCAAAGCGGCATCCTGGTGTGAAATCCACACGTGAGCCCTCCGTTAATTAGATTAATGGTTCAGGTTTGCATGTGGTCAACGGTTCCCACATAATTTGAATCCATCCAATCTGTGTTATTGCTTGAGAGAGTCTGGTTTTGAAACAGATCTTGCAGTTCTCATTTGCATGAAATGACTACATTGTATGCCCATTTGTCAAATGTAAGTCTATCTGGTTATTTTCATCTTAAACATCTTAAAACTGAATTGCACAGGGCTATTTAGCTTCATTCATATAAAACATGGCAGTAAATGTGCTTGAACTATGGCCCTTAAAACAGGCGTACCCTTGGAGTGTCATTCAGCAGGAGATTGAATGAAATACATGTTCAGCGAATGATCCCCGGGCTGCGTCATCGAGCAGGGTCCGCCCCGCCTGGCGTTTCAGCCAATGGCGATCGACATGAGAGATACACTAGCCAATCGGTGAATGAGTTAGGGGGGGAAAGAGGCGGACACTTTGTCAACCACGGTCACGGACGTTGTGGTGAACTTTGCCGGTGTTGAACTACCCCTGGACCCCAAACCGTCAGCGTGAGTAGCTTAAACGTACAAGTGCAGCGTACTTTTATAAGAAGATGCTAGTTGAGTTTGCAAACAAGCCACGTATTGTGTTCTAAATTACCGCGTTTGCCGCATGGAAATGTGGATCTCGTGGTCGAGTCCACATGGCTAGCTAGCTAGCCAGCTAGCTAACCAACCAGCCGTCTCTGCTAGCTAACGTTAGCCTTCACAGGTTAAATACGGCTAGCGACTAGTTTCCCCGGCGAATCGCTAAATGTTGCCTATGTCAAACCACACGTCACAGTTCGTTGTGGTTGCAGTTGTTGTGGTTGCCAGGTTGCATTGTATTATATTAACGTTATGAATGAAGAGTCAGACTTAAACTGGGCCTTCTCTACAACCAACTAACCCCCTGTAACGTTGCTGTTACTACTAGGACATATCACTGGCCGCAGCTAGTCAAGCTAATGTTAGCTGAAATTGTGGACGTTGGTTAAGCCCAAGTGCATTGGATATACTGTGTGATTGTATCCTAAACAGAACATTAATAGTCTTCAAAGTAATCCTTGAGAATGATTCAAGCAAATACTCCATCAGGGTTTATTTTAACAGCAGCAGATGTGTGATTGAATTACATTGATATCATTAATTAATTAAATGAATACATTATTCATGCACTCTCTCTTCCCAGTCTGTAACAGTCTCAGAGTATGGGCAGTGTTTTGGCTGCCGCCTCCCCCAGTCCTGCCCCAGCTGCAGCTGGAGGTAGTCCAGGGGTCCCAGGGTTGGTGTCCGTCCCTGCAGGGTTCACTATGCCCTCAGTGTCATCCGTCCCTCCAGCATCTGGATCCGGCCAGGAGACGGCAGATGCAGACTCTCCGCTCCCAAACCCGGGCACATATGAGGAGTGCCACCGCAAATGTAAAGGTTAGAAAATCAGCTGTTGAATTATGAGATGTGAATCCAGTCATTTATGAGGGCTTTCTTACATTTGTAAGTATTATAACGGTATCGTTATTGGCATGAATAGTTTGTTACATGGATCTTTCTTTCTTTTTTGGCCTGTTTTAGAGGTGTTCCCTCTGCAGATGGAAGGGGTGCGGTTAGTGGTCAACAAGGGCCTGAGTAACCACTTCCAGGTCAGCCATACTGTAACTCTCAGTACCCTTGGTGAATCTGGTTATCGATTCGGTTCCACCTACGTAGGCAGTAAACAGACTGGACCAGGAGAGGTAATGATCTTTTTATGTTTTGAATTGCTTTTTTTCCTCCATGAATAAAATAAAAGTACATGACTAATGTATTTAGAAGTAAGCTATGGGAATGTGCATGCAGGTAAATGCCATGAATATAATATGGTAACAGTTGTGGTATGGTAACCTGTTTTGTTTTAATCAGGGTTTCAAAACTGAATAACATACTTAATTTTGTTTTTGCTTTGCCCACAAGGAGCATGCAAGCAATTGATAAATATAGCCCAATTTGAAATCTGATGAATGTGTGTTTTGTTTGTCTTAGTCATTCCCAGTCATAGTTGGTGATATGGACAATACTGGTAGTTTGAATGCCCAGATCATCCACCAACTCTCATCTGCTGTGCGCTCCAAAATAGCCATCCAGGTATGTAGACTTGTCAAGGAACCGGCTTTTTCAGATTTCGAGTCTCTCTTTCCAGCATTTAAGTGTCACTGACATTGTCATTCCAGTCTCAGAGTATGTGTTCTACTTTTTGCGTGTTGCAGACTCAGCAGCAAAAGTTTGTGAACTGGCAGTGTGACCTGGAGTGGCGTGGTCAAGACTTCACCTCCGCTGTGACTCTCGGAAATCCAGACGTAATTGTTGGCTCTGGTATGATTTTGTTTTTTGGTAGTGACAAGTTCAACAGAGGGGATTGTTGTAGCCCACACTCATTTCCCACAAACTGCTTTATTGAAAAACTGGATGTCCTGGTGAAAAAAAGTTTAAGTTTATAAGCTGTTAAAATAGTTTATATTAAAGAAAGGTTTAACTGGGAGAATGCAACTGCTGAAATTGGTGTGACACGATCGGCTGCAGAGGAGATGTGTCACTGTGTTGCAACTACAGAAGCACTTGTTATGGTTATGAAGTTATTAACTTGCATTAATCACTGGCCTCAAATATGACCTGCCATCAGTGACGTCTGTCATTTTAACCGGTGAAAACAATGGTGCTGTCTGAAAGTGAGAGAGAGAGGTTTTCTTTGTGTCAGCAGTGAAATGCTAGCTGTGTAAAGCCCAGCTATCCTAGATACACTTAAATTTTATGATGTTATGTGTTAATCTGTAAATAGTTAAAGTTAAATCAGGCAATACTTGTTAAATACCTCATTGCATAAGGTCCCACTAAAAAGATTGCAATGCAAATGTAAGTCTAATAGGCAGAAATGGTCAAATAATTGGTTTCTGTACCAATGGAGATTGATCGTATCTGGCGACCTCTAGTGTTGAAACTAGGATATGCAAGTGATTAGGAATATGTGCAAGCCATATTCTGGCATATTTAAAAAAATTCACAGGCAATGGAAGAAGAAAAAAAGGGTCACTGCTACATTCATACCTTCAATGTTACTTACACCACACACTTGCTAATACACAATACACTGGCTGGCGGAAATCTTGTCACTCACGTGGTGTGTGTGTGTGTGTTTGAGAGAGTGAGTGACTCAGAGGGGAAGAGAAGCTGGAACATGGACTATTGCACACAATGTTTTCGTAACTTATTTGAAACGCTGCTTGGTCATCTTTTGATTCCTTGACCCTGTGACCTTTTTAATGTCTGTGTTGCTGTCAGCACAATGCAAAGCCATCATATGACGTGTGTAAATTTGACAGGCAAAAAATATGTTATATGAGCATGCTCGGCCCCTGGTCAAAACCTTTTGTCAACTGATTGGTGTATCTTTAATGCCCTTTTACTAAAGCTCTTTTACTACATTTCCCTCAGGCATTTTGGTGGGCCACTATCTCCAGTCCATCACACCAGCTTTGGCTCTCGGTGGTGAACTCGTTTACCACAAGAGACCCGGGGAGGAAGGAGCGGTCACCTCCCTCTTGGGCAGATATACCGGTAAATCTCCACTCTGTGCTTATTGAAATGTGCACTTTTCTGTAGTGTGGCCTGAGGTGACTAATTGAATTGATTGTTTTATGTTACCTGGCTGTGACAGATTCAATTTCCTTTATTTCTTCTCAGGGGACAACTACGTTGCTACATTGACTTTGGGAGGGGCAGGAGCTCATGCTACATACTATCACAAAGCCACTGATCAGGTACTAACATTAGTAATAAATGAATAGTGTGTGTGGATTTATTTCTGTATTCCTCTCCCAAAAAACGGCCAAAATTCATTGTTTTCTCTCTTTGCAAGTATAAAGATATATATATATATAAAGATGTGAAACTATCCTTTATCTTCTGTCTTCTAATACAGTTGCAGGTAGGCGTTGAATTTGAAGCCAGCACAAGGATGCAAGAGACAACAGCATCCTTTGGCTACCAGTTGGACGTTCCCAAAGCTAACTTGCTCTTTAAAGGTAAATAAATACAGTATGAATACCAATAGCCACATTATGTCAAGTGACTTTTCATTTGAAAATAGCAAAATAAATTAGTTTCTTTTTTTTTTTAAAGGACTTTAACTCTCTCCACAGGCACAGTTGATAGTAACTGGGTGGTAGGGGCAACCCTTGAAAAGAAACTTCTGCCACTGCCTCTCACCCTGGCCCTAGGAGCTTTCCTCAACCACCGCAAGAACAAATTCCAGTGTGGCTTTGGTGTCACCATTGGCTAGAGGTGCAGGGGGATGCCTGGAGCCAGCTCACGGGCCACAGCTTGGACCGGCACAGAGACACACAGGAACCTGGACTAAGTTTTAGAAATTGGATTCAGAGACTCTCTTACAACTGATTTCTGGGGCAGACAGAGAGACAAAGACGGCTACCAAGGAGCCAGGACTGGCCAAGCCATGCCTACATTCTGTAGCACAAATGTCTTTCCTTTATGGTGTATCGGATATACCCAGAGGCTAGAGAGATGTATATCAGAGGGCATCAGTGATGCATGAGAACATGTGATGTGAAAATCAAAGTGGTTAGACATAATATATGGTGGTAATGTATGACGATTAAAATAAATGTGATTACTTTTTGTAAAAGTGGGTGTTGTGATCACTCATGGAAGCACTGGGTGCACAAGGATGCATTATATCACATGCATTATATCTTAAGAGAAGTTTATTTTTGGGTGATTGGGCAAATCTACAATAACCTTTTAGTATATAGTAATTTAAGTGGTACCCCAGGTTATGCAGTTTTCTGGAAAAGTCAAAAGAAGTTTGAATTTGAAAATACAGCTGCCCTCCCACTTCTGTCTTAGGCCCCTCCCACCAGATAAGCTTGCACATCATGCATGGACACCTCCTACAAGTCATTCATTTCAAACATCCAAATTGTGATTCTGATCCTGACATCAGCTATGAATCGGCAGTGTAAATTATCTTCCTGTTTTCTTTGTAAAAGTTTTCTGCGGGATATTCTGCCAATGTTCTTTAATCATCTGAAGGGCGTGCATGCAGCTGTGTACGTAGAACAGCCAATAGGTATGCCCTCTCTCTACCAACAGTTTGTTTATCGTTCTGGTAGTTTGTGACACATTCCAGTAGTTTGTTGGTAGTTTCTAACACGTTCCATTTATATATATTTTTTTAAGACAAAAAAAAGTTGTGGGGGGGGGGGGGGGGGGGGTCTTGTTAGTGGGTCATGCTATGCAGAGTCGAGGTGAAGTCTGAACAGGTGAGTCTTGAGCCTTTTTCGGAAGATCGCCGGTCACTCTGCTGTCCTGACATTGGTCAGGAGTTCGTTCCACCACTGAGGTACCAGTACTGAGAAGTCTGGACTTTTGCGGAGATACAGCAAATCCCAACCTTAACCCTAACCCCCATTTTCAAATTTTTGCTGATATCTAGGGAACGGAGGGTCTAATAGACTCGGGGGTAGGTGGCATCTGGACAAATTTGACCCTTCTGAAAACACCAGTCTTTAGCCCGTGTCTCTACGACTTACCGTTACGGAAATGTAGCCAACATAATTTTTTTTTAAAGAAACCCTAACACTAACCCCTAACCATAACACCTAAACCTAACCCTAACGCTAATCCTAACCCCCAAACCATAACCCTAACCCTGTAGTACCAGCTGGCATGGTGAGGGGGTGTCTGCTGGGAGTTTAGAACCCTGCTCCCACGCCTGCAGAACCAGCTGGCATGGTGAGTGGATGTCTGCTGGTAGTTTTAAACGCTGGTCTGAGGCCTGTAAATCCAGCTGGTTAGGCGAGTGGAAGTCTGCTGGTAGTTTTAAACGCTGGTCTGAGGCCTGTAGAACCAGCTGGCATGGTGAGTGGGTGCCTGCTGGTAGTTTTAAACGCTGGTCTGAGGCCTGTATATTCAGCTGGTTAGGTGAGTGGGTGCCTGTTGGCAGTTTTAAACACTGATCCGAGGCCTGTAAATCCAGCTGGCAAGGTGAGCGGATGTCTCCTGGCAGTTTTAAACGCTGGTCTGAGGCCTGTAGTTCCAGCTGGCTGGTAGTTTTAAACGCTGGTCCGAGGCCTGTAAATCCAGCTGCCACGGTGAGTGGGTGTCTGCTCGCAGTTTAAAACGCTTGTTTGAGGCCCAAAATAATTAGAACCTCTATCAAAATATTGACTGATCTCAAAATAATGACTGTCAAAAAATAATGAGTTAGTGTAGTATAACATTATTTTAAGGTACTAAGTCAATATTTTGATGAAGTTTTTCATTATTTTGATATCCTAAGTCAATATTTGGAGAACGTTTCTTTTTTTATGACAATGGCAGAAATGGGCATCCAAAGACTTGAGTTATCCTTATTTAGCATTTTACATTTTGATACGTGGCTCAATTGCAGTTAAATGTTTTTGAAAACATTGTTATCATAAAAATGGAAAGTTAGACATTTTGTGATTTTCTTTCTTATATCCCCAAAAAACTGTACGGCGTTTGGTTGCTGCTCCTCCACCGATCGTATCCAGCTCTCCTCACTGACCTGTGCTTCCTGAGCCCGTCTGCAGGAGGAGCTGCAGCCCACTCTTCTTTTCTCCTCCTGCTTCTCTTCCTCCTCCTTCTCCTCCTCCTCTCTGCGCTGTGTGTGAGAGGCTTCCCCCGCTATAAAGCTGTAAGAGGCGGCTGGAGGCTGTAAAGGCTCTTCAACAGCCAGAGGAGGAGGAGGAGGAGGATGAAGCTGTGTGTCTGTCAGCGTGGAGCTGATCTCAGTTCAGTCCGTCTGAGCTGAAACTGGAAACTTTCTCATTCTTTTCTCATGCTGGAGCTTCTTCTTCTTCATGCACCTCTGTGAAGGTAAAAAAAACAAAACAATGAAAGATTTTTACTTATTTATGGTTATTCATTTGCAACATTTCCTGTTATGATGTCAGCATCTTTCTGTCATTTTCTCACATGGACATCAAGCTGATATTGATCTTAAAATCACTGCATTTAATGTTTGCTAGAAGTCAGTAAACATTCCTTTAATGTTGTGTGGGAGCCACACATCCTGAAAGTGGAAAGTCTCATTTCATTCTGTTTTAAAGCAATTGAAGATCAATTCATCAAAATGTTTCAGGGAACAACTGCTTGTTTCGTTCCCACGTATTAAAAAGTGCTAGAAACCTTGAAAAGAAGGCTGAATGAACTGTGAACTTTGCATTTACTCAGATGCCTGAATTTTGTTGGTCCAAGAATCGGATGTTAAACAGTCTTTTTCTTTATTTTTGGAGCGTACTTGAGGGTATAAAGGCATCCTGTATCAGTGTGTTGTACTGCAGCCTGAGTGTAGCTGTGTGACACAATAAGGAAACCCTTATTCATTCATTCATTCATTCATTTTTCAGCCATTCGGTATTCCTGCAGCTGTGATTCAATGCGACTGATGATAATGGAAGACGTCCGTTGTAAATGATTAAGAACTTCTGATTTATAAATCAATCATTAATGATTTATGGATCAGTTACAAGAAATTTCTAGAAAATATTACATTTTGTAAGGTTGTAAAAAATCACTAATGGCCTTAATTAGATCCATTAAGCATCAGAAACCATCATTAAATGATTATTATTGAAGGTTAACAATATTTGTACTTTGAAGTGTAATCTGCTTTTATGCTATATTTAAGAGTATTGTAGTATTACTTGTAGTATTTGGTGATATTTTCTCTTCTGACACGCTGTTTTCCTTGAGTGTGTGTCAGTGTGTGTAGTTACAGTGTGTAGTTAATATGGCTGTCTATGGTGTTTCTCTACAGACCTGTTTCCTCTGTATACACCTGCAACACTCCACATGTTTTAGGTGGTTTGATGAAGTTATAAGGAACAAATGCTTTATTTTGTCTGTTATTATGTGATTATCAAATGCATTTTATCTGGTTTGGCTAAACTATGGCCGGCGGACCAACAGCATGACGCTGCCTGGCTTTAAATGTCCCGCAATGATTTCTTTGGAGAGGGTGGGGGCGATGACGACATCCCCCCTCTGACCCGTCGTCCTTGGTGGTTTTGTATCTAGTAAAACTCTAGTTGTGATAGCAGCTAGTTGTTGTTTCTTCGTTAGCTTAGATATTGGGATTTGAAGCATCCGTTGATCCTAGATCCTCTGCGTACATCCCCTCTCAGTGGGGCTGCTTGTATAGTAGCATTCACACAATAACGAAAACTAACTGATGGAGGGAGCCGTAGACCACTACTCCCATGTTCTGAAAGGTTAAATAACAGGTGTTGCCAATGGAGTCCTGTGGCTTTGAAGAGAACATAGATAAGGCTTCATTTCCCCATCATAAAAGGCTGTTTGACACTAAGGTAGGTGAAAGAGGAGAAAATATTTTAAACATAAATGCTTAAACAGATATTTTTTTTTTTATGTGGCTAAAATACATCTTTCTGCTGCTCCCACCCACAGCCACGACCTCACCATCAGACTGCCCTTTTTGACGAGGAACTGAAATTGTTATATTGCTTTCTACAAAACCACCACACTCCCTTGAAAAAAAGCAATTTTCGCAGAGCGCTGTAGTTTATACTCAACTTAAAAAACATCCTTTCTAACTAATCCTTTTAGTTATTTCAAGACTCAGCACAACTAGTGTTGGCTAACCTAACCTAAGTAACCTAAGTCACTAATCTTACATATTTTTACATTTTATTTTGTTCATAATGCACCGGTCACATAATGTCCTAATCAATGAGGTTTGTCAAGGGGAGTTCCATGTGTGCTCTTGTATTTCTATCTTCACTGACTTAAATGACTGCTTGAGGGTTCAGACTTGGTTATAGAATAGGTTGGGGGTCAGGGAGCAATACTCTGAAGTGTACAGTATCATGTTCACCAAGTTATGTGGACACAGGACCATTCTCCTTTAAGTGGAACTATATATAAACCAAGAAAAACTAACTCCAGAATCTGTCTTCAGCTTTCAAGTTGAGTTGCAGCAGCGATATGAAGAACAAAGTTAAAAAGTCCAGGGAGGAGATTGAAATCTTGGTCTGTGCAGTGAGATAAAAAAAAAAAAAACGTTTGAAGCGTAAAGTACAGATAAACCTGCAGGTCTGCTCTGGACACTCAGACTGTCTTGTGAACCATATCATATGCGTCATTTTTAGTTGATGTTTTAAAACAAATTATTTTTATACATTACTTGTGTGTAGATGGACTCAAATTCCTAAAAAATAAGTAGAACTTGCTTTCCAATTAAAAAAATGTAGCTGGATGGTCAGATGGGGGCGGCCATTTTTGTGTGTACCGCCATTGTGACCGTTGTAGCCACCTCTGTATAAAGTTACCCGACCCCATACATGGCCTAATAAAAGGGATTCCTTCTAGACTTTAACCATCCCTTTCATATTGCATTGATATTAATATTGTTTTGTTATGTACCATTAAATAAATCATAATATCACCTTAAGTTCTCCACTGTAGAGAAGACAGTCTTCAAAGAGGTGATGGATTCACTTGAGTGCCTACTGGTTGATTTTCCTATTGAAAAAGAAAAGAAGTGGCTGCCTGGATGGAAATAAATCAATCCAAAAATGATGGAGACCCAACACACAAAATCACTGATGTGGTGTTTTCTGTTTAGATCTGTGTCACCTCATCAATAAAACAACATGAGAAGAAATCTATTTCTGCCATAGCAGGGACTGATTGGAGGTTTTGCCAGTGACCTAATACCGACATTGATATCAGCGTATGTTTTATGTGTCAATGTGGGAAGTGAGGGCGTGGTGAAAGGACGTGCAGTTTGTGTTTTTCGAGGGAAACACATTTTCTCTCAGGTTGCAGTTTTTAATGATGAAGAAATTACAGGACGTAGGTGATGAGAGGACGTAGGTGATGATGTAGGTGATGAGGACCTAGGTGATGAGAGGACGTAGGTGATGAGAAGATGTAGGTGATGAGGATGTAGGTGATGAGGACGTAGGTGATGAGAGGACGTAGATGATGAGAGGATATAGGTGATGATGTAGGTGATGAGGATGTAGATGATGAGAGGATGTAGGTGATGACAGGACGTAGGTGATGACAGGTGAGGACAGGATGTAGGCGATGACAGGACGTAGGTGATGAGAGGATGTAGGTGATGAGAGGATGTAGGTGATGAGAGGATGTAGGTGATGACAGGTGAGGACAGGATGTAGGCGATGACCGAACGTAGGTGATGACAGGTGAGGACAGGATGTAGGCGATGACAGGACGTAGGTGATGACAGGTGAGGACAGGATGTAGGCGATGACAGGACGTATGTGATGACAGGTGAGGACAGGATGTAGGTGATGACAGGACGTAGGTGATGACAGGTGAGGACAGGATGTAGGCGATGACAGGACGTATGTGATGACAGGTGATGACAGGACGTAGGTGATGACAGGTGAGGACAGGATGTAGGCGATGACCGGATGTAGGTGATAAGAGGATGTAGGTGATGACAGGACGTAGGTGATGACAGGTGATGACAGGACGTAGGTGATGACAGGTGATGACAGGATGTAGGCGATGACAGGACGTAGGTGATGAGAGGATGTAGGTGATGAGAGGATGTAGGTGATGAGAGGACGTAGGTGATGAGAGGATGTAGGTGATGAGAGGATGTAGGTGATGACAGGTGATGACAGGATGTAGGTGATGACAGGTGAGGACAGGATGTAGGCGATGACAGGACGTATGTGATGACAGGTGATGACAGGATGTAGGTGATGACAGGTGAGGACAGGATGTAGGCGATGACAGGACGTAGGTGATGAGAGGATGTAGGTGATGAGAGGATGTAGGTGATGAGGGGACGTAGGTGATGAGAGGATGTAGGTGATGAGAGGACGTAGGTGATGAGGGGACGTAGGTGATGACAGGATGTAGGTGATGAGAGGACGTAGGTGATGAGGGGACGTAGGTGATGACAGGATGTAGGTGATGAGAGGACGTAGGTGATGAGGGGACGTAGGTGATGAGAGGATGTAGGTGATGAGAGGATGTAGGTGATGACAGGTGAGGACAGGATGTAGGCGATGACCGGACGTAGGTGATGAGAGGACGTAGGTGATGACAGGATGTAGGTGATGAGAGGACGTAGGTGATGAGGGGACGTAGGTGATGAGAGGACGTAGGTGATGAGAGGACGTAGGTGATGAGGGGACGTAGGTGATGACAGGATGTAGGTGATGAGAGGACGTAGGTGATGAGGGGACGTAGGTGATGAGAGGATGTAGGTGATGACAGGATGTAGGTGATGAGAGGACGTAGGTGATGAGGGGACGTAGGTGATGACAGGATGTAGGTGATGAGAGGACGTAGGTGATGAGAGGACGTAGGTGATGAGAGGACGTAGGTGATGAGAGGACGTAGGTGATGAGGGGACGTAGGTGATGAGAGGACGTAAGTGATGAGAGGACGTAGGTGATGAGAGGACGTAGGTGATGAGGGGACGTAGGTGATGAGAGGACGTAGGTGATGAGAGGACGTAGGTGATGAGGGGACGTAGGTGATGAGAGGACGTAAGTGATGAGAGGATGTAGGTGATGAGAGGACGTAGGTGATGAGAGGATGTAGGTGATGAGAGGATGTAGGTGATGAGAGGACGTAGGTGATGAGAGGACGTAGGTGATGAGGGGACGTAGGTGATGAGAGGACGTAAGTGATGAGAGGATGTAGGTGATGAGAGGACGTAGGTGATGAGGGGACGTAGGTGATGAGAGGACGTAGGTGATGAGAGGACGTAGGTGATGAGAGGACGTAGGTGATGAGGGGACGTAGGTGATGAGAGGACGTAAGTGATGAGAGGATGTAGGTGATGAGAGGACGTAGGTGATGAGGGGACGTAGGTGACGAGAGGACGTAGGTGATGAGAGGACGTAGGTGATGACAGGATGTAGGTGATGACAGGATGTAGGTGATGAGAGGACGTAGGTGATGAGGGGACGTAGGTGATGAGAGGACGTAGGTGATGAGAGGACGTAGGTGATGACAGGTGATAACAGGACGTAGGTGATGAGAGGAAGTAGGTGATGAGAGGATGTAGGTGAGGACAGGATGTAGGTGATGACAGGTGAGGACAGGTGAGGACAGGATGTAGGTGATGACAGGATGCTGGTGTAGTATGGAGATAAGTGGGACTGAGTGAGAATAAACTACAGTGTGAGTATTGATGGTGATGAAGGAACATGTTTGTAGATACATTCACTGCTGATGTGAGTCTGAACATGAAGTTTATTGACCGATTGGAAATCTTTGCAGTTCATAACAGACTGAATGTCTTTGTAACGGCAGTCGTTTGCTTGTTTATTTCATCTCAGAGTTTGTTCTGATTCAATGTGTCTTCTATCGTGATGTTTGGATGCAGCAGCTCCCTTCAACCAAGACAACGTCCTCCAATGGGAGACAATAAAATAATATTAAACTTAGCAGATAAAAGTGCAGTCAGAGAAAAGGTGAACGTCCCTCCAATGTCTGGTAAAAATCATCACTCAGTTTCTGTTGCCTCTGAGATAAAATAAGATCAAACTGTATCTATTCAGAAGTAGAACATGCTTTTCCTGAAAACACAAAGGTTGTAAATAACAACATGAAAGCATATTTCTGTCAGATTGAGAGTATTTCACAGCTTCACAGTCAGAAGTGTGGAGTTATTTATACAGCAGGCGATAATGAATCTCTGACAGTCACAGTTACAGATCAGACTCATCAACCAGCTGATCATATGATGCTTCAGCAGTACGGAGACACTCGTTTCATCGCTGGTTGTCTCTATGGCAACAGCTGCTGAGAATCATGGGTACTGTAGTGTTTGGAAGTATTCCACAAACCAAACCGCAGGCAATATAAGTGTTCGATGATATAGATTACATTCAGTGTTTTCTGGTCCAACAATGTTATATAGAGTCTAAAACTAACAAACACTACTGTAATAAAAAAAAAACATATTCTGCTTATATTATTTGTATATATTTTTTAAATTTAATGATCTATTATTCTTATTTATTTATATATTATTATTATTATTATTATTATTATTATATTACTTTCTGCTGCAAGGAAAAAATGAATTCAGCAATCAGCATCCGCAACTAATTGTGCTGATATTTTACATTATGCATATAAATTAATCTTCTTTAAAAATGTTAGATTCGGTGTATCATGCTGCGTTATGGATTTGACTCTGATTCAGGTTTCTGCACACATTATTTCAGTTCGTATGAAAAAGTTGGTTTGTTTACTTTATACAACTGTAGAAGGAACACTGGTACGTTTGACTGTACAAGGCCATATCACATATTAAACTTGTCAGGAAGATCATAGACTTTAACCACAGTCATTGAAAAAGCTGCATGTCTCAAGGACAGAAGGGAAAATTTTACATATAAAAAAAAGATGTACAATTTCTAAATCTGTGCTTAAGTGTACCCTACTGGTGATAATAAGCAGCATATTTGACACATTTTCTTGTGTTCCTGCATTACTATCACTGTACATATTTGGTGACCCAAAGACACACAAAATGACCAAAAAGAGACAAAGCAAATACCTGACTTTGTTTGATAGACATACCTTTAGTAACAGGGGAGAGGGAAGGATAATATCTGGGTTCTAGGAGAGTTTGACCGTTGGGAAAGACTGGATCAGCTCTATAGATCTATAGATGAAGTGTCGCCCGTCTCGCTCTACAGTCTGCTCTACGAAGCTCTGATGGTTGCTGTTGTTCAGAGCGAGCACCTCTGAATGGCATGAATTATTAACCGTGTTGTAGTGCTGCAGCTGTACAGGGATCTGTGTGATGTGATTTTCATGAGCGGCTCTTTAATCTGCTCTTGGATGTCAGCGCAGCGAGCCTCAGCTGGTGGGAGGATTCATCCACCGCCTGACTGAACAGCCGAAAGCTGCTGGCTGAGGCTGCAGCTCAGTGAAACGCTCCACCCGTCCTCCACCCAACATCCACCTGCTGAAGTCCACACATCCATCACTGCTGCTTCTTCTAATGATGAGCTGCATAAATGATAGAACACAGATATTTATTTCATAACTATTTTGTTTAATTGATGGACGGTTACAACATTTCAATACCACTAGATTTAGTTTTGCACATTTACATTTAAATATTCAAGGATTGTAAAAGTACCTCAAGAACTGTACTTAAGTACTGTGTTTGAGTAAAAGTACTTGGTTCCGTTCCAGCACTGGAAAAGGTTTCATGATGGTTTACACGATGTTCGTCTGAGAAGCCAGATTCCAGCAGACAGACGAGTTATTGAAGTTCATGTTAAGGCTGACGGAAGCTGAACACGCTAATAACAGGAGAGTGGTTTGTCTTGTTACTTTAATTTATTATAGGACTGCTGCTGCTCCAAAGTAAGTGATCGGCAATACCATCATCCTCTATGCAGCTCAGATGTTCTTGTGGAAGATATTTTATTTAAAAGTCTCAATGTTTAGGACACGTGGATCGTAGAGATGGAGATAAAAATCTATTTTTCTGTTCACATTTAGCTGCTGTTCTTTATGAAACAGAAAACAAAAGGCGGCCTCCTGCTATGCTGAGCTAATAGAGTCCAAGACCACATGGTTTACCTGGGGTTTATTAAGATTAATGAGTGCCTAGTCCACATGGGAGGCAATGGGCCCCTGGATAGAGATGGGCCCACCACCACCACTACACACAGTAGGAGCAGACCTTACTGTCGTGACTTGAGTTGCATTTTGTGCCTCCATGTTGTTGTTTTGTGCCTCTTTGCAGTAATTTTATGTGTGAGTTTAGTCATTTGAGGAGACCTGTTCAGTAATCCAGCAAGGCTAGGTCACAAAACACAACTTCAGATCTGTCAGCCAATGAGAGCATGACCTATGTTGAAGGGAATCCTGGAGAGGGAAGCTGGTATCAAAGAAACTTTAAAAAGACTTTAATTCCTGCAGAAAGCCCCTTAATATATTACGACCCATTCATTTATGTATTATAATCTTAATGTAAACGTATTAAATATTTCAATACTGAATAAAAACAACCCATTATCTAATAAGTAATTCATTTGCACATTACGCATTAGCGTAAACCAACCTAATACATTCAACAACATCTACAACTGGAATGTAATCAATGTAATTGATTTCACTGGCAAGTCACCCATGAAAACGATGTAAAGAAGTGTACTTTTATTTCCTTTCTGCTGCAGAAATATGGAGGTTGTATTTCTGTGACCTTGTGCATGTTGTAAAACTTAATCCTCCACAGTTAAAGAACTGATCTGTGGTCAGTTTTTTAAATAGACTCCTGGACCCTCATCTTCCGCTCTTCCTCCTCACATCCTGTGTAACTAGAGCCGGTAGCAATGAGGATATTTTTACTCCCTCCGGTGGAGAACATCACTGATGGTCAGCCTGATACCGCAGGGGAGGGTGGAGGTTAATCAGATGAGCACGAGTGCTGCTGATGTGATAGTGGAGGGAGGGGATGAAGGTTGTGATACGATAGCTTCTTTCTGACCCGGCAGAAATGGTTTCCTGCGAGAGCGGGGTTTCCTCACCTGTGATGGAAACGATGAGACCGAAACTTTGATCAGGCAGCCTGATGTAATTTTTTATCATGAATTACACTTGCTCTTGACATATCACATATGAGTTTCTGTGGAGGAGGTCTGGATGGTGAATAGGTAAGAAAATGCAGGGAAAATACCAGGAGACTGTTGTATGTCCCATGTAAACCAAGTACTCTTGTTGCCTAAACATAACCAAGTACTCTTGTTGCCTAAATGAAACCAAGTACTCTTGTTGCCTAAATGAAACCAAGTACTCTTGTTGCCTAAACATAACCAAGTACTCTTGTTGCCTAAATGAAACCAAGTACTCTTGTTGCCTAAATGAAACCAAGTACTCTTGTTGCCTAAATGAAACCAAGTACTCTTGTTGCCTAAACATAACCAAGTACTCTTGTTGCCTAAATGAAAACAAGTACTCTTGTTGCCTAAACATAACCAAGTACTCTTGTTGCCTAAACATAACCAAGTACTCTTGTTGCCTAAACATAACCAAGTACTCTTGTTGCCTAAACATAACCAAGTACTCTTGTTGCCTAAACATAACCAAGTACTCTTGTTGCCTAAATGAAACCAAGTACTCTTGTTGCCTAAATGAAAACAAGTACTCTTGTTGCCTAAATGAAACCAAGTACTCTTGTTGCCTAAACGAAAACAAGTACTCTTGTTGGGAATGCAATTTTGTATAAGACAAGGTGGGATCAGGATCATGTTGGAAATCTGAGCTCAGTCACCCACAAATGCTAGATCGTGGATCTTTGTTTTTTCTGCTGATAAAGTTTTTTGCACAGTAAGTAAAAGTGAATATTTATCTGCTGTGATGCTGCTGAGATATGGAGGTGTGAAACGTATCTCTTCTCATTTATTAGAAGAAGCAACTAATGTTTACAACTCTGAATATGTTTCTGCTGAAACCAGCGGAGGAGCTATCTTTAAATGTTAATTATGAATTAGTTCAGTCTGCTGCCAAAGAAAATGACACATTTCTAAAACTGACAAAACAGGTTTTTGGAAAGTGGGAACATTTTGTTTTTAAAGTTAGGAAAGTTTAGATTTTTTAAATATTTTTTTAAATTTGAGAACACTTTTGGAAAGCCAGGACATTAGATTGGTTAGATTGATGGTTTCTATTTTTTTTTAAATTGATGAAATATTTTTGAAAGATAAAACATTTTGTGAAAGTAAAGTTGTCTTTGCTGCTTTACTTCCTGTCAGTGAAACTATATTACAATCAGTCCATTCAGACAGTTATTAAGGACAGTTTCTCCAGACGTGTGTGTAAAATGGATGAACCCAGATTAAATTAATCAAATAAACATAATATGGTAATTTCTCCACACAATTTAATCAGACTCTTCCAGCTGAATTTGAGCCGTTTCAAAGTCAGAAGAATATGACTGAAGTGACACCGCGGTTAAATCCTGTGGTTCTAATTGAATCAACATTTGTTCAGTAAACATGTTCTAGCTGTTGGTTGCATCCATTCGGATCCTGACAGGAAACACGTCCAGACAATTATAATATGTAAATCAGATATGTGACGATCACATGGACACAGTGGAGCTGGAAGCTGAAGTCTCATGAAGCTTTAATTAAAGTTCTGAACAGACTTCTAATTACTACTTTGTTAGGGTTGGGGCACCTTCGTCGCCATGGTTACGATTTAAGCAGGTTAGAAAACGATGGCTGTCATAGATAGTAGAAAAAAAGATATTGTTAATAGTAAAGTCTATTATAAGTCAAGCAAATTGTGTTTTACACGAGCAGTTCACATAAAAAAATGCTTTGAAGTGTTCACGAGAAAATCTGATATCTTCTAACGTGCTTTGCTCCGCCTACAAAAACAATACAGGAACGGCCAGATGTAGCGATGTACCACTGTGGTTGTAAAACTTGTTTTGAGCAAAACCACTCATTTCACTGTCAGAATCTATTGGGAAAGTGTTGAAGAGACGAACGACAATTATATTGTCCCCTCTGTCCTCATGCAGACTTCCTGTCCCGCCTCCAGCCATGAGTGACATCTACGAGTCAGCGGCGAACTCTCTGGGTTTGTTCAGCAGTCCCTGTCTGACCAAAGTGGAGCTGAGGCTCACCTGCAAAGGGATCTCAGACCGAGACGCGTTGTCCAAACCCGACCCTTGCTTCGTCCTCAAGATGAAATCCCACGGACAGTGGATGGAGGTAGGTCCACACGGCAACCACGCCTAACCATTGGCCCGGCGGTGTTATTACCCTTTCTGATGATGTCGATGGTGTCCAGCTGCTGTCTGGTACTTCTGTGTTGAGAAAAGAAAGATCGTGTGATCATCACAAGTTTGTAGAGTGAATCGTGGTGTTTAAGGCATCTCTTGTTGTTGTTTAAAGGATCTACATGATGGCATTTTGTGTGTAAGGTTACAAGGTGTCTCCACGTTGTCTTCATGTTTGAATTGATCTATGATCTATGATATAAGATGTTGAACCCTGAAAATGGCTTGAAAATAACATTTTTTCAGGGCGAAAATGACAAAATTCACAGAAGTAAAAAACCTATGCAGTTCTCAAATTTCAGAACTTATTTTTCGGCTTCAAATTGCACAAGACAATTTAGTCGAGGGAGTTGTGAAACCAATAAAATCTCCTAAAACAAAACAGAAAACAGCAAATGCTCCTGTGGTGTTTCTGTGCTAGCGGAGTTAAAGAAGCTGACATCATTTATCTTCCTTTATTCTGCCATGTGAATGATTCCTGCTCTCTGTGAACTCATCTATGATTGATCCTGGAGATGAATGGACGTCTGCATCGTTGTTGATTTATTCTGCATTATTCCGTTTCATCTTACCGTCTCAGTTAATGTTACGGCGGATTATTTAAAGGATGTGAGAGTTTGTCTGATTCTGCAGGGGGAGCGATTATTCAGGTTAAGTGCTTTTAGCAGCTGACTTCTGATCAGCAGACTTCATTTTGATTCTGTGTGTCTTCATGTGGTGAATGTGTCCTGTAGGAGTCTTTAATGGACAGCAAAGTGCTGCGAGGTGAGAAAGCTAATTGAGTTAGCAGTGAGTCTCCACGGGACGAATAAAATAACAGACTGAAACCAGACAGTGAGTAACCAGAAAGTCCTGACATCCTCCGCTATGAGTGGTCATTTTGAAAACTCTGGGGGAGGTGACCAATCACAGCGACTCTCTGTGCTGCTACAGGCACAGGTACTTTTGCATAAATCAGTACACAATGCGATGGTTTCATCTCGACTTTCAGTGCAGTTGATTGTTCTTCTTTTAGTGAAAATATACCATCCAGTGTGTTTTGTCTCATAGCAGCCTTAAAGGCGCTCTATTTCACGGTCCTTGTCTCAAACACGCCCCATGTGATATAAACGCTGTGTCCCGGCACATCTCAGGCCGCTCGGAATCTGTGCAAAGCAAACGGGGACCAGTGGCAATACAAATAAAACATGAGCCTGCAGATTCGTCTGGTTTTACAGATGTGATGTGTTCTTTATCCCGATTGGTTGTAGTACGGCACCAATGTGTCAGTGTTCTCATCCCCACTGGTACTATAAGAGTATGAACTCCTGCCGGGATGAAAGCCCTCATGGGAACCTCTGTACCCCAGCACTATACTCAGTAGGGTGTCTTCAATACAAACTCATGCAGTTTGTCCAAACCGTGTTCAAACTCACAGAACTTTATTTGAAATTCTAGAAGAGATCCCATGTTTCAGAAGATACCAAATACTGTATGTGTGGAAAATGTCTCCAAAATAAAGCAGCAGGCATGCTGAGTCTGTGGTATGTGAATTCTAATTGAATCAGATACATGTTTTATGTTACATCTACAAATTGCAGTGTGTGTTTCAGTGTGTGAGGTGTTTAACGTGCTGTTTTGAAGATGGACCCTGGTGTTAATTTGACAGACAGCACTTCTCCTCTCTAAGGTTATCTGTTTACTTCACTGACTGCGATAATGGCACAGAAAACAGACTCTTTTCCCTCTGCGGCGTCTCTTCTCGTCGGCCACCTGGAGCTGAACTGTTTTTTTTTCATCATCAACAGACGACAGGCAGAAAAGTGACTGAAGTCTCTGCTGGTTTCTGTTCGTGTCCGAGTCCAAACACAGTGAGACAGTGAACGTAATGGAGTTAGTCTTTATCTCATCAACCCACTTCTAATGGCTTCCGTCTTATTTTTATTGGTTAAAGAGTAGCTCCAGCTGCACAATCACTCTCCTTTAATGGCTGTAATTTACTTTTAGGAGACTCAGAATCTTGAACCAGATGGGTCAAGCACATTTTTCACATGTTAACCCTCCAGCTTCTCTAATCTGATCTCAGCTGTAGCAGGATTTTCATACGGCAAACCTTTCCTTTATCATTTCTTCTTCTTCTTCTTCTTGAAAGCTTTTCAACCAGCCCCTGATAGTCTTTTGGGAATGCAGGCAATGACAGAGACACAGCTGGCGTCGACCGAAAACCAAGATGGTGACGGCCAATCATCAAGATGGTCAAAACCCATGATGGAGGAGACCCAAAACTAGATGGTGATGACCAAAAATCTAGTGGTTAAACAAGATGATTTCCAAAAAACAAGTTGGGGAAAGACAAAAACCAACATAGTGTCAGTCTTTTAACGAAGATGCCAACAGCCAAAATCCAAGATGTTGATGGCCAAAAACCACAAGATGGCAAGGCCAAAAAGCCAAGATGTCGATGGACAAAGCCAACATCCTCTTCTTATATACAGTCTATGGTTTGGGGAGAGAGTCACAGGTGCTTCAGTGTTTACTATATGGAGTGATCATTTTCAGGTAGATAGTAATTGGTAGAATCATTTTTTTGTAATTTGCTGAGGAGTTCCTTTCTGCCCACATGGTTAAAACTGAGCTGCTCAGATGGAAATAACCTGAATGTGAAGAAATGAAACATTAATTTAAACTACTTATGTAGGTGAGCTCAAGGCGGCAACTGGCCTGGGTATAGCAAGTCCGCCAGCAAACAGGAATTGGGTCAGTTAAGAGGTCCAGATTAAGGTTAATGTTTCATGGTCCAGGATTCAGGTGGCTGGAAAGTGAGGTACAAAGCAATATTGACAATCAGACAGGAAATGATTGTATATGGGCTGGTTATATCCTGCAGGGCTGATGAGGGAGAGTGGAAACAGGTGAGCAGGTGGGAGAGTGGACGGAGGCTTGTGATGCATGGGTCTGAATGCTAAAATAATATCAATAATGAGGTATTTACTGTTCAGTCTCTTTCTGACACAGAATATGTATATTTTAATCCACCAGAACTCTGCTGATATCAGCTGTCAGACAGTTGAAATGGTAATGTATGCACTGTGACATTTCCTGCTGTCGCTGATACAGGTCGCCTCCCTGCAGACGGCCAGTCCCTCCAATGATGGACTGGCCATGAACCACGTGGACTTTTCCCAATGGGCAGCTTGACAGTTGCCGACAGGCCGATATAACGGGAAACTTAAAGGTTGTGCTGAAGCTAAGAGGGGAAAAGTTTAAGAAGTTGGAGGCAGCCAAAAGTATAAAAACAAATTATTAATTTGACCTGATTACCAGTCAATCAACCAAGCGTTTTGGTGACACATGTCAACTTTTCATAAAATCAATGTTTATCAGAGTTATCAATCACAGCCGGGATAGGGTAGGGCATTGAAAAAAGGTTGATGTTGGACAGCACTGACAGGAGTTAGTTAGGAGTAGGATCTATGTATGTAATCAATTAATTATGACTTCATGTCTATATACATTATTACACATCAAGGTGACATAGTTCATATGTCCAGAGTTCATAAACGCAGTAAATATGTGAATACGGTTCTTTACTGTCTCTTCTTGTAGAGTTTTTCTGGTGTATGTGCAGTGAAGCGGTCAGACCTGCTTTCTAATGCCCCAATTTATGTATTTTTAGAGATGCAGATGAAGCTTCATCTTCCAGTCCTTCATCTTCTCTGTCGCTCTCTCTCCAGCTCTGGTCTGTTTTTATTTTCCTCTTGTCCCACTTTCATCTTCACTTCTTCGCTTTACTCACACGTCAGAGGTGCTTTATGTCTTTATATCAGCCTAAAGGCGAAATATGTGTTGCTATCAGATCAGATTTCTTCCTTCATAGCAGGTTGACAAACACATCTAACATACTAGCTGATTACTAGTTCTTTCTAGAGACACCTCCATTTATGAGCACGTTCAGTGATTTATTAAGGTGAGGGTGTATATAGGCTCACAGGCAGGTTCAGGTTCTGATTATAGAAGCTCAAAAGCAAAAGGCAGCAAAGCAACATGGCAGCTTTGATGATCTGTCATGGCAGCCATTTCTCACCAATCAGCATTTTAATGATATGACAATTTTTAATTCATGTAGCATGCAATAAGAAACTCAAGATCTCAGGCAGGAGAACCAACACAGGAAAGCACCCAGACTAAATACACAAGAAACAAACGAGGCAACAGCACACAGGTGGGCAGGTGTAAAACTGATCGGTGGAAACAAAGGGAGCAGAGCAAGACTGAAGACAAAAACAACAGGTGATTCAGAGAAAAAAAGGAGGGAAAACCAACAAAGACAGGAAGTCAAACCAACACAGGATACAAGAGGCAGGGAACTTCAAAAATAAAACCGTAAATTAACTAACGTAAAAAAATTCCAGCTAAATATTTGCAGAGATATTTGCAAGAAAACATACAAAACTCACAAAAATGACTTGTCATAATATATTTAAATCACATTACTATGCATTATAACATAGATTTTCACAAGAGTATGAGGTATTACCCACTATGACAATTATAATACACTTTTGTGAGCAGAAGCAATATGATGACCTTAAATTGTTATAAAATACTTTGTTCAAAAGCATTTAGAACGTTTGCTTATAGTTATAATTAAGGCGTAATAAAAGCAGATAATGTATGTTTATAAAACAGCCTTTTGTCTCCAGCTGATATAGGATTTAAAAACCCTTCACAATCCTCTTCTCTGTCTCTGCTCCTGTTTCCACCTTTCCATTTTATTTTCAATGGAAAGTGAAATGAAACGCCTGTGATGTGTGATTCCAGTTTGTCTTCATGAAAGATCTCATTAGAATCAGGAGGCAATAACTTGATATCTTCACAGCCCCCTGCAGAGCTTCACGCAACCCCCACAATCCTCTGCTCACACACACACACACACACACACACACACACACACACACACACACACACACACACACACACACAAATGTATAATGTACATGAATAGGCATTAAGCAGCGTTGTTCTTACATTACATCTGCGGTGTTACCGAGTTGTGAAAAGCAGTGAGCGAGGAGATGGCTCTAGAAACAACACTTAGATGAATTGTGTTTCTATAAGTAATTTGTCTGTAAAAAATGCTGAATGTTTTAGCGTTTGTTTGTGAAAACAATTTTAGATAGCAAAATGTTTCAGCTGGTCTGATAAAAACTCTCTTTTCTTCTTCTGCTCTAGACTGTTACTATGTCATCTCATCATCTTCATTATAAGAATTATCTGATGTTTCATTATTATTCTAAGAAACAGAAGTTTAACCCCCCCAAAAAAGAACTCAAATTAATGGCTGGCTGATGTAAACATTGTAAAACATGGGTAAGTGTTGCTTTTATTCTGGATAATTCAATAAATATTAATAAAGTATCTCGAGCACAACGTCCTGAAGTCATTGTCTCGGTTTTTCCTGGAGGAAACAGGAAGTGTGTTATCCTTAGATGGCACCTTTTAGTCCTCATCCCCAGGGATGTGTGTTGGTGTCTGGTCGTCTTGACACTCTGCAGGTTTGTCAGCAGCTTCTTAAGGAGCATCAAACGGTGTTTTTTAAATCTCAAACAAGCAGTTTTCTCCCGGGTCCTGTGGTTGTTGTTGTTGTCATTGTTGCTGTGAGACGGCAGGAAGCTGCTCGCCGCTGTCTCTCCCTTCAGACCTGAGTTGAGACTGAGGTGGACTCGAGGACAGACAGGCGGCTCCTCAGAGTCTCACCTGCTCTGATTAAGACCAGCTGAAACTTGTGTGAATCTCAGGAGGAAAAACTTTCGTGCTGCTGCTGAAAGCTTTCGAGGACAGACAGAGAGAAAGGAGCAGAGGTGAAAAACAGGAAGTAATTGATATGAAACATAATGATACGAACGTGATTGCACTTAATCAGCTCTCCTGAGGTCTAAACCATGAATCGCATACTTCAATTAAGTCTCTTTCCTGTTTTGTTTCTCGACTGGAGCCATAAGAAGGGCCCGCTTTTCAGGGGAACTGAATTGAGCTGATGTGCATATAGGAATATGTGCATAAGCATTTACACACATGTATTTGTAAAGGATGTATTTAGATATTTTTATATAAGAATGCATTTGAGCACATTTTTCATTTATTCACAGATAAAGTGCTCTGACATTTGTCTATGACTCAAGATTTCATGTAGCCCCCATCCATCTTCTATCATCCATCCATCCATCCATCCATCCATCCATCCATCCATCCATCCATCCCTCCATCCATCCATCCCTCCATTCATTCATTCACTATCCATCCCTCCCTCCCTCCCTCCCTCCATCCATCCATCCATCCATCCATCCATCCATCCATCCATCCATCCCTCCATCCATCTTCTATCATCCATCCATCCATCCATCCCTCCATTCATTCATTATCCATCCATCCATCCATCCATCCATTATCCATCCATCCATCCACCCATCCCTGCATTATCCATCCATCCCTCTATCCATCTTCTATCATCCATCCATCCATCCATCTTCTATCATCCATCCATCCATCCATCCATCCATCCATCCATCCATCCCTGCATTATCCATCCATCCATCCATCCA